>NC_068314.1:14662916-15862916 GCF_025860055.1 Xyrauchen texanus | reverse complement strand
TTTGCTGCCTAAACATTAGGTATGAACATACAACTGTATTTAATGAGAAGCACTAGTACTAGTCCGATAGTTTTGAAGCTTGAGTGCTTGCTAGTACTATGGCACTGGTATAGGCAACTGTGTAACACTCCGTTAACATAGAACCATCTATTGAAGTTTCTATTCTCGTTTTACTTTTGTTTCTTAATATTTAAGAAAATTCTTTTAAATATCGTTTTACACACATTTGTTAACAGCCAGATATGTTTGTTGCAATAAATGGCCACTACAACACTGCTGATTAGTTTATATTCATAAATCGTGCACTCTTGTGGACATGGGAGACAAAGTCGATTTAAAAATCGGATGTCTTTTAGATATTTTTCCCCCTACCTACAATGTCTTTAAATTTTTTATATAATTTGAAATATTACCAAAATTTGATTTGTATACTCTGTGGATAAATTCTAATTTAGTTTCTCAGCCCTTCTGACTGCCCTAAAACAACTCCTGTGCTATAAAGTCTTCTAAAGCCATAATGGCCCTGTCCCAAATGGCACCCTAAAGCCCTCGCCGTCTTCCAGAGTCCAGACTTTGGTGCAGACAGATGGGGCACAAGTTAGCAAGTCCACAAGGGTGCATAAGTTAAAAGTGTGCATTTGGGACAGACTTCAATCAGAAGACTATTTTTGTTTTTTTACGTTGTTTTTCATATCAAGTTAAAGTCAGACGTTTACATACTTGGGTTGAAGTCATTAAAACATATTTTAACGGCTTCACAGATTTTATACTAGCGAACTATAGTTTCGGCAAGTAATTTAGGACATCTAGTTTGTGCATGACACAAGTAATTTTTCCAGCAATTGTTTACAGACAGATTGTTTCATTTTTAATTGACTATATCACAATTCCAGTGAGCCAGAAGTTAACATTCACTTAGAAATTTGCATTATGAATGTAGTTTGGTGTGAAAAGTGCAAATCAATCACAGAACAACAGCAAAGGACCCTGTGGAGATGCTGGAGTAAACGCGTAGACAAGTATCTATATCCACAGTAAAATGAGTGCTATATCGACATGACCTGAACGGCTGCTCAACGAAGAAGCCACTGCTCCAAAACCACCATAAAAAAGCCAGACTTCAGTGCACATGGGGTCATAGATCTTAGGAGAAATTTCCTCTGGTCTGATGTAACTAAAATTAAACTTTTTGGCCATAATAAACATCGTTCTGTTTGGAGGAAAAAGGATGAGGCTGAAGGACACCATCCTAACAGTGAAGGATGTGGGTGGCAGCTCTACTCTCGATCTACACACAACTCGCCACATTGAGAGAGAGAACCCCTGATCGTGACCAAAAGGTTGTTACCCCATGTGACTCTACCCTCCCTAGCAACCGGGCCAATTTGGTTGCTTAGGAGACCTAGCTGCAGTAACTCCGCACTCCCTGGATTCGAACTCACAACTCCAGGGGTGGTAGTCAGCGTCAATACTGGCTTAGAGACCCAGGCCCCCCTGACATTTCACATTCTTAAAGTATTGATCCTATCTGACCTAAGACAGGGAATGCTTTCTATTACAAAATGTTAGGAATTGCTAAAAACTGAGTTTAAATGTATTTGGCTAAGGTGTATGTAAACTTCTGACTTCATTTATTTTCAAATAATTTTTAAAACAGCATGTACAGTTATGTTGGATACATTTACATGCACCCGCAATGCGATTAAGGCACTACTGCGATTAAAACTGTAGCTCATGTTAAGAGTATAGCGATTTATTTTATTGTGATTATGCACATTATAATCACAGGAAGATATGTGGAGTGCCTATTTGAATCTCTTTATGTATGTAAACACTTATCGTATTTCATCCACTCTGACCAAAGTGTGCCTGCGCTGCGGATGGATTATGATACCTTCAAGCGCAATTTCGTAAACATTGCAAAACCGATGTGCCAGCTGCACTTCTGATTCGTGCGAAACTGCAATTACTTGCATCATTTGCCAGCAGTGTTTCTTCTCCACTGCAGAATCTACAGCCCCATGCCAACAGAAAATATATTAAGTTGTGAATGTCTGGTTGCAGTCTGAAATAAAAATATACCATATCCTCAAAATAATGGCAAGGAAAAATTATTTTTTTAATGAGTTTGTCATTGTGGGCGGAACACAAGAAAATCCACAGTGTGTATTCTGATTCACAAACAAATTTTGTGAATCAAAACAGACGAGCTACATTTAAAGATATATTTTTGAAACTAGTATTAATTTATAAAGAAGCATTAAAATGTCACATTTCTCAGTGAATAATCGGAGTTATGGCTACTAGTAGCATGTAAACGTAATTGAAAAGGTTGCCCAAATCATGTAAACCTCTTAATCTGATTATTTCTTATACTCTGATTATTGCAATAATCAGAGTATTGGTGTGCATTTAAAAGTAGCCATTGATCGGGTAAAGAAAGACACTTTAAACTAACGCTTGTGTATTAGTTTGTATTAAATAATTCTAAGGGACTTACAGTGACAATATAGCATTATACATCTTAAGAACCTTTAAAAAAACAGTGCACATTTTACAACAACAAAACCCCATTGTTTTAAAATGTTTGTAGAACAAATAAACATGATTCAGACACATGGATGTTTACAGGCAGGTGCATATAATGCCGTCAAATGTACAGCTGTGGCCAAAAGTATTGGCAGTGACAAATATTGTGTTTTGCAAAGTTTGCTACTTCAGTATTTGTAGATTATTTTTTTCACATGTTTCTATGGTATACTTGAAAACAATGATATGCATTTCATGAGTTTTAAAGACTTTTTGCATATATTGAATGTTTTAGCCAATAAGAGTTAATATTTACATTGTTGACTCTTGTACTTCATAACCTCTGCAATTTGCTCTGGCATGCTGGATATCAGCTTCTGGGCCAAATCCTGACAGATGGTGATCCATTCTTGCCTTATTAGTGCTCTGAGTTGATCACAGGTTGTGGGCTTCTGCTTGTCCACTCGCCTTTTGAGGATTGACCACAGGTTCTCTATGGGATTAAGATCTGGGGAGTTGCCTGGCCACGGATCCAAAATTTAAATGTAATGAACTCCGAGCCACTTCATTATCACTCTTGCCTTGTGACATGGTGCTCCATCATGCTGGAAAATGCATGAATCATCACAAAATTGCTCCTGGATCATTGGGAGAAGTTGCTCTTGCAGGACGTTTTGATACCATTCTTTATTCATGGCAGTGTTTTTGGGCAGAATTGTGAGAGCCCACTCCCTTAAAAGCAACCCCACACATGGATGGTCTCAGGATTCTTCACTGTTGGCATGACAACTGGACTCATGGTAGCGTTCACCTTTTCTTCTCCGGACTATCGATTTTCCATATGTCCAAAACAGTTGGAATAGTGCTGATTAGTGAAATTATGTTAGCTGGTCATTCTGTTCTAGGGCCAAAAAACAGCGAAATTTGGGTTTTTGTGATAGTTATTTTTTTTGACCAATGAAGTTTTTTGCAATTATTTAAAATGCATCTGATCACTGTGCACAATAATCTAGAAACAATGTGAATCAACACCACAACAACTGAAGCAGAAAACGTTGCAAAATTGCAACTACAGCCACGGCTGTATAGAAAGACCATTCGTCTCACGTGCCAAAGATCACACAATTCGTTATAAAATACACACAGCCACACTACTTCAGGTATACACTCACCTAAAGGATTATTAGGAACACCTGTTCAATTTCTCATTGATCCAATTATCTAATCAACCAATCACATGGCAGTTGCTTCAATGCATTTAGGGGTGTGGTCCTGGTCAAGACAATCTCCTGAACTCCAAACTGAATGTCAGAATGGGAAAGAAAGGTGATTTAAGCAATTTTGAGCGTGGCATGGTTGTTGGTGCAGACGGGCCGGTCTGAGTATTTCACAATCTGCTCAGTTACTGGGATTTTCACGCACAACCATTTCTAGGGTTTACAAAGAATGGTGTGAAAAGGGAAAAACATCCAGTATGCGGCAGTCCTGTGGGCGAAAATGCCTTGTTGATGCTAGAGGTCAGAGGAGAATGGGCCGACTGATTCAAGCTGATAGAAGAGCAACTTTGCCTGAAATAACCACTCGTTACAACCAAGGTATGAGCAAAGCATTTGTGAAGCCACAACATGCACAACCTTGAGGCGGATGGGCTACAACAGCAGAAGACCCCACCGGGTACCACTCATCTCCACTACAAATAGGAAAAAGAGGCTACAATTTGCAAGAGCTCACCAAAATTGGACATTTGAAGACTGGAAAAATGTTGCCTGGTCTGATGAGTCTCGATTTCTGTTGAGATATTCAGATGGTAGAGTCAGAATTTGGCGTAAACAGAATGAGAACATGGATCCATCATGCCTTGTTACCACTGTGCAGGCTGGTGGTGGTGGTATAATGGTGTGGGGGATGTTTTCTTGGCACACTTTAGGCCCCTTAGTGCCAATTGGGCATTGTTTATATGCCACGGCCTACCTGAGCATTGTTTCTGACCATGTCCATCCCTTTATGGCCACCATGTACCCATCCTCTGATGGCTACTTCCAGCAGGATAATGCACCATGTCACAAAGCTCGAATCATTTCAAATTGGTTTCTTGAACATGACAATGAGTTCACTGTACTAAAATGGCCCCTACAGTCACCAGATCTCAACCCAATAGAGCATCTTTGGGATGTGGTGGAACGGGAGCTTCGTGCCCTGGATGTGCATCCCACAAATCTCCATCAACTGCAAGATGCTGTCCTATCAATATGGGCCAACATTTCTAAAGAATGCTTTCAGCACCTTGTTGAATCAATGCCACGTAGAATTAAGGCAGTTCTGAAGGCGAAATGGGGTCAAACACAGTATTAGTATGGTGTTCCTAATAATCCTTTAGGTGAGTGTATATCACCGTTAGACTGAACGTTGCTCTATCATCAGTATAAGCAATCTTACAATCGGCAGCTATGTGTAGGAATATTTTCTCTCCTGTCTTAATATTTTAGAGACACAAATCACAATAATTCTAAAATATTATATGAAACAACAATAACAAAGGTTAAGTGTTCAGTTAATTTTACGGACATAAAACTTCCCCAAGAAAATCCAAATAGAAATAATTCCATATCTCTGGAAAACAAAATAAAACAAAGTTTTAGACCATTTACACAGATCAGACTAAATTGTGATACAAGATACACAAGAAAATCAAATAATCCATCATTAACAATCAGGAAAATGTGCTTTATTGAATTCAATATTTAATCCACAGTAGACAACACCTTGTACGCCACTATTTTTCCTCCAGCTCAGATACTCCAGTTCTCCCCTTCTGAGTGCTAAAATGTAAAATGGCACACCCTACGGTCTCGTGGACTTCGTGGGAACACGCAAAAGAAGGCCACGAGGCTGCAAGTCGATATCAAGTGTGCCATTTGGGACGTGTACCATTATAGCCTTGTGTGAGGAACAGACTAAAACTAACTGCCTTATACTAGCATGTGATCACGTCCAGAGTTAAAAAATGGCACAGATTTAAATTTTTGGGTGAACTATACCTTTAACCTGTTTTTGTTCCATCCCCTTTCTTTCCTCACTTTTCTAGGATCGCTGCCGAACAAAGTAGTAGGTTGGCAAAGTATAGGAGTCTGCGGTAAATGCCTGTATGTTATTAAAAAAGAAAGGCCAGTCTTCAAGGCTAAAGTAAGGCTTGCTGTTGCCACTTGTACATCCCATTATATGGCATCAACTTTTTCATGGCAACACATTCTGCATGGCTGTTTGCTTGTGACACAAACTTCCTGAAACATCATGGCTATTCTTTACTGTCAAGCCATATTTTTCATGTCATGCTGTTTATTGATCAGTGTTGTGGTCACTTGTTTTTCTGTATGTTTGTATATCACTTCATAAGTGTGTGCAGTGCTGCAATTCAGGCCCTGTGTGATAAATTGCTTGATCTCAGTTTGTAACTTTTTTTTATTTGCCCCCAAGTCCTTTTTGTCATTTTGAAAGTTTCTTGGTTGTTGAATTGCCTGATTAAAGTTCTGCATGAGCAACAACTCAAAAGACTTACAAGAAAGGGGCAAAGTCACTAAAATGTTGTTCCACATTAGCACTATTATATAGCTGTGTACAGAAGTAGGAAGGCATAAAGGCATGTCCGATTCCAATATTTGCATCACATCCTGCCTACTGAGATGCCTTTATCTGGTCAGTTTTTGAAGGCAGCATAGATCCAACCTTCTGAAAAAGCATTCTACACGTGCTGTTCGCTGATTGGTTAAAATAATAAACATGCCATCTGAAGGAGCAGGCTAAAGCAGTAATTAATTTATAAATGTTCACATTAAATGTTCATAATGCATACATAATGTACACATAAATGTTCTGTTCTAGCACTAATACATCAACTCTCTATGCACATGAGGACTATTATAGAATGCGGCAGATTCACAAATGTCATGAATGTTGCGCTTTTACCGCCCACAATAAGGTGTAAATACAAATTTGAACCTATAAGATATGAGGCGGTGCTATATTCGCGCCATGCCTAACAATGGCCTTCAAACAATAAATGCATGTACATAAAATAGTGATGAATTATGTAATGATGTGAGAAGGAATAAATCACGGAACCGCTGAAATCCACCTCCGGTGTGTGTCAGAGGTCTGTTGGTGTTTATTTTGTAAACTGTCTGACTGCTCATTAACCAAATAAATAAATAAATGCACATGAAAAATTGATTTGAGTTAAACTTATTTTATTAGCATATTTGTAAATAATGCACTGTGATCTGAGAAGCAGGAACGATGACTCACAATAGCTGGGTGAGCAGTCTGACACGTGGATGTACGGTTGTTATTCAGAAATTTCAGACTGCTAGATGGCACCATTGACAAATCGTAATATTCCAGCGAGCTGTGAAGTAAATAAAACATGGAATAGCCTCGAATGCCTTTATTGCTTGAAAATGGTCACCACTTTTTCAAGTAATATCATTAATACAATACTTCCGTCAGAAGATATAGTCCCTGACAATAATCAATCCACGTTGGTATGTTGATGTTCCTGTTCTCGTTTTCACTTGCATCAGCATGTTTTTAGTTGATAATGTGATGCTTAGCATATTAAATTAGTACAAATGGGCAAATAATAAAAATTAAAACAAAACATGAGTTACAATGAACGTGTTTTGACATTGCCTCGCTCGAATGGGTAGATGATATGAAGTGATGGTCTGAGGTTACTTACGTTGATATCGTTAACTGCTTCAAGTTGTTAGGACAGCCAATAACTACAGAAGTTGAACCTGAACTGCTTTTTACTCCAACGCTTAATATGGTTATTCTCCACCTGGATAGGTCGTTTCAGTAGTTTTTACAGTTCTTCTATTGGAACCAGAAAACAGTCCAGTGGACTGTTTTCATGAAAACTGGATTGGGGGAGATACCCTGTGCAAATTGCTGTAGCATTAATTGATTTGTATTATGCATTTCGAATTGGTCGCTAAAACCATGCTGAATATGGTGCTGTTAATGCTATCAGTGGGTGCAATTCAGTAGTGAATCCCCAAAATATGTAATGTTGTCTGTTGCTGACAAATCATTTTCTAATACAAATTATATTTATTGCAGTGCTTACAAGGTGGCAATCTAGTCTTGTTTTGTTCTAAATAACAGCTAAACCCCTAACCCAAAGTATTAAACTTCTGCTATTCAGTTTGAAAAACTGAAAATACTGGACTTCATTGAAAATGTGTGTGTGTATATGTGTGTATATATATATTAGGGTTGTCAATCGATTAAAAATTGTAATCAAATTAATTACATGGTGTCCCGATTAGTTAATCGCGATTAATCACATATACAAATATTTGGTGAGAAAGCCCCTCATATAACCATAATTCAATATATAATGATGAAAAAATTATACATAGTTATCTTTAAATATTTAACAATTATATATATAATATATAAATAAAATGCATTACATTCTTGTGGCAGAAGAGTTGATCATTAATAAGACAATACAAAAAGCAGATTTTAGAATACAATGTATTGTTTACTTCCATATTATTGAACTTAAGCCAATCATTGGCATACAGTTCACAGCAATCCATTACACAAGTGAATTTGTCAATCAGTTTGAGATTTATTATGAGTGCTTGTTTAAGGACCCGTCAATTTACATCTGCATCAGACATGCTTGTGTAGCGTCTCAGGTGCGTCGCATCATAAACATAACATTTTTAGGTCACTGTGTCAAGTTTAATACTCGATCTTTAAACACATCTTGAGATCACTTAGTTCGGATTTGCGCTCCAAGTGTTTTGAATGAAAGAACGGAAGGCATGTCTGTGTTGTTGCTGCTGAAGGTTGTTTTCTTCACTGTATAAACCGCACGTGTTCATACAGCTGAAGTTTCACTTACTGCCTTCTGGAGTAAACAGGTGGTACTACAAGCTTGCATTTCTCAGGAATTTATAAAATTTATAATTTATAAAATTAATCGCACTGAATTAACACGTTAAATTGACAGCCCTAATATATAGATAGATATATATATATATAGATATATATTCAGCCTCAAGTTCATAAAAAAGCCATTGAGTAGTAGACCTAAGACATTTAGGTTACATTTAAATAAAAAATTTGCATTGACATTAATTTATAGCATGTTCAGCAAATGTAGCCAACAGTTGCCTTATTTTCAAGAATTTAATTTTTTATTATCATCCGAAAGGTCCTGCGACTATATGGCTTAATAAATAATTTATTAGTAATTGATGTCGGCTAGTCATCAACGTGATTTTGACCTATATTCAATATAATGACATTCCGCAAAATACAGTATGTCATTATAACATTTGCATACTAAATTGATATTGGCCTTCTTTCTTGCATTTATTTGCATACAGGAAATTATTAATCTTTTCTCATCTACCTTCTATAGCGGCCTTTTTACATTGTAAAGAAGCGTTATGTTGTGCGTTTCATCACATGCAAATGCCCAGATGTGTAATGCAGAAGTAAGCATGAGTTTCGCGCATGCGGCGTTAAGGACATGCTTATTAATATTATGCTCTTACCCAAACCCCTCATCTAAACCTAACCAATCATTAGAGTGTGCAAACATGATAGGAAGCTGTTGTGTGTGTGACAGAAGCAAGTTATTGTCATGCATTAGATGGAAACAATGTCCAGCGACATCATTGGCTTTAGTGAAAGTCGTATGAAATCATACGAATTAGCTAAATTTTGAAAAGTCTTATGAATCCTTACGATTTCACTGTGAGAGTGTGTAGAACTACACTTAAAGAATGTATTTTGCTACCTTGCAAAGCACTGCTATTTCCTTCAGAAAATTTGTATCTAAACCTTTATTGTTCTCTCTTTCAGAATCGAAGGAAAATGATGTTGGAGAAATCATCTTAAAAAGACCATGGATGCTTCATATCCATGTTTGTCTTTAAGAAATCTAGGAACAGAAGTGTTGGTGGAAGTTAAAAGAGAAACAACACTATTGGCTAAACTATCCTGAATCAGTTCCAAAAATGCTTTAAGCTAATTCATTTAGAAACACCGTTTGACTTTTTCCACTCTCATTTATTTGAAAACTGAATGCACTGTAAGATAAATGTGATACATTGGGATATATGATGATTGTAGCTTGTACAGTGAGTTGTGTTTGGTGGTAAACCTAATGACAGTCTGTGCTGTTCATCTACGGTTGTGTTTTGGTTTTTGGGATTCATTTTGTTGTTTTTGAATGCAAATTCATGTGCTCCCTTTTTATTTTTTTCTATAACATCAGAACAATGTGTTTTCTTTGAGCAGAAATGTGGAATTATTCTCCCAGTCATCATCACAGATCAGAATCATCACATGTTTTTGTTTTGTTTTTTAATGAAAATAAAATGATAAAAACACCTGTGCTCTTTGTGAATGGTTGATGCCCTTATAATACTAAATATATAATACAGTGTAAATACTAAACATTTTTGAATATTTAAGTTAACAATTATTTAACATTGTTCAATTCATAGAAAAAAATAATTGCATTATTCATTGACGAGGAAGATTTTGAAACCAGGGGAATACTTGTGTTAATCAGTCCTGTGTGAATAATTACCTGCCAATAATTGCAAAATGGTCAAATATCAGCCACATAATCTATAACTTTTAATTTTCATAGCACCCACTTCAAGGAACAACATGTAACCGTGAATAGTGGGATAAGATGTTGACTATACTAAAATGTCAGGATTAAATAGTAGTAACATGTGATTGACCCTTTGTTTTATTAACCATTTTATTTAATGACAACTGATAACATTTGTGTAAGTTAAAGGTGCTGTAAGTGATTTTAGTTGAGCAAAAGAGCAACATTGTTTGTTCCTGTGGCTGTCAAATTCAACAGTGACACAATAGCGCCCTCAACTGACAAACATTATGAATCAGCCTCAATGATCCGCTTCAAAAACAACACTATGAGAACGAGCAAACTTAATGACAGGTGAAAAGCGTCAGTTTTTTTTTTTTTGCTGTTTACAGAGTCTACAGTTGTCACAGAGACTGTGAGATATCTCAGGACACTTATTTCATTCATATCTTTATGGGAGTAGGAATATTTGCATACTTTTCCATGAAACAAAATTGCTTGCAGCACCTTTAACAGAACAGTTCCTAATGTTTATGCAAAATGTACTTATGGTACTGTGAACTCTTGCTATCGCCTCTGACCTGAATCAATATGTAAATGAATTTATCTTGGAGCAAATGTAGGTGTCCTTATTAATTTTATACATGTAATTTGGGAATGAGGTCAGACACAAAATATAATACACAGCATTCACTTCTCAAGACTTCTATAGATCTACAATCAAAAATAGCAAAAGCCTTTGTCAATATGGCGGAGGGCAACGGTTGCTAAGGTAGGATTGGTCATTTTAAGGCAGGGCTTTGCGAATGGTCAGTTGTACCACATGCCACCATATGTGTAAGACGTAGATGGAGTTGAGCATGTACTGATTTTTTTTTTTCTTACTCCTGTGGTAGACCTTCCAAAAACTTGCTGTCTGGCGTCAGTGCGTAAACAAGGAACTGCTGGAATGGTGAATTGAGTTATAGCAATCAACTGTGAAATGCTGCAAATCTCAGTATGAAGACAGTTCACAGTTTTCGGATCAGTTCAATTGGTAAATAACTACTGAGAACTTGCAGTGTTTTTTTAACTGTTTGTGGCTCTCTGTAACTTTGTTCCCTCTGAATGACGTCCATATCCATTTCTTGCTTGTAGGTGTCTCCATACACTCCAGGCTGGCGTTTTACAATTTTAGTTTCTGGTCTGTTGACAGAAAAAATATAGATTTAAGTTTGATGAGATATACCATAGCCCATTATTGGGTAAGTTACTTCTTTAAAAAATATATTAATTACTAACTACTAATTACATCTTCTACAGTGTAATCAGATTACTGTACTGTCTGAAACGTAATTGCATTACTAACTACTTTCTAAAACCCTTATCAACCTCGACCAGGTGAACTGTTCTTTTATTTTTTTCAAATAAATCATATAAAATCAAATATATTATTCATGAACTGGCCAAAGAATTTAAGGCTGCAGCATTAAATTAGAAAACATATATTTTAACATTAGATTTAGATTTTAAATTACTATTGTTTTATATAGAATTGTTCTATAGTCTATAAAGAATTGAACGCAATTACATCAGAAGTAACTGTAATTAAATTACTGAACAATTAAGAGTAATAACTTTACTTTGTTCAATGAAAAAGTAATTTAATTACAGTAAAGAATTACTTAGTAATGCATTACACACAACTGCTGTAGTCCTATACACTAAGAACATACGTAGAGGATTGGAGTGATTGTTTTCACTCATTATTGTTAATACAGTATACGGTACAGTATATATTGTTCTTGAAAGAAGATGATTGTTTACAATGGTTGAAAATGACTGTTTGAAATAGCTGTTTTTTTTATATATATATAAAAACGAATTAATAATATTTGTATTTATTTAAAAATTCTGTTTTTGCCATTGATGACAAAGCCCCATTTTCAGCAGTCATTACTCCAGTCTACTATACTGTTATAGTACTATACTAATCCTTGAGTAATCATTCTCAAGAAACATTTATTTTTGTTATAATGGCTGAAAACGGTTGTGCTATATGACATTTGGACTGCAATACAGAGTACTGCATTTCCTGTAAGTCACTTTGCACTTCCATGTCAAATTTTAGTTTAAAATATATCCAAAAAGAAACTAATTTCTCAAAAAATCATCATCAATAAGAAATGAAGGTTATGCAGTACTGACTTGAAAGTAACTGGACAGAGAAAGTGAAATGGATGACTCAGAAGCACAACAACTAAAGGACAAGTATCAGAATCTCTAAATTGAGAAACAGAATCCTCACAATTCCTGATGACAGCTTCAATGGCAAGTACATGCAGTGAAGAGAAGACTCTGGGATGCAAAAACAAAGTCATATCTGAAACTGGCAAATAAGAAGAAAAAGCTAGAATGGGCAAAAAAAAAAAAAAAAAAAAATTGATAATAAATGATTAGAAATGAGTATTTTGTATGGATGAGTCTAAGGTTGAGGTGTTAAGCTGCTGTTAAATGTCTGGCAAGGTGAAAAGAATACAAACTAATGGTATCTTTGGGGAAGTGCTACTGAAACCATAGGAAGAAATGTGACCTAAATATCTTAATAAACATCCTGCTTGAATGCCTAAAGCATAATTGCAACAAGTGAAAAAAATTGCCCCCTGGAAATATTTTTCAGGGACATTTGTTACCTTTATGTGGTTTGGTCAAACACTTCAGTATAATACAATTATTAACATAAAAAATGTTTATGAAACAAAATGTGTAATACTATATACCTAGGTCTAGAATAAAATATGAAGAAATACAGTACTGTGCAAATGTTTTAGGAACTTGGGATGTTGGATAATGAGGATATCTTAAAAAAATTATGCAATAAATAGTTTTAATTTATCAATTAACATCATACAGTCCAGTAAACATAAAAAAACCTAAATCAGTATTTGGTGTGACCACATTTGCCTTTTACCTATTCTCCTAGATATACCTGGATGTAGTTTTTCTTGGTTGTTGGCAGATAAGATGTTTCAAGCTTCTTGGAGAATTGTTTACAGATCTTCTATCTATTTCGGCTGTCTCAATAGCTTCTGTCTCTTTATATAATCTCAGACTGACACAATATTCAATGGGGCCTTTGTGGGAACCTTGCCATCTGTTGCAGGGCTCCTTGTTCTTCTATTCTATTCTATTTGCAAAAGTAAAGTTTGGGACACTAAAGCTGAAAATATAAATAGCCATCTTAAGTCAAATGCTTTTGTGAAGCATCTTATGTGCCTAAGACTTTTGCACAGTACTGTATATCAGATGTTACAAACAAAGCACAAAATAACTCATTACGGGTGTTTTTTATTTTGCCTCTGCATTTTTAATTTTGGGGCATTTTATCAATTTCGGTGGCATTTTTGCCCTGAGCCCCTATTCATTTCTGACCCTGGTCTTTTGAAACTTTATACATGCCTTATACATTATACATGTCACTGCAATACTTGATCGATATCCTTGTTGAAGAAAATTATAATTTTCTTTAAAGAATGTTAATAATGTTATGGTGTTTCCAAACTTTTGAATGTCTGTCTCTGTATATGGGTAGTTTAAATGTTCTTCAATGTGATATGCATTCATCATTTAAGACATTTGTAATTATTATGCATACATGCATGGCTTAATATCCTCATTTTCATTGAAAAACTACATGAACAATTTTAAATGTTAAATTATGAATTTCTTAGGTAAAATGGTGAGCAGTTAGAGGACCTAATGTCGTGATTTTCATAACAAAATGGACATGCATCAACTAACCATATAATATATTAATATACAGACTATTTTATTATATGCTACTAGACAAAATACAGCTGTTTTTTTTTTTTTGCACTGTTAGCATCTGCATAAAAACTTACCCAAGTCTTTTGCCCATAACAGTCTGAAGGAATTTTCTTGCAGATATTTGACCGAGAACTTTTCGGTAGCTGTTGGTAAAGATGGCATCGGCATGTCTTCCAGACCTAAAACTGATGTTTAAACAACATATAGTTATGGCAAAGATAAATGACTGTAATTAAAGTCATATGAGAATATATGAGATAGATATCTCTTCAGACAGACTGACCCAAACGAAGTGTCTGTCTGCAGATGCATTGGATCATCAATGGAGGAGGTCATCGGTATTTCAGCCGCTCTCTGACCAAACCTAATAAACACATCAAAAGAAAAAAATATAAGTGTTAAATATGTCACAGATGTCCAACATCTATTGCTAATGAGATGCCCTGAACGTAGTTAACACAACAAAAGCAGAGCGGAGCCTCGGTCACTTAGGGTGACCTGTGATCCTCAACATGCGATCACAAGCAGCACACAGGCTTTCCAGTATTACTCGCTGCTCTCACAGGGAGCAGTTCTTTGTCTGTGAGTACTATTCACACCCTACTCACTGCCCATGTGTTTGTATTGAAGCCATAAAAATTTCTGTGAAAAAATGAGTCATACACTGTTAATTAGCTGTAACCCAACAAGGGTTGTAAATGTCATGTGTTGATCAAATCAGATGCTGTGAGAATGGTCTACTATTGCGTTATATAATACTGTTAAAGATTTGAAGTATAGTTTCTCATTTAGGAGCTTTTAAAGACTTTGTCATTCTAAAATATGTTATTGTTATTTGTTATGGGTCAGCTGCAAAAAAAAGATACACGAGAGAGCCCACATTAAGACTTATAACAATGATCTATGTAAATTGATAAAGCTGAGCTATTCCCTATACAACAGCCAACTATTAAAACCAACTAAAATATGCATTTTTACATGATATTATAAACAAAATATTTTAGCCTATTTTAAAGATTTACGCATTCAAATTTCAAAACAAATTCCAACGAATTGTGTAATTTTTTTAACACATTTCAATGAATAAAACTTAAAATGTTTACGTTTTTTTGTATTTTATTTTAATAAAGTTAACTTAATTCATTTTAATGGAATTTCGTTATGAAATTGAAATGTGTAAATTTTCAATTTATTTTTGGTGTAATATTAATTTTATTAAAACACAATGATATTATTATTATTATTATTATTATTATTATAAAATATTAACCCAAATATTTACCAAATATTACATATTATTTTAGCCATATTATCTTTGGAAATGATAATTACCACTTAAATTTAATGTAATTTTATTTTATTTTTTTTAAATGAATGTAAATTAAAGAATAATTAAAGAATTTAAAAGTTAAACAGACTTTTAATGTATTTAATAAAAACATGGAATAGATAAGATCTTTTAAGACAACCTTAATCCATTTACCTAGACACATAATAATTATCCATTCAGTACTTTATATGCTAACAGTCTGTGTCTTACCTCAGTGATGGATAGATCGGGGAGGATGTTGCCGGCAGCAACAGGCAGCAGAGTGTCAAAAGGGCAGTTCTGTCCATCATTCTGACAATAGAAACACACTTCACTTTACATTTCACAATCCGCTGAAGCAACACTTTCACATATGGAATTTACTGCAGTTGAGCATGTAATTGCTTTTTTAACATTACCTTTTTTTTATTTATTTATTTTTTATTCTATCGGCTGGTAAAAAACTACATTAACCTTATCTTTCACTCTTAAAAATTAAGGGTCAAATTAGAACCAAAAATGCTTTTACAATCTGATGCCATTGGAGAACCTTTTATATTTCTCAAAGAACTTTTTATTCTCAAGTTGTTAAGAAAGCCATCTACTTGTATGCTGGTGCTTTAAAATAACTTGAATAACCTATAATGTATAACATCAAGGACGTTTTTTAATTTCTTAAGAACCATCTAACTCAAGAACAGTACATGGTGAAAATGTTTCTGATAAAATGATAAAAAGTGGGTACTTTGCTGAAGAACCTTCATTTTTAAGAACCTTTATGTTTTACTTTCAAATTTAAAATAATTCTTAATTATGTATAATTACTTATATAAGTTTACTTTTGAGCTTTAATCTGAAGAGTTAAAGTTAACGGCTTAAAAAGATTAAAATATTACATTTACCTTATGTTTGTCCTTGTTTGTGGTTGTCGATGTCCTCCTCTGAAGGTCTAAAATGAATGTGTGAAAATAATTGACAGAGACAGAATGAGATGTTGGTTATTCTTGCTCAGGGTTTGGTTTCATTCTCAGCCTCTCCATTCAAGTGATGCTCAGTGAAGCAGCTGAAAGCGACTCAGATGGGGACCCTGTCATACAATCCCCACCCTCTTTCCCTCTTCTCTCCTCCACCTTTCTTTCTCTTAGAAAAGGATAAGAATACAATTAGTATGTTTTTAATTGAGTGTACAGAGTAAATTAGAATGGGAGCAATGTCACCATGTGAAATATATGCATGTAATGTTCAACAAAGTATTGTAAGAACTTTCAAACTCTCTTTTAACTTCAGTCTCAAAAGTCTGTCACATTTTATGGACTTGGGCTTTAATTATTATTGTACAAGCATTTTGTTCAGGAGTCAAGTTACAAACAAGTTTATAAAAATAAAAATATTCACAAATGCTAAATAAGAAAAGAGTTTGTATAATTTGTATATCCATCATGTTAATAACTCATAAGCAAAACTACAAAACTGCAATTATTAATGATTAAATGTGTTATTGTTGTGTATGGGAGCGTTTGATTTTGTCTTAAAAGTTTGAGGTTAACACAATTATTTTACTGTCTTGCAAGGTGTGATATTTTCTTTTGGAAAATGCAAATCTAGTTATTCTTCTCACACCTTCATAACCCTACAAGGCCTATTTCACACAATGGGGCGAACGGCGCATGATCATTTCGAAGTCCTTATACGGTTTTTCTCAAAACCTGGAACGTGTTTTCACATCTCTTTATATCCACACAACAGCAGTGTCTGTGGACTAAACCGTGAATCATTTTGTCTTTGCTTTTGTCTTCGATTCAAAATGCATTCAATGGCCACATCTATCAAAATTCCCGTAATCGTTTCTAATTCAACCATTAGCAAAACTCTCATTAACTACAGCTCATTTTTCAAACGTTTACATGTTTTCAAAAATGTTAAGTTCATGTTCAAAAGCATAACAGTAAACTATCTTCACAAGAGACCATCTTTGTAATATCATGTGTGACAGGCATGCCAGGAGAGGTGTATGAATGAAATATGTACTGCTGTGCATGCAACAAAATAATGAGGTCCTTTATGTTTTGTAAAGGAATTGTCGTTTTTGGGAATAATAATAATAATAATAATTTGTTAAATAATTATTAAAATAATAATTTAAATGTTCTTGTTATGTTAGTACGTGGTGTTTTTAAGGTCATTGTGTTATGAATGATAAGTGTTATTGATGGTAGGGAATGTTCTGATGTAGAGAAATATATATTTTTTTAAATGTATTTATTTATATTTTAATTTTTAATTTTTTTTGTAATGCAATTTTGAAGAGAGATTACCGTAAATACTTTTTTGATAACTGTTCATATTAAGAACACATAAAATTACTATATCAGTGGTTCCCAAACTGCACTCACTGCTCTTGGCAAAGAAAAGAAAACTGTGTATCAAATTTCAATGACAGGTCTGTGTCTCTGTAAAACAGCTTCGATTCAGTATTACAGTAATGTTTGACATCTAACAATCACACACTACAGATTAAGCACATTTTTTAAGTAGTTTTATTAAGCATTAAACTTTAAAAAAAAAAAATGTTAAACACAAGATGTTCAATAGCATACCCAAAGTGGCATTCAGCTGATCACAATTTATATTAAGGACATTAATGGCATGTAATAGTCATTTTTCAGTTTGATTTTTTTTTTTCAGAACTTCTTAAACTACTTTTCATCAAAAAAAATCCTCCATGTGCAGCAATGACAGCGTTACTGATCCTTGGCATTCTAGCTGTCAGTTTGTCCAGATACTCTGATGACATTTTACTTTCTGTCTTGTTGGGCACTTCTCACGTCTAGCTGATAGAGCCTGTTGTCCTTTGTCTTTGAAGACTGTAGTGTACACTTTTTTATGAAATCTTTTTTTTTTTTTTTTTTTTGCAATTTCAAGCATATGGCCTTCATTCCTCAAAACAATTATTGACTGATGAGTTTCTAGAGAAAACCATTGTTTTTTTTTTTTTTGCCATTTCTGACCCAATATTGGCCTTAAGACATGCCAGTCTATTGCATACTGTGACAACTCAAAAACAAACAAAAAGACAATGTTAAGCTTCATTTAACAAACCAAATAGCTTTGAACTGTGTTTGATGGAAGGGCAAGTGATTTTCTAGTCCCAAATTAGCAATTTAGCATGATTACTTAAGAATAAGATGTTGGAGTGATGGCTGCTGAAATGGACATGTCTAGATTTGATCAAAAATTACTTTTTTCAAATAGTGATGTTGCTGATTTTTACATCAGTAATGTCCAGACTATACTTTGTGATCAGTTGAATGCCACTTTGGTGAATTAAAGTACCAATTTCCTTACGAAACAGCCAAATCTGAATATTATTCCAAATTTTTGGCCGGCAGTGTGTGTAAACAGCACCAACCCACATTTCAGAATAGCATTCAGAGATTCTCCTCACCACAATTGTACAGAATGGTTATCTGAGTTACTCTAGACTTTGACAGTTTTCTGTCAGTATGGCCTGTCTTTGTTGACCTCTCTCATCAACAAGGCATTTCCATCCACAGAACTGCTGCTTACTGGATGTTTTTTGTTTTTGACACCATTCTGGGTAAATTCTAGACTCTTCGGGTTGGAACTGATTTGGCGGCACGTGGGGGACCTAATTAGGATGGTGGTTTGAATGTTGTGGCTGATTGGTGTGTGTATATATATATATATATATATATATATATATATATATATATATATATATATATATATATATATATATATATATATATTATTATTATTATTATTATTATTATTATTTGTATTTATTTTTTATTATACATTTTTACCTGCTGTCCACAAACCTTTCAGAACAGAACAGAGCTGGTTGCAAACCACCAGTTGAGAACCACTGTTAATGCATTAATGTTCGTTCTTTGATATTATCATACATGCAGATTTGGTGCAGCTTGTCACTTGCTCTTTAAAGTGAGTAATACTGCTTTTTAAACCATTAACTGATATCTTTTATCTATGCATTAACTTGATGTTTCAAATTTGATAGAGAAAAGGCTGAGCAAACAATCTGGAACAGACTCAAACAGCTCACTGCCCTGAAGATGAGGTGTCTAAAAAATGAGACTCCATTGAAAATAGGTGTCCTAGGTAACTATTGCAAACATACCACACATTAAAGTGCCACAACAATTCGCCAATCGCCACTACATCTATTGTTTCAGAAATTGAGACGTATTAGTGTCAGTTTTTGTTTGAAAAGTTTGAGTCATATTTCTTTTAATTTACTGCAAATGGTTTGATGTTTTCTTGTATAATGCAAAGACATACATTTTTAAGTGTGGTTTAAGTATCCAAATACTTTTTGGGACCACTGCACCTATGCTCAGCTGTAGGTTGCATGGCAGAAAGACTGAAGACTGAATTGCTTGAGAGGGAGAAGTTTGTGAATGTGCTGGAAGGGCCAGATGCATACAGAGATCTGCCCTGGTGGCTTTCTCTTGCTCATGGAGGACAGAGGGCCTGCAATGTGCTGTTACCATTAGAGGAGGCTGATGTCACGCCTGTCCACCAGATGCCGCAGGGACACAGCGCTTTTGTGTGATTGATGCTTTGGTCTTACATCGCTGAAGTATTGGAGGGATGGCAGTTTATGACTAAGACTAGAGTAGAACGTTCTGATAAAAATTAGATTTATATACTGGTAGTATAAAAGCTGATTGATAGATTTGATTAAAGATATGATTAAATTTGCTTAACTCTTATAGCTGGGTGGTTTAACATATACAGTGTGACAACTTGCTGCATTCATATAGAATGTATCTGATGTGCACTGTGCATCACCATCCGCTTGCATTGTATGGACCTACAGAGCTGAGATATTCTTCTAAAAATCTTTATTTGTGTTCTGCTGAAAAAAGAAAGTCATACACATTTGGGATGGCATGAGGGTGAGTAAATGATGAGATCATTTTCTTTTTTTTAGGTGAACTAGATTAAAGTGATCAGCCACCTATGATATGGCAGATACAAAGGCTATCAATGGATTCACGTTCATGTGGTTTTTTTTC
Organism: Xyrauchen texanus; assembly: GCF_025860055.1. Lineage (NCBI taxonomy): Eukaryota > Metazoa > Chordata > Actinopteri > Cypriniformes > Catostomidae > Xyrauchen > Xyrauchen texanus. The sequence continues at coordinate 15,842,563 of NC_068314.1, read as the reverse complement.
TGAAAAAGTGGATGCAATTTAATTTCTGTTGCTTTTAAATGAAAATTATTATTTAATTTCCCCCAAAGCCATGTCTTTTTCATCCATATTTTAGTCTAATAAAGACAAGTATTTTAGAAACATGATAACAATCAAATATCACAGATATCGTCAGAGTGTTGGGAATATTCACACATAATTTATACACGTAAAAAACATGATGTAAGAGTTAAAAAAAAATAAATAAAAATGTTTTTTTAGAAGTCTAGAACAAAACATCACAGTTGTTTAAGCCAATGACCGTTAAGCTGTGGCGTCAGCAAGTCGTTTCCGATCGTGCTTGCAGTTTGCGCAGCCGGGAGAAAGCCACTGCGTCGCCTGCCTCTAAAAACTGGCAGTGAATGAATTTTAGGCTACAGCAGTAATGTCATGTATAGGTTAGATCATTTGAAAATTTCAGAAGAAGAACATTTGTCAGAAACGTACAAATAAATGGTCACGAGGAGAGTCAACCTTCCGTTGAGGACAATTCAGTTGTGGCCAAATGAGGTCACACACCTTATGAAGGACATCATATACTTCTTGAACTTCAAATTAAAAGGTAGCTTACTATGTGGTTTACTTGTAAACAAACAAGTTGTGTTTAAATTCATTCTTGATGCATTTCCTTGCCAATTAATAGTATGAAATTGATATCGTGAGGAAATATCGATATCGAACGATATGAAAAAAATATCCTGATAATATTTTTGGACTTATCGCCCAGCCCTAACGTATATCATTTCTTTTAAAGGAATAGTGTAGCCATAAATAAACATTTTTGTCATAATTTACTCACTCTCATGTCATTCCAAGCTTGTATAATTTTCTTTCTTCTGTGGAACACAAACTGAGGTATCATCTTAATGTTAGGAAGAATATTCACTGTTCTTTTCCATACAATGAAAATTGTTGGTAATATGTACTGCCGAGCTCCAAACAAAATATGTAAGCACCTTTAAAGTATCATAAAAGTATTTTATACAACTTGTGCACTACATTTAAAGTCTTCTGAAGCCATATGATATCTTTCTGTGACAAACAGGCCGAAATTTCAGTTCCCTTCCACCAGAGTTTATAAAACTTGTGTGCAGTTGTGTTAAAAATAAATGGAGGATATACATTTTGGTTTGTTCCTCACACAAGGCTATTGCATTTCTTCAGATGTCTTGAAATATAGCACTCGCGTCATATGGACTATTCTTTTTAATACTTTTTGGAGCTTGGTAGTATAAATCACCATACACTATTGATATATGGAAAACAAGCTCAGACATTCTTACTAACTTCTTTTGTCACAGTAGAAAGAAAATAATATGAGGTTGGAACGACATGGGCGTGAGTACTGTAAATTATGACAATTTCAACCTTTGGGTAAACGATTCTTTTAATTTAGCATTTTCTAAAGGTTGTGGGATAAATTACAAGCAAGACCTAATCTGTCTTTACATCTTTGATGGTGAGGTAATATGAGTGTGTTTGTGTGTAGGGAGTGAAGGAGGTTAACCCTCCTTGTGCAAAATGTGAACAGCTATGGGACCTGTCTGAGAAGCAGTTCAGCAGTTCTGAGGTCAGCTCTCAGCTCAGTCGAGGCTTCAAGACCATTTACCGCACAAGACAGGTAGGCTTTCGCTTTGCAGTCCTGCTGGATAGAGTATCCCTCATTGATCCAGATATGAGGATATGCTTCACTTCACCACATCCTAAAGATTTCCCTGATGTGGTAAGTACCATTGAATTATCTACAGTATCATACTGCCCATTTGAATTTGACAGTATTTTCTGTTATAAACTCCCATAATGTACAGAATCATCCCGTATTATGTGAAATTGTCCCATATACAAGGGAACAGAATTGTATTCTGCATTAAGTCCTTAAAAATAATACGGAAAAGAAATAGCTTAATGTGCTTGATTATAGTGATGAAAACAGTTAGCCAAAAAATATTGTCTTGATTGAACTTTAGATAGTAACAAAGAATGATAGTGAATTTTTATAAGGGCAAATACAAACCAGAATCAAGAGCTTTGTAGTTAAGTGTGTAATTTCTCTGCCACTAGCACCACCGAATGGAATAGCTAAAATAAAACAAATTTCAAAACAGCTTTCCGAATACACCCCTAGTCTGTTTTTGATCAAACAAACAGATTGTCCCGCCCCAACTCACACCTTTGGTTGAGTCAGTGTTGTTGTATCGGGCTGGACGGGTTGCTCAAATCAAACAGAAGAATTTTTATAGTGCCACACAGATAGTATTTCTCGTTTTTAAGAAAATGATACCTATCAGGGGCGCCTGCAGGATTTAATCTGAGGGTTCACACAGAAATCTGCCTAATAAACCTTAAATCTAGGGGGGTCCGTGGGCATTCTTTTTGTGCAAAAAACAACACCAAAGCATTCAATTCTGGTGATTTTGAGATACGCATTTGTTTCTCTTGAGGATGAGTAACATTCATGCAACTATTGGCTTAAGTATTTCTTCCAGTAACTGTTCAGACAGATGCGTTTTCACAAAAAAAGCTAAATGCACCACAACGAAGAGAGCAGAACGCAGGTGTCTTGCAATTATCATTTGAAGAAGTTCTTTTAACTTAAGCAGTGCTCCTGTGAGAAATGCTAAAAACACAGTGGAACGTGATGCAGTTGTCAAAAGACATCTATCTAGTGAATGTTTATATTAGTGGAGCGGCTAAGTGCTTATGTTTGGCAGAATCGTTCAGTTTATGATACAAGCGTGAAAATTGGCATGAGCAGTCTCCATGGGTCACTTGACAAGAAAATTGTCCGAGCCACTTGAAATTTCAAGATGGCGGCCATTTTTCAAGAAGGCCGACACCTTAGTGGAGCAGTTAAGTGATTAACATTTTTTATTGATTCATACAGTAAGTGTTAACTAAAACCCCATTAACCTTGGCTCGGCTCTCCCGTGCTGGCACAACCTGTCAATTCAGGTGCGGCTATCTAACTGTTTTGGGGTAGATTAGACAGCTTTTGGGATACTAACTTTACAATAAGCTGACATTGAACCCCACTCTGAGTTTAACAGCAGTGATATATCACCAGTGTGCCCTGGTAGTGCAGATATTCACTCTTGTCTAATCCATCTATAATCAACAAATCAACACAACTGTATTTTGATGCGTTAAAAGTTGTTCTTTAGAATAATCTAAAACATATAAAATAAAATGACACCAAATCGTCCTTAATGAAAAAAAACCAATACATTTCTATCGGAAAATTGATCTTTTGAGGATCCAGGGGTCGGCCATCTTGAAAAATGGCCGCCATCTTGAAATTTCAAGTGGCTCGGACAATTTTCTTGTCAAGTGACCCATGGAGACTGCTCATGCCAATTTTCACGCTTGTATCATAAACTGAACGATTATATCACTTAGCCGCTCCACTATATGGAAAACGATTGGAAAACAGCATGAGCGGACTCAAAAACACGTTCAGTTTGAACAGCCCCTTGTTCACATGACACCTCTCAAAAAGACACACTTTGGTTTCAGTTGATTGTAGGTAAATTTACACTGTATTCAGCGCTGTTTGTTCTCTGTATAGGTAAATATCTCGATACTGTTTTACTGTGTGAGAAACAACTCCAAATTATTCAGTGAGAGAGTGCTCTGAACAAATTGTACTGAATCATGAATTGATTCAGACTGTTTGCAAGCCTGTTTGGCCAATTCACTGATTCAAAAGAATTATTCATTCGCAAATTGGTCATTGCTAGTTGCTACCGTAGCACTTGCCATAGATGTGGCTGTCTTTTCGGGCACTTCTCATGAACCTTACAGTCTAGCTTATCCCACAAAAATCAATGGGGTTAAGATCCATAACACTCTTTTACTCTCTTTTGTCTTATTGGTGACATTTATACACTTAATAAGTAGAATCAATAAAATGTATTCATTCAAAATCTTACACACAAATAGAAATCTGCTCCAGCAGTCTCTAGAAAATCATTCAAAAACATCTTTATCAAGTGAATGACTGGAATGTCAGGAAAAAAGTTATACAAATTCATTGGTCAAAACTTTGCAATTCTTATTGGTGCATTTAAGGATCAGATAGCCACATGTATAAAAGTTAGTATGGCTTTTTTCTTGCTTTTCTCACCAGAAAACCCATCATCGTCTGCAAGATGACGTCCCTGCAGCAGTAAAACAGCGCCGTCTGGAGGAGCTCATCACAGTTTTTAGAGAACAAGCAGCTAAAGTTATCACAGCTCTGGTCAGCAGCTCACAGCTGGTGTTGGTCGAGTGAGTGAGTATTAGAGCCTGCAGCATGATGCTTTAGTTATTGGTTGTTTGGAGATAGAAAAAAAGAGCTTTAATAAAGGTGCAATTGTGTTTTTTTATTGAAGCATAGGATTTTTTTAATGTCTAAAATTATGTACTTTACTCTTATAGGAGATGTCATTTCAGTATTGGAGACAAACAGCTTTATTCTAAATGGTGTGGGCACACATTAATGAGCACCCCCAGGTTGAGGTCATATGACCAGCCGAATGTTTCTCGTTTTATCTAAGAAATCCCCAGTAATTGGATGCTTTCACTTGCGGAATAACTTATTAATGTCTGATTGCAATTTGCACATTTCTATAATGGCATTGGTAACTGTAAATGTTTGCTCTTGTGTGATGCTACATCTACACTGCTTGGTGTCAGCATAACAAAAGAATTACTGAGTGCACCTTGAAGCCTCTTCTTTCTTGTGTACTTGACTCAGTCATTATGTATGGAAAAAGAGGCAGTAATTATTCATTCTTTGCTGCAAATTATGAGTCTTATTTTTATATCTTGATATTTTAAAAGAGAGAGGAACAGTCCCAATTACTCCTGGAGACCATGTGTTAGTCAAGGTATGAACTGATTTCTAAACATCGGTTCTTGCTTTCATATCCAAGTAAATAAATAATCATCATTGTTATTTCAAATCTTGTAAAAGCATGCACTTTCTTCAATATAAATTAAAATATTGTGATGTCACACAAAAAGCATGTCCGGGTTCATTTTAAAAGCAACTTTTAATGATGAATATAATACTGTTGTTAATAAAATACACTCACCGAGCACTTTATTCAAAAAACTATGGTTCTAACAAAGTGCTCAGCCTGGTCTTCTGCTGTTGTAGCCCATCCACCTCAAGGTTTGACGTGTTGTGCATTCTGAGATGCTATTCTGCTCATAGCAATTGTACAGAGAGGTTATCTAAGTTACTGTAGCCTTTCTGTCAACTCGAACTAGTATGGCCATTCTCTGTTAACCTCTCTCATCAACATGGCATTTTCATCTGCAGAACTGCTGCTCACTGGATGTTTTTTTTTACCATTCAGATTAAACTCTAGAGACTGTTGTGCATGAAAATCCCAGGAGATCAGCTGTTAAAGAATTACTCAGAGCAGCCCATCAGGCACCAACAATCATGTCACTGTCGAAATCACTGAGATCAATTTTTTTCTCCATTCTGATGGTTGATGTGAATATTAATTGTAGCTCCTGCCTGTATCTTAATGATTTTATGCATTTCACTGCTGCCACATGATTTGGCAGATTAGATAATCACATGAATATATAGGTGTACAGGTGTACCTAACAAAGTGCTTAGTGAGTGTATATTATATAGTGAAACGTCTCGGTTACTGTCGTAACCTCCGTTCCCTGATGGAGGGAACAAGACATTGTTTCGATGAAGTGACACTAGGGGTCGCTCTTGGGAGCCAGATTCACCTTCAGATATTTGAGAAAAGGCCAATGAGAATTGGCGAGTTGAATTTGCATGCCACTCCCCCTGACAAACGGGCATAAAGGGAGGCCAGCAGGCAAGTTCATTCAGGTTTTGCACTGAGGAGCCGAGAAAATGTCCCGGCCGTTACAGCGGTAAAGTTCTGTCTGTGTCAAGAGGGACACAACGTCTCCATCAGGGAACGGAGGTTACGACAGTTAACCGAGACATTCCCCTTCTGTCATTCACTCGACGTTGTGTCGCTGAAGTGACACTAGGGGTCCCATATATGAAACACCACAATGACTGAACTGGTCACGTGAACTGCCGATGCAGGTGTAGGCAAGCTACTATGAGCATAGGAACAGATGTACACGGGCTGCACAGAGCCTCCCCAGATGCCCCAAGACGTCATGAGCTTAAAAAGTGGCAAATACACCATATAGGCCAAATGGCCGGACATGGGAGAGACGCGGTGTTCTGCCAAGGGAGACGCGAGCCGTGGGGATACCGTGCCGTGGAAGAACAAGGAAACTGCAGAATTTGTGAGTCAGAGGGCTAGGAGGAAGAACATCCAGGGTTCACCAGTCGTGAACATGCATGGGAGAGAAGAGCACACGGCTTCACCCTCTTGGAGGGGAAAGGCACTTCGTACAAGCAGTGTACCCAGCCAGCTGTGCATGTAACTAAACTTTCTTACCTGTTCACGCCTGAAAGAACACGAGACGAGACCGACTCAATCCGGAGATTGTAAAACCTCGCAAAGGTATTTGGTGTTGCCCAGCCCACTGCTCTACATATGTCTACTAGAGAGGTGCTGATGGCCAGTGCCCACAAGGATGCCACACCTCTCGTGGAGTGTGCTGGAACCCGCAAGGGGGCGGGCAGTGACTGGACCTGATAGGCCAATTTTATGGCGTCAACGATCCAGTGGGCAAGCCTGTTTTTGAAGACAGCCTTCCCTCTCCGCTGACCACCAAAGCAGGCAAAGAGCTGCTCAGAGCATCTAAAGCTCTGCGTATGATCCAAATAGATCACCCGATCGTGTCCATCAGATGCGGAGAGTTAATGACCAGGAACGGTACAGAGACGGAAAGTCATCTTTAAAAAGACACATCTTTAAAAAGATGTTCAACGTCACTGTGCCTGCTCTAATAGAGGAAACTCTTTTCAACACTCTTTTAGAGGATAAGCTCTTTAAAGCACTGTCGAAGCACCCATTATGACAATATACATAATAACAAATGTATATTGTCTAAATGGTTTGAAGTTAATTTCTAACTACATTAAAAAAATGCTAATACAATTTTTTTTTTACTTTTATTTTTGCAAATCCTTACACAGCCAGTGCACATCATGGTGGTGGTGACTGGGTCCATCAGATCATAAATAGTCTTGTATTTGGCCTTATATTTGTCACCACAGTTGACAAATCGCATTGAAAGTTTAAATCAGCCCTTTGCAACATCAGGCATTACGCAGTGCCTCAAAGAAATACAAATCTACCAACACAAGTCTGATTTATCCAGAGGCGATTGTGATATCCGGGGTGTGTGATTATCATAATTGTTTATGGAATATCATTACTTGTCAAATTCTGAGTTTGTCCTTATCCGATGATCTACAGAAGGCTAAAGAAGTCGCCAACAATCTTTTGCAAATTTGTTGTTACAGTCAGTGTTATTATCATTTATGAAAATTAAAACATTTCCATGACATAAAAAACGAACTAAAATTACCATTAATTCATTTTTCTGTTTTAGTTACAATATATTAAAACATTTTTAATCTTGACAACTTATCTTCATCAAACTAAAAATGCCAATAGATAGCAAAACACTAGACGGCCCTGAGAAATGTAAAATTATTTAAGGCATGAACAGTCAGCCAGTTGTAATCGGAAAATAAACTCAGACACCGAGGGGTTTTGTATCACCCTGAAGGCATGCATTTTGCAATAACAACTGGCTAACTGTACATTATCCCACTTATTACACGGCTACTAACCACACAAATAAATAAATGGACATAAAATATTGATTTGTGTTGAAATTATGTGAAAGTGATTAATTGAGGAGCAGCTGACTTGACCTCTGGTTTGCATCAGGGTTCTTTTGCTTTTAACTATTTTAATGTTTATTTTCTGACTCCTCATTATCCAGCGTATTAAAAGACTACTTGGCAAATAAATAAATAAATAAATGAACATGAAACATTGATTTGAGTTGAAATTATTTAATTAGCTTACTTTTAGAGATCGCACAGTGATCCAAGAAGTAGGAAAGATGGTAATACCCGGATGACCGGGCTGATATTTCTCAATCCCCGGATGTGCTGTTGTTACTCAGAAATATTAGACTGCTTGATGGCACCATTGAGTATTCCAGAGACCTGTGTAATAACTATATATATATATAACTATAGCTGCTCTAAAATTGTACTTTAATTTTTTTTAAACTAAAATAAACACTGAAAAAAAAAACTAAACATAAACTAGAAAACACAGAAAAACATAAACTAAAACTGGTAGTCATAGAGTAAACTCCACACACACAGTACTTTTTGTTCATTTTCAGCTCAATTTGAACGAAGCAGTAATCTAAAACAGCTCTTGCTTGAAGAACCCAGAAGTGCCGCTGCCAAGCATTTATTTGTAAACATTAATTGAATATATAATGTTATAATTGATCTATTGCATCTCAGAAGAGTCACTGACTGTTCAATGTTCACGCAAATCACATCAGCTAACTCCCAGAGTTTGAGAGGACATGCCTTCATCCACTCTTCCCTGAGCAAAACAAAACTATGAGACACTGATTGAACAGACATTTTCATGCCAGATTCCCTAATTTCTGTCACAGTTCACTGTGTGTATGCTGTAGTGAATTCACAAGACATAAAGAAATGTTTCGGGAGGTGGAAGTGCCCATGTATTTATTTATGCAAAACATTTTTCAAATGCAAAGTAATAAACCAGATTGAAACTAAATGATGTCAGTGGATTTTATTTCTCATTAAATCATCTTTACAAACTTATTTTCCTCAGCGGTGACCCTGTCTGTTGCCATATCAAGACACAAATACACAAAATCAGGAAATTGCTCACAGCTAGGAAAGTTTGTTGACTTACAGGAGACGAATCTCATGTGCCCCACTGTCTTTACTCCTGTTTGCAGTCAGTGGATCAACTTGCTGCTAATTTGCATACATGTAAACTTTTCGACTTTGTTGTGTTACAGGATATGCCAGTGTTCGTTGTCACTCATGTCTCACAAATCTGCCAATTCTCACTAAAAATGAGTGACTTCCACTCACTTTGATGCTACAAAACACTGTCAGTGTGAACACCCCTTTAGTCATTTAGACAATGTGCTTACATGATCCAAAAGTATTTGAGTCTTCATTTGCTGTTTAGGTTGATCTTCAAAAGTATTGACTCCTTTGGGTAGTCCCAGCTTCATGACTCACATTTGTATAGGCATAAAAATACATTAGATAACCCTTATTTCTTCATGTTTGTATGAGTCTTGAAAAGGTCTAAATGCTTAAAGGGTTAGTTCACCTAAAAATGAATATTCTCTTTTTGATTACTCGCCCTTTAGTCATTCCATACCCATATGACTTATTTTCTTCACCAGAAGTCATGAGAAGATATTTTAAAGGTTATTGCAATTTATGATTTCCATACAACTATATTAATATTAAACAAGATGTAGGTGGCCATATTTTGCTGGCTTTGCAGAGTGTTTGAAGTTGTTACAGTGCACTTTCAACCACTTTGACTGCCACATGATGGTGACAAAAGTCTTTTTCAAACCACTTCCAATGGTGCACAATTTTCTGCAATAAATTTGACTGCCATGATGGCTAAGGATCCATGTGCTTAAAGTTTTTTAAAAGGTAAGTCTATGTTACCAGATCACAGGGAGAATAATAATAAAACTTTGTTACGATGGCCTACTTATACAGGAAGTACATCATGCATAGCATTCTAATACTTTGGAAAAGATTCCCTCTGCTGGTGTAAAGAGGGGACAGCAGGCCCAACTGTTACTCATGGAGAGGACGTGCAAAAATGTCAAATATAAGTAATTAAGTGGGTAATTCTCAGGAAAAAGTTATATTTGTGCATGTCCATATGACGTTCTACTGATATCATGAATAATCAGTATATAATCAGTGAATCAAAGTCCCCATGTATCACATTACAAAAAAAAAAAAAAGTAATTTTATACTTCAAGCAATGAACAGTTATATACTGTACCCCTTTTCAAACATATTTTCTTCAGCAATAAATCTATTATTATTATTACTATTATTATTATTATGTTATTTTTATAAAATATTCAAACATTTCAGTTGAGATTTATCCTTTAACCCTCTATGGCATGGTGTTGCCCTCAGGCAACAAACTACCTTTTTGGACCTCACACTGCCCCTTTAATGTTTTTTATAAAAAAAAAAAAAGTATAATATCACCTGATATCTCTGTCCAATCAAATGAAGGGCTAAAGTGGTTGTGGCCTTTTGTTTGGGGTGGGGCAGTCCTTTCTGGAGGCAAAGTCGCATGGGACACAGTGCCACCAATTGGTAAGATCAATTTCACTTTTTAACATATTTAAATTTAAATAACTTTATATAAAAAAAATATATGTATGTGCATCAGTATGTAAAGAAGTATGTTTGATTGTTTAAAGACATATTTAGACTTTATTTATATACTAAAACTGTGTTTTTTTGTTCGTTGCCTCAGGGCAACATTGTGCAGTTAGACCACTTTTTTTTCAGGCAATATGCTAAAGTGGGGAGATGTGATTGGATGCAAAATTAGGACCACATGGTGCATTCAAGTCCTCCTGGGAAGCTCTGTGAATGCATATTATATGTGCAATTAATGTTTTTTTTATTATTATTATTTTTATGTTGCCACAGAGAATTATGGAAAATGTAGTTTGGTCACTCAAGCCTATCATCTCATAATCTGGCTAAATGAGTAGGCCTAGTGTTTTCTGGCAAACTTTATCTCTCTTCTTTATTAACAGGACACATAATGTGTACAAATTACATTGAACAGTCAGCATTAAGAAATACATTTTTCATGATCAATGTTTTTACTATCTACTGATACTTGCAGGAAATGGACACAAGAAAATTTTACTGGTAGGAAGGAACATGATCGAGCAGTTAGGGTCATTCCTTCTGACAGTGAGGACAGTGAGCTTGAGGAGAGTGACAATGAGGACAGTGAGGTTGAGGAGAGTCAGGAAGACAGGATCACTGAATCAGGTTTGAGAGGCAGTTTGGAGGTCAGGGGTCAGTTAGGGGTCAGTCAGCAAAGTAACGTGTGTGCATGCGTGGATGTGTATGTGTGATGTGTGCGTGTTTGTTTGCATGCATGTCATTGTATGATGAAGGGTATATGACACACACGCTTCCTGCTGTCTTTTTTAGGAGAATGCCTGTCTGTTGACAATGACACGGAGTCTGAGGATGAAGATGTAGAAGAGGTTGATGTTCCACACCTACCCCGGTGGCGAACACCCCACAATGCACACTTCAATGCTTACCCAGAATGGCAGGACCTGCTTCCAAGATCTGATGATATCATGTCCCCCCTCCAGTACTTCAAGCAGTTTTTCTCTGAAGACATTCTGGAAGTTATTGTAGAGCAGTCAAATCTGTATGCGATACAACGTGACGCAAACAAGCCGCTTAACCTCACCATAAAAGAATTGGAGCAATTCCTGGGGATTGTGGTGTACATGTCATTGTTTGGTTTACCAGGCTCCCGCATGTTTTGGAACAAAGCCTGCAGAGTGTCCCAAGTAGCTGACACTATGACACTGAATAGATGGGAGGCCATCAAAAAACACCTGCACTTCAATAACAATGAAGAGAGACAGGAGGATAATAATGATCCACTCCACAAGATCCGACCACTGGTTACTCATCTAACCTCAAAACTGACATCAATCCCAATGAGTGAGAAGCTGGCTGTTGATGAGCAGATGGTCCCATTCAAGGGAAGAAACCGATTGAAGCAATACCTGCCATCAAAACCAAAGAAATGGGGCTACAAGATTCTCGTCTTGGCTGGCTCTGATGGTGTCCCGTACAACTTGGAAATCTACACAGGGAGAGTTGTACAACCCCCTGAGCTAGCAGATGTGGGAGCAAGTGGCAATGTTGTCCTCCGCCTGGCCCAGCCTATACCCAAGCAAAAGAACTACAAGCTTTTCTTCGACAACTGGTTTACGAGTGTCCCTCTTGTGCTTACACTGGCTCAGCAGGGAATTCACTGCACTGGTACTGTTCGTGGCAACAGACTACCAGGCGTCAACTTGATGTGCGATGCTGAGCTGAAAAGAGCGGGACGTGGATCTTTTGAACAGAAGATGGCCATGGTGAGAGAAACCACCTTGTATGCTGTAAAGTGGTACGATAATCGCTCAGTGACCCTTCTCAGTGATTACACTGGAGCCCACCCAGTCACCGAGGTTGACAGGTGGGATCGCAAGCAAAAATTATCACCAAAGTCCCCTGCCCTGCTGTGGTGAAAGAATACAACAAGAATATGGGTGGGGTGGATCTGCTTGACTCACTGCTTGCACTGTATCGGATCAAAATCAGATCAAAGAAGTGGTACCACCGGCTGGTGTTCCACTTTCTGGATATGATCATCGTGACCACATGGCTGCTCTACCGAAGAGATTGTGAAGGTACTGACATGAGAAAGGATGAACATATGAAGCTGTATACCTTCAAATCCTACATTGCTGAAGCCCTATGCAAAAGTGGAAAGAGCCTGGAGCGCAAGAAAGGTCAGCCCCTGTTCCACAATTGCTGGTGAGTATGAGGAAAAGAGGAGAAAAGGACCTGCTGCTCCAATTCCAGTCCCTGATGTGCGCCTGGATGCCACAGCCCACTGGATGATTATGGCTGAAAAGAAGGGGAGATGCAAGGTACCAGGGTGCACAGGTACACCAAAAGCCAAGTGCCGGAAATGTGATGTTCACCTCTGTTTTACATCCACCAGCAACTGCTTTCTGAGGTTTCACACAGAATAGGAAATCATATGCTTTGTCAAAAAGAGAAGCACTGATTCAAACAATATCCAATAAACCACACAAACACATATTCACACACACATACACACACAGTCATTCGGATGTTGGTTAATATGTTTATATGAAATGTAAGAAACATTTATACATGTGGTGTTGTAATTAGTAGTAGTTTGTTTATTTGATTGTTCATTGTTTTTTTGATTGGCTGGAACCATTTGTTATTGATGTTTGTCAAAATAAAACGTGTTCTAATGAATATATTACATGTTTTCCTCATTCCACTCCATATAGAAAACCTTGGTGTTTTAGTACCCTCGTAGCACATTGGGGTAACATATTTTTTCCCCCCCAAAATAAAAAGTCATGACATAGAGGGTTAAGTTGAACATCTGTTCCAATCAGCAAGTAGTCCTGTGCAGAAACACAAACAGTTTAATACAGCTATTGTATGACAAAAAACAACAAAACTGCCAATTTTAATTTTCTTGATTTAAAAGACACTAATACAAGACAATATACTATATTTATATATATATGAAATACAGAATCACACTGCTAGAAATGTGAGCTTACCTTCATAACCTGAAGTTGAGTGTTTACAAGCTGCATCATCCCAATGGCAGGGAGTGGATAACCTTCCGCTAATCGAGCTGAGATGGGATAAATTCATGAGTAAAAAAACATTTTCATGTTATAAAATTGTATAGCTAACACTCACTTAAAGAAGTTCATTGAAGTCATTATTTGCATACAATTTCAGGCTTGTTATCTTCCATGGAACAAAAAAAGGAAAAATGTGAAAAATTGTCACATGCTTTTTTGCCATATAATAAACGTGAATAGTGACTCTGGGCTGTCAAGCTCTGAATAGCGCAGTTTGGAAGTCAATAACATCAAATCAGTTTATGTTATGGCATGGTCTAGTGACTAAACATCAAGACATCAAACCTGCACCATAGTCACCATATTTGATTCGGAAATGGGAGATGATCACTGATTTGATTTGAGAATGAATGACAACTTAAATTTTGGTGTATTCATCACAAAAAGTGATTGGATGGGAGGGGTGTAAAATCTTACCATTAACCTTGGGAATCACAGCAACTTTCAAGACCGTCTTGAAGATATTATCAAGAGATGTGACCTGTTGGATAGAGTTACTGTTACATTGACATTTTCAGTGATTGCTTTTAGATCAGATTTTAAAACACTTTTCCTAGTTACATCTTACCTGGAATGGGCCCACGTAGCTTTTTGCTAAGCTCATGTCAATTCTGTTTAAGAGAAGTATACAGGTCACATCAATATTGCAGTTTAAGATGATAAACTCACAATCATTTGAACATGGACACACTGTTGCACCACTCACTCGTTAAGGGTCACAGCTCCAGCTAGTTTGAGTTCATTCACATATACGCTAGCACTGACACTGCCCTGCTGTTGATTGAAAAGAGAGTTTATATTAAAAAAAACATTACTTTAACTCTCAATTGTCCCTCCTTATTTACTCACCAGATTAAGGACAAAGAGTGGAGATAGTGTGCTGTTGGGCTGGATAGCATAAGCTGTCACTGTACTGCTGGCTTGAACAGTCACGTTGTTGGATTCAAATGTAAGGATGGGCTCCTTCTCTGTCTTAACCAATAGCTGCATCATCAGACCAGGATACATTTTCGCAATCTGAAATAAAACATCTCAAATTTAGTTCCTGTTAATCTTAGAATTTAATGACTGGAAATTACTAATTTATTTGCATACTTGTGGAATGAAAACTTCAAATGTCCCCGTGTTTAGATGAAGTGGAGATTCAGAGGGAATCTGGAAAGAAAAAGAAAGAAAGAAATACAGTATATATATATATATATATATATATATATATATTATTGTTTGACATATGATATATATATATATGGCATCATTTTCATGGTGGCATCATACACACTATTAAAAAAACAAAATAAATAAATAAATCGTTGAGCACACAAGCCAACATGATGCAGTAATATTTTTGACTTCAGTAACATTGCTTTGTTTAGTCAGTGTGAATTTGATTGTTCACTAAATTCTTGTTGAGAGGTCTACTATTTTCATGTTCAGTCAACAATCAATACGCAAGACGAGAATTTCCAATTTGTCACAATTTCAATTACTTTTACATGTAGTTTTACCTGCTATCATTGTCTCTGAAGAAAGGTATGTCTTTCAAGGCAGGTTGTCTTATTGTTTGTCATCGACACACATTAAACCTCAATCCTTAACACACAAACCTCAATAATGGTGACAATCAACAAACCTCATTAAATTAAAATATAAGTTCCTAACATAAACCCACACAAAAATTTACTTATTTTGGCAACAAAAATAACAGCATAAAGTCTGCAAACAACAAAAAAATAAACCTACTGTATAAAACACTAACCACACAATTTGTTCATGTTGCAATGGAACAATGCAGACAACTCTGTTAGGCTAGTTGGGACAACATTTGGGGGAATATTGTTGTTCTAACGTGTGTTTTTATGTAGATGAAAAGCAATTCACATTTCGTAGTATCTGTGATTCTAAAAAAGCACAAGCTGAATGAAATGCAATTACATTTTTTATAGTGCATGTCTCTTTCTCTACTGTTTCAGAATGGTGACTCAAGTTAGGAGTTTCTTCTGGGGACCCTGGCTTAAGAATTGCTTGAGTTCAAGTGTGACCTGCCCCACCAGCTGGAGTGTCCTAGGTGTCTGGTCCCTCAGGTCAGTGCAGTTTAAAGCCCAAAGTATTCTTCGATTTTGATGCAAATGCTCAGTGTCTGCAAAGTACGCGATGGATGAAAGGTCTCATCTGTTGTTCCTGGCAGGCTACTCTGCCTTACAGGTTCTAAATGGTTAGGATTAGGGTAGGGTGGGTTTAGGGCATCTGCTGCCTGCCACAAACAAACCATGGCACCTATGTACAATGGGCATCAAAGTATACTCCATTTGATGGTGCCCGCACATGCAGGCGGTTGCTACATGTGTGCTACGACTGCTATGAGACGCTGGACAATTGCTCTTCAGGAGTTTAGACTCATAAAGATGTCTTTATATTCTTTCTGACTCGAGTTACACACATGCAGGTGTCTCCTGACCTCCTCACACATGCTCTCTTGACATCCATACTGTTGTTGTTTTTACCTTCGTCTTGTGTTATTTACCTGCGATTACGTCTTCTTTTAGTGTTTCTTCGTGACAGCAACGGCTCAAATGTGAGTATTTTTATTAAGTTTATTAAGTATTAAGTTTGTTTAAGTGCCTCCTAAATCAGTCTTAGATATCACTTTGTTCAAAACTGTATGAATACACGTTGGCCTATGTGGCAAATAGTAAGTGTAGCATGATAGTGTGCCATCTCAAACTTTGTGTGTGGTAGCAGAGAATGATCATGTTAATGTGGTGCTGAATGTTGAAGAGCGGTTTAGCAAGTGCCCCATTTTCTTTAGAATACCAGTCTAGACTATCTACTGTACAATCCTAATATACTGCACATGTAAAGTACTCATAACAATATTGTTATATTTACTTCAATTTCCAAATAATACAGGTAGTGTACTGTATATTGAGTGGTTTGGAAAAGCAACATACTTGCAGAATTTATGTGAGTAAAAAAACAAAACTAGGCAAGTTTTTGGAAACTTTTTGTTTCATACACTTGATAGTAGCCATGAAAACACATGACTGTCTACCTCGTTTGAACTGAATAATTACGTCAGGCGAAAACATTATGCTGCATTCCATTTAACTCATAAAGTCAGATTTTCCAACTTCCTACTTGGAAAAGTGCAACTGAACGCAACTGAATTCCAGCTGGGAAACTCTTGTGGAAATTTGCAGCTACAATTTTGCAGAGATGCAGGTGTGTGACGTCGGCACTCAGGGAGATATACAAAGTAAGTATGTTCCTTCAGAAAACAGCACATGGCGCATTCGGCATATTTAGAATTTTCTGACGTAAAAAAACGAATTTGGATTATCGATGAAAACTGGGACAGAAAATGGACAATGTCGCATTGTGTCACTGCAAACTTTAAAAAATAATATAGTTTTATTTTTACAGTATTCTTTTGATGAAACACTAGGAACCCCCAAGTAACATTATTTTGGCCTTATGGGGGGACCCTTAACTCTTCCCTAAATACGAACACTGCTTTTAGCGAATTCCGTTGTTGAAAAATTTGTTTGCGGTCTCTCGTAGATGACTGTGCTTTCAAGCCATCAACAGAGCTGACTGGACTGAGATGATTTCAGCTTGTGGCGTTGTAGCGAACATTTATTGCAAAGATTATTACAGGCATGTAATTAACTCATATCATTGTAATAATTGTCTTAACTAAGAACATTTGTGTATTTATTATGGCTTTGTGTCATGTTATCTAAGACAACAGTTTGCCGGCTTTCTGCCACCACTTACTGGACGTGTGCAGGAATAACATTGCTACATACGTTTTAAGCAGCAGATGCTCTGTAAACAAGCTCATTGCTAATTCGCAGCACCTGTCCATGGTTACGATTTTAGTTAAATACAAGCAAGCCAACCAAAAAGAAAAAAAGCAAATAAAACAAACAAAAAGCAACAAAATAAAAAATGAAAAAAAGGTTACAAAGAATATAAAACAGACAACAGAGACTGTATACAACCATCACTATTCACAAACTTCACAAATTATGTTTATGCTATTTTTTTTTTTTTTTTTCAGTTCTAATGAACATTAGATTTCTATTGGTAAATTATTCCATAACTGTATACATTTTACTGAGAATGATGACTCTCCAAATGATGTTTTACATATTGCTACTCTAAAATTGTGACTTGTTACACCCCTCGTAATTTCCTTATCCTCTTGTTTTGTTATTAGTAGACAAATGGTTTCTGGAGATAAATTATTTATACATTTAAAAATCTATTTAATGAATGAGAGTCTACTAATCGCCAGGTTGGTGGTTTGATTCCTGGCCCACATGACTCCACAGGCCGAAGTGTCCTTGGGCAAGACACTGAACCCCAAGTTGCTCCCAATTGCAGGCTAGTGCCTTGAATGGCAGCTCTGCCATTATTGGTGTGTGAGTGTGTGTGTGAATGGGTGAATGAGTCACAGTGTAAAGCACTTTGACAACCGCTAAGGTTAAAAAAGCGCTATATAAGTGCAGACCATTTATATAAGTGCAGACCATTTATCTTGGAGGCAACACATGTATTCGTGTCTTAAACTTGAAATGGGTTACTGTGTACACATTCTACATGATACCAAAACGTTTGGTTACGGATGTAACCTCCGTTCCCCGAGGGAGGGAACGACACGTTGTGTCGGAGAAGCGACACTAGGGGTCTCTCTTGAGCGCCGATATTCACCTCTGACCTATTGAAAAGGGCCAATGAGAGTTGGCAGTCAGTATTTGCATACCCGCCCGGACATCACGGGTATTTAAGCGGGGCAAATACGGAGAGTTTAGTCAGGATTTTTCTGAGGAGCGGAAATGGTCCGGCCACAACAGTGGCTTCGGTTCAGCGACATGGCGGAGGAAAGACACAGCGTGTCGTTCCCTCCCTCGGGAGCGGAGGTTACATCCGTAACCAAGCGTTCCCCTTCTGTCGCTCTCTCCGCGTTGTGTCGGGAGCGACACTAGGGGACCCATTCAATCTTGCCATGCGCTGAACCGTGTACGTGAACCGCCCGATACAGAGGCGGGCAGGGATTTCATCCAGTGCCGCGCATCGTCTGTACCTGGCTGCACGTACCCTTCCCCAATGCCCCATAAGAACATCGGAATCCTTCTAGTTACCCTGGGAGGGAACAAGGCGATGTTGCCAACATGGGAGCGGGCCAGCCTGGCTGGGCCTCTTTTCTCTCTATGTTTCTGCATAGAGCAATCACGGCCGGGGCCCTTACACGCATATAGGGAAGGGGTCTTACCCAGACCCTCGCGGAGACCACACCTGCCCTTTTTCTTGGGGAGGAAAAGTGGTAGACACGTCACACGGCCGTCTTAGGGCTGCGTGTGGAAAGTATGATGCGGTGGTAGATCCAGCCTCGAAGGGGGAGTTGCTACAGCACGGCGACCGGGGCAGCTGTAACTGCCTAAGGGAGACACGGAGTCCTTCGTAAGGGGACAGAACAGTGGAATTACACACAGGGGAGTCCGAGCAGGAGGCCTTACCTGTGGAGCACCTATACCAGTACAGGGTAGCCATCAGGGTACCCGCGGTGGCTTGGGTCAGTGAGTTCCTCCGCTGAACCGCGGACCCGGAGGGCTGGGGAGGAATCGACCAGGGGCCCGACTTCGGAGTGGAGCGCCCTGGGAAGAAGGCGCACTACTTTACCTTGGCGTCAGGAAAAGAGCTGAGGCATAGCGATCCACCCGGCCGGTCGGTCTACGTGTTACCGAGTTCTACGGGCTCGGACCTGACAAAACACGAGGCGCTAACCGACTCAACGCGGAGGTTGTAAAACCTCGCGAAGGTGTTGGGTGTTGCCCAACCCGCGGCTCTACAGATGTCTGCTAGGGAGGTGCCCTTGGCCAGTGCCCACGAGGACGCAACACCCCTTGTTGAGTGAGCTCGGACCCGCAAGGGTAGGGAGCACGGCCTGGGTGTGATAAGCCAGTGTGATGGCGTCGACAACCCAGTGGGCGAGCCTCTGTTTGGAGGCGGCATTCCCTTTCTGCCGTCCCCAAAGCAGACAAAGAGCTGCTCAGAGCGTCTGGTGCTCTGTGTGCGGTCCAGGTAAATGATGCAGGGCGCACTGGACATAGCAATGAAAGGGCTGGGTCTGCCTCCTCCGGGGCAGCGCTTGCAGGTTCACTACCTGATCTCGGAAGGGTGTGGTAGGAACCTTGGGCACATAGCCCGGTCAGCGGTCTTAGGATCACAGGCGTATCTGCCGGACCGAACTCCAGGCAAGTGTAAGCTGACAGAGAGCAGCTTGCAGGTCCCGACCCTCTTGATAGAGGCGGCGCGATCAGCAGGGCCGTCTTAAGAGAGGGCCCTGAGTCCAGTTGATTCAAGCGGCTCGAAGGGAGGTCTCTGGAGTCCTGCCAAGACTACCGAGAGATCCCAGGAGGGAACTAGGCCTGGCGGGAGGGATTCAACCTCCGGAGCCTCTCAGGAACCTGAGGATCAGGTCGGTGCTTACCCAAAGACTTGCCGTCTACAGGATCGTGGTGGGCGGCAATGGCGGCAACATACACCTTGAGGGTGGGCGGGGACAGCCTCCTGTCCAGCCTCTCCTGTAGGAACAGGAGCACTGACTTGATCAGCGCATCTCTGCGGGTCTTCAGTTCGGGAAGAACACCAATCTGCGAACAAGCGCCACTTTAGAGCGTAAAGGTGCCTGGTAGAGGGGCTCTGGCTTGGTTGATTGTATTCTAGCGGTCGCCGGTAAGCCGGCTAGCTCTTCGCATCCCGTCCAGGGACCAGGCGTGGAGGTTCCAGAGGTCTGGTGCGGGTGCCAGAGCGTGCCCGTCCCTGAGAGAGGAGGTCCTTTCTCAGGGGAATTCGCCAGGGAGGAGCTGTCGCGAGAAGCCTGAGTTCGAGAACCAAGTCCGAGTGGGCCAGTAGGGGGCCACTAGCGTGACTTGCTCCTCGTCCTCCCTGACCTTGCACAGCACCGGTGCAAGAAGGCTCACTGGGGAAATGCGTGCTTGCGCAGCCCGAGGGCCAGCTGTGTGCCAGCGCGTCTGTCGAGGGAGCCTCTGTTAGGGCGTACCAGAGCGGGCAGTGGGAGGTTTCCTGGGAGGCAAACAGGTCTACCTGGGCCTTGCCAAACCGTTCCCAAATCAGCTGGACCGACTGGGGTGAAGCCTCCACTCCCCGCCGGGCAGGCGTTGTCGTGATAAGCGCGTCCGCTCTGACGTTGAGCTTGCCGGGGATGTGAGTGGCACGTAGCGACTTGAGTGCTGGCTCCATAGGAGGAGGCGGCGGCGAGTTGTGACATGTGGCGGGAGCGTCGCCGCCTTGGCGATTTATATGCGCCACCACCGTGGTGCTGTCCGATCTCACGAGGACATGTTTGTCCCGAACTAGCGGGAGGAACTTCCTGAGAGCAAGAAGGACGGTCAGCAACTCCAGGCAGTTGATGTGCCAGCGCAGCGGGGCCCCTTTCCAGCGGCCCGCTGCTGCGTGCCCGCTGCACACGGCACCCCACCCGGACCGGAGGCGTCGGTTGTGACCAGAGCGCGTCGGGACACCTGCTGCAGGGGCACTCCTGCCCGTAAAAAGCAGAGGTCTGTCCAGGGTCGGAGTGTTTTGAGGCAGGCGGGGGTGATCCTTACCCGATGCGTGCCGTGGTGCCATGCTTGTCTCGGGACTCGAGTCTGGAGCCAGTGCTGGAGTGGTCTCATATGCATCAACCCCAGCGGCGCGACCGCGGAGGGCGCCATATGCCCCAGGAGCCTCTGGAAAAGTTTTAGAGGGACCACTGTGCCTGGCTTGAAGGAAGCGAGGCAGTCCAGCACCGACTGAGCACGCTCGCTGCGTGAGGCGTGCTGTCATTGAGACTGAGTCTAACTCCAGCCCGAGAAAAGAGATGCTCTGAACCGGAGTGAGCTTGCTCTTTTCCCAGTTGACCTGAAGCCCCAAGCGGCTGAGGTGCGGAGCACCTGGTCTCTGTGTGTGCATAGTAACTCTCGAGAGTGTGCTAGGATGAGCCAGTCGTCGAGGTAGTTGAGAATCGCGGATGCCGGCTACTCGTAGCGGGGCAAGGGCCGCCTCTGCGACCTTCGTGAAGACGCGAGGGGACAGAGACAGGCCGAAGGGGAGGACTTTGTACTGAAACGCCTGGCCGTCGAACGCGAACCGTAAGAAGGGTCGGTGTCGTGGCAGAATTGAGACGTGGAAGTACGCGTCCCGTCAGCTCGTCATGCACCTCCGGGAACGGCACGCTGCCCCCAGGAAGCAGTCATCCAACCGTGAAGGCTGTGGGGAGGATGGAGGGTTCCAATCGAACCCCACGCTCACGGCGGCCCAGGAAAGCATGTCAGACATCTGAGCGTCGGCCTCAGCCTGGGCCTGCTGGCCCGAAGGCGGCAGTCCAGGGGAGTCCTCAGCATCAGACATCACACTCTCCGATGCAGCGGCGAGCTCATCTGCTTCGGGCTCGGGAGGATAGACAGCCAGGCCGTGAGGCGAGCCGCTATCGCCGCGAGCGTAGACGGGGACCAGTGAGCATGTCGGGGAACGGGAGGTTCGCGGGGGGCTACCCGGCGAAACCGCACCCGCTGCCGCCCCCAAATCGCCCCCAGCGCCAACCGCATCGTCCTCAATCCCGTGGGAAGAAGGAGCAATGCGGGGTGCGGCTGGGGTGGCTTGCTTTCTGTTGAAAGCAAGCCGCGACCGCAACGTGGTCATGGTCATGTTCTCGCAGTGAGAACATGAACCATCCACAAACGCCGCCTCGGTGTGATTGCGGCCCAAACACACGAGACAGCGCCTGTGGCCGTCTGAAGCGGAGAGGCTTCTACCGCATCCAGGAACGACACAGGGGCGGAAGGGCATCTTTAGAAAGACGCGTCCTTAAAAGGACGTTCAACGCCGCTGTGTTTGCTCTTTAAGAGAAATTTGCTCTTTTACAGGAAATAACTCTTTTAATACACTGTGTGTGTGTGTGTGTGTGTCTGCGCTGTCAAAGCGCTCAGGGGCAACAATGCACGCCGTGCAAAGTAGGAGAAAGCCGCTGTTGTGCGCCGTCAAAATCCAACAGTAAGCAGATCGTCAGAGATACAGGAAGCGTTCAGGGTGTGTGTATTCTCGCAGTAGACTGCAAACAGACCATCAGCTCCAAAGAAATTTTCTGAATAAACTTCCGTATTTGCCCCGCTTAAATACCCGTATGCGGGGCGGGGTATGCAAATACTGACTGCCAACTCTCATTGGCCCTTTTCAATAGGTCAGAGGTGAATATCGGCGCTCAAGAGAGACCCCTAGTGTCGCTTCTCCGACACAACGTGGAGAGAGCGACAGAAGGGGAACTATTGATAGTATAATTTCTTTATAACTCAAAATGTAACTTCTGTGTGCCAAAATTACACTAAAAAATCTCACCATGTCATCAGTGATGTTGAAGCTGAGGGCGCCAGCACTGTGGTAAACAAAACCTGCTGAATTGGCTGTGAAGGCAGAGACTCCAATGTACAGCATACTGGTATCCTGGGAAGGCAATGAGAAAGGTTTGGGGGAGAAGGGGGGTTCTTTGTGTTGTCCGATGTTGTAGAATTCACCCTGTTAAGTGCAAAAACCCAATTATGACGTAGCTTAAGTTGTAAAAGTTGCTTTATGTATTTTCAGTAAACTATGGTTGTATGTAGGGTATGCTGGTTGTTTTATAATGCCTAATATTACCTTTAAACCCAGGTCAATGGAGGTACTGGAAATGGCAGGAGATGCCACCATGGAGTATTCAATCTCAGCGTACTTGTCTACTCTGGCTATAACTGAAGGGAACAACAACAGAGAAGTCATTTGGCTGTGAACATTAAGCTGTATTAAATGCTAAGGATTTTCATCACAAACCCGAATGATTGATTAATGATTGTTAATCATCGCACCATTTAATGTTTTCAGGTGGGGGTTCATTTCAGCAATGGAATCAGCCACCAGATGGCAGATCTGAAACAGAATACAGTTGGTTGTGAAACTCTGGTATGTTGTTATTGGCTTTCTGTTCCTAATCAACTGTGGGCATTAACAATCAAATCCTCACCTGTTTCTGCAGAGCATCGCGCAGGGCCTTATTAATGAAGGAACTGAAGAGGTTATACAACCAGCTGCCATAAAAATAGGAAGAATTGTGCACAAAAGTAAAACCTTTTATACTCAAAAACAAACTTAACACCATCAGTTGCTTCAAATTGGTTTAATCTTTTGTCACATAACAATAAGAATTTCTGGTTCTTTCCATAAATACAGTTTGACTGATGTCATATTACTTGTTATTGTTGTGCTGACTGCATTTGTAAAGCACAGCATGCAACTATGTTACCAATATCAAACTATTATTTTTTTCTTTAATGTATGAGAAATAGCCTATATATTCATCAATAACTATAAACCAAAATTGCTGTAAAAATACAAAATCAAAGAAATAATGGTTTTATTTAAACTGTAAATTGTATATTGCAAACCCCATAGAAAATTTATGTAAAATCAAACTGCACATATACTATTTCGTTTCACCTCCTGAGATTGATGGTACACATTTTCTGATTGTAAAACATCATCTTTCAATAAAAATTTGTTGAAATAGAAAAAAATGTGTTCCCTATTTATATATAATAATATTTGTCATACACAACTCTTTTGGGGAACAGCTCCTTCTGCATTAAAATGTATTCATTTAAAAGAGCACCAGCATCATGAAAGATTGACCTTGTATACTATTGAAATTTTGAAGCAGAGATAATATGGTGATTGTTCATTCAACACTTACTGTAAATCAGCCCAGTGGGTCTGTCTCTATTTGTGATGTGTGTTAGTTGAACAGTATTACCTGGCCCCACCATGAAACGTGATGCTTGATCTCCCCACAGTTGTTGCACAGTTGATCATACTGATTGATGGGTGGCCGGTGTCATCACTCATGACTGCAATAGTGGTCCTAATGGACAGTTCACTCACAGCCAGATCAAACGATCCACTGTCTTCTCTGTGTAGTAACAAAGAGATCAGATGTTTTTGTCTTCTCCAAAAGCCTTATTAATATATTACATTTATATTATTCCTATGTTTCCCAGATGGGTCTTCAGATAAATTTAGCTTAGTCATTTGGACAATCATACTTACATGATCCAAAGATATTTGACTCTCCACTTGGCATGCAGACTGATAAAGGCATTAGCAATTGAAAGACTGACTCCAGTACCAGGAACTAACCCCAGTGATGATTGGGGTAGGCCCAGGTTTACAATCTGCATCCTGTAATACATACAGAGAAATCACATTATTTTTATTTTAATGATTATGCAGAGGGGTCATTCTACAAAAAGTGTACTTGTTTGTATTTCTCTTTAACGTTTAAGTAACTGTAACAATGATTAGCTGATTCTAACTTCTAAAAATCTAGCACATTTTTCTTTTCTTTCTTCATGTGGATGCCTTTTTTGGCCTATTCCCCAAAACACAGGGCCTTGTTTCCAACTTGTTGCAGTATTAGCAAAACATAAAATAGTCTATGCAAGAAAAAATAAAGGTCTCTTTTTATCACTATGTGACAGTGCTGAGGCCGGGCCGGGTCATGATGCTACACGCCCAGCCCCTAATCAGGCTAATCAAGCCTCAGAGATGGATAAAGGCTGACTGGAGACTGCAGTGGGACAGAGAGAGAGATTTTCGGGCAGCTGTTTGACACCTTTGTGTGTTTGTCTTTTAGTTTAAGTTTTTCATTAAAATATTATTTATATTGTCAAGCCAGTTCTCACCTCCTTTCCATTAATACCCTTTACACTGGTGCCGAAATCCAGGAAGGAGAAGGGATGCACCGTAGTAGAATCCTCGCCGCTACCATCCACCCCAACGGAGCAGCCATGGCCATCCGCTGGAGGATGGAGGAACCCGGCCGCCTGAGAGCGGACGAACGGCTGCCGACCGCGAAGGGAGAAGGGGCTCCTAACTGACCGCCTGGAGTGGTCAGGGCCGCTGCCTTGGGCGGAAGAGACCCCTACCAGCCGCTGAAATGTGAGTGAGGAGGGGCTCCTGGCTGACCGCCTGGAGCGGGAGAACCCCTGCCAGGGGCGGGGAGACCTCTTCTGTTTCTCGAGAATGCGGCGGGGCGTTCTGTCCGCTAGGGGCCAGAAGACTGCCTACGATCCGTCCGGGGAGGCACAGCTGTCATCCGTTGGAGGTGTGGCCGAGGACCAAGCTATGGCGTATCAGAGAACCGGCGAGTAAGTGTTTTTTTTCTCTCTCTCTCCCACTGCCGCTCCTTGTTGGCCTTTCCCTCTCTTTTTTAAAATGTTTTTGTCAATTTGGCACGATCGCCGTTACTCCGTGTAGGTGCCACATTTTTTATTTGTTTCCCTCCCCTTGTCCCCTCCCTCATCCAGGTAGACGGGGATGACATGCCGGCAGACAGAAAACTAAAAATATTATATTTTCTGTCTCATTCTATGAACAAAATCCACCTTTGTGTGTTTGTCTTTTCGTTTAAGTTCTTCATTAAAATATTATTCATATTGTCAAGCCGGTTCTCGTATCCTCCTTTCCATTAATATCCTTTACACACTATATTTTATGTTTTATATTTATCAATAGGGGTCTTATAAAATGTCAACATTGTTACATTGTGCGTCATGCTGTCATGCCTGAGAGAACAAGGGAGGAATGTGACAGGGCGAGGGCGGTGCCGGGTCATGATGCTACACACCTAATCAGGTTAATCAAGCCTCAGAGATGGATAAAGGCTGACTGGAGACTGCAGTGGGACAGAGAGAGAGATTTTTCGGGCAGCTGTCTGACACCTTTGTGTGTTTGTCTTCGTTTAAGTTCTTCATTAAAATATTATTCATATTGTCAAGCCAGTTCTCGTATCCTCCTTTCCATTAATATCCTTTACACACTATATTTTATGTTTTATATTTATCAATAGGGGTCTTATAAAATGTCAACATTGTTACATTGTGCGTCATGCTGTCATGCCTGAGAGAAAAAGGGAGGAATGTGACAGGGCGAGGGCGGTGCCGGGTCATGATTCTACACACCTAATCAGGTTAATCAAGCCTCAGAGATGGATAAAGGCTGACTGGAGACTGCAGTGGGACAGAGAGAGAGATTTTTCGGGCAGCTGTCTGACACCTTTGTGTGTTTGTCTTTTCGTTTAAGTTCTTCATTAAAATATTATTCATATTGTCAAGCCAGTTCTCGTATCCTCCTTTCCATTAATATCCTTTACACACTATATTTTATGTTTTATATTTATCAATAGGGGTCTTATAAAATGTCAACATTGTTACATTGTGCGTCATGCTGTCATGCCTGAGAGAACAAGGGAGGAATGTGACAGGGCGAGGGCGGTGCCGGGTCATGATGCTACACACCTAATCAGGTTAATCAAGCCTCAGAGATGGATAAAGGCTGACTGGAGACTGCAGTGGGACAGAGAGAGAGATTTTTCGGGCAGCTGTCTGACACCTTTGTGTGTTTGTCTTCGTTTAAGTTCTTCATTAAAATATTATTCATATTGTCAAGCCAGTTCTCGTATCCTCCTTTCCATTAATATCCTTTACACACTATATTTTATGTTTTATATTTATCAATAGGGGTCTTATAAAATGTCAACATTGTTACATTGTGCGTCATGCTGTCATGCCTGAGAGAACAAGGGAGGAATGTGACAGGGCGAGGGCGGTGCCGGGTCATGATGCTACACACCTAATCAGGTTAATCAAGCCTCAGAGATGGATAAAGGCTGACTGGAGACTGCAGTGGGACAGAGAGAGAGATTTTTCGGGCAGCTGTCTGACACCTTTGTGTGTTTGTCTTTTCGTTTAAGTTCTTCATTAAAATATTATTCATATTGTCAAGCCAGTTCTCGTATCCTCCTTTCCATTAATATCCTTTACACACTATATTTTATGTTTTATATTTATCAATAAGGGTCTTATAAAATGTCAACATTGTTACATTGTGCGTCATGCTGTCATGCCTGAGAGAACAAGGGAGGAATGTGACAGGGCGAGGGCGGTGCCGGGTCATGATGCTACACACCTAATCAGGTTAATCAAGCCTCAGAGATGGATAAAGGCTGACTGGAGACTGCAGTGGGACAGAGAGAGAGATTTTTCGGGCAGCTGTCTGACACCTTTGTGTGTTTGTCTTTTCGTTTAAGTTCTTCATTAAAATATTATTCATATTGTCAAGCCGGTTCTCGTATCCTCCTTTCCATTAATATCCTTTACACACTATATTTTATGTTTTATATTTATCAATAGGGGTCTTATAAAATGTCAACATTGTTACATTGTGCGTCATGCTGTCATGCCTGAGAGAACAAGGGAGGAATGTGACAGGGCGGAGGGCAGTGCCGGGTCGTGATGCTACACACCTAATTATTGATAATTAGGTGACACAGATATTGTCAAGCCGGTTCTCGCCTCCTCCTTTCCATTAATATCCTTTACACACTATATTTTATGTTTTATATTTATCAATAGGGGTCTTATAAAATGTCAACATCGTTACCATTATGTTGTAAATAACTGATCATTAAAAAGTGTTGCTGAAACTAACATTAGTTATTTAGGCAATGTAGCTTTTAAAAATGTAATACACCTGTTTTATTGAATGACCCAGAGGGCTTCATTTGGAATGAGCCTATTACTATGGTAAATAACATTTTTGGTATTACATTGTAGAAAGTAATAGAAGCACAACGAAGAAGAATTTAAACTTACCCTGTTAAACTGTACTGGACTTTTCCAATAGGATCCACACTTTCTGTGCCACTTATGTCTGGCACATGGAGGGTTCTTAGCTTCTGCTGGATTGAGGCAATACCAGTCTGTCGACCTGCAGTAAGAACAAACTCAGTTATTGTCCTAATCATGTATCTGTCATCTCCTGAATTCAGTGTAATACTTATGATATGTGCAGCATGTTTGAACAATGGTGAAACACTTTCTTGTGATGTTTGTTACATTCATGAGAGCAGTCAGAGTGCGCTTTCACACTGTTATGTGTGAAAAGGTGGATGTAATGTCATTAAGGAACTTTGATTGGGTGCTTAATAGAGGAAATACAGAATGTTTTTAAAGCTTAACCAAAAACAGTTAGAAACTCTTTGACAGATGAAACATGAATCCAATAAATACACAATTACAGCAATATATTTGTCAATGTTTTTTTATATATATATGGTATGGGTATTTTTAAAAGAATAAGGCTGTTTATGTGAGAAATTGTCACAACCTCGGTCTGACAGTCCTCTCCTGTCTGTGGTCCGTTAATGTGTTTGTGTCTTGTGTTTGACGCATGGCTCTATTTTGTTTTCTGTCTGCCATGCGCTCTCCTAACCCTGCCTGCTTGTTTCCTCCTGCCCATCAAGTCTTGTATTCCTGTTGGTGGTAAAGAGGGGAGTCTTTCTGAGACCATAAAATTGGCTTTAAAATGGGATTATTTTATCTCTGCCTGTGTCTTAAAGGGCTCTTCTTCTTAATCCCAGCCCAAGGACAGCGATGCCCCCTCACTGATGATGAATGCTGCAGCCCCTCTTCCCATCACTCATAGGAGGAGGAGGAAGAGATGGAGCTCCACCCCTAAGTCCGTTGCTGCCCATCAGGAGGTAGTGGCCGTTTGGAGAAGGAAGCTGAGTAAGGTACCCGAACCCCAGTCGCTGCCAGCGCTCCCGGCCACGGAGGCCGGTCCTCAGTCGCTGCCAGCGCTACCGGCCACGGAGGCCGGTCCCCAGTCCCTCCCCGTGGCTGACGACGAGCTCGTCCAGCTCCCTGTGGCTGCAGACGAGCCCATCCAGCTCTCTTGGCTGTCGACGAGCCCGTCCTGCCCCCGATGACCATCGACTGTCCTGTCCAGTCCCTAGCAGCTGTCCAGTCCTTTGCACAGTCCAGTGACCCATCTGACACCAGCTACCAGTCTTTTATGGAGCCAAGTAACTAACACCCATCAGACCAGCCTTTTACTCACTCCAGTAGCCAGCAACCATCAGACACCAGTCACCAGTCTGTTGCTCAGCCCAGTAGCCAGCACCTGTCAGACACCAGTCACCAGTCTGTTGTTCAGCCCAGTAACCAGCACCTGTCAAACACCAGCTACCAGTCTGTTGCTAAGTCAGTTTAGTCCCTAGTGGGTGTCACTCACTCAGTCCTGCCCCCGGCGGTTGTGGACCAGTCTGACCCAGTCCAGTCCACAATAATCACTGACCAGTCTGTTCAGCCTTTTGAGGTCCCTGCTCAGTTTGACCAGCCCTCTGCGGTCCTGTCCCCAGCAATCGTCAACCTGTCTGACCCAGTCCTAACGCCTACAAATACAAACTAGTCTGTCCATTCCCCTGTGTCCACTACTGACCTCACCATCTGCTCAGCGGCTCAGACTTTGCCTTGGTCTCCAAGTTCCCCTCCAGTTTGGCCCTGGCCTCCTGATCCAGCCAGGCCTTCTTCCTGCTTATGCACCGTGACAGAAATGCTAACCAGTGTCGCAGTTTGCATTGAACAGAAAACTAAAAATATTATATTTTCTGTCTCATTCTATGAACTAAATCCACATACAATAGGACAAAATATGTTGTATACACTCTGGGGTTTTGTGAAGTAAGTTAAGAGCAGTAGAAATAGTTAGCCCAGGGTAAATTGTCATGTGAAAATTTTGCTTTATGCTAAGCTATATGCTATTTCTAGCCCTGACATGCACCTGTTGCCATGCACAATTATATTTTGTGAATGATTATATCAAGAAAATCCATGTCAGATGATATTTTATTTTCCATTCTGGTAAGACCTTTGATATTAGGGCAAAGATTTACTGCAAACATAATGGATTCTTGAGGAGAATTATTGTAAATATGTTCTGTAGAAAAATTACTTGAGAAGCAACACTGCATCAAATATTTAGGCTTTTTTCAGAGAATGAAATTTTAATGTAAGTTAATTTTTTCTTACAATAGCCTACTGGCAGATGTTTTTTGTTTGTTTTGTTTTTCACTTTTTATTAACTTGTTTATAGTCAAAACAAGTGAATAAATTTGCCAGTGTTGAAGAAGTTTTCCAAAGTATTTAGATTATATTACTACCCTAGAGCAATCTAATGTCATATAAAACAAATTACATTTTACAGCATTCTGTATTCTGCAATTTGTAGTGTTATACATTTTAAAAGTAACCCTTTCAACCCTAGATTTGAAGGGGAAAGAAATATACTTACTCTGAACTTTACTCTTATTTAGAGATGCTTTGTAGATGTGTGCCATTATCTCTTTGTCCTCACAAACACACATTAATTGCACAGTCTGATAGTGTTGTTTATTTACATGCACTGTCTGTTTTAGCACCAGATTCAGTAAAGGAACTATGCAAGTCAGGTAACAGTGAAAACATGCACAAAAAAATTAGTCTTGTGGCCAGTTTGAGTACTAGGTTCTAGAGAATGCAATAGACTAGTTCAGCACATTTAGTGCCTAATTAAACTGGATTGCAGGTTGTTAATAAATTAGAGCAAGTTTTTGCGCTGCAATACCCCTAAAGTAATTTTTGTTTTAGTTCTATAGCATCATACTTTCAGATTTATTTTAAATTCCACAGAGCAAATTCTACAAGCAGCCTTGTTTTGTCCACACTTACCATATTCAAGTCCTTTCTGAGTTAGTTTGATATTAACTCCAGCATTGGTGCCTGTAGCCTCTGGCAGGGTCAACAGAGACAAAACAAACCAAACGAACATCGTGTCCACTTTAGCCTATGAGAAACACAAGGAAGGACAAGAATATTCCTCTTTACCTGTTAGGTTAAAAGAGTCCTGTAATCTGCTCCAATCTAAGTCAACTGTTGCTATTTTAAAAGCATGTGACACTTAGTAATCAGTATTAAGTACAGCTACCGCCCTAGTGCAAACTCAGAACTTTGAAAATCAGGTTATTCAGGAAAATTCAGGTTCAAATCAGGTGTATTGTGAAATAATCAATAAACTTTATATCGGATAATAAAAATATGTTATTAATGTCTTTACATACTGTGACATGGTATGTTTTAAAACTAATCAATGACATACTCTTTAATTGTTGGTTTGGCCAAGTTCCTGTTGTGGAATTCTGGTGAAAATAAACTTCCTCTTTCATTTAAAATGATCCTCTTTCATATCTGGTTTCTCATGCCATACCTTTTTTGCTACACTGCCTTGAATGAGATGTTTGTGCTCCAGTCATTCGAAGCCACATGACTAACTTAGGTTTAAGTTTGTATTGAATTAAGGCTTGACAGAAGTAAAAGAATGCAGAAGTGATTTTTACTGTAATGTTCCATGTGACCAAGTTTTATTTCGTTCTTTAGAAAAACTTTTTCGTGAGTTTTTACCACTGATCTATATGTATATAGATCAGTGGTTTTTACTTTCTTTTTTCTAAGTTTAGACAGTTTATATCAAGACATACAGGTGAAACTCGAAAAATTAGAATATCGTGCAAAAGTTCATTAATTTCAGTAATTCAACTTAAAAGGTGAAACTAATATATTATATAGACTCATTACAAGCAAAGTAAGATATTTCAAGCCTTTATTTGATATAATTTTGATGATTATGGCTTACAGCTTATGAAAACCCCAAATTCAGAATCTCAGAAAATTAGAATATTGTGAAAAGGTTCAGTATTGTAGTCTCAAAGTGTCACACTCTAATCAGCTAAACACCTGCAAAGGGTTCCTGAGCCTTTAAATGGTCTCTCAGTCTGGTTCAGTTGAATTCACAATCATGGGGAAGACTGCTGACCTGACAGTTGTGCAGAAAACCATCATTGACACCTCCACAAGGAGGGAAAGCCTCAAAAGGTAATTGCAAAAGAAGTTGATGTTCTCAAAGTGCTGTATCAAAGCACATTAATAGAAAGTTAAGTGGAAGGGAAAAGTGTGGAAGAAAAAGGTGCACAAGCAGCAGGGATGACCGTAGCCTGGAGAGGATTGTCAGGTAAAGGCCATTCAAATGTGTGGGGAGCTTCACAAGGAGTGGACTGAGGCTGGAGTTACTGCATCAAGAGCCACCACACACAGACGGGTCCTGGACATGGGCTTCAAATGTCAAACGCCTTACCTGGGCTAAAGAAAAAAGAACTGGTCAGTTGCTCAGTGGTCCAAAGTCCTCTTTTCTGATGAGAGCAAATTTTGCATCTCATTTGGAAACCAAGGTCCCAGAGTCTGGAGAAAGAATGGAGAGGCACACAATCCAAGATGCTTGAAGTCCAGTGTGAAGTTTCCACAGTCTGTGTTGGTTTGGGGAGCCATGTCATCGGCTGGTGTTGGTCCACTGTGCTTAATTAAGTCCAGAGTCAACGCAGCCGCCTACCGGACATTTTAGAGCACTTCATGCTTCCTTCAGCAGACAAGCTTTATGGAGATGCTGACTTCATTTTCCAGCAGGACTTGGCACCTGCCCACACTGCCAAAAGTACCAAAACCTGGTTCAATGACCATGGTATTACTGTGCTTGATTGGCCAGCAAACTCGCCTGACCTGAACCCCATAGAGAATCTATGGGGCATTGCCAAGAGAAAGATGAGAGACATGAGACCAAACAATGCAGAAGAGCTGAAGGCCGCTATTGAAGCATCTTGGTCTTCCATAACACCTCAGCAGTGCCACAGGCTGATAGCATCCATGCCACGCCGCATTGAGGCAGTAATTAATGCAAAGGGGCCCAAACCAAGTACTGAGTACATATGCATGATTATACTTTTCAGAGGGCCGACATTTCTGTATTTAAAATCCTTTTTATTATTGATTTCATGTAATATTCTAATTTTCTGAGATTCTAAATTTGGGGTTTTCATAAGCTGTAAGCCATAATCATCAAAATTATATCAAATAAAGGCTTGAAATATCTTACTTTGCTTGTAATGAGTCTATATAATATATTAGTTTCACCTTTTAAGTTGAATTACTGAAATTAATGAACTTTTGCACGATATTCTAATTTTTCGAGTTTCACCTGTATTTACTCAAGAACATCAGTATTTCTATAATACAGCACCATAAACACAGCATTTTGAGAACTCTAGAGAAAAAGTGTGTTAGCATGCAATACACAGAAATAGATGAGATCTGTGTGAGAAAAACAAATACTTTTCACATGTAAATGGAAACATTGTAGGAAGTCATGTCTACAATGTAGTTCAGATCGGTGTCATTTATATGTATATGCATTTTACCTTGAATTGGAGGAAATCATGCACAGAATGAACAGTATGGCTGGTGGCATTGTCATGCTGGAGGGTCATGTCAGGATGAGCCTGCAGGAAGGGTACCACATGAGGGAGGAGGATGTCTTCCCTATAACACACAGTGTTCAGATTGCCTGTAATGACAACAAGCTGAGTCCGATGATGCTGTGACACACCGCCCCAGACCATGACAGACCCTCCACCTCCAAATCGATCCTGCAGACATCCTACAGACATCGGTGTAACGCTAATTCCTTCAATGAAAAATGCGACCGACCATCACCCCTGGTGAGGCAAAACCATGACTCGTCAGTGAAGAGCACTTTTTGCCAGTTCTGTCTGGTCCAGTGAAAATAGGTTTGTGCCCATAGGTGGCGTTGTTGCCGGTGATGTCTGGTAAGGACCTGCCTTACTGCAGGCCTACAAGCCCACAGTCCAGCCTCTCTCAGCCTATTGCAAACAGTCAGAGCACTGATGGAGGGACTGTGCATTCCTGGTGCAACTGCAGTTGTTGTTTCCATCCTGTACCTGTACCGCAGGTGTGATATTCTGATGAACTGATCCTGTGCAGGTGTTGTTACACATGGTCTGCCACTGCAAGGATGATCAGCTGTCCTTCCTGTCTCCCTGTAGCGCTGTATGACGTGTCTCACAGTACCGACATTGCAATTTATTGCCCTGTCCACATCTGCAGTCCTCATGCCTCCATGCAGCATGCCTAAGGCATGCTCATGCAGATGAGCAGGGACCCTGGGCATCTTTCTTTTGGTGTTTTCAGAGTCAGTAGAAAGGTCTCTTTAGTGTCCAAAGTTCCCTATCTGTCACTCACTCGACATTGTGTCGATGAGTTGACACTAGGGGTCGCTCCTGCGGTGCCCATACATCTCTGATCTTGAGAAAAGGCCAGTAGAAATTGGCGTGTGGAATTTGCATGCCACTCCCCCGGACATACGGGTATAAAAGGAGTGACGCTGCAAACACACATCAGATATCTTCTTCGGAGCCGAGCGAGTAAGTTCACAGAGCTGAATTCCTCTGCCGCATCCATTCATCTCTCTACGCTGTTGGATCTATGACGTATTCCAGCGGTCCTCCCCCTTGAACACCACGGTTGTGCTGAGCAAATACTCCCGGGCACTTCAGCAGCCTACGTATATAAATATATATAAAAACACATAAATGAGTTTAATTTCCTCTAAAAGAGTGGCGCAAACGAAAAGCTTCTTTTTCAAGATGCCTTTTTCGTTTGTGTATGTTTCCTGGTTGCGATCGTTACCTCTCCGCTTCCCACGGCCACTATTGCTGCCTCTCGTGTTGGGCACTGCCCACGCAGGGACAGCGTTTGTGGATGGATCATGCTCTCACTGCGAGGGCATGATTTTGGCAACGTTGCGGTCACGGCTTTCTCTTGATAGAGGGAAAGCCAATCCAGCGGCTCCCCGACTCAGTCCTTCTACCCACGGGTATGAGGAGGGGTCGGTTAGCATTGGGGGCGATTTGGAGATTTCAATGGGAGCTTCTCCTCCGGGAAACCCCCCATGGAGCTCCCATTCCTCAGCACACTCGTTTCCCCCTGCGAGTTCGCGATGTGACCGCTGGCTCGTCTCAGGGCGAGTTCGTGGCTCGCAAAGTGGATGAGCTTTCGATTACAGCATCGGAGAGTGGGTTGGTTCAGTCTGTCGCCATGCGCAGCTGATGGCCATGCTTGCCCGGGCGGCTGCGAGCGTCGGGATGGAGTGGAATCCTCCACCCCCCCTGAACCCTCGCGGCCCGGTGATCGGTCCTGGGGCTCCGTGCGCTGCTTACGGCCGCACCCCGTACCTTTCTTCCCGGAAGTGCATGATGAGCACTCAAGGTCGCGGTGGGCACCTTTTACAGCCCGGACCCAGCTCGCGGGCTTGTCCTCTCTCACTACCCTCGACGGTGGGGCTGCCAGGGGGTGCTCGGTGACTCCCCAGGTTGGTATGGCGATCACGGTGCACTTGTGCCTGCAGAACGGCGCCACCTGGCGGAGCCTGAGGAATCACGACTGAGCCTACAGTGCCACTGGACAGGACGCCTCCGCCCTGCACGCCATGGCTCTCCTGCAAGTGCACCAAGCCGTGGCGCTAAAAGAACTGCACGAGGTTAGTTCTGACCCGAGATTTATGCAAGGAGCTGCACTCAGTGACTGGTATCGCCCTCCGAGCAATGATGGTCATGGCGTGGTCTCTCGGGCAGGCGATGTCCACCTTAGTGGTCCAGGAGCGCCACCTTTGGCCCAACTTGGTCGGACCAGTTTGGCCTATTCGGCGGCACCGTAGAGGATTTCGCCCAGCAATCCTTAGTGGTTAAAAGGCAGATGGGGACCATTCAACACATCCTGCACCTGGCGCATTTTAGCAATGTCTCACATCCCGATTCTGTTTACGTGTAGACCTGAAGGATGCGTCCTCCATGTCTTGAGATACTGCCTCGACATAGACCCTGTCTCCAGGAGGCTAGCCTTCGAGCGTCGAGACACACTCATAGAAAGTCCCCAGTCGCCTATCCTGTCCTTATGGCTGAAAGTTGCCAGAGGCATCCCTGCCCCAAGGAAAGGCGTTCACATCCTCAGCTATCCCTGACGACAGGCTAGTCCAGGTCAGTAGGAGACCTGTCGTGCACAAGGAGCTGGTACTCAGTGCACCTCAGCTGCGGCTTCGGTCAACTGGGATAGAGCAAGCGGCCAGGATCGGAGCATCTCTTTATTTTCCTTTCAGTTATGCATGACCACCGGGCATCGAAACTTCTCTCGTGGCGAGGCATGGAACTAAAGTGCAATTTTTGGATTTGAATTGTAATAACATACTATTAAACCAAACCCTTGCCAAATCAGTACTGACTAAAACAGAGTTATTTTACTTAAATTTAGGATCTTGCTAGTCAGTGATCAAAATTAGATACAGTTTTCAGGACTAGAACATTTTCCACAAGATGGCGATTGTCCAGAATTCAGCACATTGGGTCCGACGTTAAGTGGACAAACATTCGTCGAGTAGATTTCCTGTGTGATCAGGTTGACAGATCAATTTATAAGAACACCTTGTATCAGACTAGACCATCTATTTCACACTGTTAAGAGGCAAAAAAAAAAAAAAAAAAACTGGTTGAAACTATAATATAATGAAATATTTTCGAAATATAAATGCATCAAAATATTTTTCATCAGAATGCACAGTTACATTTTAATGGCAGTCAAAGGTGTAAGATGCTTTTTGCACACATCATTGTGTAGCTACTGTAACTAGCTAAACCTTGAGCCTCTCAGCAACCAAACAGTAAATTTTGTGTTTCTTTCTCATCCATTCATACGCATGCAAACACAGGAGAGCGGAATCAAAGCATAAGCACAGTAGTTTCATTCATCAAGTTCAACTGGTGAACTCTAGCCTGTTAATTCATCTAGCGAAAATATGTTTGATCAAAAGCATTTCTAAATATCATACATTGACCTCTTAGCACAATATGAAGAATACAAACTTTAAAGCTGCTTGGATTGCAGTGCAAACATTTGAATACTAATCAAAATACTTCATTTCAATCAATATTCTTTGTGCACATAAGGTGTCAGCCGCTTGTGACAGAGAAGGCCAGAGACAGGTCAGCTTCCTGTGCAGCTGTGGCCACCATGTGGAACAAACATTCTACTGCTGGGTCACGCATGACATGCGGCTCGTGACAGGGTGTGTCTACTCATGCAAACAATCCTCACTGCACACACACCCATACCCAGCTGTGACCTCATGGCGTTTACTCACAAGTGCACATGCACGGATACTCACCAAGTTTTTATAAGTCAGATTCAGATTTGGTGTTCTCTAAGGAGAGAGAGAGAGATGAGAGAGAGAGAGAGAGAGAGAGAGAGAGAGAGAGAACCTTTCAAACAAGCAAAGCTCATTTGCATGTGAAAATTATTAATGGCAAATTTGCAGCAAAAATGGTCTCAAAAAGTACTTGGACAATTAAGTTACACTTACAAATATATGAATATCATTGAATTAGAATAGCAACACAAATGCTGCTAGAGCTTTTGCAGAAATAAATTCAAAAATGTTTAACTGAATTTTTTTGATGATTTTTATTAACCAACTAGTTAACCAAAGTAATTTTGGACAAATGTATTAAACACCCACCCCCCGTAAAAATCCCGGGCCGATTTCTCATCCCAGTCCAGCCCTGGGTATAGTTCATCACATTAACTATGGACATGTTCCACAAACGTTTAACTATCAGAAAGTGTCCACATGACTACAAGTTTGCCTTGATTTTGACGAGTATGGCTGCATCTGAATCCAAAGGTAGCTGTCTTGTTGCCTCGCTGCCCT
Organism: Xyrauchen texanus; assembly: GCF_025860055.1. NCBI lineage: Eukaryota > Metazoa > Chordata > Actinopteri > Cypriniformes > Catostomidae > Xyrauchen > Xyrauchen texanus. The sequence continues at coordinate 15,804,517 of NC_068314.1, read as the reverse complement.
ATTAGTCAATGACACAACAGACAGTGTTTGTGTATGAAGGTACCTCCAGAAACTGGTTTTGGACAGACAACTGAGGCAGCACATTGTTGCTAGGATACCAGCAACTGATTGACGCCATCTGGTGTCCACTAAAGGTAACGCACTTATTCATTCAGTCCAACTGAACTAGCAACAAAATCAAGATAACCAAGAGTATATTTAATAACTAGAATTCTAACTCCATCCATCCATCCATCGTCAACCGCTTATCCTGTGTACAGGGTCGCAGGGGGCTGGAGCCTATCTCAGCTAACATTGGGCGAAAGGCGGGGGACACCCTGGACAGGTCGCCAGTCCATCGCAGGGCCACACATAGACAGACATACACTCACACTCACCTCCACATCCAGGGCAATTTTTTTTTTTTGGAGACACCTGCATGTCTTTTGGATGGTGGGAGGAAGCCGGAGTACCCGGAGAGAACCCACGCAGACACGGGGAGAACATGCAAACTCCACACAGAAAGGCCGGGGTAACCAGGGTTTGAACCCACGACCTTCCGCTGCACCACCGTGCCGGCCTTAGAATTCTAACTATTCACTAAAAATGGAATTAAAACTTGGAAAAAGTGAATAAAAACTTCAAAAAACTATCAAATGCCTCTTCTGCCACCATTTTTCTTCTTATTCAGCTCAACCTTTGTGGAACAGCGCGCATAGGATTGTGGGATTTCATAGGCAGTGAAGGAAACATCTGCTACCTTCAAAATTCAATCAGATTAAGGTATTTCAGTAGACAGGATATGACACAATCATTGGATTCAGACGTGCCTTGGTCCCTTCCTATCTCCATATACAGCCTCCGGAGGCTGGTTTTCTATTTGCAGCCCAAATCTTATCATTTCATACCTAGCAAAGTAATTTTATCTGAAATGTTTGCACATTCAAAGTGTGCTTGTGCTATCTTTATTGAAATGAAATAGCACTTATATTTTGTTATCTAATACAATGACATTCAGACTTTTTAAGTGTGGATTAAGGGTTAAATACTTTTTGTGGCCACTGTACAAAGATAACAATGCATACAATAAAGGAAGGAAAACAGCTTCATCCTACCGGAAGATACAAATGTCAGATACAACATGCAGGAAAGGACGGCAGGGATGATACAGGATGCTGCAGGTCCTTTTAGCTGTTTCACTCCTGAATAAGTGATCAGATGCAGCTGTCCTTGGAAGCTTCAAATGAAAGTCAAATATAAAAAAGGTGAGAGGGTCTGTGGTGAGAACAGTTCTGTGGATTGTTTTGGCAGGGATATTAAGGAGATAAAGTTGTTGCAATTATTACAGTAGCCCAGCCATTAAAGGTAAGGTGAACAAATCCCATTTACTGTAACTCTGATTATATAGAGTTAGAACCATGGACACATTTCATATTTCATTTTTAGTTTCAGTTTTAATTCATTATAATTAAGGAGTTAGTTTAGGGACTAACTGAACATTTACAGAATTATTTACAAATAAAATAAACAAGACTTAAGACTTGTCCACTGATGACTATATGTTCAACACTCTTTGCATTATTTTATTTCAGTTTCAAACACGATTTTTAAAATGACTTTTTTTGTCTTATAGTTTTAGTATACAGAAATAATCCTGGTAAGAGCTGGTTGACCAATATGCTGATATAGAATTGATGAATTTAAATAAACACTTATTTTATACAGTATTTACTCAAAATTGACAAAAAATATTGGAAAACAGAAAATAGGCTACTTGGCAGAATTACCAGATACTAGCAAATAAAGCACCTTAATTTTTCAAAAATTACCAAGGCTGTTGATTTAACATGTTAATTCGGTGCAATTAATTTAATAAAAATAATGCATAAAAAATAACACAATTAATCACAGCACTGTAATTTTCCTAACAACAGAGCAATTCAGGTAGATTCAAACTTCATACAACTTGATACAGCATCCCAAAAACATAGTGAAATAGCTAGAGATGCTGAAAACCAGTGAAACATGACGCAGCTACAGGGAGACGAACCAAAATGTCTTTCTGATGCATGTAAATGGAACACGTCCTATGTGAACATATTATACAGATTGATTGACAGTAGCAAAATGGATTGCTGGGGAATATGCCATTGATTGTGTTATGTTCAATGGTATGGAAATTATCCAGATTCATTTTAATTTAGCTACTCGGCCCATTTAAAACTTTAATCATCGAACATGAATTAATTAGAACTAACCAAAATATTGGATTCAATTTGACAAAACAATAATACACATTAATACATTTTTCTTCACACTGACACACTTGATGTGACCCCATGAATGAACTTTTTTTCTCTCTCTTTAGCTTCATGTCTATTAGTTTCAGTACATCCCATGAAAGTTGAAAAATAACCTTTTGGCAAATTTGCACATTTAACCTTTACAGCCTTTCTCTTCTTGCACTCATGATGAATCCAAACTGCTGTCCAATTAAATGCTCTCTAGAATGAGACCATCCCTTTACCTTATATCAAAGGCTTATATTAAAAGGTCAATCCCTTTCTATATGTACCAACCCATTGTGTTTCAATAGGAAATACAACACAATACGTAAAAATTTTCATGAGGTCTTAAAGCCCTCTGATTGATGGAACATTGATTATCCATTCTCGGTTGGGGTGTTTGGCATGGACAGTGATGGATTGAAGAGAAAAGTGCATTTAATCAGCATTTGCCCTGCTTCAGCACTACTTACAGGCTGCACAGCATTCTCTGGTCTCTGCCAGACATCCAGTATCCTCAGTTTCCCTGCAGTTTGCTGTCTCTTTAACAATGATTACGGTTTAGTTTTGGGTGGGTAAAGCTGGAGAGAGACTTGTTGCCCATATTTTAGTCACATTTGGTAATATGTAGAATGGAGTTTCACCTGGAATTTAATTGCAGCTATTTGAAAGATGTATACCAATACAAGCTGATGTACTGCATGCTTGTTTGTGTGAGCATGTTTGTATATAAGATACTTACAAAAAATTATAAGTTAAATTGCTGTACATGAATACAATACTACAGTGGTTCTCAGTGGGTGGGTTGTGACCCAAAACTGGGAGGTCTCTTCTAGTTGGGTTCATGGACAGCAGGGGGAAACTATTCTAAATTCAAATAACAAAATTCAAAGGTAATAAGATTATGCAATTTCCATAGAACACGAGTTATTTTATTCTAAAGGATCACTCCATTGTTTTCTTTCTTTTACAATTGAGACCTTGAAATCTCTGCAGTCCAATACATGCCATTACAGGATGCAGAAGTGCTCTGAAAGCATGACAGTATGTCTTTGCACCACAAAATAAAAGCATTGTGAAACTAAAGAGGGTTTACTCAGAGTATTAAACCCTAGAAAGTATCATGAAAATACTGACATATTTACAGTACAATAGCTCTTGGATTTTAGTATACACCATATATGTAATGTGCACTAAGTACTGCCAAGCCCTATAACAAACAATTTTATGTATTTATTTTTTGGGCTTGTGGAATGACATATCTATAAAATATAAACATGAAACCTAAGGATAAGCAATCAAATGTTTTAATGAGCCTGAGTGTGAGATAAGGGGACTAATGTGTTTGAAACAGTTATGAAATATATTCTGAACTTTTACTTGTTTTCTTTAAGGTCTTGCTGCAGTTACAAGCATGAAACTTTATCTATAGAGAGATGCATTGTTTCTTCTTCTCTGTGATATATTTGTGCCTGGCAGCACCTTCTATGAATCCACATTGATCTGGGAAGAGTGTCATTTTGCTGAAAAATAATTACATTTTCAAACAGTGTGTTTCAGCATTTTCTGTATTTTAGGCACAGTGTAATAAATTGTAGAGTCAGCAACTCCTCATATTGTGCGTAATATAAGATGCATGCGGTTCTTTTTCACTCTTTGAAACATTAGAGACATTCATACAGTAGGACAGTGGCTTTTTGGACAAACATTTACATTTACATTTATGCATTTGGCGGACACTTTTATCCAAAGTGACTTACAGTGCACTTATTACAGGGACAATCCCCCCGGAGCAACATGGAGTTGAGTGCCTTGCTCAAGGACACAATGGTGGTGACTGTGGGGATCAAACCAGCGAACTTCTGATTACCAGTTTACCAGTTATGTGCATTAGACCACTACACCACCACCACTCCCAAACATACTCATTCTTTATTATTTTTCCATATGATGAAATATTAAACAAATCACATAAATCAAAACTATCTCATATTGTAGCTTCTTCAAAGTAGCCAGGTTGTCTGGACTATAATTCTGCACTCTCCAGGCATTCTCTGAACCAACTTCATGAGGTGCATTCTAAGATGCTTTTCAAACAGTTTATACTGTATCTGTATTGGGCACTTGTTGGCTTCCTTTCCTGTCCAAATCCCTCCCTATCCGTTCAAAAACTATTACAACATCTTTTATTCTTGATTTCAAAAGATGATTTCATAAGGATAACTAGACAAGTATAATTCTCCAAGACACATTTTTAATGTTAACTTAACAGAGCCTTCACTGAAAGTTTAAAATAGCTTTTAAATCCCTTGAAGTTGAAAGTTTCAACTGGGGATACAGATAGACAGGCAGAGTTTTCAGTCGGTGCATATGGGATTTTTCTTTTTGATAATCTGCTATGGGTAAGACCTATGTGTGGAAGTTATTACAGTCAAACAATTTCAATGGAAGTCTATGGGATTTTGTCAACATACAAGAATTAAGAGGATAATGAATCATTAACACCATGGTTTGCATTGATTAAACTCTAAAACAGATGCACCTTTTGTAAAGAAGTGACTATTAATCAGACAAGTCAAAAACAACTTGTTTTCCCAGTGAGCTATTCTAAACACAAGCTCAGACATCTCCTGTCTCTCTGAACAACCCTCCCAGTAATGTCAATGTAACCTCCCTTCCACCGAGCTGTTGCTCTGTCACTGTAGCCGCTCTCCGGTGCGGTAGCTGCTTTACCGAGAAATATTCGACGGGATCTAGGCGGGACCGCTTTACGCATCATTTACCCCGAAAACCTCCATGATCCACACCTGGACGAGCACTTGACAGCCCAGGTGAGTGCCGGTCTGCGCGCCAACGCTTTATAACGCAAAGTGTTCTTCAGATATTCTTGAGTTTATAAACTGCGTTGGTTTATAAACTGTCATGCATTTTCGTTAGCGTCATTACCATATGTACGGCTGAAAATAAACATCAGAGAGCTAATCTAGAAAGGTTGTATCAAACATTAATCATTGCAATACCCATTTCAGCGCAAGCAAAAAATGAACATAGTCATGCGCAACACTACTTAAATACTACAATACGATTCCTTGTTTCGGCTTTAGTGCGCGTACGGATTACACAAAACACAATGCGTAAAAACTAATAAAGCCATTTGATCAAGTGGACTTTATAGTCGATGAATAGCTAATGCAGAATCTATTAGATAAGCAATGGAAAGGTGGTGTATTCACTGACAATGCCGTCATTTACATGTAAGCATGCAGTCACTGTCAGGACATCCAGCTTGCGGTTGTCAATGGCCGATGCGCGTAAAGACCATGTGATCGCAATTATGTCATACTGCTTTCGAGATTGAAATCAAGGATAACAGTAACAGGTTCTAATATAATGGGCTTGATTGTGTGCGTCTCATATCAAGAATGCAATGTGCATATAATGTACAGTGTGCCACATGGTCGACTGATCAGAATGTTCAAGCCTTTTTCTGCACATTTAAACATTGATGCATAACGCACTTGTATTAAAAAACAAAACGTAATTTTCATTAAGTGCATTGCAGAAGATGAGTTCTAGTGTTATAGATGGACAGACTGTAAATTGAAACATGAAAAGGATTAATCGCTTGTTTTACTGTTTATTTACAATATTGTGTGTTGGTGGATCATGCCTAGTATTTTGCATTCAGGTCACGTGTAGGCTACAGTAAATTCAGACCTCCCTCCCGGCTCGCTGTAGCCTATGTATGAATCTCAGTGAAACTCTATTCATGTGGCTTTTCTCTGAGGAATTTATCATTAAAGGAAACATTGGCGTCAGAATCGTTTTGCATTTTTTTTTTAAACGTATGAGCATCCCATTATCAAGTGAATTTCACAAAGCAGCATTCGCAAGGTGGTGAAATGCTTTCAGATTTCAGTTTTATTTCATTGATCCTGTGTTATCCTGTGTGTTAGTGCATCTGAAGGTGTGTTAAGGGTTAAGTGTGCTGCCCACTCTTTCAAACCCATGGGTGAGGAGGAATTGTCCCTGCTAGCACAAGCAATAGTAGAAACTAGATAAAACAATTTTTTATTACGGCTGTCGATTTAGCACGTTAATTTAGAATGGTTAATTATATATATATATATATATATATATATATATATATATATATATATATATATATATATATATATATAAAATTTAAAATAAATAGATAAATAATAATAAAACATTTAATAAAATCCAATTTTACAATAAGAGCAATTCAAGCTTGAGGTACCAACTTCATGTTTTTGCAAGTAACATTCAACAGGAGGCAGCAAGCGCAACTTCAGATTTACACACACGCATGCACACACACACACACACGCACGCACGCACACACACACACACACACACACACACACACACACACACACACACACACACACACACACACACACACACACACACACCTAAAGTAAGAAGCACAATGCAAATGCAGTTGTGTTCTTCCTTTCAAATACAGTTGGATGAAGCATACATAGATATATGAGACAGGGACAAAAAATGGTTTAGGAAAACCGAAAGTTATTATTTATATATTTATTTTATGGAGTGCAACTCCTCATATGGATGTTCTGGAGTTTTTAAATGCTGGAAACCTGTTAATAGGGTTCTAATAATTTCTTCATGAAACCAAATGTCAAAGGGAACATCACAGTACATTTTTGGAACTACAATACTTTGTATTGTCCGTAAAAATAAAAAAAACCAATATGAGCTTTGATCCTGAAGGAAATTGCTGCATCACAAATTGCCTAATTGCCCATTGTGGATGTTGCATTCTGTGAATGAAGACCTTTTTAATAACCATGTATAATTACTACATACTGTAAACTGTACATGCACGGCTAATCCAGATGCAAGGAAAACATTATTAGAGGCAAAAAGTAAATTTCTCAGTTGTTTCCATGTCTTGGGTGAGTTATTGTTAGATATGATGCATTAATACAGATTTGATGCTGTTGGGTTTTGACTGAGAAGCAGATCTGTAATTAAAATTATACTGTTAATTAACTGCATGCTTGATATGATTTCTATGCTGATAAATCCACCACACAGGAAAAATAAATGGCTTATTTTCACTTATTTTGGTGAAAAATAAATGAAAAGTGCAAGTGCCTTTTTTGGGGGCTTGTATTCCCAGATCCGGTTGGTTGTTTCTCTTGTGAGATCTGTCAAAACTGCAACTGATAATTCACCCACCCCTTGTGTAGGTGTGTATGATCACGACCCGGCCCCGCCCTCCACCCTGCCACATTCCTCCCTCGTTCTCTCAGGCTGGGGAGCCCCCGGCCTGACGTACACCCCCCCCCCCTTTCCCTGGGGGAGGGCGTGCTTTACGTCTAGTCTGCCGGCAGGTCATCCCCATCTACCTGGACGAGGGAGGGGACAAGGGGAGGGAAACAGAAATAATTAAAATGGGGGGGTACTTCCTGTAACAGTGTAGTACCCCCCCCCCCCCAAAAAAAAAAAACACTGTAAAATTTAAAAGAGGGAAAAGGCCAACGCAGAGCGACAGTGAGAGAGAGAGAGATGAAAAAAAAAAAACTCGCCAGTTCTCCGATACGCCGCAGCTTGTTCCTCGGCCACTCCTCCACCCTCTATCGGACGACAGCCACGCCTCTCCGGGCGGATCAGAGGCAGTCCTCCAGCCCCTGGCGGACGGAATGCCCCGCCGTGTTCTCGGGGAACAGAAGGGGTCTCCCTCGCCCCTGGCAGCGGTTCTCCAGCTCCAGGCGGTCGCGTTTCAGCGGCCGGTAGGCGACTCCTGCGCCCCTGGCAGCGGCCCTGTTAGGAGCCCCTTCTCCCCTCGCGGTCGGCGGACATTGTCCTCTTTCAGGCAGCTGGGCTCCTCGTCCCCCAGCAGATGGCCGTGACTGCTCCATTGGGGTGGACGGGAGTGGCGAGAACTCTACTACGGTGTATCCCTCCTTCTTCCCGGGCTTCGGCACCAGTGTAACTGGATAATGGAAAGGAGGAGGCGAGAACCGGCTTTTCAATATAAATAATATTTTAATGAGAATCTTAAAAGACAACATAAACACACACGACGGACATGTCCGTTAACGATCTCTCTCTCCCGCACGATCCCCTGCAGTCGACCTTTAACCCTCACGGAGGCATAATTAGCCTAATACGGGACCGGGTGTGTAGGATCACGACCCGGCCCCGCCCTCCGCCCTGCCACACTGTTCTTTTATTTTGTTCTAACCTGTTACCATTTGGAAAGGACATCTGAACCAGAATGAAAAAAGAGCATTTTTGCTCAGAATGAACCGAAATTAAAAACATTTCGTTTTTAGTCCTTGATCTGAGATATCGTACTGGTAGGGATCTCGAGATGTTTCAACGTTTCAAACGGCATTTAACTTTGCACAATCTTTGCAAAAATGCAGCGTTTATGGTGCGAGATGCTGAAAATGGATATTACGCTCCAGCAATGCACGTGCACATAAACCAAAAACAATGCGTCCTGTGAGAACAGCCCTTAAAGGTGCTGTAAGCAATTATTTTTATGAAATGGTATGCAAATATTTTCATACTCTGAAATATATCACTGAAATAAGTGTTCTAAAATAGTTTTCAGTTATCTGCCAATGCCAATAATCTCAAAATGGACAAATATCTTCTGATTAATCAGCCTGGCTGATATATTGGCCTATCACTATGGTTATGCAAGTTATATTATGCTGGCTGTTATGCTGCTATCTTTGGATTGATTGATTTGTCCACAGTTTGTCTGTCAGCACAAATTGGATTTTTCATTTCCAACCTTCAATTTGGATAGTTGACATATTGCATTCCTATCTTTACATGGCTGTCAAAAACACACTTCAAGGGCCCATCTACACATCATATCTATCAGATTTACAAGCTTACCGAGTGATCAAGATAAATGCAGACCAATTTGAGTGTTTGCACTAACAGTGCATGTGCCATCTCCCTCCCAATCTGTTACAAACACCCCAAGGGGTTGCAAGTTCAGTCAGGCATTCACACCACTGCCACAACACTGAAAAATAAGTTGAACTTAGCCTAAGAAGTTTACCTTCATTATTTTCTGAGTTTAAGTAGTTCCTGAGACAAAAGACTCATTGCGCATTGACTGTATCAGAGAAAGTAGACACTAAGTTCCTTCAAGGTCTTTGTGTAAAAAATGTCATGTTTTAAGAAGGCCCTCAGCCCCTCTGGGCACTAGTTACACTAAATATAACGACAAAAATTGCATCATGCCAGAGATGCCTGTGGTGATTACACAGAAGTTGTCTCAACAAGACAATGCTTGTTGTGCTTTTTGAGGGTTGTTCTCTCAAGAAATTCTGCAGTTACACATTAAGGGCCTATTTAGACTTACTCACTCTGTACATCTTTATCAATCGTATTACTGTTCAGTTGGGTATGCACATTCTATTTACAGATAAATGTGTTTCAATAAAAAATAATTTGAATCTCATCTACTATCCCAACGCTATTTTCCAATATAACAAAGTTCACTTGAGTAATGATGCTAATGCCAGGCTAACGCCCGTTTCACACATACTCCGTTTGCAGTGCGTATGCGGTGCGTATTTTTTTTCAGTACCCATGTTAACAGGTTAGAGCTTTTACACTGCATGCGGATGCAGTCCGTTGATCCGTTTCAGTTGCGGTGCGTATACAGCAGTGCAGCGATGGTTTACGGACCGAGTCTATTTTTGCTGTGCTGCACCCCACTGAATTAAAGTGGCAGCGCATTGTTCACATTAAAATAGACATAGATTGTCAAGAAACTGTAATAATTTCAACATATACGCATAATTACAGTTAATGTGTTAACAAAATTACAGTTACTAAATTACAGGGTCAAGAAAAACTAAAAAGTATGATTATAGTCCCAAAAGTTGCAAAATGCCATCATATTCGATTTTTTTACCCTAAAAAAAGACAGAGTGAACGCAAATGCATCTCATTCTTCTCCTTCTTAGCAACAGATATAGCGCGATAGCTTTTCTTCTGTCAACAACTCGAACTACATGTAAAACAAAGAATCACAAAGATTACAATTAATTTTCATACTGTTTCAATGTCAAAGTTAACGTTTGGATTTAAAATCAAAATTCCTTAAACATTTTTGATTTTGTGGCACACAGAAACTGCGGATCAGTAGCACACTGCAAACGCAGCATATGTGAAAGCACTATAGAGCGTTTGCTGCTCCTGTACCGTATACGCACCGTATACGCACTGCACACGGACTATGTGTGAAACGGCCGTTAAGCTATTTGTTGCAGTGTTTGAAATGCAGCACTGTATTGATATTCCTCAAACATTCATGTTAGGGTTTGTTGTAAACCACCAACCCTAATTATTAACACTTCTGCAAGTAAATCATCCCAAACTGCTTTACATACAGACTCCATTCAAATTGTATTTGGTAGAAAATGTCAGTCCTAGTGCTATCTATTTTAGGCTTTGTAAACTTAATGGAAAATATTCCATTAACTTACATAGAATGTTCAGCATTCAAAATGTACCTGACAGCGATGAAGTCATACATGCTTGCTGAATTAATGAAATACTTACACATATTTGCATATAGAATTGGGATTTTTCTTTGACACCTTGCATAAGTTCAACAATTTATAGCACATATTTAAGCAGCTCTTATGTAGCATTTCATTCACACAGAATGACTAAAAGCTAAAAAATGTTTAACACTAATATTTTTCTGCCTCACGTAAGCACAGGTATTTCCTTCAGAAAATGCAAATGCTGTTTTTCACTTAAATATATTTTTATGGTGGGTGGATTCTGATTTAGTTTGGTTTTGATCATGGCAGATGTACTACTGCAGCTTCAGCAGTGTGTCAAAAAAATCCTGCTTCATTTGAATACAAGGTATCTGTGATTATTGAAGTGTTCTGTGTTTGTGCTGTGGACCACAGATATTGCTTCAGATGTTATTTAGCCAATCACACAGATTAAAATCAGAAGCCAGTTTATTTAAAAGAAATGAGATGACTCAGTCATGCAAGATGGCTTTAATTTTGTATTCATATTACTGCTTTCCTTGAAATAAAAAAAAATAAAACAGGTCTTCCTGGTGAATTTTTTTATTGCTCTTTACTAGCTCAGGATAAATGTTCTATTATGTTTTATTAAAGTATTGACTTTTTCTCAGATGTTTCTCCTAAAATTCCTTGATGCGAACATCAGTGAGACAATTGTTGACATTCATAAATCTGGATAGGATGGCTCAGATAGTTTGCATTGGAAGAATTGGAAGAGATATATTTGAGTTCATATTGAAATCTCATATTTTTGATTGCAGAGTTTGATATCTTGGCAAATCTAAGCACAGGTTGAGATATTGTTGAGATCTCTTGAAACTCTAGAGACACAAATGAGATTAGCAGGAGACTTCAGCAAAAGCCTGATTTTGCTACAAATTAATAGCAGCCAAGGAGAAACAACTGAGGTATTCAAGAGATCTCAGTTGTGATCTTTCTGTTGTAGGGTTGCAGCAAAATATCCATAACCCATATATTTCCTTACTTAATTTGAGTAAAAGAACTGACCAAAGAAGTGACAAAGAATTTATTTGAGTCAATGTGAAATGCCATTCACGACCCATTTTACTTAATAATAATATGAACTACTTCCAAGTGAAGATGGATATTCATTGAGAATTATTTTTAATAAAAATAAGGCAGGAGTTGAATGTATATATTGGGATTTGATTTGTTCATGGGCATTACAAACTAAAATAGAGCCATGTGGTTGAAGGGGAGGGGTTGAAAATGAAGATGTGATGTCACACAAAAAATAAAGTCATTTCTGAGGCAGCGCAAGCTATTATCATATTAACAATATTATTGCATACAGTATTTTCAATTCATTTAGTATTTATGTGAACAGATTGTATTTTTTAGGGGCTGTCAATCAATGACAAATTTTAATCCAATTATTTACATGACTAAATAAAAAATAATAATGCAAAAAAAGATCAGATCAGAAAGGTTATACATTTTTAAGACTTTTACATCATAATCTGAGAGTAGCTACATACTGTAGAAGACATATCCAACTCAGACAGTATTTGATTAATTCAGAAACAAAATGTTTTTCATTGACAGCTTGCTGACCTGTTGTGTTAGGAAGCCCAATGCTTTTGTAGAAAAAGTGAGAAATGTCATTACCATTACATGTCATTACCACAACACACATCAAACATGCATACAATCACACAATACTTAATGCATTACTTTTCTTACGTCTATTTCTGAGTAAAACAATATATCCAACAATGTTGTAATGGACTAATTGCATAATCCCCATGATATGTTTGTTTGTGTTTGTGACTGTATGTGCATGTAGAGAAAGGTAGTGGCTTATATTGTTTGTGTGATTGATTTTTGACTTACATATGGGAGACAACCATTTGCAACTCAAATGTTTTTGACATCATGCTCTGTGACTCTGTGACATGCATCTGGGTTGAATAGAATGTTGCAGTGAGTGGTCTGAGTCAATGGTCTGAGTCAACCATTAAGCGAATGCTTTTCTGAATTTGTGGGCATATTCATGCTGTCCTATAATGCAGGTTAATGGATGTAAAGCATTCTCGGTCAGCAGGGAGTTTGGTGGAATGTAATGTGAGAACAAACGTGCAGAGAATGAGAGCAGCCTATCTGAGGTGCTATACTCAGAGCTCAGGCTTGGGGTCATCGATACAACTCCAGCAGTTAAATTAATGTCTCCTAAACTTCACACACTCTTTATTCCAAAAGGATGGAGGTATTTAAAAGTATAGAAATCTTAAAGGTACAGCAGCACAAACAGCATTTGCAATTCTAAGGATCAAAGAGAAGGTGGAAAATGGCCATGTAAAACTAAATTACAACTGTTTTTGGTACAATAAACCCTACATATAAGTCAAGTGGTTTTTATTGTCGTTTCAACCATATACAGTTAGTATAGTACACAGCAAAATGAGACAACGTTCCTCCAGGACCATGGTGCTACATAAAAACAACAAAGGACCAACACAGGACCACATGATACTACACAACAAAATAAAATACCTATATAAAATACCTATATATACCTATATAAAGTACACGTGCAAACATGTGCAAAGTACGGGACAGTACAACAAATTACTGACAATGAACAGGACAATAGACACAGTGCAGCGCCGACCAGTACTCAGTAGTGCAAAAAGATGACAGTTTCTAAAAACGTAAACATAACATACTATGAGATAGTGTTATATGCACATAGCAGTTATTTAGGTAGCAGACAGTTATAAAGTGACAGTAATTAAAGTGCAACTCAGGACACGTGTGTGTGTGTGTGTCAAACCAGTCTCTGAGTATTGAGGAGTCTGATGGCTTGGGGGAAGGAGCTGTTACACAGTCTGGCCGTGAGGGCCCAAATGCTTCGGTACCTCTTGCCAGACGGCAGGAGGATAAAGAGTTTGTGTGAGGGGTGTGTGGGGTCATCCACAATGCTGGTTGCTTTGCGGATACAGTGTTTTTTGTAAATGTCTTTGATGGAGGGAAGAGAGACCCCAATGATCTTCTCAGCTGTCCTCACTATCCTCTGCAGGGCTTTGCGGTTCGAAACGGTGCAAGTCCCAAACCAGGCAGTGATGCAGCTGCTCAGGATGCTCTCAATAGTGCCTCTATAGAATGTAGTGAGGATGGGGTTGGGAGATGTGCTTTCCTCAGCCTTCGAAGAAAGTAGAGACGCTGCTGGGCTTTCTTGGTGATAGAGCTGGTGTTGAGGGACCAGGTGAGTTTCTCCACCAGGTGAACACCAAGGAATTTGGTGCTCTTGACGATCTCCACAGAGGAGCCGTCGATGTTCAGCAGAGTATGTTCACCTTGTGCTCTCCTAAAGTCAACAACCATCTCTTTTGTTTTGTCGACATATAAGATGACTTATGTGAACTTAATAAAATGCTTCAAAATGTGATTATATGTGAGTAGTTGAAATACATCAGTTTTATAGTAGTAGTAGGGTATAGTATACCATCACTCAGGATAGACAAATACATCCCTTTAATTTGTCCTTGTGTGAGAGGGGCCTGTCAATGCAAATAAAAGCCCAAACAAAGATAACTGTTGTGGGATTTGATGAAAGAGAACACAGTCTCAGCTTATCTGATTTCATGTTAAGAGGGAAAGACTGTCCAACAAGCACAATCACAGACAGATGGCTTATGATCCAGTGGCCATTTCAGAAGCTACGTGACACTTCAACAACCTGTCGATGCTCTTCTTCCGTAGATCTGGTGTCCCTGTCTGCAATAGTTTTACTAGACCCTGATGGGTTCAATGTTTTTGAACACTCACGTGTTTTTCATTTACCGACCTTCAAGTTGTTCCAAACCCATATGTGGAATACAAAAGGAGAAATTTAGAAGAAGCTACTGGTCGCTTATTTCGTTGCAATTATAATGAATGGGAACTCGAACTTTCAAGATTTAAAAAAGGACACCAAGCACCAGAGGTGGACTGGGTCCTATTTTGTTCCTCTTGTTTATATTTCCTCTCGGTAAGGTTATTAGGCAGTTTAGCGACATATCTTACCACCTATATGCGGATGATATCCAACTGTATTGCTCCTTTAAGGAAACTGAGTTGTTTAAATTGTCCTCTTTAATTAATTGTCTGTCTAGTATTAAAAAGTGGTTATGTGAGAACTTTTTGCTTCTCAATTCTGACAAAACAGAAACACTAATCATTGCCCCTGAAAGTAAAATCCCAAAGATAATACAATATATTGGCGACTTAGGCCCGTCTGTCCAACCGAGCCTCAGGAGCTTAGGTGTTGTCTTTGAGTCAGCTATGTCCTTGGAGCTTCATTCGAAACAATTAGTTAGAAACTGCTTCTTTCAATTGAGGAACATTTCAAAATTAAGATCATCTGTGACTAAAGGTGAGTTAGAGATGATTATTCATGCGTTCATCTCCTCCCGTTTAGACTATTGTAACAGTCTTTTTACGTGTTTGAGTAAGAAGGAGCTTCATCGTCTCCAGGTTGTTCAGAACTCTGCTGCAAGGCTTTTATCCCGCGTTAAGAGAACACATCACGCATGTTTTAGCATCACTTCACTGGTTACCAGTCCAGTATAGAATTCATTTTAAAATTCTGGTTCTTACTTTTAGAGCCTTGCATGGCCAAGTCCCTACCTACATCACTGACCTGATACAGCTGCACACTCCTACCCGGAGTCTCAGGTCTTTAGATCAGATGTTATTAGTTGTTCCCCGTACTCATTTTAAAACTAGAGGGGACCAGTCTTTCCAGGCAGTCGCTCCCAGGCTGTGGAATGCTTTGCCTCTTGTTTTACGTTGCGCAAACTCAGTTGATTCTTTTAAAAAACAACTGAAGACTTTGCTCTTCAAGCAGGCTTTTGGTTAGTCGAGGGGTTTCTTTTATGGTTGTTAGTAGTGTTTGTTGTTTGTATTTTGGGGAATGTATTTAAATTGTTCTTGTATTACATTTTACTGTGAAGCACTTTGTGATGTTTATCTGTGAAAAGTGCTATATAAATAAATTTTACTTACTTACTTACTTACTAAAAATTGGCCCTGGACTTTCTGGCCCACCAAACCCGGCCCACACCACACCATAACACATTGGCTCATTGATTTCATTTTCTGGCTCAATTTCACATTTTTGTATTGAATAATAAATAAATAAAAATTCTGTTGACTGCTAGTCATGACAGCGGGCCCCACAAGTGCAGAAATGTTAATATATATATATATATATATATATATATATATATATATATATATATATATATATATATATATATTTTTTTTTACATATTAAACCACTGTAAATGTGATGATTTTTTTTAGCTGAAAGGACTAAAAATAAAAACTATTAAATAAACTATTGTCTTAGTTAATATGAAGTTGTGGAAAAAACAAGTATAATAATAATAATAGATTATAATTGTATTTATAGCTATACAAGACCATAAAATGTGGTTTAAAATAGTTGATGAAGAAAGTGTCATACAGCATTAGTCACATAACTATGTGTATATGTGTATTTTAAAATATCAGTGAAAACACATTTGGCTAAAATATGTACATATATAAATATACTAATATAAATATATGTATAAAAAAAATAAAAAAATAAACATACATCTTAGTGTAGAGCTTTGCACATAGTTTTCCTCTATGTGATATGATTGTGTCTTTAAAGCTGCAGTGTTTTAATTCTTTCCCCAGATTATTCTTGAAAAAAGGTGAAAAAGCCCTATACTTTGACAAGCACTGTTTCTGCAATCCTTTAATCAAAGTAAGCCTCAAAAACTCAAATAGCCACAAAGTAATAGTTATCATGGCTTATTTTCTGCATGTTTATAGGGGTGATCATTGTTCAGCAAGCCACGCTTCAGCTTCCAGAAATGCTTTGCGGTATGAATCAATTATGCAAATGACTATGTACTGCTCATAGCTTAACTTTATTTACAATTTTTAACCAAACAATATCCCCTCCGTGGCTGCACGTCACCCATGCCTAAATCTGCCACTGTTGTGGGTAAGTATCTTTGCATTTTAGATTAAAATTACATTTT
Organism: Xyrauchen texanus; assembly: GCF_025860055.1. Classification (NCBI taxonomy): domain Eukaryota; kingdom Metazoa; phylum Chordata; class Actinopteri; order Cypriniformes; family Catostomidae; genus Xyrauchen; species Xyrauchen texanus. The sequence continues at coordinate 15,787,636 of NC_068314.1, read as the reverse complement.
AAACTGCGGACAAAAAAATCGTGGACGACTGATGTGTGTGAGTCTGGTAAAACAATGATGAATCAATTTGACTTGCTATCACTAAGCTTCGTCACCTAGCAGTGTGCTAGCGGAAAAAAATACTTGTGTAATGCACAACGCATTAGTAGATGCATTTCTTTTTATTGCAAATGATAGGGTTATTTCATTACATATTTATCTGACCTTTATGATACAACCATTTTGGCGTTTCTACACTAGAATGCACACACAATAATTTTTTGCCAATGAGAAATACATGAACTGGGTTTGAATGTTATTTTAGACTGTGGTTAAATTAAAAGAACGGTAAATCTCAGAATTGTATTCATGTACCCCCAGGGGTACGCGTACCCCAGTTTGGGAAACACTACTGTAGTTGAAATGAAGCTACAAAAATGGCTCATATGTCAATTTTAAATACTTTATCCTTATCCTCTCAATCAAAGCTCAGATCATTTCATATTTAGAATAATTTTTAATCTGAATAATAAAAAAAAAAATCAAAAATATACCCAATCTTCCAAAGGTGATATCAACATCCAAATCACTTGCTCATTGTTGCATAATAAGCAGGGATACAAAAAAGAAGTGATTTTTTTTATCAGCTTTAAAGTTTTAACTTGTCCTCTGTCTGAAGCTTACACATTGCTGTTGTCTTTTACTTGACTATTTAAAGTAAGACTCAGCCTGGTCTTTGACTATATTGACTCAACTTGGCCAACTCTGCTGCATTTTTTGGCTGGTGTAGAGTAGACTATGTCAGGACATCTACCTCTGCGTTAGAAACATCTGTAAGCAAACGCATCGTCCCACAAATTTAAGCCACTGTTCAATGAATGGCTGTTAAATTGTGTGACTACAGAGCATGTTTAAGCTCTGTTCCATAGATGATGGCACACTGGTGCATCATGGGAATTGGAAGTTTGTCCTTCAAAAGAAGAAGCACGGAGCCGCAGCATCTCCGCTGTCTGATACCTATGAGTCAGCACATTTAGGAGCCGAGTCCATCTTTGCCTCCACCCCTTAATTCTTCTTTCTACAGTATATCAGCATCCTTATCAGCAGCTGAATAAATCTCACTTCTCCTGATGTCTTGCTGTTGGCTGCAATCTGTGATGTGTGTGTTGCTGACTTGTATCCTTTCTGCAAGGCTCATTGTCTGCACTTTTTAACATGCTGTCTGCATGCTTCTGGAAGCAATTGGAAAAAAGTGAACATAGCTGCACTAAGTGCACACAGGCAGTTTATTTCAAAACAGACACTAAATTCTGACTGGATAAGTCAGATTCTAAGCTGTTGTAAGTGTACACATTTGCTAATTCACTAAACAGTTGGAGCACATTTGCACATGTGACCGGTCTTGCTCGACCTGCTCCGAGCGGGATTCGAACCAGCATCAGCTGGCATGGGAGGTGGGCACACTAACGATGAGGCTAAAGGCTACAGTCTCTTGCATCCTTCGCTAGTGCGATTCTTGAGCCCAGGGGAGTGAGGTTTACACATACCACACAGCTATCATGTACCAGCTGGCTCCTGTTACACTCACCCCCCCAAACCTCACTTCCATCTGGGTCAAGGCACCACTGTAACCGGTCCTGTTCAACCTGCTCCGAGCGGGATTTTAGACGGCGTCAGCTGGCATGGACGGTGGGTGTGCTAATGAGGAGGCTAAAGGCTACAGCCTCTAGCATCAGTCGTTAGTGCACCTTTTGAGGCTGGGGGAGTGAGGTTTACACATACCGCATGGCAGTCGCATATCCCGTTACATATGCAGTATTTTTGTGCCAAAACCTTATCACTAACCACATGCAATTCAACTTAACCAGGCACAGAGTGTAATGAAAAAGCACTTAATTGTGAGTATTTAATGGAATATTCCTGGTTCAATGAAAGTTAAGCAAAATCAACAGCATTTTTGGCATACTAATTGCCACAAAAATAATTTGGACCCATCCCTCCCATTGATTGAGCTTAACTTGTATTGAACCTTTAAATCATTAATTGTTATTTTTTGCAGTGCAAACACACCTACTTTTTATGTGAATTAGGCTGCCGCAATTAACATCACACTGGAAAGCAGGTGTGTAACAGGCTCGAGGAATAAGGAAGTGGGAGACGGCAAATCCAACTCGAAGATAATTTTATTCTTTACACAAAAACACATTAGTTTGACTGCGTAATCGTAAAGATTCATATAAGCACTCAAATGCTATATTTAGTGGAACTGGCAGCTGCCAACACACACAAAGCCTCAGACGGCCTCTCTCTCTCTCTCTCTCTCTCTCTCTCTCTCTCTCTCTCTCAATCTGAGGTCAGGCCCCTTTTATTTTCCCCCATCTCTCACTGTGAACAAAGAAACAGCAATTACTGCAATTCATCTCAGGTGAAAACCCTTACCGCTTCCTCTCTCCCCAGACGAATGCTCGACCATGCCCTCACCTCCACAAGGTGGTTCATTTCCAGGGAAGTATGCCAGATCACAGTGGTCTGCTGCATCCTGCACAATCTAGCCCTCATAACAGACCGGTGTAAATAGCGCTCATCATTAAATTTGTAATTATATTATAAAGATTTTGAATTACAGGAAGCACAGACTGAATTTAGCTCAAGAACATTTGACCACTGACTCAGAATTCAGCATGAGACTAGTTTTTTTTTTTTTGTGAAAGTGTATGATAATAGCAGGGTTAATGAGATGGTCATGTGATCCTTTGCGTTGTGTCAAAAAACACCCCTTACCTGCAAAATTGTAATTCATGGCATTGAGTGGCATATTGTTGTTTTATACCTTGTGGCCAATGTTTTACTGAAAGGTGAACTTCAGTAAATAGTCAGCTCTCCAGTCTTTAGTCTTTGCTCTGTTTTGTCTTCTATTTGAGAGGCTCCACAGAAGCAAACAGAAACGTTTTAAGTGACTCACCCATAATTACCATCTCAGAAATTCTCTCTGCCTTCCACGTTTCCTTGATGGTCCAAGGTTTGTTAGCGAAGCTTCAAAAGTCCACTCTTTCACACACTTACATACTGCAGCAACCCAGTCTAAAGCACCCCAGATTGAAATATTGTAATGAATATAATAATGCTCAACTGAACTGGGGACATTTGATTATAGCCCATTGTCTCAGTATTTAGGATAAACTCCCATGAGCCCTTGGTACTTACCTCGGCTACCTTTTGCTGTCTGACTCTCCATATAATATCTCTGCAAGCTCAGTATTATGTTATAACTGCATAACACCTCATAAAAGTTATTTACTTTTATTTCAGTTCCCATCGCTAGTGCCCTGAAGTCAAGGAGAGGCTATTTTTGATGACAGGGTTGGCAAGTGGGAACACTGTGAGAGATCCAAAACTACTCCCTATGCCCCAGGGATAGTACCACAGCCTCTGAACAGGCCAGACTGGTTTCACCTGGGGTGTAGTAGACTGCCATACCTCCTGTCAGTTTATAGACAGATCGAATGAGAATTTGCAGTTTACACATATGATTCATTCCTCTGTGTATGTGTAAACAGACCTGATGAAATTTCAGAAGCAACTAATTTAACACCATAAATGACAATGGCCTATACTACTTCCTCAATGGCATATTATTTGCACGTTAATTAGGTTGTAATTATGTTTCTGACCACATGCATACAGTACTGTACATCAGAGTATTTTTGGGATTTGTAACAGATGTGCTGTAATCATGATTGCATACTAACGTTATCGCATTACATAATAATTATATAATGCATAATGAAATAAATTCATTATAATTTTTTTGTTATTTTAGAACAATGAGAGACAAAGGGACTTTTTTCATTTTGCATATCCATTTGGTGACACAGAAATTTCCACATTTCAGCTCTAACAATTTTGTTAGATTCCACTATATTGCTCTGGTTCCTTAATGATTCCATTAACAGTATTAGTACTTTTGAGATACTGATCTATGGGCTTCAAAAACGTGAAGTCTCACAAGAATTGTGCCATTCAACCAATTACTCATAACTAGGAGACTGATTTGCGAGTCTCATCTACATATTCAAAAGTTTCATGAAAAATATTGGCCTCACTAGAGCACATTTATGAATCTGACTACACTGTTTGTGCTGTGTGTTAGTTTTTGCATGCAGCCAGCAAGAAAATAAACAAGCAATAAATATATTATTAAGTGTTATTTTGCAGTGCCAAATCCCTCTCATCACATTAGAGGTCTGCACAGTCCTTAAAATGAAATCCGACTCCACCATGTCCGAACAATAACATCAGATTTTAAGCACAATCATGACCCGAACCCCAAATTGCTTACCATCTAATTTCTTATGTAAGCATATAGGCTACATCTGAACTGAAACATCAAACACACAGTTTTATAAAGGCACAGCAGTTCCTTAGTACAGTAGATAAAAAAATAAAATCGCCTTACCATTTATTTGTTGAAACTTCACTTGGTGCAGAACAATTTGGAATAATATGAAACAATGCACTTTATGCAGCCTGAACTTGTTTAGAATGTTGAATATTTGTAAAAACTGTGCTAAAAACAATCTAGACACAGCTCAAAGAATGAAATGTCAAAGAGATTCATCCAGCATGTGTTTATACAATGGGAAAACGGAACAGATGCGAGCAAAATCACGTTTGTGTGAACGGCCACTAAGTCGTCCGTTCGCACGAGTCTGTGAGTGAGAGCGCGTGCGTGAAACAAGTAAGCCTTTTGTTTTTTTCATTAATTACAAACCCGACCCAAACTCAAAGTCCTACTTGAGAAACGTCCCCGAACCAGCAGCAAGTCCCATTGGGCGCGGGTCGGGTTGCAGACTTCTACATCACTTTGAATTCAGACTGCAAGCACACAGTTCTGGTAAAACATAATTTCGCCAAGTCGATGCAGATTCAGTAGTGATGCAGCACCACCATTAAATCTCAACTCTCAGCCTTTTGATAAATAATTGCATCCAAACTTGTAAGTAATACTATAATACCTAGCAATACATGGTCACACCTTTAAAGAGTATAAAGCTAAATTACCTGAAATGCATTATGCCAAGGTTACTCAACTCCACTCCTGAATTTGCCATTGTTCCAACCCTGCTCCCACACACCTGCTTGTAATTTTTAAGTAATCCTGAACATCTTATTAGCTTGTTTAGGTTTGTTTAAGTAGGGTTGTATATTAATAAGTAAGTATTTTAATAACTGCTTGCAATTATTTATGAGAACCTATGGCTGGTTATAAGCATAAGAATGCATAAAAGGTGCATTTTTTTGTGGTGTTGATGTCGCATCATGAAAAATCGACTATAAACGTGCTAATTATGTCACCCATGGTTATTTATTCCAGTGCTCAAAGTGGACCAAAAAATGGTGCCGGTACTCCTTCGTCCGGGTTCCCCCTAAACAATCTCAGTCTGCATACCGGTGCATACCTGCTCACTTCTGATCCGTGAGCAAAAGTGATATTAGGGGGAGTTACCAAGATAAGATGGATAATATTTGGCTGTCATGTGATTTAAATATGGTGGCCCCAATGAAGCAGTCCAGCTCCATTAGGCTACTGAGATGACTAGATTCTTCTTCACATGTCTCATGATTTAAAATAGATTTTTCAAAAGTAGTAGGCCTGTTGATATCTTTAGGGGTAAAACTAAGAAAAAAATACTGTGTGCACATTTAAGAATGCCTTAGTAATACATTATTTACAGTATATACACACTTCACAGAAAGTACTTCCTAAAATTTTGATATTGCTTCAACAGTGTGGCATGTACTCAGAAATGGATCCCTTCATGTGCCAGGAACACCTGACAGGTTAATATAGGTGAGAACTGCAACATATGTCACAAGGCAGCACTAAATCCACCAACAACAATACTCCAAAAACAGCTTCAATAGACTTTAGATTGATTTGAATATAATTTGCTTCTCTGTACTAGTGACTGAGCATGTTCTTTCAAAGGACTCACCCAGGGTGTATTATATAAGCCAGACTCTACTGCCATAGTTTACTGCCACACTTAAAGATGTGGAGTCACGTGTCAGACTCCATTAAAGGTGATTAATGGGGAACTCCAGCATATAACCATGAACGTTTTCAGACCCTTGTATAGTGGAAGTGTCATTTTTTATAAGTTACAATACTTTATGCTATCCCAGCTTTTTATGTAGGGACTAGTAGTGTCTAAATGTATTCTTTTGTTTTGCTGTTGTAATTGGTATTTCAACAATCTTTGTAGACAACCCAAGTATATACAACTCTCAGGGGCAGATTCGCTAAGAATGAATTGCAGCCGGCAATAGTGACTTTTTTTTTTGCACACACTCTCTGTGCTGGTTTAGCACCCGATTCACTAAAGAAAATATGCAGATAAGGCAATGGCGCAAACACGCCCACAAAATCGCTGCTTTGCAATTCTGATCTTGTGGTCCGATTCTGAGCACAATACACTCACCTAAAGGATTATTAGGAACACCATACTAATACTGTGTTTGACCCCCTTTCGCCTTCAGAACTGCCTTAATTCTATGTGGCATTGATTCAACAAGGTGCTGAAAGCATTCTTTAGAAATGTTGGCCCATATTGATAGGATAGCATCTTGCAGTTGATGGAGATTTGTGGGATGCACATCCAGGGCACGAAGCTCCTGTTCCACCACATCCCAAAGATGCTCTATTGGGTTGAGATCTGGTGACTGTGGGGGCCATTTTAGTACAGTGAACTCATTGTCATGTTCAAGAAACCAATTTGAAATGATTCGAGCTTTGTGACATGGTGCATTATCCTGCTGGAAGTAGCCATCAGAGGATGGGTACATGGTGGCCATAAAGGGATGGACGTGGTCAGAAACAATGCTCAGGTAGGCCGTGGCATTTAAACGATGCCCAATTGGCACTAAGGGGCATAAAGTGTGCCAAGAAAACATCCCCCACACCATTACACCACCACCACCAGCCAGCACAGTGGTAACAAGGCATGATGGATCCATGTTCTCATTCTGTTTACGCCAAATTCTGACTCTACCATCTGAATATCGCAACAGAAATCGAGACTCATCAGACCAGGCAACATTTTTCCAGTCTTCAACTGTCCAATTTTGGTGAGCTCTTGCAAATTGTAGCCTCTTTTTCCTATTTGTAGTGGAGATGAGTGGTACCCGGTGGGGTCTTCTGCTGTTGTAGCCCATCTGCCTCAAGGTTGTGCGTGTTGTGGCATCACAAATGCTTTGCTGCATACCTCGGTTGTAACGAGTGGTTATTTCAGGCAAAGTTGCTCTTCTATCAGCTTGAATCAGTCGGCCTATTCTCCTCTGACCTCTAGCATCAACAAGGCATTTTCGCCCACAGGACAGCCGCATACTGGATGTTTTTCCCTTTTCACACCATTCTTTGTAAACCCTAGAAATGGTTGTGCATGAAAATCCCAGTAACTGAGCAGATTGTGAAATACTCAGACCGGCCTGTCTGGCACCAACAACCATGCCATGCTCAAAATTGCTTAAATCACCTTTCTTTCCCATTCTGACATTCAGTTTGGAGTTCAGGAGATTTTCTTGACCAGGAACACACCCCTAAATGCATTGAAGCAACTGCCATGTGATTGGTTGATTAGATAATTGCATTAATGAGAAATTGAACAGGTGTTCCTAATAATCCTTTAGGTGAGTGTATAGTGAAGGATGCTGCAGACCATCGTATTTGACACCCTGTAAAGCATCACTTTGATCCAGATGCTTGGATCATCTCTTAAACAAGCAGAACGTGTGCTTGTTGACACCACATCTGGATATATGCCAGGTTATAACGTTCTTCTCCATCATTTCATGATTATTTGATTATTTACTGCTGATATGATCTGTTGAAAATGTTCACAAACATCTCTTTTATATAAAATTCATTACACTGCCTACTTTCATTAGCAGTAATAGCGTAATGCCTGGCGCAATATCTAAATTGCACCAGGTACATTTTGTGAATGAAGCACAATCTACAATGAGCCTAATTTGCATATTTGCGAATGGTGTGTTTGTGCAGAAAGGAATGACAATGACTTCATTTCAATTCTCAAGATGTTGTGCATTTTCAGTGCTGATTGCGCCTGCTAAAATAGATTGCGTGTAGTTAGTGAATAAGATGCAAGTTTTTACGCTGAAATACAATGCGCAAATGTGGCACATCTGTTTAGTGAATCTCCCCCTCAGTAAAACATTCATTTTTTGATTTCCCCTAAAAGAAATCAACATTATTGGCATTATCAAAAAAATAAAAAAATGTAATTTCTGTTTGAGCATCCAGACAAAGCAACTTCGGCTTTATCATTGTCTTGAGTTTGGGGTGGGAATTTCTGTTTCTCTGACAGGGGGAGCATTTAGGAAACCTGTTTGATTTTTGCAATTCTGTTTATTGACACTAGTGGCACACAGATTAAGTCTGACGTCGATTTTCGTGTACGGCAGCAATGCTGTCTTAAAGTTCACTTGAATGTCAGTGTGATGTTATTTTCCTTCAACCTACGTTGAGTACACATACACACATACACACACATTCATGCAGGCACGTGTTATCACACATGTTCCTCAGCATGCAAAAATGCCTTGTGGGGCTGGCTGCTTGCTTGCTCTCTCTCTCTCTCTCTCTCGCTCTCTCTCTTCCTCTTCCACCCACCCCGCCGAAGCATTCATAACACTGCAGTAACAACCCCTGCTGATATTTAATGCCTGTCATTTATAATTGAAAATTCACAAGAAACAGTAATCTGTTGAGAGCATTTTGTGGCACCTTTCTCTCAGGATTTACAATATATCATTCACAAGTATGCATTTGTTACATCCTCCCGTCTAGGGTTGGAAAGGAGTAATTAAAAAAATCAAGGATCAGTCAAATATAAAAGTCAACAAAAAAGGACAAAGGCCAAAATAACAAATGTAAACCCTCTGCCTAATGGGGAGTAAAATCTAACGAATCTGTGGAAAGAAAAACAAAACAAACAACATAAACTTACACTAACTCTCTCACTGGCCAAAAACAACAGAAAAGACAAGTTGGCACAAAATGGCACCCATCTCCCTACATTTCCGTATTAGTTTACTATTTACAATATTTAAATGACAAAGGTCAACTTTCAACATTGTAAACTACTATGACTATTATTATTATTATTATTATTATTATTATTATTATTATTATTATTACTACTACTACTACTACCTGTAAAGGGAAAAAGTAAGCTCCATGGCAGTGAAGATCTGCTTGGGTTTTATCCTTTTTCCATCTGCTCAACAACCAGACAAAGGAGTGATTGTTAATCATTAATGCAGACACCTGATGCTGATCAGCCTGCAAGGAGAGAGACAACAAAACAGGAAAATCAGCAGCAAAAATCTCCAATTGCAATAAGGCCAAGGCCATACATCCATAGTAACTGTAAAAACAAACAAATAAAAAGATACACTTAAAGTAAAACACATCTCAGTGTCCAGAGATGTAACAGCATTAATACATCACAATTATTTGTTATGCTTTATCATGTACCACAATACATTATAAAATAACAGTTCTGACTCTAATCTTGATAGCAGATTGTTATAAGATAGTGGGTTTAGAGTAGAAGTTATCAGCAGGCCCAAAAGTCCTAAAGGCACCCCTCAGACCATGTCTGGGTCTAATATCTCGCCCACCATAATGATTTGATAAACACTCAAAGAGTAAGCAAATGTGTAGAACTTTGAGGATTATGGGTGTTGCAATTCTGTGAAGTTATACGGGCACAGAATCCATGTGGGTTTCCAGAAGAACTTTCATTGGACTGAAATAATAAAACCTGTAACTGTTTTCCATCAGTGTATCTTTGGGTCTTTTATTTTTACTGTTGCCTGAGTCTATGAGTACACAGATGCCATTAGTATAGCTCTCACTCACTGATACTCCAAACAAACACATTGCTTTGGGCCCTCAGTCATGCATTGATCCTAATAAGGAGATGAATGAGTCTTGTCTTGTGAGCAGTGGATTCATGCCTGTTACACTCTCTCCCTCTCCTTCTATCTTGCAGCCCATCCCTTTTGCTCTCTCTCTCTCTCTCTCTCTCTCTCTCTCTCTCTCTCTCACTCTTTCTACACATTTCTCTTATTTCTTGTCTTTTATTGCCTGCACTCTCCATGATCTCCCATATTATGCTGCTCCCTCTCTCTGTTTTTAAAGAGGCCATATCACGGAAATCAATATTTCTCTTGATCTTATGAAATAAATGTTCTATCTGTCCCACCAGGTTGATGAAATTTATGTTCAAAATAACATACAAGCATACTACTTGTCCTATTTCTGCAGTATGTACTGTAGTACAGTAAAATATATGGATGATGTACACAGAGTCAGTGTTTGGGAATGACAAATGTATTTACTAAAAGGACTAACTCGAATTGTCCTGTTCATTCAACAGCTTTAATAGTGGATTGAATGATGTCTGAATGAATGAATAACAGCATCCCCTAAACAGATGCAATGTGATACGATTCCAGTTTCAAGCGACAAGCAATTTGATAGCCAATCAGAACATGTTTGATGTTTAATGTACAGTTACGAAGAACAAGATTTTGGACCAATGATAATTCACGTGGCTAGGGCTTTTCGGTATGACTCAGTTTTCCTGTTGCTTTAGTGCATTTGGTTATATAGCTGTGAATAACGCCTGTATTTATAGTGACAGTGACAAATAGACATATCAAAGACGGTGACTTCCATAATAATGGAAAATTGTATCACAATTGGCACAACGTTATTTCATAAGTCCTTTCGAGGTGCCAGTTCATCCATCAAATCTTAATTTACTGACCATATCTCCATTTCTTTGAGTTACTGGAACTTCACATGAAAAAACGCAACACACACATGAGACAAGTGTGTGTGCATTAAAGATTGGCTATCGCACTGTATGATGTCCCTGATGAAAAGACCAACACAGACCAGCATGAATATCCAGTTTGGTTATAAAATATATTTAACACTCATAATCAGGAATGACAACCATATTATGATGCTTTGCGAACATAGCCAGTGTGGTTTGGAAATCTCTCTCTTCCTGGTTTAGGTCATAGTTCATAACGGTTTCCTTGTCATGCTCTCATCTCAGACTGGCCTGCTGAAGTGCTCAATAATAGAAAAGAGAGGGGTAAAAATGAGGAAAATGAAAAAAAGACTGAAGGGACACAAATGTCAAAGCCAAATCTCTCTCCATCTCTCTCTCTATTTTTCTAGCTTTCACAAAGTCAAAATCTGTAATGGCTGCCAGTAGAGGGAGTTTGTTTGCTGGAGGGCCTTATGAAAGTCTGTCAATGTATGACAGGCTTTGTGCAAGAACTCACTGTCATACTGTTTTTAAGGAAATAGGTCTTTTGCTCTCCATGGCAGCATCTCCACTTGGAGACATAGCATTTGCTAATCACAGCCGGCAGATCTGCAGGCTAACTCGCTGAAAGGACTTTAATCTTTGTTAACTTAATAATTTATTTTAGCCATTCTGGAACTGGTGACATCCAGTATGCATGATACATTTAGGAAACACTAGTTTATAGTATGCAATCCTCAGGATGAAGTGGAGAGGTTTGTCAAACTAAAGCCTAAGGTGGAGAAATAATTGGACCAGTCTTATCATTGTCAAAGCAAGCTTTTTCCTCCCATGAGAATCCCAGTGTTAAAAACCTCTCTGAATGCAATGTAAACTAAGGGATGTTTGTTTATATAAAGCTAGGCTCAAATACCCTGCGGCAATGCAGATACCTGAAATACCTGTGGTTACCCACCTGCTTCATAAGCACATACATATAGTAGTGGCTCTGAATTATAACTTTTCTTATCAAGTCCTCATTGCATCTAAGTTGTAATTGATGCAAAAGTCAAGACTACAAATTTTAAAATTAAGCTGTCTGAAGCATGTCTTAACTAGCCTCAAAAGTTGCTTAATGCAGTATTTTGTTGCTTAATACAGGATTGTGTTTTATATTGCATATGATATTTAGGTTTTGTGCATTCTGTTTCTCTTGACTGTAAATGTAATATATCCTAACTTTGCATGCAAAAAAATGTCCATCTGTCTATGTATGTGGTTGTTTCCACAGCAACTTTAATAATTTGAACTCTTGGGTTGTTGAAATACTATTTGCATTAGTAGCTTGACAGTAGCTCAGCTGTTTTCAAATTTTATTTTTTATCAAAAGAGTAATTTGACTTAAATTTAACTGCTTTAAGTAACATGTAGTTTGGCAAACAAGTTTCTAAAATGCTGTCAATTTGACTGTACTTTGGCTAACAACATTTCACTGCAGTCAAAAAGGTCACACAAAGACATGAGTGTTATTCCTTTGTTAAAATTAAGGCTCTATCTCTGTGTCTCACAAATTTTTATTTTTTTGTATCTGTTTTTGAATTACAGAGGGGTACTGATTGTGTCAGTGGCAGCCTATTAGCTCCTCTTTTGTTTACTCAAATACTAGAAAAAGAAAACAACCTCAAGGCTGATGTCAGACCAGAGACACTAATCATTAGATTTAGCTTTTCTTTCTACATAAAAACAACAGTTTACCTGACTTAGGTTGTTGGAACATCTTATATAAATGTAAATAGAAAATAATAAAAATTATTCTGTATTTCGTGACATTTTGGAAGTGCAATTTTTAAAGTAAAAATAAGTCTCTTTTAAAAAGTAAAAGTCTGTTTTACAAGTTAATTTCGTGTGATTAATATATATATATATATATATATATATATATATATATATATATATATATATATATATAGATATATAAAAAAAATAATCTGTTAAAAAATGTCCCTGGACCGTAGTATGAAATACTCCTATTATCTGTGGATGAGCAATTCAAGCTTGAAGAGCCACTTGTTTTCTGCAGGGGGCAGTAAGCAAAACTCCAGCTGTATAGGCAACACGCAGCTGTACAGAGAACAAACCAAACTCAGGCTTGTTTGACATGAGCAACAGCACAAGTGAATGCATTTTTGCATTGAAACACAGCTGGACGGATTGCAATTCCATATGAAGATATCTCAAGATGTGCTTTTATAAGTTTCAAACTGTGTTTAAGTTGACACAGAGGCCTAGAAACTCTGTTTATGATGCAACACAACCAAAGTGAGATGCCTCAAAGGTGTCTGTCTGACGCAGTTGTACATTGAAGCATCCTTTGACAAGCTATCTCTAATAGACTGACATTTTTGCTAAAATGCTAAATGGATTGCTGTGGACTGTAGTCCACTAATAAGTTTAAAAAGTGAGAAAGTACGAATAGGGAACATTTGTGATATGTGGTGAGGTCATAGGTGGGAGAGGAAAAGGGGTGGAGAGGAATTATTTCTGATGACTCACTCTGTCCTAGGGCTGGGCGATTTTTTTTGTTGATTTTTATCAACCTTATGGATGATTCACAATTTGATTTTATTAAACTTTTAAATGTACTCTAACATGATGTAAATTGTATGTTCTTTATTAGAATGCAAGGCAACCTGGTTAGAGATATCCAAGTTCTTTTCATTATAGGAAACAAAGGTGTGCTAGAAAAATGTACAAATGCACCACAGTGGGAAGTTGTCAACAGAGTGTAAATGTAAAATAAATCGTGTCATGTTGAGTGAATATAATGGCTTTTCAGACGTGATGGAAAATGGAAGATTTAGGTTGATGCCCCATTTAGTTTATTAAGTGTTTGCTTTGTTCATTTACAAAAGTGGTTGTTCTTTAATGCAAATGCATAACAATTTGCTGGCTGTTTGCGAACCCTTTGTGATTTATTTGCAAGGCTAAAGGTATCAATTTACATGGTAAGCTATTGATATGATCTGATCTGACATTAGCTCACCACAAGAAACTTCACCAGGAACAGCTTGCATTTAGTGATATCCCAGTCAACTGTTCAGTTGAGCTACATTCACAATGTTGTTTAGCAATATAAAAAATAAGCAATTAAGCATTGCGAATATCACAATGATTTGAATGCACTTTTATTTGGCCATCAAGTTTCCTATTAAGACCATGTCATTACAGAAAATTGGCATGTTGCTTCCAAACATTCATCTGCTCTGAAAACAACTCCATACTACCAGATTGATGACAAGCAACATTCCCAATAAGACATCAGTTCAAGTGTGAATATATTTCCTTCTAGCACTATTGATAGCATGTTGCATGAGCAACCTCCTAGACATGGGTTCTGGTCCCATGGGAAACCGGTAGTATTCACGTTCACATAAACAATGGTTAGCTCAATTCTGAAATGGCATTTTTGCTCTAAAAGTACATTTTAGGTTAGTGTTGGGTTAGTTTTTCAATTGTTAATAAAATATGCATTTCTGTTGACTGTATTACAAATTTACAACTGAAAATACATCTCACGTTTAGCTCAAACGTGCGGTGACAGGTTCGTTCACTTAGTTTTGTATGTTGTGGGAACTACATTGTTTCTCTTTATACCATTTTCCAAACATTTTGTGTTCATCCAGCGGTATCCGTGGAGGCATCCAGGACCATTTAACTGATCAATGATAAATCCCACAGTTTCATTCAAACATGCACATTTTGGTCTGCAAAGCCCATTACCTTTCAGAGTGCATTTTAGATGCCTTTCACTTACAGTATAATGTAACCTTGTTATTTCATTAATCATCTCCATTTTGGCTGTTTGTCCATAATGCGGTCATATAGGTATTTTTTAGCCCTTTACATCAACTTCAAAAAGTCATGGTCACAAGAAACGTATGTTGTGCCCTCAACATAATATCTAGCGGTGTCACGAACCCCGCTCCCTCGCTCCGCCCCCTCGAGCTTCCACGCTCATTCCGCCCCCTCGAGCTCGCACGCTCGTTTTGCTCCCTCGAGCTCGCACACTCGTTTTGCTCCTACGAGCTCTCTTGCTCGTACACTATCTCCCACCTCGGGCTCACATGCCCGCTCCCAATGGCCAGAACATTATGTACACCTGCGCCCGCTCTCAGTCACCACATTAGTTTCACACTAGTCCCGAAGCCTGACACGGCCCTAGTCCCGAAGCCTTACACGGCCCTAGTCCCGAAGCCTTACACGGCCCTAGCCCCGAAGCCTTATACGGCCCTAGCCCCGAAGATTGTCACGGCCCCAGTCCCGAAGCCTGTCACGGCCCTAGTCCCGAAGCCTTACACGGCCCTAGTCCCGAAGCCTGACACGGCCCCAGTCCCGAAGCCTGTCACGGCCCAAGTCCCGAAGCCCGACACGGCCCCATTCCCGAGGCCTGTCACGGCCCCAGCCTCGAAGCCTGGCATGGCCAGCGAGTCAACGCCCATGCCTGCCACGGCCAACGAGCCAGTGCCCATGCCTGCCACGGCCAACGAGCCAGCGCCCATGCCCGCCACGGCCAACGAGCCAGCGCCCATGCCCGCCACGGCCAACGAGCCAGTGCCCATGCCCGCCACGGCCAACGAGCCAGCGCCCATGCCCGCCACGGCCAGCGAGCCAGCGCCCATGTCTGCCACGGCCAACGAGCCAGCGCCCATGTCTGCCACGGCCAACGAGCCAGCGCCCATGTCTGCCACGGTCAGCGAGCCAGGGCCTGTAGCCTCGACTGCCCCAGAGCCAGCGCCTGTAGCCTCGACCGTCCCCATGGCCACGTCCCCTGTTGGCCGAAGACGTAAGAGAAGGAAGAGGGCCCCTTCTCCCCAGTCTCGTCTTGTGCTCAAGACCGCAGAGGTTCCCTCAGAGTCTTCCACGACTCTGCCGGGCTCTGCTCCGCCCCCAGAGTCTTCCACGACTGTGCCGGGCTCTCCTCCGCCCTCAGAGTCTTCCACGACTCTACCGACCTCTGCTTCGCCCTCAGAGTCTTCCACGGCTCTGCCGGGCTCTGCTCCGCCCTCAGAGTCTTCCATGACTCTGTCAGCCTCTGCTCCGCCCTCTGAGTCTTCCACGGCTCTGCCAGCCTCTGCTCGCCCCTCAGAGCCCTCGAGGCCTCCGCCTCACGAGCCTCCCAAGGCTCCTCTTCCCAAGCCTCCCAGGGCTCCTCCTCTCGAGCCTCTCAGGGCTCCTCCTCTCGAGCTTCCTAGGGCTCCGTTTCTTGAGCCTCCCAGAGCTCTATCTCCCAAGCCCCCCAGGGTTCTGACTTTCAAGTCTCTCGAGCCTCCCAGAGCTCTACCCCTCGAGCCTCCCAGAGCTCCGCCTCTCAAGCCTCCCAGGGCTTCTCCTCTCGAGTCTTTCAGGGCTCCCCCTCCTTCCAAGCCTCTCAGGGCTTCTCCTCCCGAGTCTTTCAAGGCTCCTCCTCCCAAGCCTCCCAGAGCTCTACCTCCCAAGCCCCCAGGGTTCTGCCTTTCAAGTCTCTCGAGCCTCCCAGAGCTCTACCCCTCGAGCCTCCCAGAGCTCCGCCTCTCAAGCCTCCCAGGGCTTCTCCTCTCGAGTCTTTCAGGGCTCCCCCTCCTTCCAAGCCTCTCAGGGCTTCTCCTCTCAAGTCTCTCAGGGCTCCCCCTCTCGAGTCTTTCAGGGATCCTCCTCCCCTCGAGCCTCTCAGGGCTCCGTCCCTCGAGTCTTTCATGGCTCCACCCCTCAAGCTTCTCACGGCTTCACCTCTTGAGTCTCTCAGGGCTCCTCCCCCTCTCAAGCCTCTCAGGGCTTCCCCTCTCAAGTCTTTCAGGGCTCCTTCTCCCCTCGAGCCTCTCAGGGCTCCTCCTCCCCTCGAGCCTCTCAGGGCTCTGCCCCTCGAGTCTTTCATGGCTCCACCCCTCAAGCCTCTCACGGCTTCATTTCTCGAGTCTCTCAGGGCTCCTCCTCCTCTCGAGCCTCTCAGGGCTCCGCCCCCCAAGCCTCTCGAGCCTTCCAGGACTCTGCCACTAGAGCCTCCTATGGCTTCGCCTCTCGGGCCTCCTACGGCTCTACCCCCCGAGACTACAGAGCCTGCCAGGTCGTCGCCTCAGGGACCTCCCACGGCGCCACCTCCCTTGGCTCCACCTCCAGAGCCTTCCAGGCCTCCACCTCCAGAGCCTTCCAGACCTGCCCCCATAAAGCCTCCCTTGGCTCCACCTCCAGAGCCTTCCAGGCCTTCGCTCCTAAAGCCTCCTTCGGTCCACCTCCAGAGCCTTCCAGGCCTTCGCCCCTAAAGCCTCCTTCGGCTCCACCTCCAGAGCCTTCCAGAACCCCACCTCCAGAGCCGCCTACAGTGCCGCCTCTGACAGCACCGCCTTTCACGGCTCAGCCCGGACTTCCTGACCCCCTTCCTGTCCTGTGGCCTCTTCCCTGGCCTCCGGACCCTATTCCTGTCCGGTGGTCACCTTCCAGACCCCCGGACCCAGTCCCTGTCCTCCAGTCGCCTTCCAGACCCCCTGACCCAGTCTTTGTCCTATGGCTGCCCCCTAGATCTCCCGACCACCCGCCTGTCCACTGTGTTCCCCCTGACCTTGCCTTGCAACTGCCCATTGACCCTGTGGACTGTCTCATTTCCCTCTGTGCCCCTTGGACTGCCCTCAATTTTGTTTGTGTGTTTTGTGGGTTGTCTGTTCAGGGTTTTTTGTTTGTTGGGATCGTCCAGCACCACTTCCCAGAGGTCGCGCTCCTCGCAACAGAGCGCGGCCGTCAGGAGCCGTCCGTTTTAGAGGGGGGAGTACTGTCACGAACCCCGCTCCCTCGCTCCGCCCCCTCGAGCTTCCACGCTTGTTCTGCCCCCTCGAGCTTGCACGCTCGTTTTGCTCCCTCGAGCTCGCACGCTCGTTTTGCTCCCTCGAGCTCGCACGCTCGTTTTGCTCCCTCGAGCTCGCACGCTCGTTTTGCTCCCTCGAGCTTCCACGCTCGTTTTGCTCCTACGAGCTCTCTTGCTCGTACACTATCTCCCCCCTCGGGCTCACATGCCCGCTCCCAATGGCCAGAACATTATGTACACCTGCGCCCGCTCTCAGTCACCACATTAGTTTCACCTGCACTCGTCTCATCACCTATCATTGTTTACACCTGCACTCGCCCCTATATATATCACAACCTGTTCGTCTCACTCCTGTTGGTTATTGTATTTAGTTTCCCGTGTCCTTGCCCCCCGCTAGTCTCACCTAGTTTTGAACTCCTCTTGTTTACCCCTTAGCTTGCCAGCTCCCCTTGTTCCCCTGTCGTTGATCCCGCTAGTCCCGTCTTGTTCTACGCCATAGTTGTTAACTGTTTTCCCGGCTTCGACCTCCCGCTCTTGTTGACCCCTCTCTCCTGGATTTGCCCCTTCCTTCTATTCTGATTCCCCGGCTCCGACATCACGCTCCCCTTTGACGCCTCTTCTCTGGATTTGCCCTTTTTTTGTGCTTTGCACGCTTTGTGTTTAATAAAGCTGTTTTGTATTCGACATTGTGACTGTCTCTTCTTGTACGGGTTACAAGCGGCCACAACATATTATCATGTTCCCACGAGTTAATATGACATGTTAGTTTACCCAAAAATGAAAATTCATGTAAATGTAAATCTCATGATTTACTTACCTTTAAGCCATAGAGTCGAAGTAGTATAGGCACATCCAAACATTGAGGCAAGTGCACAAAAATGGACATTATAAAAAAAACAAGAAGAGAACGGCACACTGCTATAAATGCTGCTGTATAATGTGATAGAAAAGACAAAAAAAAACATTATGATCACTTGGGTCTTCATCAGGCAGTAAAAAAACCTTACCTTACCTTTCAGCAATCCCAGATGCATAAGAATTTCCTTCTTCAGGAGAACCGAAGATTTTTATAAATAGATTTAATCTCAGGTTATCCATACAATGCATGTAAATGGGTGCCGCGAGGCTGCTGATTGTTTGATGGTACAAAAGGCATATTTAGGCAGTATAAAAGTAATCCACTTGACTCCAGTAGATCAACTAATGTCTTCTGTAGCAAAGGTAGGTAGGTTGGTGTAAGAAACAAAGGTAAGTAAATCATGAGAGGATTTTTATTTTGGGGTGAACTAACCCTTTAAGTATCATTCGTTGTTGTGTTCATTTAGTGAAAATCAGTGGAGATAATTTTAACATTTTTAGCTGTAGTGTTTATACTGTATTTTGCTTATTGCAGTTAGCATTTTGGCTGTTTGGTTAAAATGACAGTTCCTCTGATTGAAAAAAAATGACAACTTTTAAGCCATTTCAGAGCAAATACATAAATATGACATAAAGATGCATATACAATATTGTCAAAAGGCTAAAAACTGTAAATGCATTTATTATTATTATTATTATTATTACTATTATTATTGTCATTATATATCAAGTCTCTTCAATATTGATTATTATAACAGTTCTAATATCTGTGATAGTTGGCAATTAGTTCTCAAAACAAATCTGTATAAAATATATATTAAGGGTGGATTAATCTAAAGTTGAATTTTTAGTTTTCTACAGTTTGCTTGATGTACAAACTTTTCAATACAGACCTACCATGAACTTGGAGGTTGTTAAATGATGGTATATACTTCAGTGGAAGCCAATACTCTGTGATTTGAAGATCATAAAAAAAAAAAAAAAAAAAACTTGTTTAATGGGCAAATTTCCAATGAAGAACTGCAGTAGCTACTCATAATCCTAGAGAAATGCACTACCATAGAAATTTGATAAATAACAATGCAATGACATAATATTAACAGCCACAATACAAGAAAAAATATTCAAATATATTAAGAATTGCAATATATTTGTTAATATTTTAATATTTCATCTTGTATTTTTGCATTGTGGCTGTTATAATCATGTCATTTGCAATGCTTTGTGGGCTACGTTGTTCATTCATTCATATTAGACATCAAGTACACAGTCTTGTACCTTTGTCATTTTTCCTGATTCACAATTGTACTTTTCTTTGAATCAAATAAGAATAATTTTTATCTTTCATCTCATCTCTGAGCAGGTTGACTTTGTTGAAGTCTTCAAAATCTGTTCAGAATAGCATGCCATCCTACTCTGCAGGAGACAATATGTCAGAGACAGGTGACAGGGGCTCTGTACCATGAAGCTGGTTTTGGTGGCTAGCCAGGAAAGTTTTAGTTTAGTTTGTGTCAACTTTTGGTTTTAGGTACCATAAAAGTGGATCGCCCTTTACCTGTGTTCATCACCATAGTAATTGAATGTCTAACCTGCAGATTATTCAATCACAAACAACTAGATTAAAAACAGTTTCTACCTACAATCTCTCAGACTATTGAACAGCCACTAGCTACCTCCACTCTGCACTCCACCACTTTTCAGTGTATTTATTCTGTATATTGTATATTTGTAAAGAATAGAGCATTTATTACTGCGTACTCTTCTTCAGTCTGCTAACTTACTGTACGGCTCCTACTTCTGTTCTCACCTGAGTCCATCTGTATCTTTAGCAGTTTACTATATCACTCTGTACTTGCTTTTGCACTACATTAACGTTCGCACTGCAATGACAATTAATCCACACTCTTATCTCTATGGTCACTGTTTAATATTGGGATCTACTCCAAACCCAGTACTGTCTTTTTGAGAATACCACTCTGAATCTGCATTCTCTATATTTGCTTATATGTCTGTGCTGTTTATCTGTATGTTCAATTGTCCTGAACTGTCTTTGATTCTGTGACCTAAGCCTTGTCCCAAGCATTTCAATGCCCAGTGCACCCCATGTAAGCTGTGCAAATGATAAATAATATAACTTGACTTGACTTGCTCCATAGCAAGTTTTTTTTCTGGAGAGAAGATCACTAACAAATATGAAACCAATCAGCTGTGAGTAATGTGCCATCTCTGACGCATTGAAGTCACTCCCCTGTCTCTCTTAAAGTGCACTTTACAAAAAAAATAAAAAATAATTCGATTTGCACAAAATCAGCTCTTCGTGATATATAACATCTATAAAACAATTAGGAAAATTGATTCATATACAGGTGAAACTCGAATAATTAGAATATCGTGCAAAAGTTCATTAATTTCAGTAATTCAACTTAAAAGGTGAAACTAATATATTATATAGACTCATTACAAGCAAAGAAAGATATTTCAAGCCTTTATTTGTTATAATTTTGATGATTATGGCTTACAGCTTATGAAAACCCCAAATTCAGAATCTCAGAAAATTAGAATATTACATGAAATCAATAAAAAAAAAGGATTTTAAATACAGTAATGTCGGCCCTCTGAAAAGTATAATCATGCATATGTACTCAGTACTTGGTTTGGGCCCCTTTTGCATTAATTACTGCCTCAATGCAGCGTGGCATGGATGCTATCAGCCTGTGGCACTGCTGAGGTGTTATGGAAGACAAAGATGCTTCAATACCGGCCTTCAGCTCTTCTGCATTGTTTGGTCTCATGTCTCTTATCTTTCTCTTGGCAATGCCCCATAGATTCTCTATGGGGTTCAGGTCAGGCGAGTTTGCTGGCCAATCAAGCACAGTAATACCATGGTCATTGAACCAGGTTTTGGTACTTTTGGCAGTGTGGGCAGGTGCCAAGTCCTGCTGGAAAATGAAGTCAGCATCTCCATAAAGCTTGTCTGCTGAAGGAAGCATGAAGTGCTCTAAAATGTCCCGGTAGACGGCTGCGTTGACTCTGGACTTAATAAAGCACAGTGGACCAACACCAGCTGATGACATGGCTCCCCAAACCAACACAGACTGTGGAAACTTCACACTGGACTTCAAGCATCTTGGATTGTGTGCCTCTCCATTCTTCCTCCAGACTCTGGGACCTTGGTTTCCAAATGAGATGCAAAATTTGCTCTCATCAGAAAAGAGGACTTTGGACCACTGAGCAACAGACCAGTTATTTTTTTCTTTAGCCCAGGTAAGAAGTTTGACATTTGAAGCCCATGTCCAGGACCCGTCTGTGTGTGGTGGCTCTTGATGCAGTAATTCCAGCCTCAGTCCACTCCTTGTGAAGCTCCCCCACACATTTGAATGGCCTTTTCCTGACAATCCTCTCCAGGCTACGGTCATCCCTGCTGCTTGTGCACCTTTTTCTTCCACACTTTTCCCTTCCACTTAACTTTCTATTAATGTGTTTTGATACAGCACTTTGAGAACATCCAACTTCTTCTGCAATTACCTTTTGAGGCTTTCCCTCCTTGTGGAGGGTGTCAATGATGGTTTTCTGCACAACTGTCAGGTCAGCAGTCTTCCCCATGATTGTGAATTCAACTGAACCAGACTGAGAGACCATTTAAAGGCTCAGGAACCCTTTGCAGGTGTTTTGAATTAATTAGCTGATTAGAGTGTGACATTTTGAGCCTACAATACTGAACCTTTTCACAATATTCTAATTTTCTGAGATTCTGAATTTGGGGTTTTCATAAGCTGTAAGCCATAATCATCAAAATTATATCAAATAAAGGCTTGAAATATCTTACTTTGCTTGTAATGAGTCTATATAATATATTAGTTTCACCTTTTAAGTTGAATTACTGAAATTAATGAACTTTTGCACGATATTCTAATTTTTCGAGTTTCACCTGTAATACCTTCCAATAATTATACATTTTTAAATATTAAAAGCTAATTGCTTCTCAAGATGACTATATCAGAAGGGTGAAGATTTCATGGTGGCCTTTGTGCAGTGTGGTCTGTGTATGTTTTGATAGTTTATTTTGAAAAGAAATAACAAGAAAACAAGCGTGTTTATTCGTTTTTGTGGTTATATATATATATATATATATATATATATATATATATATATATATATATATATATATATGCCCTTTCCACTGATTGGTCAACCCACACCATCATCAGTTCTTCCTCAAAGCCGTGTGACAGAATAAAAGTGCACCGCTATTACAGTTGTACGTACAGATTCTCAATGTGTTCGATCGGGTGCCCATATTGTATTGCAATTGCTACATATTATCTTTCTCTCATCAAACAACCAGACTTAAGGAGTGCCTGTGACACAAACCATAGGCAGGTCTAGACAGCTCTCTGTGCCAGCTTTCTTCTGCATAGGCATGTACGGCAACGTACACATGGCAGAGAAATATAAGTTGTTTGTTTTAGAAATAGCCTATTGAAATAGAAATATTTCCCTTGCATCTGCATGCAACTATTGTTTGAAATGGTACATGCTTAATGCATACTGATTTACATACTATTTTATTTCAATACAAATATGCAGTATATATTTCAGTGTTTACTGTGCAGCATGCAGTAAGCCATATGCTTGTATTTAATTAAAAACCTAGCCACAATTTTGTGATATCCTTACGGTGAAAATGAATGGTAAAAATACTTAAAAAGTTAAACTGAAAATTAGAAGTCACTCCCCGGAGAACTCAGTCCGTTAGAAGTCCACACATAAAGAAACTGCCAAAGTACACATGGTACACCCAGTTATGTCTACAGCCATGCACCACGTTTTCCTGACATATCTATAACAAAGTCCCACACCTATGAGCAAGTATTTTCTTGTTAGGAGGCAGTGAAATTATTCCTTTTTGAGGCCTTAAATATTTAGAACTCACCATCTGCCCACCAGACCTTAAAGGAATATTTCACCCTATTAATAACAAAAATAAATAAATAAAGGATATTCTAAGTCTTCTGAAGACATAAGATAGCTTTGTTTTTAACAAAATTTTAGCTGCTATTCACTGATAATCTCCACTCTGTCAAAGCTCTGAAATCTCATTTGCGTCCTCGCTCTGATTCAAAAGTGGTCGACACGTCATTGTGCCAGTTCAAATATGCAGAATGGAAAATTATATTTAAGAGCTTAACAGAGGTCAGATTTTTAGTAAATATTGACTTTTGGTTATATGTACTACTGTTATGGTCCTTTTAGATGTTTCTTTGTCCTTTTTGGAGCTTAACAGATGTGGCCATTACAATATGAACTGTTATTGTATGGAAAGAATCAATGTAAAGATTCTCCAAAACTTTACCCTTTGTGTTCCACAGAAATACATATAGGTTTGGAACATCATGAGGATGACTATAATAACATAATATTCATTTTTGGGTGAACTATACCTTTAACGTAAAAGTTTGCCCAAAAATATTATGAGTGAAAATGAATATAGTATCTGTATATTTGCTACACCAAGAGAGCTAGAGTGAGAGGAACTAAACTGACAAAGGCTTTCAGAACAGTTATTAAACACTTTTTCACACTC
This sequence comes from Xyrauchen texanus, assembly GCF_025860055.1. Lineage (NCBI taxonomy): Eukaryota > Metazoa > Chordata > Actinopteri > Cypriniformes > Catostomidae > Xyrauchen > Xyrauchen texanus. The sequence continues at coordinate 15,763,533 of NC_068314.1, read as the reverse complement.
CTCTGTGGAATAAGTAGGCAATGTTTCATAATGCATGATCAAATGTCCTGTCAGGTTACGCAAACGTCAGATACAATGAGAGCGAACTGTCCTGTCCCTAATTTAAGATGATTCATTATTCATGACCGATTGGAATGCATGCCAATTTAAGTAATACTAGTCTTGGGGAGGAACATTCTCTTTTTTAAACCCTCTTGGTAAAAAGTGTTGCAATCACTTATTTTATGTCATTGCAAAGCTGAGGTTAGAATATAATTCATTTTAACAGTGCACATCTGAGTTCAGTGGTTATTATTATGCTTACGGCTTGTTATGTTCTGACGGTCAGTGGCATCCACTTGCCCCAAATTCAGCCTTCATTAAAAGGAGATGGATAAATATTGTATGTAATTATTTATTTATTTTACCATTTATAACTGTGCATGGCAAAGGTTTTATTTGCTCATGCAATGCCATCATATTGAGCAGACAGGTTTGCAGATAGATTTGTCATGCTCTGATCTAATCAGCCCTCTGGATGTGATATGCAGTATCATCATTTTAAATTCTGCAGATACAACCTGGTGGTCATATTATAATGCATTGTACTATATATTTCAAGGTATAACCATGAATATTGAAGTATTATAATGTAATATTATTGTGGTTACAATTATTTATGTGATGTTATATCATATAATAAGGCGTATTATGAGACTCATATTGCTAATGCATTTTAAAGGCATTATATAATGCCTTTAAAATGCATTAGCAATATGAGCTTCATAGAACATTTTACCCAAATCTCATATCAGCAGTAAAGAGGCATGTCAAATGATTCCATATATGGGCATCATCATTTTACTCTAAGATTACCAGTGTTTTGTAATCATGGCTTCTTTATGGTTTAGGCCAAACACACACCAATCAAAGGTTGTTTTGATAGCTGGTTAAATCAAAGCTTCAAATAGCCACGATTTAAGGACAGAGGCAGTGACACCAAGTTACTGCGTTTGTAGTCTGCTTCGGAATGCTAGCTGAGGCCAATATGGGTGTCTTAATAATGCTGTGAGGTTAACAGCACTGAATTTTCTGTCATCATATGTTTGCGTATCAGTGTAGCCCTGATACTCAAGCTCTCTGCAGGTGGAGAAGAGGATATGGGTCAGATTTATCACATGTATTCCAGCAATGTTTACGGAGCTTTCTGCCTATGAATGTTTTCCAGAGATAGAGAGCACACTGCATAGGTCTGCCATGGTGTTACTTCTCACGTGGGCTTCCATTATTGAAGTTACAGTTGGAAAGTGGAATATGTGAAGTCTGTTAATTAAGTTTGGTTTTTATAGCTTTGCTAGCTACCAAGTAAGTTGCCAACTGCCTACTGTACATGGTACCTCAAAAGTGACAGATCTGGAATGTGAGGTATCTTAGAAAGAAGCAAAATTGTGGGGGTTATGGACTCCAGGTCGGCCACTTTATTGTGTGGCAAGATGCCACCCCATGTGGCAACCATGTACCCCTGGTTAGTGAAACAATGAAAGTGAACGAGAATTATTTGTTTAAGTAAAAGATAGATCTGAGCGTCTACGTAATGCGTCTACATTCTGAAAAAGAAATGATTCACTGATTTAGAGGTCTGCGTGGGACAGTTGTTTCCATCCCGCTCCCGCAAGTTTCTATCCCACACCTGAACACTCATGCTGAATTTTGCTCAATGTTTACTCACACTCCACCCGCAGTGATTTTTTTTCCCAAAACACTCTCATTCCCCAATCCCTGCATGTGTTTTCAACATAGAGCAAAAGCTCTTCGAAGAGACAACAAATGTACTCAAAGAACATTAATTTTTTAAAATTGCTATTATCAGATGACACGTGACCTGATGCCTTTCTTACTTGCCTGAGGCTTACTTTTTAACACTAAATCCACACTTTGCTCTTCCATTCTTCTAAAGTGCCTTTGACTACCTGCATAGTCTGCTTTAAGTATTATATAATTTGATTCACGTGCTTTGTTTAAATTTTCATGTCATATTTTCAGATTATGTTATCAAAAATACATTAATCAGCTTTAGTGGATTCCCTGCACTGGACTGTGTTTTCCCCAATGGGGTAGTTTATGTTTTTTTTTGCTATTTTTTGGTTTAAATTAGGGCTGTCCATTTAACTCGTTAATTCAGTATGATTCATTTTACAAAAAATAACATAACAAAAAAAATTAACGCAATTAATCACATGCCCATAATAAGGAAGATTCCTGAGAAATGCAAGCTTGTAGTACCACCTGTTTACTCCAGAGGGCAGTAAGTGAAATTTCAGCTTTATGAGCAATGCGCAGTTTATACAGTGAAGAAAACACTCTAGTAAGCAGAACAACAAACATGCGTTACGTTCTTGCATTCAAAACCCTCAAAGGAGCGCAAATGCGATCTAAGGGATCTCAAGATGTGTTTAAAGATTGAGTATTAAACTATATTTAACTTGACACAGTGACCTAAACATTTTATGTTTATGACGCAACACACCCGAGACGTCTGACGCAGGTGTAAATTGACGGACCCTTAAACAAGCCCTCATAATAAATCTTCAACTGATTGACAAATTCACTTGTGAAATGGATTGCTGTGAACTGTATGCCAATGACTGACTTATGATCAATAATATGGTAGCAAACAATACATTGTATTCTAAAGCTGCTTTTTGTATGGCCTTATCAATGATTAACTAAATTATATATATAATTTTTTAATATTTAAATATAATTATATATTGATATGAATATGTATAATCATTATATATTGAGTTATTGTTATTCGAGGGGCTTTCTCAGCAAATATTTGGATAATATTAATAATATACATAATATGAAAATATGTGCTTATCTGTCTTTAATATGCATATTAATTTCATCTGATATATATAGAACTGGATTTCTCATGACGTCATACCAGTGAAGCCACTACGCCGCCATATTGCTATGCCCAAACATTTCAATGTCCCTATTGACGTAACAGATGAAATCATCTAATTTCAGCGAGTAAACATTAATCTGAAATCTTCATGTACATCCCTACAAGCAAACATCCTACACATGTAATTATTTATTTATTTAAAGTCAGGAATTGTTCCAGGAATTGTTCCTGTTTCTTGAAGTTATTTATACCTATTGTACATCAAACAGTATCCACCTCTATCAAACTTCATGAGTGAACATATCAGCTGAATGTAAATAAGTTCACTGAAACTGTAAGGTAAGACACAAACAGACATTTTCAGGCTTATTTATTGTGATAATTGAAGTGCTTTTTCAGAGTTATTTGTTTTATGTTTTCATCAAAAAGTGAAATAAGGAATACTTGAATAAGAGCGTGCACTCTTGCTCCCTCTATCACACACGCAGCAGGCGCTGAGATTAAGGGAGACAAGCAAAGCAAAGCTGGTTAAAATTAAACTGATACGGGTTCGCCTGCAGGGCAATAAATGAAACTGACCACAGAGAGCACTTTAATGTGAAAACAAGCAAATCCTAGGCATTTAAGGCGTTTTAGAAATCCCAGTCGGAATTTTTTAAAGTCCCTTTCTGGGGTAAGGACATATTGTCACCCTAAACTTTGCAGATTTCCTACTTTCATTACAACTTGTGGACAGTTTTCCTCTTCCTTTGGTGATGGTTTTGCTGCACTGATTGACTGAAGGTGAATGCTCTGACATCGCGATCTGCATATATCTTCTCCCTTGTAATGAATATTATCCATAACAAGCAAAACATTAAACATGATTTCGGAGATGGTGAAATGGGGGTGTTTTCTCCTATCAGTCATTGATGCTTTATGAGAGGTTGGGCATACTAAGATGGCCGCTCGAATACTTCCAGTGGCTTCACCTCCTGCTGGCCATTTAAAGCATCTGCGATCCAGTTCTATTTATATTTCAGTGGCTATAACGTTACACGGAAAAGGTTAGTAAGTGATTTTAGAACCCTAAAATAATTTTTACATGCATATTGTTTATGTCTTGTGGCTATAAATTTGAAATAGTTTGTATTTTAACGTTAACTGATTAGCCCCCATTCACTTCCATTGTAAGTGCCTCACTGTACCCTTGATTTTTTAGTATTTTAAAGAAAAGGAGGGACGAGTCAAAATACTTTTTTTTGGTAGTCAACATTATACCCCAAATGCTGTTGACTGAGCTTAACTTGTATTGAACCCTGAATAATCCTTACAGTAAAATGTACAGTATGCACAAATGCACATGTCTTTTTAAAACAAAGACATATAGGAACATTTGTTATACTATTATGAATATTATATTATCTGGGACACTAATTCTAAAGAATAAAAAGTTATAAAAATATTAAAATTAATAAAAAAAAGGGTATATATATATATATATATATATATATATATATATATATATATATATATATATATATATACACTCACCTAAAGGATTATTAGGAACACCTGTTCAATTTCTCATTAATGCAATTATCTAATCAACCAATCACATGGCAGTTGCTTCAATGCATTTAGGGGTGTGGTCCTGGTCAAGACAATCTCCTGAACTCCAAACTGAATGTCAGAATGGGAAAGAAAGGTGATTTAAGCAATTTTGAGCGTGGCATGGTTGTTGGAGGCAGACGGGCCGATCTGAGTATTTCACAATCTGCTCAGTTACTGGGATTTTCACGCACAACCATTTCTAGGGTTTACAAAGAATGGTGTGAAAAGGGAAGAACATCCAGTATGCGGCAGTCCTGTGGGCGAAAATGCCTTGTTGATGCTAGAGGTCAGAGGAGAATGGGCCGACTGTTTCAAGCTGATAGAAGAGCAACTTTGCCTGAAATAACCACTCGTTACAACCGAGGTATGCAGCAAAGCATTTGTGAAGCCACAACACGCACAACCTTGAGGCGGATGGGCTACAACAGCAGAAGACCCCACCGGGTACCACTCATCTCCACTACAAATAGGAAAAAGAGGCTACAATTTGCAAGAGCTCACCAAAATTGGACAGTTGAAGACTGGAAAAATGTTGCCTGGTCTGATGAGTCTCCATTTCTGTTGAGACATTCAGATGGTAGAGTCAGAATTTGGCGTAAACAGAATGAGAACATGGATCCATCATGCCTTGTTACCACTGTGCAGGCTGGTGGTGGTGGTGTAATGGTGTGGGGGATGTTTTCTTGGCACACTTTAGGCCCCTTAGTGCCAATTGGGCATCGTTTAAATGCCACGGCCTACCTGAGCATTGTTTCTGACCATGTCCATCCCTTTATTGCCACCATGTACCCATCCTCTGATGGCTACTTCCAGCAGGATAATGCACCATGTCACAAAGCTTGAATAATTTCAAATTGGTTTCTTGAACATGACAATGAGTTCACTGTACTAAAATGGCCCCCACAGTCACCAGATCTCAACCCAATAGAGCATCTTTGGGATGTGGTGGAACGGGAGCTTCGTGCCCTGGATGTGCATCCCACAAATCTCCATCAACTGCAAGATGCTATCCTATCAATATGGGCCAACATTTCTAAAGAATGCTTTTAGCACCTTGTTGAATCAATGCCACGTAGAATTAAGGCAGTTCTGAAGGCGAAAGGGGGTCAAACACAGTATTAGTATGGTGTTCCTAATAATCCTTTAGGTGAGTGTATGTAAAAGCAATCAGTAAGTGTATGTTTTCAGTCTGGAGTTGAACTTGGCTACTGGTGGAGCTCATCTAACCTTTTCTGGAAGCTGGTTCAGCTGCAGGTGGCAAAATACTGTAGCTAAACACAGTCTCACCTTGTTTAATGTGGTATTTCTAACTGACATGATCCTAATGATCTGAGAGGTCTTTTAGGTGTATATTCAACTGGCTTATGTATTATTGTCATTGAGTGATTTGTAAACTAGTAATAATCCATTCAAATCAATACAAAATGTTACTGGAAGCCAGTGTAAAGATCTAAGTCTAGAGTAATATGCTCAGATTTTTTATTTGGTCAGAATCCTGGCAGCAGCATTCTGAATGAGCTGCAGCTGTTTAATGGTCTTTTTGGGAAGGCCTGTGAGGAGTCCATTGTGGTTGTGCTGGTGATGAATGCATTAACAAGTTTCTCTAAGTCTTGACTGGAGACAAAACATCTAATTCTCACCATATATATGAGATGATAGAAGGCTGATTTAGTTATTGCTTTGATGTGACTAATGACATTAAGGTTTGACTTCGAAGTGACACCAAGATTCCGGACTTGACCTTTTGTCTTTAGACCCCTGGAGTCAAGGTATGTGTTCACCTTGGGAATTTTGACTTTGTTGCCAAAGACAATGACCTCTGCCTTCTGGTTGTTAATCTGAAGGAAGTTTCAGCACATCCAGTGGTTAATTGTTTATAATGAATTGTTAAGGCACAGAGAGTCTAGGGGCTGTAGTCATTTGGCGATAGGGCTAGGTAGGTCAGGGGGTCCCATAAAAACAGAAACAAAATGTTTTATACTGTTGAGAAGACTGTCTGTACATTTTGGAATTAAACAATTCTGTTAATCGGCAAAGCTGGCATTAATATTGGTCGATTAAATAATCCATACTTTTTAATTTAATATATTCTCTTCTGTGTATGGTAACACTATTGTTGTGTTGTAACAAGATTTGTGTGGCAAGTCAGTTGGCAAACACCAGTAACTAGGCCACTCTTTAAAATTCTCAGCTGATCTGTCACAACACTCACTATGCAATCAAATTCCTTTGCCAACTGTGAAATACTGTGTGGCTCTAACATATGCATTTATCAGCTACAGTAGAGACCAATATATACAGCTTTGCTCTTCGTGTCAGGTGTTCCTTTTGGTCTTTGAATAAAATATGTGGATGATAATTAGACTTATCAAACTGATTAAAGCCTTCCACTGGTGAGACAACAACAGAGTGACACAAACAGTATGTCATAATAACATAAACAGCTTTGATGGGGGTGGGCTGTATGACCAGAATCCTTTATCACCGAATGAGTATTATTATTTCATGGTAATGTATGTATGTCATGTATGTGTCATGATCTTAAAAACCTTTTGATCTAAAGGTTTATGCTTAAATGGTAGTAGACTAATTTGAATTGTGCCTACATATGAATTTCTAAATTCCAGCCAGATTTGTTTATGAATTGGATGAGTGTATGCCACCAGCCCACCAGTTAGACCAACACCCAACCAGCACAAACCAGCCTGGACCATCATGAGAATTGCATGCTGGTTAAGTTGGTCTTTTGGTGTGGCAAATATCACTTAAAGAGAAAAGAGCTATGTTTCCGTCAATGATAATTCACATTGCATTCACACAACTTTGTTGTTCATGCAGGTGTGAAGTTTGGATGCCTTAAGATCTTTCACTTAAGATCTTTCTGTGGCAGTGGCATTAGTTATGGTTGAGTTAATGTTGTGTGCATTTGTTTTATTGGATGAGTGTATGTGTTATTTGGCCTGACTGCATTGATTTTAGTTGAAGTTCATAGACACTGATGGACATTTGACCAGTGCGGTTAATCATAGAAGACCAGTGCGGTTAAACATTAATTATGTTTAATCACCCTTGTGCTGTGTTTAATTGTTTTACCTAATTTGGTGTTCCTGGTCAGAAATAACCAGCCTATTAAAACTTGCTTATAAATCTCTTGTTATGCTGTGTACTATTTATCACACTAGTGTGCTTTAATGTTTAACTTGGAAGTGTGTTTTAAAATGCTTTTATTTTGTACAAAATGGCACAAAGTCATACTTGTGGTGTTCCCGGTCAAAAATTACCGGCCTATAAAAACTGCTTATAAATCGCTCATTATGCTATATTATCACTAAATATTGGATTCGATCTTTTTGACAACTTGTTTTCTTTCAGTTAGCACAGGTTTTATATTTCTTTTGTAACTTATTGATCGTAGGCCTAATTGACCTGAGCTTATGCACCTCCGTATTTGAGTGGAAAAGCATTATCTGTGGATACATTTGGCAATGTTAAATAAAATATCAAAACATTCTGTACTATTTATCATACTAGTGTACTTTAATGTTTAACCAGGAAGCTTGCTTTGAAATGCTTTTATTTTGTAAAAAATGGCACAAAGTCCCACTTGTGGTGTTCCTGGTCAAAAATGACCGGCCATTGAAAATTAATGGAGGAGATCAACAATAGATTTCAGGAGCATGTTCATCATGTTCATGTTCTCATATGTGCATGTGTGCTTGTAAACATAAAGGCCCCAGACCTGTGCACGAGCACATACACACATACATGCGCACTAACACACACACATGCGCAGAACTGTCTTAGCCCCGCAGTGACCCCTCTCCAATAGAATCTTTTTTTCATCAACATAACATTGTAACATTGCCAAATATCTGATGGACCTTTGGTTTGTTTAAAAGTTTTGTTTGTACATTTCTTTAATAACACATTAACATCCATAGCACTTTCCACTGCATGAGCACAAGGAATGAGTTGTTATTAGGCCACTAACCCTGCGTCTATAAATAGTAAATTTTTTGTTGGTCTTGCGCAATAGATGAATAATCCGAATAACACTCTGTACCTTAAATACATTAAATACATTTGAGGAACATCTATTTTGTTATTTTAGATATTTATATTTTACGGGAGTCCCGCGTATCATTTCTTTCTCCCGCTCCCATGCACACATCATCCTGCTCCTCACTCTGTTGCGCCAGGTTCCATTGATTCTTCGGCCAATATTACCTGATAGTACCCTACGTGACCATGATTCATATCTGGATACAGTTGTTTTTGCGGGACGTGTGCTTCTGTTTCCCCTGTTGTTAATTCAGTGTCGATGAGAGATGCTGTCTGTCTCCTCATGTCTTACATCTCTTTTATATACACATTTTTACAGTGCTGTGATAGTGTTTGTTGTTTGTCATTGCTCTTTACACTACTCTGTTTGCCATGAAAATAACCTTTGTTGCTTACAGTACGTGGCATTACTTTCCATCCATCCATTCATCCAAATTCCTGTATTCCCTAAATTACTTTACACATAGTTTCACTGTTAAAAAAATATCAATACACTTTACTACCTTACAAAGGCCATACTCATTAACATCAAAACTGAGACAAATGGCTTGAATTATTTTTATGTGGATTTTGTTGTTACTGCATTTTCACACAATGGTTACTCTGAATTTCAGCAAACGAGACAAACACATCTGTCACCGGACAGATCATAAGAGACCTGTATATAAAATTTGTATTAGTTTATTTATTTCAATATATTTTTTAATATGGGGAATAAGTGTAAAACATTGTTATATTAAGCCTTAAGATCTTGACAACTATGCCATGTCACACCAATTAAAGACAATACATTAGTAGTAGTCTGAGTAACCTCATTCCAATCCCAAATGCCAACCTATAATATCCCCCATTCAGAACTTCTCAAACTACTTCAGAGTTCTCATCGAAAAATCCTCCGCGTTCAGCATTGACAGCTTTGCAGATCCTTGGCATTCTAGCTGTCAGTTTGTCCAGAAACTCAGATAACATTTTACCCTTCCTGTAGCACTTACCATAGATGTGGCTGTCTTTATCATGCACCTTACAGTCTAGCTGATCCCACAAAAGCTCAATGGGGTTAAGATCCATAACACTCTTTTTCCAATTGTCTGTTGTCTAATGTCTGTGTTTCTTTGCCCACTCTAACCCACTCTTTTTCTTTTTCTGTTTCAAAAGTTGCTTTTTCTTTGCAATTCTTCCCATAAGGCCTGCACCCTGAAACAGATTTTGAGTGGGTAGAATTCAATGAAGCTCTCAGCTGAGGACATGTGAGGCATCTATTTCTCAAAATAGAGACTCTGATGTACTTATCCTGTTGTTTAGTTGTACATCTGGCCTTCCACATCTCTTTCTGTTCTTGTTAGAGCCAGTTTTCCTTTGTCTTTGAAGACTGTAGGGTACACCTTTGTATGAAATCTTCAGTTTTTTTGGCAATTTAATAGCCTTCATTCCTCAAAACAATGATTGACTGATGAGTTTCTAGAGAAAGCTTTTTCTTTTTTTGCCATTTTGACCTAATATTGATCCTCAGACATGCCAGTCTATTGCATTCTCTGGCAACTAAAAAAGAAATACAAAGTTAAGCTTTATTTAAATTTACCAAATAGCTTTCAGCTGTGTTTTGATATAATGGCACGTGATTTTCTAGTACCAAATTAGCAATTTAGCATGATTACTCAAGGATAAGGTGTTGGAGTGATGGCTGCTGGAAATGAGGCCTGTCTAGATTTGATCAAAAATGACTTTTTTCAAATAGTGATGGTGCTGTTTTTTTACATCAGTAATGTCCTTACTATACTTTGTGATCAGTTGAATGTCACTTTGGTGAATTAAAGTACCAATTTCCTCCCAAAACAGCAAAATCTGAATATTATTCCAAACTTTTGGCCGCCAGTGTACTGTATATAAATTCTGCTCAGGTGGCCAAAGGTTCCGCTCAATAGAAATAGGATTTGCTCAGCAACAACAAAAATTAGAGGGAACATTGGTGGTGATAGGCAGGAACGTACCTAGTGGGGTTATACTAATTATATTATAATAATTCTAGGGGCTCACAGGTCTAAAAAGGCCCCACAGCAAATTCTAAACAGTAGGAAAGTGACTCTGGGGGCCCAGAATACCTCGCTAGAGGTAACAACACCAATCTCTAAACCAGTCACTACCTTGGTCTATGGGCCTGCTAGCTAAGGTATAATAGTTTTCACTATTTACATTTTTCTGATATGACTAGCAATTTGATATTGCCTAACTTTTATAATGCTTTTTATTTTAAAACAATTGTTTTCAATTAGATATGCTATTTACTGGCTTATAAGACAGATTCCTTTTGGGGTTTTTTTAGGAGAGGGGGTGAGTTTTGATGTTGTTAGTGGCATTTACTCTGATAAGATGATCACCTATAACCATAGCTACACTGGTTCTCCACAAACCATCAGTTCCATCCACGCAGAAGAGCAGAGCTGAAGCCCAGCTCACGTAATTACTATAACAATGTTCATGCACAAAACTTGCACTTATATGCTTCAACTGCTAGAGGGCCAAAAGTTACATAAACCAAAAAATATTATTTTACATAGCTAAATACACCTGAAAAAATTAGGTAACACCAAGAAAAAAAGGGTTAAATCAGGAAGAAATAGACCCTTAAGGCAGAATCTGCAGGTTACCACTTTATACACTGCATCATGCCCTCATAGTTCTCTGGCTGCTTATATATTTGGTTGTTCACTCTCAGTGGACCACTTTGAGTCCATTTGGTCCTCTTAGCAGAGGCATGTTCAAATAGCTTTGGCTCATGGATCATTTGTCTGAGTGGCTTTTCTGTTTTCAAACATCCCTTGATGACACTCTGGGGGCAAACTCCAAATGGCATTTTTTGCCATTTTCTTGATGGGCTCTTCATCATTGCTGTTGGCAGAGTATACATACAATGGTCACGTTGAGGGAGTTGTTTTGCTGTTTCATTCCCCGGTCCCGGTTATTTCCCTAGCCAGGACTCGAACTCAGGTCGCCCGAGATGCTACTGCACCATATGCTGTATTAGAGCACAGCGTGCAAGGCCACATTTTTAACAGCTATGAACATGAATGCTGTTGCTAAGTTACCAAGATAACATTCTAAGTGACATACAGTATGTGTTCATCACTTACGTTAAGGAGTAATTATCAAGGTAGCAATGTTAAATACTTAATTGTATATTTGATAGCAGCTCTGTTTTTTGATATATAGTGTTGTCTTTCACTAACAAACAATTTTTTTCCCCCAATGAGTTGTGGAGTTGTTTTACAAAACGCTACACTCTAAAAACTGATAACCTACAATCGCTACCTTAAGGAGCTATTTCTACCTGATCTAACCCTACCTTTTTTGTCTAACTTAAAGTATTCAGTTTGATTCAGTTATGTTATATAATATTTTTGACCTGAATCAAACCAATTTAATGCTACCACATTACGCACATTTTAAGGTAAACATCTTTTTTTTTTCAGTGAACATCAGTCATTGTGTTGTGCATCCAGCTTTAGAGCTTAGCACAAGAGGCATAAATTAAACGTGCTCTCAATGACCCACTGTATCTCTTTTATACGAAGCCATGGAAAGTCATGAAAGCTCAAAAAAGTTATTTGTACTGAGGTAAATGTGTTTGGTTCAAGTGTTGTTTAGTTTCTAATTGAGATCCTTGTTTTGTGCTAGAAAAATACTACACTGCTACTGAGTTTTTCGGCTTTAGTTATGTCCCAACCATGCGCAATAATTTTCTTCTTACTAGTTGTCGAAGATGGTTTAAAAGTGAGGGATGTTATCATTCTTGAGAGCATTTTTTTAATAGAAAAGATAGATAAATAAAAAGTTGTGCAACATCATTAATATTGTTTTCTGTAAGACAAAGACTATAAATGTTTATGTCTGCTAAATGTTAATTTGATCAACTTTAAGGACTACACTAGCATATACTGTAGGTCAGTGTTTCCCAAACTGGGGTACGCGTACCCCTGGTGGTACGTGAGGTGACAATGTGGGTACGCGAATAACATTCTGAGATTTACCGTTCTTTCAAATTAATCACAGTCTAAAATAACATTCAAACCCAGTTCATGTATTTCTTACTGGCAAAAATTATTTTGTGTGCCCTCTAGCGTAGAAACACCAAAATGGTTGTATCATAAAGGTCAGAAAAATATGCAATGAAATAACACAATATTTTGTGGTTAGAAAATGCATTTACTCATGCGTCGTGCTTCACACAAGTATCTTTTTTCGCCAGCCCAGTACACTGCAAGGTGACGAAGCTTAGTGATAGCAAGTAAAATACTTCACTGTTTTACCAGACTCGCACATATCAGTCGTCCACGATTTTATTTTATTTATTTATTAACATTTTTGCAGTTTAAAATGTAATGTATTTAAGGTTTGATGTATAGGGAGTTTTGATTCTGATGGTATAAGTTCATAAGCTTTGATGACAGATGTCAGACATTCAGCGCCACCAAATAATTTTCCACATTCGCACGCAGTAATTTTCACTCACATTTGCTTGCATGCTAGAGACCTGTTTTTACATTTTTGCATGAAGTTTTTCAGCAAATGAGCTCAACCTTGCTAACAGTGTCAAATGCGACATAAAAAAGCACCTTGAGCTGACCGCTCAATTGCACAGATCCTTACCCGCAATGCTCGAATTCGGCCGGCAATGCCATACCTGCAATGATGCGCAATTCCAGGCACAGAACCGAACACTGTTCTTGCGTACCGCGATGCGATGAGGGGGGAGTTTTCAAGTTATGCAGTTACATCATATCTAGCATTCTCATCTCAATCAGTACGTAAGACTTTTATTCAGAATGTATATGATTAATATAACATGTACAAAACATGTATAAATATAACATGTTTAATATAAGGGAGTTGTTTTACAAAGATAATTGGGTTCAAATTACTTTGTGTGAATTTTATCTATGCATTAGAGAGGGGGTACATGAAAGGATGTTGAATGTTTGAAGGGGTGTGCCACTGTAAAATGTTTGGGAACCACTGCTGTAGTTGAATTCAAAACTAACATATATGGACTAAAACCTACAAAGCTTCCATTTTGATTTCATGGTGCCTTTAAATTCTGAGAATCTTGTACCTTTCCAAAATAGCTTTACCAACATTAACGCACTCATATGAGACAGTAATGACCCGGTCAGTGTTCACATCACATGCTCTGCCCTCAAAAGTGTGTAGGGATACAATAATGATGCTGGATCTCTCACGCAGTTCAGGATAGTTTATGCATTTCTGCGTAACGTTGCGAACTTTAATGTGTGAACTTTGAACTTTCTATTGCCTTTTAGTTTTACACTGAACCAAAACTGGACAGTTAAAGACTGGAAACGCATAGACAGATCTGATGAATCTCGATTTCTGCTGAGATACACAGATGGTAGGCCCACTGCAGCCTCAGCTTTCTATTCTTGGTTTGGCTATCACGTACATGACCAACTCATTGTCAAGAACTACCTCAAATGAGCAATTCATTTGTGAATCTAACATCTTTATTTCTGATTCAAAACAGCCAACAGTAAACACCGTCTACACAGCATGATGAAGCGGTGTAGCTTTTGTCAATGCTATCACACTACCCAGTATAAAATAATAGCTTTGCTACTGAAAATCTTCTTGATTTAAAAACTGGCAAAGCTTCTACCTCGCAACTGAGAAATGTAGTTAAGCTAAAAGCTTTTGTCTTTGTAGCAAAGCTACTATCCAACACTGGAGGTGGGGGAAAATACAACATTTAAAAATAATTAAGAATCAATATTCAAAATTATGTTAAAAGCTGTTCACTTCTTTGTCTAACTTGTAGAACTTCAGTTGAATTTTATGAAAGCTTTGACTGTCATGTCTTCATGTAAATACAACCAAAATGGCAGTGTCCTCAACAGTTAAGGATTTTTTTTTTCAGGATTTGCCATAAGAATATGATGGCAGATGGCATAAAGACGTGAATTAATAAATGTTTTTAATATTTTGCAGTCATCAACAACAATGCCACATACTGTATTGATTAATTGCGTACCATTACAAAGAATCACAATATTACCACATCATATCCCAGATATAAATATAAAATCGTATCGCCAGGTCCCTGCTGATACCTGCCTCTACATGACATGAGCGTGTTTCAGTAGGAAGCTCCAAGCCAAGTTGATATCTGTGAAAACCTCTTTTAATCTACAGTACAGAGAAACACTGCCCCTGCTTGCAGAATCACTGAGCCAATGGGCAGTGGCAACAGAAAGTACATTTTTCTAGACGGTTTTTGCCTTTAGTAGACCTCCCCCTGAGGCTGACCGTCTATGCGAGACACCATGTGTGCCAGGTGGACTGTCACTGTAATTGGATCTTTATTCAGATATTTGATAAAACAAAAACAAGTCATTTTGGACTATGGGGTGGTGTTCTGCAGTCACTCATACTGTGAATGAGATGTTTAATAATACATAATCTGGTGCGTGATCATGAAGTTCAACTATATATTTTTTTGCTTCTGAAGAAAATACGTGCGCATTCAAAACTCACTGCCACATTGTTAGAGTGTTGTGCTTGGCTGTCAGGCTGTTGCCATGTGTGTTCTGGGTGGTTACTTACTGGACCAAGTTAAAAGAGCTCCTCTTTATGTCTCTAGATATGGCTCAGGTACAATACTGGGTGTAATCCAATTTCAATGTAATTAGTTACTGTAATGTAATACAGCAACTGACTTTTACTTAATTTAATTACTTTTAAGTATATTCATTGGGTTACACACATTTCTAAAATAATATTGTTTATTTAGATTTAAAACATGAATTGTTCATATTTACATCTGTTTGTACTTCAGAGACATTTGTGTGCGCAACCTAACAAGTCATTGAAAGAGAGAAACATGTGAGCTCATGATTTCTGTCCAACGATGAACAATGTGGAAATACACTCACCTAAAGGATTATTAGGAACACCATACTAATACTGTGTTTGACCCCCCTTTCGCCTTCAGAACTGTCTTAATTCTACGTGGAATTGATTCAACAAGGTGCTGAAAGCATTCTTTAGAAATGTTGGCCCATATTGATAGGATAGCATCTTGCAGTTGATGGAGATTTGTGGGATGCACATCCAGGGCACGAAGCTCCCGTTCCACCACATCCCAAAGATGCTCTATTGGGTAGAGATCTGGTGACTGTGGGGGCCATTTTAGTACAGTGAACTCATTGTCATGTTCAAGAAACCAATTTGAAATGATTCGAGCTTTGTGACATGGTGCATTATCCTGCTGGAAGTAGCCATCAGAAGATGGGTACATGGTGGCCATAAAGGGATGGACATGGTCAGAAACAATGCTCAGGTAGGCCGTGGCATTTAAACAATGCCCAATTGGCACTAAGGGGCCTAAAGTGTGCCAAGAAAAAATCCCCCACACCATTACACCACCACCACCAGCCTGCACAGTGGTAACAAGGCATGATGGATCCATGTTCTCATTCTGTTTATGCCAAATTCTGACTCTACCATCTGAATGTCTCAACAGACATCGAGACTCATCAGACCAGGCAACATTTTTCCAGTCTTCAACTGTCCAATTTTGGTGAGCTCTTGCAAATTGTAGCCTCTTTTTCCTATTTGTAGTGGAGATGAGTGGTACCCGGTGGGGTCTTCTGCTGTTGTAGCCCATCTGCCTCAAGGTTGTGCGTGTTGTGGCTTCACAAATGCTTTGCTGCATACCTCGGTTGTAACGAGTGGTTATTTCAGGCAAAGTTGCTCTTCTATCAGCTTGAATCAGTCGGCCCATTCTCCTCTGACCTCTAGCATCAACAAGGCATTTTCAGCCCACAGGACTGCCGCATACTGGATGTTTTTCCTTTTCACACCATTCTTTGTAAACCCTAGAAATGGTTGTGCGTGAAAATCCCAGTAACTGAGCAGATTGTGAAATACTCAGACCGGCCCGTCTGGCACCAACAACCATGCCACGCTCAAAATTGCTTAAATCACCTTTCTTTCCCATTCTGACATTCAGTTTGGAGTTCAGGAGATTGTCTTGACCAGGACCACACCCCTAAATGCATTGAAGCAACTGCCATGTGATTGGTTGATTAGATAATTGCATTAATGAGAAATTGAACAGGTGTTCCTAATAATCCTTTAGGTGAGTGTATATGCATTTGGTTAGGGTTAAGGATTTGAACAAACCCCTAACCTCCCATATTCAACTTGCACCTATTACTCGTCCCACATAATTTCTATACAGATGTCAATTATACCTCGGTTTGGTTGCCAACTTTCTACCAGCCAAATACGGAAATAAATAAATAAAAATTAATTTGCGTTGACGTGACAATATAAGGGGCCATTCACACCGAACACGTCCTTGTGATAAAACAAAGCTAGAAGCGGTGCAGAATGTCTCAGAATGTTTAACAGTTTTTAACAGTTTTAAACTTTAAAAGCTGTCTTAGGTGTGGTGCTTCTGCATCAGATGCTGTGAAAAACAGCTAGATGTAGCCCAGTGGTCAAAGGGTTCACATCTATCTAGAGCTTTTTTTCAGAAGAGAACAATTGAAAAATAACGCAGACCGATGCAAAAATGCTTTAAAAAAAAAAAAACCTATTTAAAACAATGACCAGGGAGAACCAAATTTCAAACAATCTCCACTTTAATAAAAAATCCCTTTTGTCAAAAGAACAAAACTGCAATCAATGGAGCGTTATATACACAATATTATTTTCATTAAGCTTTTTCTTCCCCATAATACCCATTTTTAATACACAACAGAATGTGCTTTCCATTTAATACTGGGCTCATCAGTTTGTAAAAGGTATATGAATTATTGTTAAAAATAGTATATATCACTAAAGCATAAATTTTCCCTTTCACGGACACTGTTTTAGTGAAAAATGCTTAACATGAAATAGGCTTGTGTTGGTTATTTTTCCTTAGATCACAGTTTATCACAATAGAAATGTAAGAAAATCACATGAAGAATTTTAACTAAACATTCTGTACATTTGTGTTAAGAATGCTGTTGTTTTTATCACAATAAAATTATGGTCCGAGTCTCTTTCCAGAATGAGGACAGACATTTGCAAGGCGATGCAATTAGGTGCAGGGTATTGTGGAATCACAATGATGGGAAACAATTATCATGCACTAAATTCTTTTGCTTTTAATGGAAAAATGATGAAGACTGATCTGATCTTTCCCTGGGTGCTTCTGTGTAGCATTTGCGTCAAGCAACATCTGATATCTAATCATGCGGAAGATGTCTGCATTTCTGTTCCCAGTAGTTTGGGTTTGAGAAACTAAAATATGTGACAAAAGGCATCTCTTATGGATTCAATATGGAACGTAATTTTGTTCTCTAAAATACGGGATGATTCTTTATTATACGGGATGGTTGGCAACCCTTATTATTCCTATTATAGCTAATTAATGTGGATTGATAAGGAAAGGTGTGCTTTTACTGTTCTATGTAATATTTATTACATTTCTATTGATATTCTACGTTAAATATCAAATGTGTTTGTTTTTTTTGCCTGTCAGACAGAAACCCCCATAGATTTACATTGAAGTAGGGACTAAAGCACTGTTGGGTAAGTTACAAAAAAAATTATACTTTAAATTGCCAATTACTCTAAAAACTGTAATCAAATTAATTTACTGATTACTTTTTTGGAAAAGTAATCTCATTACTAGTTACTTTACTCTTAAGGTGGTCACACACTGAATGAGAAGTGCCTAGGACAAGGCACAGGTATCAAACACAGGGCAAGTCAATGCGGTCCAGGTGGCAGACAGTAAACACAAAAGTTACCAAGGTTTTTCCCTTCTTCGAGAATGAACAACGCCAGAGTAAATGTCCTTTGACAATGATTTTGGGTCAAATTCAATGGAAAAAATTTGAGCAGCCTCCGGAGTCGTAGATGGGCACTGCTGAAATAGATTTAGCTTTTTAGTTGTTTTAGGGGTCTTTTACCACTATAGCTTTTGGTGTGGACCTGAATTGTAATGGTTTAGTGTGTTTGCTAAGTGTGTATATTGTTTTCCAAAATCTAATCTGGTTCTCAATTGCTATGGAAGCATGAATCACAATTGATGACCTATGATTTGGCTATTATAGTATAAAGTATTTCTTACTGCTGCTTTTATCCACAGAAATTGCCTTGACATATGTTTAAATATTTTCTCCTATCCCAGCCTAATATGCAGAGACAACTATTAGTAAGTTGATTCCCTGAAAAAATATAAACATTGTGGTGCAGTGGTGCAATCAAAACGTTGCTCTGTTTGTTGGAACATCCTGACCAGCCCGACATGGTTACATTGTCTCAATCACACCCACACACACACCCACACACACACACACACACACACACACACACACACACACACACACACACACACACACACACACACACACACGCGCACACACATAGGTTTGTTTCACTTTATAAATAGGGGCATCTCATAGACATCCATTGAATTCATAGCAGGCTAATTATATTTTCTATCCACTAACCCTAATCATGCCTCAAAACATAACCCTCATAGAAACCTGTTCATGCCAGTAGATTTAAAGCTAAACATGATTTGTATGATTAATGGTCCTTGTCCACACACACACACACACACACTCGTGCCAGCACACACACACAAGATGCTCACATAAATTTGAATGTTTTTGTGCATTTTGTTTTCCGCAAAATAATAATAATAATCTGGCAAAGCCCTCAGAACAGCCTAGGCAATAAAGGTCTCTTTTTTTCTTAATGGGGGAACTATGCACTAGTATTGATAAAAAGGCTAGAATGGCCCCTAACCAATTGAGATCTTTGTGAAATTAATCTTAAAGTCCCTGAATTTAAATTTCAACAAACCACATATTTTGTATGTAATGGTAGAACATTTGACATGCAAGAGCCGTTACACCAGGCAAATTATTCTTTGAAATCCCCTAAAACCATTCCTATGAATCTATTTGTGAGTTATCTTGGTGTGCAGACGACATGTCAAGTACAATATTCTTTATCCAGTAAATTTTTGGTTAGAGGCTAAATCACATGCTCAATTTTGTGATTATGTTAGTATTGCAAAAGTACTCCTGTTTCTCTGAGAACTGTTCACACTTGATGTGAGCTTTGACTGTTTCAACCAGACTTAAGGCCACAGGCCGGACTTTGAGTATCACTGCTTTATTGAATCACTGACAGTGATGGGACATTTTTGGATGTGGATGTGGTCTAAGCTTTGGTGAAGGTGAAGGCCTTAAATTTTAAAAGTAACATGAAATGGTGTTTGCTATGTACACAATATTGTTTCATTGATGAATCAATGTATTGCATTATAATAATAGATTACAAAGACAAACATTTCTCTCTCTTTTTTTTTTTTTTTTAATAATGAGCACCAATACATTTTTGGAGTTAAATATTGCTCAAGGACACAATGGTGGTGGCTGTGGAGATCGAACCAGCAACCTTCTGATTAACAGTTATGCGCTTTAGCCCACTACACCACCACCACTTAGATTTGTTTACATAGCTAATGTAATATATATATATATATATATATATATATATATATATATATATATATATATATATATATATATACACTAAATAAAGTTGGGTAAATTGTTTTTTATATTGACATTGTAAAATATTATAAAACATGCTGGAATACAATATTTTGTATTGAATGGAAGGCCTAAGGTTTGAATTACAATAGCTTTGAGAAAGAGCAGACTCTGGGATGCTTTCACTTCGCATTTAGCTACTTTAGTGTGTAATACTGCAATAACAATTCACAATCCATCTTAATCGGGCGCTATCTATACTGGAATAGGGCTGTGCCATGAGTATTTACAGCACAAACACTCCTCCTTTTTTGTGAAATTAGGCTTATAGGATTTATCTTTCATGAAAAATGTTTTCCTGGTGCAATTAACATTGCACTATTACCACCCATGGAAAGCAAGCAAACCATATTTGGTTAAAAAGAGATGTTTGTGTAATGTTTCTAGCAATTTTGGCAGTAGTAAATCATCAAATGATAGAGAAGAGCATTGTAACTGGGCATATCCAGACATGCAGTGTTGTCAACACACTTTCGCAATTTAAAAAGCAGATTCAGTTGCCTGGATTGCAGTGATGGTGTACACTGATACTATTCAATACACTCATGCTGTTCAGTCGCCACATAGCACTGATCTCGGTATTATGCTGCATCCTCAACAACCGGGCACTCAAAACCTACTGACAAGATCAGGAATTGCGCTATGTACAGCT
Source organism: Xyrauchen texanus (assembly GCF_025860055.1). Taxonomy (NCBI): domain Eukaryota; kingdom Metazoa; phylum Chordata; class Actinopteri; order Cypriniformes; family Catostomidae; genus Xyrauchen; species Xyrauchen texanus. The sequence continues at coordinate 15,742,697 of NC_068314.1, read as the reverse complement.
GAAGTCAGAAGTTTACATACACCTTAGCCAAATACATTTTAGCCAAATACAGAGAATGATTTCTTTCAGCTTTTATTTCTTTCATCACATTTCCAGTGGGTCAGAAGTTTAAATACACTTTGTTAGTATTTGGTTGCATTGCCTTTAAATTGTTTAACTTGGGGCACACGTTTTGTGTAGCCTTGCACAAGCTTCTCACAATTAGTTGCTGGAATTTTGGCCCATTGCTCCAAACAGAACTGGTGTGACACAGTCAGGTTTGTAGTCCTCCATGCTCGCACACACTTTTTCAGTTCTGCCCACAAATTTTCTATCGGATTGAGGTCAGGGCATTTTGATGGTTAAAGTTTTGTTTCATCAGACCAGAGGACATTTCTCCAAAAGTAAGATCTTTGTCCCCATGTGCACTAGCACACTGTAGTCTGGCATTTTATAGCAGTTTTGGAGCAGTGGCTTCTTCCTTGCTGAGCAGCATTTTAGGTTATTTTGATATAGGACTCGTTTTACTGTGGATATAGATACTTGTCTACCTGTTTCCTCCAGCATCTTCATAAGGTCCTTTGCTGTTGTCTGAGATTGATTTGCACTTTTCTCACCAAACTACATTCATCTCTAGGAGACAGAATGCGTCTCCTTCCTGAGTGCTATGATGGCTGCGTGGTCCCATAGTGTTTATACTTGCTTGCTATTGTTTGTAAAGATGAACTTGGTACCTTTAGGCATTTGGGAATTGTTCCCAAAGATGAACCAGACTTGTGGAGGTCCAAAATAAAACATTTCTGAAGTCTTGGATGTTTTCATTTGATTTTCTCTTGATGCCAAGCAAGGAGGCACTGAGTTTGAAGGTAGGCCTTAAAATACATTCACAGGTACACCTCCAATTGACTCCAATTAGCTATTATCAGAAGCTAATTAAAGCTGCTTAAAGGCACAGTTAACTTCTGACCCACTGGAATTGGTCAATTAAAAAGTGAAACAATCTGTCTGCAAACAATTGTTGGAACAATTACTCATGTCATGCACAAAGTAGATGTCCAAAACGAAATGATATGACATCTGTGGAGTGGTTAAAAAAACATGTTTTAAATACTTCAAACTTAGTGTATGCAAACTTCAACTTTAAATTGCCTTCAGCACAGATTTTTTTTTTCTTTGGCTGTTTTTGCACTGTCACCTGATTTGCACAATCCTTTTGTGAATTGAGTGCTAAAACAACACAGACAGTACCTTCATATAAACAGATCCTTCAAATTGTCAGTGAATTCCCTTCTCTTTCTCCTGGGACTCCACACATTTATTTGACAATGTGGACTGCTGTAGTAACTGCTCGCTTCATTTTCTGCAGAAACAACACATGCCCCTGGACTAGTAATTCATCCAAATGCTGACACAGTGGCAAGAGCTGCCTAAAGAGAAACATTGCTCATTTCCTTGCAGACATCTCTACATCCTTCGCACCTGTAAACAAAACACCCAAAGAGCATTCCGATTGTTAAGCCACGATGAAGTACACTTACTACACTTCTGTGATTTGGCAAGCTGCTGTAGTTATCTGGATATTGTTTTCTCATTGAATTTCTCATGGGGACATAACTTTGCTCAGGTAAAATCAACTTGGTTATTAAGTAGCAGAACTGTATCAAAAAATTGTATTACATTGTTTCAGCCAACAGCCAAGGTCATGAGTTGTGCCTTTAATGCTTACTTTCACTGGACACAACTTGCCTTGATCAAGTGTTGGAGTTCATGTTATGTAAAGACAGGCAGGTCTTTGTTGTTGCCAGTAGTGGCAGCATGCAGAGAGAATCATGCAACAATACAAAGTCAAGTAAGCAGTGCACATGCTATTCCCTAATTAAGCAATGCATACAAATTGTTTGAAATTGGGGTGTTCAAAACTATACATTTTCAAAATCGACTAATCATCCTGAGGAAGCCCTGTATAATTATGCTGGATGGGTTCACCTCACTGTGACCAGTTGTGTAGCTTAAGAGAAGGGTTGTTTCATTCTTTTAGGAAAATTTCTTAACTGCTGCAAATCACCTTCTTTCTGTCATTGGCCTACATCATAGTTAGGTATGATCTGGAGCTCCACCTACTTTGAGGCCAACAGCTAATTCATGTATATGAGCATTCTGTGTATATATATATATATATATATATATTACATTAGCTATGTAAACATATATGTATATATATTACTCTAAATCATCATCAAGTAGTTAAACAGCTTCTTTTTCTGATCTTGTGTTGTGGCGTAGTGGGCTAAAGCACACAACTGTTAATCAGAAGGTTGCTGGTTCGATCCCCACAGCCACTACCATTGTGTCCTTGAGCAAGGCACTTAACTCCAGGTTGCTCCGGGGGGATTGTCCCTGTAATAAGTGCACTGTAAGTCGCTTTAGATAAAAGCATCTGCCAAATGAATAAATGAAATTCTAATCAAGAATTGTGTTATAAAAGTCATTGATAACACATTTTACACGTGACAGTGGTTGATGTTTTACATGTAGTTTTGAGCATCCTCATATGTACAGTGAATGCCACTCTAAAAACCTCCCACAGCGGTGTTGCCGGTGTCTGAATTTTCACATACAGTATGTCATTGCTCTGCTGTTTTGAACTTCTTTTTACCTCTGAACAAAGAACGAAGAAGAACTTCTCTGTAAATATGCTGATGCCCTCAGTTACTACTATTTGAAGTATCTGAGGGTCACACTATAAGTACCCTACACCTTAAACAAATATTTTGTAAAGTAACTAAAATATGTTCTTCATGTTGTAACATTAAATTAGCTGGTTTTATTCAAGACAAAACATTTTTTATTCCGAAGTCATTTTCACAGTGTATATCAAGTTGAACTAGCTCCTTAAGCTAACAATTGCAGGTTACCACTTTGTCCAGTGTAGTGCCATACAGAATTTGCACACTTTTATCAAATTTTCTGCACAATTGTGGAGGGAAATTTTGCAGAATTAGTTTATGATATGTTAAGGTAAAACATGTTAAATGGAGCTGAGAATACTACTGTGCACTCTTATTGGTAACTGAAATAATGTTCAAATTCTGGACCTTGCATGGGCTTTACAAAACAATACTATGGTGCCACAATGGTACATTGATGGCATCATATAATAATAATGTACATGTAACTGAATGATTACCATAGTCATATGACATGGCTCTCTGGAATAATTGTTTCTGATTGGTCAATTGGGAATTCTGTTGTTGAATATTTTTAATTACACTAAACTGTATAATTGACCATTGTGCCTGGCAATCGATTTCCGAGTTACTGTATTTGGTAAGTAGCCTTGTAAAAGGATAAACTGGGATAATACACAGCCTCCAATTTGCGTATGGGTTCTGATCACCCTGCCGAGGTGTACTTTGCTATTATGACAAAGCCCTATTTATAAGTTTGAATATTAGTCTTTAAAACACTTTCTCAGACTGTGCAGTATCAGTGCATTTCTCCTTGTGTTTCAGACCAACAGTAGAGAAGGACTCTTTCACAGTGAGAAGGACTCATCCTGTTTAGATTATAGTCTAGATGTTGACATGACTCTCCGGGGTCTTCAGGAAATGCTTCTGAGCTGGATGCCTCTCATTACATGTGACATTACGAACACCACAGGCAGAGAAAATTACAAACGCACTGCAAGCAAGAATGCCACTTTAATTTGAGCTTCTGCTGAAATGCACAGAACCCTGTTTTTTTGTTTCTCAGGTCACTTACTGAAACATCAAAGATTTTCAATGTGGTCTTAGGCTTTTGGACCACACTGAATGTGAATATATATTGCTGTATATCAATGTATTTTTATATTAGTGTATATTATTTAAAATTATACAATATATTTCCTTGCATTCATTTTGTGAAAAACTAAGGAAAACATATCACAAAATGCCACTGTCATTGTTTTCAGTGCATAAGCAGCAGACTTCACATATTCACTTTAATGCATGAAGCACATACAGACTATATATTTATTTCATTAAATTGCAGTCTTTGCGGTTTAATAATTCCCTTTAGAGATCTGAACAGGCCTTAAAATGAAGACCAAACCCGACCCATACCAGAGTCTAAAAAATTCGTCATAATGCAGTCATACCTCAAATGTGAATTTTGAATGCGTATTGAAGCGTATTGAAAAAAAACAAAATCAAAATTCACATTTGAAATATGAAAATGTGTTGTAGAACAAAATGTCCAAGTTTGTTAAAGTATTTACCACATTCTTTATTTGTCCCATAAATCCAAAACTGTCATTATAAAAACCCATAAGAAAATCCAGAGGGAACCCATGGTGAATTAGTCTTCCGTATTCACCTGCAAATTGATGTTACAGCTGAACAGCTCTATTCCAGATGGTACGGATCATAGTCATTTGTAAAAACATTCTTATATCCTGATAGTGGTTCACAGTTACCTTGACAGTGACTCAGTTTTAGTAATTGTATCAAAAGAGACATGCAATTATGAAATTCAAGGTTTGTGAGATACAGTACACTAAAGTTAACTCATTAATGCTGAAGTGTGTAATTCTTCCATGTTAATATATTTTCTCCTGCCCAAGTTTAAAATGCAAAGCAAATTGTAGAACAGAGGGGAATTTTATCAATCCATATCTTCTTACATTTTGGTCTTTTCTTCACACAAAGCTATTCCAATGGATTCAGTTGACTTGGAATAAAGCGCATATGTGAAATTAACAAAAATGTTTTGGTGCTTTTTCATTTTTTTAAGAATTTATTTGCACAACCATGGTCACTAAACTCTCTTATATTTATAAGAGCTGTATAAATAGTCTTCAAAATTTCTCCTTTGTGTTCCATGGTATAAAAACAAAACAACAAACCTTCAGTCATTATAAGAGTTATAAGGGGAGAATTTTAATACTGTTGTGTTGCTTGATTTTTATGTACAATTTTTTTTAAAGAATTTAATAGTTTGTCATGCTTTTAAGTGGGCCAATGTGAAGTTGATTTACTGATGTACAAAGCTATTAATTCATCTCAACAGTTCTTAGCTTGTTTTTGGATATGTAGCCTACTTAAAGAATATGACTTGAAGTTACAGAATACAATAAGTTGCAAAAAAACCAAACATTTGCATAAAAAGGATTTAATGCAGCTTCTGTTAAACGGCATTAATGATCATGATTATTATTTCAATGTAAGTATTTGACAATTGTGATTTTTTTAATTATCATGCAGTGCTAATTAACACCCTTGTTCAATCTACAAAAAATGGATTTGAGTCGTATATGCCAAGAAATCGTTTTTTTCTGCCTATCTGAACAAAGGATTTTTTCATGTATGTCAGGAATAATTAATGTTTTCCATTGTTAGAGCAGTTTATATAGAGTAGAGGAGAATGAGGCTGCTGTGTCTTTATGGCCTCAGGTAAAACAGGTGAGGAATGTGTTAGCTGAAGTTTGTTTGGTATGTATTGCCCTGGAGGCTTAAAGCTGTGAAGATTTTACCAGGATCAGTCAACAACATCATATTGTACAACTATGCCCAATGCACAGTGTAAATAAGGATGTTCTGTGTGTTGTTACTGTCACCTATTCATGTCATAATCTTTGGTTTCTGCTCTTGAAATTTGGCATTTTTAATTTGAGGTATTTATAATTGTAGGTTCCTGTAGCTCAACTGTGAGTTCCAGTAGCTCAATTGGTAGAGCGTGTCCCAATTCACCTAATTACAGTATACTATGACCTTAAAATGTGCACTCTTTTTGTAATGGAAGTGTTTACTTTTTAATGTGTAGCAAAAAAGGGTGCAAGTATTGGGAAATAATATAACATCATAAAATCGCATCTTGAAAACCTCAGTAGCATTGCTAGATGCATCCTGTCAACTTACACTGACCTGTCAATCATCCCGTTACAGTTATCGTGACATGCATGTTCCTCGTTTAATTTTTACTATTATTTATTCATGAGTCTTCAATGTATTGTATTAACTATACCCTACAATGATTCCTACCATATTGGAGAAGACTAGCATGTTGTTGAAGATCTGTCGCCAGGGGCCTGGCCCGAAGGATTGCAAGGGGTGATGGTGTCACCCTAATAATAAGCTTTGCAAACCCAACACGGACACTGTTCGCATAGTGGGGACAGTGTACAACGGCTTAACCCATCCGTGTCTCATACAACCTACTCTTTGACAATGTTATGCCTCACAAACCCCCACCCACACTTTTTTTTCTCCCCTTTTTCTTCCCAATTTGGAATATCCAATTCCCAATGCACTCTAAGTCCTCATAATGGCATAGTGACTCACCTCAATCCAAGTGGCGGGGGATGAATCTCAGTTTCCTCCACGTCTAAGACTGTCAACCCGTGCATCTTATCACATGGCATGTTGAGTGCGTTACTGCGGAGACATATCACGTGTGGAGGCTTCACGCCATCCACTGCGCCATCCACGCACAACTCACCACGCACCCCACCGGGCCAATTTGGTTGCTTAGGAGACCAAGCTGGAGTCACTCGGTAGGCCCTTCTATTCGAACTTGCGAACTCCAAGGGTGGTAGTCAGCGTCTTTACTCACTGAGCTACCCAGCCTTTATTTTTCCTTTGGCAGTATCACATGCTGTTTACATCATTACAGCAGTCCCTTGGAAGAGAATCTTGATGTGCAGTATTTCAGTGATACAATTAATTACAAAAAGAAAATGAGAACAGACAGTTGTATTAATTTGGTTAATTGATGTTTGTAATATTCCCGTACAACAGAAAGACGCATGTGCCTTTTGTGTGTGTGTAACATTTCTGTGATAAATTCTAAGAGAAAAATACTTAACTTACACTGTCAAGTTTGCATCTTCTACTTCTGAGCTGTTACCCAACTTCAGTAATAAACAGCTGCCGCTAATACTCAAGGTAGTACTCGCATTGATGAGGCAATCTTACTGTGATTCAGGCACAAAAGTACAATGTAAAAAGAGACCTGTGGTGGCAGTGGGAAGAGGTTGGAACTGAATTTGAGATTGGCACCAAAGTACCCTTTGGAAAGTCCCCTTCAGACTCTGAACTCATCTTAGGAGGGATCTTGCAGTTTTCAGCTCCTGCAGACTGTCATGATGTATGGCAGCATAGAGATTTGATCGCGTATCAGAGTCACATTGGGTGAACAGCTGCTGACTCTCAGTGGAGGTGATATCTTGAGATCTCATGCTCTTGCCTCAGTCTACTTCTCATTCTGTCTGTCACATTCTCTCCTTAGGCCCTTTCCCAGCACACACACGTTGATAAGCATTTTTGGGAAGTAGATAATTTAGTGACTTACTTAAAGGAACAGCTCACACAAAAATTCTGATTATTATTTTCTCACCATAATGTCACTCCAAACCTGAATGACTTTTTTTGTACCGACGAACACAAAAGGTGTATTAAACAAAAGTATTTACAGGATTTACATCTTTAAATCAAACTTAATTGGTTCTTGCTACATGACATCATAATGTTTGGTCACAACCATTCATGAGTGCTATTAGGAGTGCTCAAATTGAGCCATAATGCAAGCAGTACCGGCACTGATGACAAAATTACATCACAGTACCGGCAGCAACTCTTGCACACCGGCAACTCTTCTTTGAAAGAGTAGCTGTGGGCCGGATGGAGAAACACTCAAGGATCTTGATATTGGAAAAATATCAAGGATATTTTCTTATGCATCTCCCTATATTATTCTCATCTCATCTGGTAGAGCCTGACATGCGCAATGCCAAAGTCAAAGGTTCAATTGTCTGTAACAACTGCATTTTGATATCTCTATTTGAAGCCCACATTTAATCCAGAACCAGGTATCATGTTGGACAGGGAGTTATTTTCCTTGGAATTCTGTTCAATATTTGCCCAAAATGAACCCTTTGCAGTTACTTTTATCTTCTATAAATTTTATCTCCCAATTTTCCTTCCAAAGAGCTTTTGCCAGTTTTCAAACAATACAGCAATCAACTGCAGAACAAAGCCAATGTAAGCACTGAAATTGTCCTTCCTTAATGAGCACTATTATCTGTATTGTTATTTTATAAGCGTTGATGGATCGCCATCACACAGTCTAGAGGTGATTGAACGGTTAGTGTGCCCACATTGCAGAGGTGTCGAATTGGACAAAGGACATCATTTGATAAGCAGTATGGATGAATAGAAAAGTGGGCAGCCACTGATGTGGTAAATGCTACCCCACTGCAGATGGCAGTGCCTTTGGCATACCATATCCCGTAGGGGCCGAGATGAAAAAAGAGCAGGGTTTGGAATAGAGCAGGTCGATAGAGGAGAAGAGTTTGGTGTGTTTGCCCAGATTTAGAAGCCTTGTGTCTAGACAAACAAGTGTAAAGTCCCTACGGTTTAGGAAAACGGAGAAATGCAGTATGTAGGACTAGTTTTTCTTTGTTGGACAGCTTTTAAATGTGACTCTTTTCCTGTCACTGTTGTAGGGTTGGACCCTTCTCTGTCTCTGCTCCTTTTGTTTGTGTCTTCCTGATTTTTTCTAAAATACCCTCTCTCTCTTTTTACCTCTATCTGCACTCCTCTCTCTTTTTCTGTGGAAAGCTTTGTCAGACGTTGCTTGGGAGATAAAAAAATAATGGTCAAATCTGTTTCCATGGCAACTGATTCTTGGTACCAAGACGGCCCCTGCCTCTCTTCCCCTTCCTGTTCTTTCAATTTTAAAGACAATGTTTGGAATGGAATACTAGTTGTCGTTTAGCAGGGCAATTCATAAAATATCCCTGATAGATGTGCAATTACTTTGTTGGTGATATAAAATGAAGTAGCATTGTCAATATTGTAATGGTTTTAATGCACTTTTTATTTGGCATTACATTAAGTTTACTAGTTTTGCAATCCCTCTGTACCTCGCATAATGTTAGTATTAGAGCATTAAGATGTTTTAATAGCTTTTCCAATTGAAGCATCACTAGGTTAAAATGCCGTCAGTGTTGGTCGATTCATTATTATGATTCACGTTTTTTGTTTCATCACTGTTTCATCACATGGAGTGTGACCTCGCTCATATATTACAATTAGGGCTGTTAATCGATAATTAAAAAAAAATCAAAGTAATAACATGAGATGATTATTAATTTATAGAATGAATCTAAATGAATCCCATTATCCCATATCAATATTTGCTAATAAAGGCCCATAAATATAATTCAGAATAATAATAGACAATAATGCATTCTGATTCAAAGTCATTATATTTTTGTTGCAGACAAGTGAGTAGACTTTAATTATTGGCTTACAGTCCACAGCAATCCATTTAGCTATTAACACAGAGCTGTTCTCACAGGATGTGTTTTTGCGTTACATCTGCACTGTTTTGTTTAGTCTATGTACACATGTGTCATTCAGATGTATGCTTTTGACCATTTCACTATGGTTACAATGTGTTTGAATGGTTTTCAGCATCTCATGCATAAACACTGTGTTTTTCAAACTTTGAACGTATTTCAAGACCCCTGCATTCAGAGTTGTGCTCTTCTTTGTCTGGTCTCGGTAAGTGTGGTTTGTTGCATGTAAAACTGCATGTTACCTGTACAGCTGTAGTTGCACTGACTGCCCCCCGCTGACTAGAACTGTTTAGGTGGTACTTCAAGCTTGCGTTGCTCCATTAGTTGAAAATAAATCCTTATAACAGAATATACATACAGTCTGGGGCATTATTAGTTGCATTTTGTTTAATTTTTTTATAATATAATTAATATCAATATCAGACTTAATTAACATGCTAAATCGACAGCCTTAATTAAAATGTTATTGGAAAAATATAGTCAGGTAAATATTGCGGTTTATTACTGTGTATTCTGATATTAACAAAATACAGAACGTGACATGTCCCAAAAAAGTCGAGACAAGGAAGAACTTATTATTAAGGGGTGTTTTTTGGCACACCGCAAAGCAGATGTTTACAGATCCCATGCAACATCGCAACTTGCATTATTAATATAGAATTGAATTGATGTGCAGCCACTGGAGTGCATATATCTGCTTTGTAACACGATTTTGAATGCGGCTGATCAAGTCATGAAATATCCTTTTTTATAATATTAGATTTACTGTTTTGTGTCATGTTTTTTGGTTTAAAGGTGAAGAGTGTAATTTCTGCACTACTAGTGGCACCAAATGGAATTACAAAAATTTATTATATTTTCAAAAAGCTTTGCCATTACGCCATTTTGCACTCTCTAGTTCCCTATGAACAAATAGGGCATACTACATAAAAAGTGATAAACTTTAGCGTCATAATGAACAAGACCACTATAATATTTACACATCAGACAGAAAGTTTTGAAGAGGTACACATGAGGTACAATGGTTCCTCTGGTAAATATTAAGCGAAACAACAGCACTGTATCTGAAAATGTTGGCATCCTAGGCGAGATCGCTGTTGTTGATGGTGGGGAGACGGCAGTTTGTTAGGGACTTGCTTGGTAATCTCGTTATTTGTGCTCCCATTTACCTGAGCAATCTCATAATTTGTGGTGGTGTGTGTGTATCCTCCCCCTTGCAAATGGCGATGCTAAATTTATTTTCCTCTGAACACATCTGCTATAGTTTTTCATTTTACCCTGGCTGAACAAGGAGCCACACCCCAAACTCACGCTATGGAGCTTAGCTGGCCACTCAAAATCTAAACATCAAAGTTTTGATAGTGCCTGGGAACTAAGGTAAACCCACAAATTGCTCACTTATTGTTGTCAATGTTCAGTAAACTGAGATATTAGAATGCATTTGACATAAAACTTCACCTTTAAGTGTTGAACAATGTGAAGTAGTTTTGTACTGATGTAAGATTTATCATTTATGGATAAAGTTATCTTTGGTTTGAAAAACAATTAATGTTTTTAAATAATGATTTGATTAAAAAATTATTATAAAAATAGGCATCATAGCATATCATTTTTTAACAAAACTATTTTTAGTCATACAATCCACTCCTTGGTGCAATACATTTCTTGTATTTCCCATCTCTCTCTCTCTCTCTCTCTCTCTCTCTCTCTCTCTCTCTCTCTCTCTCTCTCTCTCTCTCTCTCACACACACAAAGCCATATGTTGACTCTCAAGGCCATAGTTGCATTGAAGTGTTATGTTTCAAGGCTGGTTTCAGATCTTTACGACGCTTAGACCTGCTTTGCAGAGCTGAGGTTTTCATGTAATGGGCTGTGACAGAGTGTGAATGTGTCCAAACATTGTCCACTCTGTCAGTAGGTGATGATCCATGTTAATTTGATACTGAATCTGAAGCCATTCAAGTAGATCAGAGAGGAGGTTCAGTAATATTCTGCAAAAGAGGGGTTGAAAATTGGCAGTCTTGTGTTTTTGTTTGACTTGACACTCTTTCATGCCTAAATAATAATAAAAATCTGTGAGGTAATTCAATGTAGGACCTTAGTACATATGAAATACAGTTAAGGCCAGTGAAGCATTGCATGCTAGCAGGTTCTTCAATATGAGTAAACGTTTGATCACTCTTCGTTCTTGTTGTGCCAGATATGCGTAGGCATTCAGCAGAGGAAGAGTGTGACACTCACATGTGGCCATGTTTTATTTAGAATGACGTCTTTATCAAGCAGATATGCAAAGATCTTCCACTTCAAATTGTTCTTATCTCATGGCAAGTATAAAAATGAACTGTCATTTATTATGTGGAAGCGTTTTCACGGAGGTATCATTCCTAAGACACAGCTCTGTAATGAAATGCTCATTATAGAACTGACATATATTGGTGTCTATGAGCCAAAAGATTTGATTTCAGTGATTTCTCCACTGGAGAGTTCTGGATTCTGAAGATGTTTTGTTTGGAGTATTGCTATATATAGCTAGAACAGCATCAAACCAGCAACCAACTAAATTGGTTGCTGGTCTAAGCTGGTCTTTTCACCAGGGACGTCTCGGGAAGCCAGACTTTTGACTATCAATCCATCTAATTCTAGCCAAGAACCTCCCGTTTAGAGACTGTCTGACCGAAATCTAAAGCGATCAATCATATTTTAATTTGTTTTACGAGTCATTTAGAGGTGTTTTTTTTTATCTAAAAGAGTTGATCAAGAAACTGCTTGCCATTTTTGTGTGCTTTTTGCATCCAGCAGTCAGTAAACGGAATGTGGGCGGTTTGTGGGCAAGTGGTGCTTTCAGTGGAACTTGCTTAAAAATGGCAAGGGTTCAGAGCTGATAATCAAATAATCAAGAATTACATTGAAAATGTATTTCAGAACCAATACCTGATACAGAGAACCTGTGAAAAATATAGGTGCATTTTGTCTCCACAAATTGAATGCTTTTCGGTAAAAGCTTGCACAATAGATTGTTGTCCCCTGTCATCATTATTGGGCCTAATTCAATAGTCCGTTCACTTACTGTCTGGTGTGTAGGACTGGAAAGCATAAAAAATTAATTAAAAAAAAATCACCACATTTGCGCATGGTGTTTTAGTGCAAAAAGCTACGTCTTGTTCACCACCACCTGCAATCTAGTTTATGCAATCGCAATCATCATTGAAATCGCATTTAAATTATGTCATTATTATTCCTTTCCACAGAAACATGCCTCCTTTCTATGTAAATTAGGTTCATAATACTGTAGGTTATGCTTCATAAAAAAAATTACTCTGCAATTTACATCGTGCTAATACCGCCAAATGAATGCAGGTGGTAAAATGAATTTTATTCCTATTTATTTATTACTGTTAAATGTATTTCTTTATTTATCAATCCTATCAGCAGTAATTCATTAAGTAATAATCAAATGATGCTATAATCTGACATTTATATTCAGAAGCGTGGTGTAGTCAAGCGCACTTTCAGCATGTTAATGAGATGATTCATTTGATTGGATCACAGTCGTGGGGTGATTCTGGACAGTCCCGACAGAGTGTGTCAGATCAAAGTGGTTTGCTTCATCCTCCGCCATATATTGCTAAGAATTGGCCCATATGATTGGAATTGCACAATGCAAATTGTGTTCAGCAGTGATTTTGTGGGCATGTTTGCACCATTGTCTGATCTGAATAATTCGTTAAGAGAATTGAGAATCTGATTATGACACCATTTCACCCGCTTTTGGTGCCCCCGCTGGACATTTCACTGGGAAACTGCAGCCTAACATGTTATAAAGCACGCAAATTAAAAGTTTTACCATGGCAACGTAATGTTCATAATGTTCATGGTAAATTCTGAGAAATAATCTCAGAATTTACCAATGTTTGTCTGGTTAGTGGTATCAGATCATGAAAAGATACTCAGTGCTTTGTTTGAGGAACTTAATTGCAAGTAAACTAGATACCTACAAACAAAATGTTATATTTTGCTTTAATTTCTGAGTTGTGTCTGTAAATAATCAGCATTTGTTGCTTGCCATTCAGAAACAAATTAGATTGCCAAATCTACAAACATATATTTCTATTGTTTCTATGTTTTCTGTATAAATGATCATGGACATCACTTAAATAATTTTATTTTATTTAAATTTTTTATGGTGGACTGTTATTGTAGGATGGTGGATTTCAGCTTTACCTACTCCTAAACGGCATGTAAAAACAAAATGATGTGGTTAGTTACTTTTCTTGTCTGTCAAATGTCTCTTTCTGAATTGGCTGCAAAGTGGACATGATGTTTTGCCATCAAAGTCTGGCTATGCAAGACTACATTATACTAGATGAGCCCTCTGTAAGTACACTGTCTGGAAAGCTGGTTTATGCTGTGGCAGGTTAAGTGGTCATGTTCCTTCTTCCCCATGTGCTCTCCACATGCTGGTTTGTGGGGCATTACGATGATGTGATTTGTTAGGAGAGGGCAGTGAGAGGGATGTTATTAGATTAGGCCATGGCGTTCAATAAAAATGACTGATGTCCCCCCAAGGAGAGAAGGTCTTAAACTGAAGATGTCTGTGGAGGCCTCCAGGCATGATTATATAAGTATGACCTTTATTTAGTTTAATTGGAGAAGGGTTCTCTATGTCAGCCACTGTTTTGTTTAAAAAGGGTGCTTGCAATGCAGTGTACGAAGGGTATGACATTTACTTTAATCTGGATGCCACATTAATTTGTACTTGAATATGTACTTGATTATGCAGAACCCACTTATATTTTATCTGCATCAGCAGTAATAAAGTAGGGCAGGATTTCATATATCTATTGAGTAGTCTTCTCAAAAAAGTACAACTACAGTACAATATATAAATTAGACTCTAAAATCTAATTGGATGAGCCACTTTCAAAGCTGTTGTAAAGATATTATATACTGTATATTAATTGCAGCAATTTGCAATAGAGTTCAAATAAACTTAAGGCCAGTTTTCCACTTGTCTTGACTTTTTTTTGGAGACGTCGCACTCTATATTTCTGCATTTCTCTTGTTTCTTCATCATTCTCATATGTGAAAAACATAATGCAATCCTGCACATTGATAATATATCAATGCAAGTATATTTACCATGGTATAAACGGTATAGCAAAATCACTACTGGTTGAAACATATTTACTGTTGATTGGCATTTACCTTCATACCACCCAATCCTATAAAGAAGTGATTTGGTTCTGCAAGGTACTGTGGTTGAATTGTATTAGTCATAGTTTCATAATTTGGAGAGAAGTACCAGTCGTGATGTTCTCCTAGAGGAGCACTTTAAACTCCTGATTATAACATTCAGTTTCCTCGTTTTTACTTTTTTAAAAATTTTTTTTGGCTCCACAATTGTGTTCACTTTGCTAACTATATAATTATTATTGAAACTATATAATAAAATATGACTTAATTTTTTTTTTCTCTCCAGTAAGATAAAGAGAGGTTACTATGAGGACAGAGACGGGGCCTGATGCGGAGGTGCCACCCCAACACAAGGGGTCCGCAGTCAGCATGCCAGAGTCAGCATCAGATGGCAAAATGACCAAACAGGTGGGAATACATACTCTTGCTTCACATGGTCAGCTATCCTGCTTTTGTGTTTCTGGGTCAATGATATGACACTCTGGTTTTGTGTGGATGTATATACATTTTTTGAAAAATAGACTCAGATGAGTTGACGAGTTGAATACAACTCTTCTATGATGGACATGTTAAAATAAATGTTGATATTTACAAAAAAATTTTTTATGGGTTTAAAGTCTAAGTTTAAATATGTCTACTTGGTGTAACTGTCCAGGGATGTAAACGTGTTATTAAAAGGCTGAAATCACTATGAATCGAAAACCAAAAAATGCTGTGGTAAATCCAACATGCAGTAAGTTATTTTGTTATCAAAGGAAAAAACAATATATATATATATATATATATATATATATATATATATATATATATATATATATATAAATCGAGAAATTATATCACAGAGAGGAACCCTTTATTTCTTTATGACCTTTCTGATTTACTGATTTTAAATACACCACTTAACACTTTTAGAGTCATTCAATCAAAACAGGTGTTTTGTTCTAAAACCTTTGATAACAGTTGTTATATTTTATATTAATAATGAATAATTTAATTAAGTATCATCCTATTACTGTTGACAGGAAAAAAAGTCTCAAGATGACCACAGAGACGCAGAAGACACTTCAGAAATAAATACGCCTGGCAAGAGCCCTAAATCTCATCAGAAAGCCTCCAAACGCTCTAAGACAGTTCCCTTTAAAGTGACTCTTCTGGACAGCTCTGATTATGAATATAACATTGAGGTAAGAGAAGAAATCTTTTATTCATGAGCGCATGACAATGCTGCATGTGAAACGCTAAGGCACAAGATCTCTCTTCAAATCAACTTTTTCAGATCAAGTCCATTATTTTCGTGTTCTATTGGCTGTGGAGGACACTGTCTTTTATTAAAAGGATCACAGTTGTCCTTGCTTGTCATATTGTCATGAAAATGTACCTTCTAGTTCTTGCATAGAATTTCAAGATTTTTAATTCAACAATTTGTGTGTGTCATCACTCAAAAATGTTCATGGAAGTCGGAGGTATGTAGATTCTATTATATTCTATTCTGCATAGTTTTGTAGTGTAAGAAGTGTGAGTAATACGTTAACACTTAAAAAAGCAAGTGTAGTATGACCCGGATGATGCACTTCAAAATGGAGTGTGGAATGTTTCACACTTCATGCACTCAGCTCTCGTGGCTTGAGGTACTGTACACGGCGTAAGGAGAGGAGTTACCTGGCTGCATTGCTAGTGTGAAAACAATTGTAAAAAATGGAGAAAGTTGCAACTAGTGAATCTTCTGTGAATATGGCACCTTTCAGGTGTGAGTTGAATGCTTTATCATCACTCAACGCTGTTTGAATATGTTAATTATTTGAGTTATAAGTGTTGAACTGAGTTTGGCTAACACGCTAAAGCTAGCAGAAACATATCGCATGCATTTGAAATGTCTCTTTCAACAGCTGTTAAACGGTGAATGCTTCCATGTAGTAAAGAAACAGTTAAGTGTTCCATTTGGGATGATACTCCACTTTGAAAATCCATACACTACATGGCTGAGTGTATAGTGTATATTGTAAGTGCATAGTGTATAGTGCATCATTTGGGACTGAGCTAAAGTAATGTATAAATGTCAGTGTATCTTAATATATAATATAAATAATTTTACATATATACTCCCTGAGAGATGTACAGATCTTTACTAATCATCAGAACACTGATCAAAATTGAAACTCTTAGAACCTTTATGAGGGAACCACTAGAGATGCTCAACACAATACAATAGCAGGACTCTTATTGTTCAGTAAATGATAGTGATGGTTGATGCTGCTTATTTTCATTTTGATCTGATTAATTGTCTCTAAAAGTACTTTTAAGGTCAAGATCACTGAAATCAATATCCAGTACCTCTATTAAATTAAAATGTGTATGATTTCTAAGGATAAAATCGCCATTGACCATTACTTTTAAAAGCCATTGCCATTAACAATTATAAACATAAAATCATGAAATATTATGAGATATCGGAAGTGTCAGTATTTCAAGACTGATCCACCTATCCCTAGAAAATGATAAATCAATTTTGTCCCTTTTTAAATGTAAATGTGTTTAGAAATTAAATGCAGATGGGACTAATAAGTACAGTTATATGCACACTTTGTGTAGCTGAATGTAATTATCATCACATCATAAGTATGCAATGAATGTGAAACACAAAAATTATAACAAAATAACAAAAAGTATGGTGTAACAAAGTTGTTTTTCACTCATTTACTGATTACAAAATCAAATTCTGTAAATCTGAAAGGATTCTCCTAAGTTGTTCATACATAAAAGGGTTTTATATGCCACTTTAAAGTGACAGGACAGTTCAATGAGTGCTCACATCAAGCGTATGTTTGGGAGATAAATGTTATGAAAATGCATCTGATATTTTGAACACTGAAAATAGTGAGACTTCTTTTCTCATGAGTAGCCATTATAGCTCTAGTGCATTGAGCTTTTATGCCACCCTTACACAAAACAGTGACTGTTGCACACTCTTTCATTTTAGATATAACAGCTTCAGCAGCCTGTCACCACCAACAGGGAAATATGTTCATTGTTCTTCGGTAACGCCGGTGAATAGATGCAAAAACATGGTACATTTTATACGTTGAAACTGTAGATTCCCTAGTCACGAAAAGTAGTTCAACTTCAATCAAGCTTAATTTGAAGAAGTGGTTAGCTACTGTACACCACAAGGAACAATATATAGAGGCAAAATGGTAGTCACAATTCACTACAATATAATGAAACATATAATAGAATTAAAGTGAGCAGTGACTAACGCTGTCACGCTGCCTACCATGTCCTTTTGTGTTCTTTGAAGAAATTCAAACAGGTTGGAACAATGGAAGGGTAATTAAATGATGACTAAGGGAACAATATCTTTTCAAATATAAGCCAATAAAAATCAGATGACACTGAAAGAACTAGCTTCTTTGAATCAGTATACTGATGCTAAACAGCCTAATCTCAGGTTAGCTCAACCTTGTTAATGCCCAGAGATACAAAAACCGAGACTTCCTCAAGGTCACAGTGGCAAGTTCCTCCCCTGTCCAGAAAAATACCCTGCCGTAAAATGTGGCAGACATTTGAAAATCTATTTTTACTGCATATTGCAAGCCATGTTCTATCAAGGGGAAAATAGAACAGCGGGATTGGTTTTTGTAAAATATGGTGCATGTGTGTGTGTGTGTGTGTGTGTGTAGGAGGGCTTATGTGGGTATTTTAACCTCTTTAAATCTAATTTGCTTCACAGTATTTGTGCCAGTTTGCCCACACATTGGAAATATGGTTGTTAAATAGACATTAATTGTGAAAAAAGCTCTAATTTTGCATCTTCCATATATGTTAATGTATTACAACTAGGGGTGGGCAACTTAGTCCAGACTGTAGTCACAATATATTTGTGATGATTTTGCTGCGATTAATACAATGATTTTAAGGGTCTTTTTAGGGGGGCATCAAATAAAGACAGCATCATTAGACTAGTTTTGCGATCCTTTGTCTCGTGGCTCACTAGTATAAGAGTGTTAAGAATAGTAGCTGTGTCTCGTTTCAAAGGCTGCAGTATACTGAGCATCCTCCTTTAAACAATCCTCATTTAAACGAGACGGCCTTCGTAGGAAAAATGGAAATGAAACGTAACATGGTTGCTATGACAGCACGGCACTCTTTAACAAGCACGAGCGCTTTGAGTGAGAAGGGAACAAAGTACCTTTAGAAGGGAATGTATGAGGTACATTTTAGGAGAGTTATAATGATGTACAGAGAAAACAAAATAGATTTTAGTCTAATAATTTATTTTAAATATATATTAATATAATTATACATATTATATACTCTGCACCCATCTACTGAGGTATTTCAACTTGGGAATTATATTTATATATATATAACTTAGTTATATATATATAAATATAATTCCCAAGTTGAAATACCTCAGTAGAGGTATATATATATATATATATATATATATATGTATATATATGTGTCATGTACATATATATACATATATATATATAGTACTGCACTATATACTGTATATATATATATATATATATATATAATAAATAAAAAATATTCACTATTAATATTATCTAAGGTTTATGGAAATAGAACATATATTATCTTTACTATAACAAGTATGTGGGTAATTCATACAGTAAATTAAAGTGTATTATTAAAAACTACTCTTACAGCAGTTACATACTGTCACGAACCCCGCTCCCTCGCTCCGCCCCCTCGAGCTTCCTCGCTCGTTTTGCTACCTCGGGCTTCCACGCCCGTTTTGCTCGCTCGAGCTTGCATGCTCGTTTTTGCTCCTACGAGCTCACATGCTCGTACACTATCTCCCCCCTCGGGCTCACATGCCCGCTCCCAATCGCCAGAACATTATGTACACCTGCACTCGTCTCAATCTCCACATCAGTTTCACCTGTACTCGTCTCATCACCTTTCATTGTTTACACCTGCACTTTCGTCTCACTCCCGTTGGTTATTGTATTTAGTTTCCCGTGTCTTTGCCCCCCGCTAGTCTCGTCTAGTTCTGAACTCCTCTAGTTTACCCCTTAGCTTGCCAGCTCTTGTGTTCCCCTAGCTCCCCTGTTTAGTGTTTCTCGTTCTGCTGAATCTGATTACCCCGGCTTTGACCCTACGCTTTCCTCGACCTCTCTCTTTGGATTTGCCCCGTTTATACTTTGATTCCCCGGCTTTAGACCCTACGCTCCCCTCGACAACTCTTCTCTGGATTTGCCCTGTTTGTACTTTTGCCTGCACTGCTATTAAATAAAAGCAGTTTCCTCCGACATTGTGACTGTCTCATCTTGTGTGTGTGTGTGCGGGTGACACATACATTTCTTAGAATTGTATTCCATTCTAATTCTACTTCTGTAAATTCAAATTTAATTTTGAATTCTGTTTGCTACCTCTATTCATATTCAATTCAAATTCAGTAATTGAATTCAAATTGAAATAGCATTCATAATTTAATTGTGAATGTCAAAATCTCTGCTGGAAGTCATGTTTTCTGCTGTTTGATTTATTCTCAATTGTTACAATCATATGACACTCCAAGTATCTGATGTTGAAGCTAGTAGCTTTTAAATTATTTATTTGAAAGAATCAATAGAACAATACAAGTATAGACATGAAACTGTTCATCTGGTTGAGGTTGATATGGGTTTTTGAAAACAATTAGTAATATGTAATGCAATTACTTTTCAGACAGATTAATTAGTACAGTAATATAAATACACTGTGGAAGATGTAATTAGTAGTTAGGAATGAATAACTTTTTAGAGTAACTTACCCAACACTGATTATGATACATTAAACATCTGCATTTACAACAAAGCTCTCATCTCCTCAGTCCTAATGAGGTAAAAGGAGGAGAACAAGCATCCAAGAGGAGCACACTCCATCTGTTGCTGTGGCAACAGCTGCCTTGCCGTTGCTAGGGAAACGGTTGCCTGGAAAGAAGTGGCAGTGTCATCAGCAGCAGCTGTGGCTGTTAGAGACACAGTGGAGTGACAGACCATGCTATGTTATCATTCTTTCCTGCGGGGTTCTGTATTCAGAGACAGCTCCGATTAAATCTGCTGAACGATCTCAAACTTTCGGTCATTCTATAAGGAAGAATATATTTATTTCTCAGAGATGATATAAGAATGTTAGAATACACATTATAGGGGAGACCACAACTATTTGACACTTTTTTACTTATGTGAATGTTTCACGTTGGCCTTTTTATGAGAATACGCTCCAAAAGTGAGATATGTTGTCACACTTTATGGGGTAAATTTTCACAGTGTTTTCACCAACAAATATCACAATTAAGATTAGCTTTATTGCCCAGTATGATTATACATACAAAGAATTTGTCTTGGTGACAGAAGATTTCAGTGCACAAAAAATGCAGTAATAAGACAGAGATAATAAATACAAATAAACTAAATAAAAAGCGAATAGAAAATATAAGTATATATACAAATACACAATAAGGCAAAAATAAATAAATAAATACAATACAATATATATATATACACACACTGGTGGCCAAAAGTTTGGAATAATATACAGATTTTGCTCTTATGGAAAGAAATTGGTGGCATTCAGCTGATCTCAGTGTATAGTCAGGATATGATTAACGTGAAAAAATCTGAACTTCTAAAAACTACTTCAGTGTTCTCATCAAAAAATCATCCACGTGTGTCACAAATACACCACACTCCCCAGTCATCCAATCACAGCGCTCAAACTCAGTACTAATCACCCGGACCTGCAGCCAATTCAAGCTATCAATCAGCACCACTATAAGAAGCACACACAAACACTCACTCTTTGTTTGGTCACCACCGTGTTCACAGACTCTAACCTCTGTTCCACCGATCTTCCGTCGATTACCTACCTGTGCTTTTAGTGATCTCCAGCGGAATACTAACCCTTTCTCCAGCATTCTCCTGTGGATTACACACCCATTCTCCAGCAATATCCTGTGAAATACTACACTCTGCCCCATCAATCTCCTGTGGATTACACCCATTCTCCAATGATCTCCTGTGGTATACTTTCCCGTTCTCCATCCTCCTGTAGGTTAATTACCATAGCTCCAGTGTTCACCATGTGATACACTCACCTGTGGATTCGCCTTCAAGTGAACACCTCCCTTGACATCAGCTCGCATCTGTGTATCTGGCTTAGTTTTACCATTCACCCTCCATCTCCACTAAGAACAGTTACTTCACCAGTCTGCCTTCACTTGTGCACAATTTGTAAATAAACACCCTTGCTTGGGTTCAAAACTGCATCTTGTGGCTGCGGTTGAATAACGTTGTGCAGCAATGACATCTTTGCAGATCCTTGGCATTCTACCTGTCAGTTTGTCCACATACTACTGTAGCACTTGCCATAGGTGTGGCACTTCTCACGCACCTTTCAGTCTAGCTGATCCCACAAACGCTGGGGAAAAATGGGTTAAGATCCATAACACCACTTATTTGTTGTCCAGTGTCTATCTTTGCCCACTGTAACCTTTTTATTTCTGCTCCTGATTGTTCTGGTGGTCAGTGCTCCTTAGCGCCATCCAGAAGGCAACAGTTCAAAAAGGTAGTGAGCTGGGTGAGTGGGGTCCAGAATTATTTTTCCAGCCCTTTCCTCACTCTGGAAATGTACAGCTCTTGAAGGAAGGGCAGGAGGCAACCAATAGTCCTCTCAGCAGTCCGAACTGTCCTCTGTAGTTTTCTGATGACCGATTTCATAGCTGCACCAAACCAGACAGTTACTGAAGTGCAGGGGACAGACTCAATTACTGCTGAGTAGAACTGTATCAGCTGCACCTGTGGCAGGTTGAACTTCCTCAGTTGGCAAAGGAAGTACAACCTCTGCTGGGCCTTTTTCACAATGGAGTCAATGTGGGTCTCCCACTTCAGGTCCTGTGAGATGGTAGTGCCCAGGAACCTGAATGACTCCATTGCTACCACAGTGCTGTTTAGAATGGTGAGTGGGGTCAATGTCTGGGTGTTCCTCCTAATGTCCACAATCATTTCCACTCTTTTGATGGTGTTCAGCTCCAGGTTGTTTTGACTGCATCAGTGAGCCAACCTCCCTTCTGTATAAAGACTCTTGTTATCTTGTATGAGGCCCATGACAGTAGTGCCATCTGCAAATTTCAGAAGCTTGACAGAGGGGTCCTTGGCAGTGCAGTCATTGGTATACAGGGAGAAGAGTAGTGGGGAGAGCACACATCCCTGGGGCACCAGCGCTGATTGTACATTGGATGTGCTGGAAGTGAATTTCCCCTGTCTCACTGGCTGCTTCCTGTCCGTCAGAAATCTGGTGATCCACTGACAGATATATGTGGGAACAGAGAGTTAGTGTAATTAAGTCTGGAGAATAGCTGGGATGATGGTTTTGAAAGTCAAAGTCAATCAATAGGATCTTTGCATATGTCCATGGTCTGTCCAGATATTGCCGTATATGATGCAATCCCATATTGACAGCATCATCCACAGACCTGTTTGCTTGATAAGCAAATTGCAGGGGATCTAGAAAGGAACCAGTGATGTCCTTCAGGTGGGCCAATGCCAATCTCTCAAATTATTTCATGACCACAGATGTCAGAGCGACAGGTCTGTAGTCATTAATTCCTGTGATTTCGTGTTTCTTTGGGACAGGAATGATGGAGCATTTGAAGCAGCATGAAACTTCACACTGCTCCAGTGATATATTCTTTTATTATTTATTTTATTCCCTTTTCTCCCTATTTGGAATGCCCAATTCTCACTACTTAGTTCGACCTCATGGTGGCACGGTTACTCACCTCAATCCTGGTGGCGGGGGACAAGTCTCAGTTGCATCTTATCACGTGGCTCATTGTGCATGACACTGCGGAGACTCTGCATGTGGAGGCTCATGCTACCCACCACGATCCATGCACAACTTACCACATGCCCCATTGAGAACGAGAATCACTAATCATGACCAGGAGGAGGTTACCTCATTTGACTCTACCCTACCTAGCAACCAGGCCAATTTGGTTGCTTAGGAGACCTGGCTGGAGTCACACAGAACACCCTGGATTCGAACTTGTGTCTCCAGGGATGGTAGTCAGCATCAATACACGCTGAGGTAACAAGGCCCCCATGCTCCAGTGATCTAGTGAAGATACGTGTGAAGATGGGTGCCAGCTGGTTAGCCCAGGATTTTAAACAAGTGTGTGAAATACTGTGTGGTCCCTGCGCTTTCCTTGTCTTTTTTTCCCAGAAGTCATAGCACACCTTGTCTTCACAGATCTTAAGTGCATGTCTTCGCAGAAGGGGGAGGTGGGGGGTGCAGGAGGTGTTGATGTTTGTGAAGGTCAGAGCTGGTGTGGGTTGTGAGACTGGGCCTTTCAAATCTACTGTAAAACACATTCAAGTCTTCAGCCAGTTGTTGATTCCCTACAGTGTTGGGGGATGGTGTCTTGAAGTTAGTCAATTATTTTAGGCCACTACACACTGATGCAGCATCAAGTCAAGTCATATTTATTTGTATAGCGCCTTTCACAATACACATCGTTTCAAAGCAGCTTTACAGAAGATCAGACATTAACAGAAGGTAAAACCATAATATCTATTATGTCTTCGAGTCATCATTGTGTAGTTTGATGAAATACGATTGTGATTTGTGTTTAAAATGAGTAATTCAATTATAATTGTATTTATAACCCCAGTGAGCAAGCCAAAGGTGACTGTGGCAAGGAACACTAAACTCCATAAGATGTTGGTTAATGGAGAAAAATAACCTTGGGAGAAACCAGACTCATTGTGTGGGTCAGTTCCCCTCTAGCTAACATCATGAATTTAATGCCAATATTACTTGTGCATAGTGCAAGTCATGGTTTAAAATTATTAAACTAACTATGTGTTAAGGGTCATTGTTTAAACAAAGATTTTGTATGAACCTTAAGATTAATGACTAATGTCTTTGATGTCCATTCTGGATTAACTGCAGAAGTTCTTATAGATGCAATTGTTCTTGTTAAGGGTTTTGTTGGCAATAGAGTAGTAGTCCATCATTAGACCAACGTGATGTAGGCAGAGATCAGTTAGGTGCATCGCAGTTCAACCTGGCCGGTAGGTCCAAGGTTCAGGCAATGGCATATGAAGTATCCCATGTCTTATTGTTGGAGTTGCCATCAGTTCATCCTATGAAGTCCATTGTAATAGACTGAAGTGATGTTTGGCTGGCACCGGCTGCTAATAGTCATCAATCATCACACAGCGATACATAGCAGTGTAGTCCAACACAAAACAGGAATGGAGCATTTCCAGCCGGTTTTGGTGACCTCAGGATAGGAGTCCCAAGGTTGAGACAGGGAAACAAATAAAATAATATTAGCAAAGATGTCATTAAATTTATTGCAGTTATAGATCATGATCACTATTTCTGGTTCTGGCAGACCTAACTAAAGCAGCCTAATTTTATTTGTGATTTGATGGATAAATTATGTGTATGCCTAGCTAAATATTCTTTTGTCTAGGCTTAAACTGAGTGAGTGTGTCTGCATCTCGAACAGTGTTAGGGAGACAATTCCATTGTTTAGGAGCCAAATATGAAGAAGATCTACCTCCTTTTGTGGATTTTGATATTCTAGGAACAATTAAGAGGTGATCGTAATGAAAGTGATAGAATATAGCATGGTAGAAGGTCACTTAAGTACTGCATAGCTAAACATTTCAAAGCTCTGTATGTAGTTAACAGAATTGTAAAATTAATACAAAATTTAACAGGTGCTGAATTTTGAACCAATTAAAGTTTATTTATTGAAGTTGTTGGACATTCCCAGTAATGCATTACAATAATCTAGTCTTGCTGTCATGAACGCATTAATTCATTTTTCGGCATCAGCAATTTAGTATTATTTCTGAGGTGGAAGAATGCTGTTCTACAAACATTGGTAATTTGATTTTCAAAGGACAGATTGGTATCAAATATAACAAAAGTTCTTTGCTTGTTGAATATGATGTAACAGTACATCCATCAAGAGTCAAATTATATTTTAGCTGCTTATTTTTAGTGGTTTTTGGTCCAATAATTAGTACCTCTCTTTTGTCGGAATTGAGTAGAAGGACATTTCTGGCCATCCAATCTTATATTTCATTGATACATTCTGCTAATTTGAAGAATTGTGAAATCTCATCAGGTTTAGAAGAAATATAAAGTTGGGTATCGTCGGCATAACAGTGGAATCCCACGATTTCTGATAATATTTCACAGGGGAATACAATGAGAAAAGAGAGGCCCTAAAACTGATCCCTGTGGCACAACATTCTTGTAAATGAGGAAAATGCCTCATTTACATATACAAAGTGGTAATGGTCTGTTAATGCAACTCCACAAATACCAACATAATTCTCTAGCCTATTTAAGAGAATGTCGGGATCTTTCATGTTGAATGCAGCACTAAGATCTAAAAGCACTAAAAGAGAAATGCAGCCACGATCAGATGATAAAAGCAAGTCATTTGTATCTCTAAAAAGTGTAGTCTCTGTACTGTGATGAGACCTAAATCCTGACTGAAATTGTTCATATATACTATTTCTCTGTAGAAATGAAAATATTTTGGAGGATACTACCTTTTCTAGTATTTTCAACATAAATGGGAGATTTGTTATCAGTCTATAATTAGCCAGTTCTCCAAGATTAAGTTGTGGCTTCTTAATAAGCAGTTTGATAACTGCCGTTTTAAAGTTTCTTGGTACATGTCCTATAGATAGCGAGAAGTTGATAATATTAAGAAGAGGTTCTGAGATTACAGGGAATACCTCTTTTAAGAGATCGGTTGGTATTGGATCTAACAAACATGTTGTGGCTTTTGATGTTTCGATAAGTTTTGTTTGCTTTTCCTGACCTATGACAGCGAATGATTGAAGTTGCAAGTGAGGAAAATTATGAGACACTGTTTTCTGAGGTGCTATGACAGATTTTATTTCTGATTATTTCAATTTTAACAGTAAAGAAATCGTTTGGTTACGTATGTAACCTCCGTTCCCCGAGGGAGGGAAAGACATGTTGTGTCGGAGAAGCGACACTAGGGGTCTCTCTTGAGCGCTGATATCCACCTCTGATCTATGAAAAAAGGCCAATGAGAGTTGGCAGCCGGTATTGCATGTCCGCCCCGGACATCACGGGTATTTAAGTGGCGCAAATCACGGGAGTTCATTCAGGATTTTTCTGAGGAGCGGAAATGGTCCGGCCACAACAGTGGCTCGGTTCAGCGACATGGCGGAGGAAAGACACAGCGTGTCGTTCCCTCCCTTGGGGAACAGAGGTTACATACGTAACCAAGCGTTCCCCTTCTGTCGCTCTCTCCATGTTGTGTCGGAGAAGCGACACTAGGGGACCCATTCAATCTTGCCATGCGCTGAACGTGTACGTGAACCGCCCGATACAGAGGCGGGCAGGGATTTCATCCAGTGCCTCGCATCGTCCGTACCTGGCTGCACGTACCCTTCCCCAATGCCCCATAAGAACATCGGAATCCTTCTAGTTACCCTGGGAGGGAACAAGGCGATGTTTGCCAACATGGGAGCGGGCCAGCCTGGCTGGGCCTCTTTCTCTCTATGTTTCTCGCATAGAGCAATCACGGCCGGGGCCCTTACGCATATAGGGAAGGGGTCTTATCCAGACCCTCGCGGAGACCACACTTGCCCTTTTTCTTGGGGAGGAAAAGTGGTAGACATGTCACACGGCCGTCTTAGGGCTCGTGTGGAAAGTATGGTGCAGTGGTAGATCCAGCCTCGAAGGGGGAGTTGCTACAGCACGGCGACCGGGCAGCTGTAACTGCCTAAGGGAGACACAGGGGTCGCTTCGTAAGGGGACAGAACAGGTGGAATTACACACAGGGGAGTCCGAGCAGGAGGCCTTACCTGTGGAGCACCTATACCAGTACAGGGTAGCCATCAGGGTACCCGCAGTGGCTGGGTCGGTGGGTTCCTCTGCTGAACCGTGGACCTGGAGGGCTGGGGAGGAATCGACCAGGGTCCCGACTTCGGAGTGGAGCGCCCTGGGAAGAAGAGCACTACTTTACCTTGACATCAGGAAAAGGGGCTGAGCGCAAGCGATCCACCTGGCCGGTCGGTCTACGTGTTACTGAGTTCTACGGGCTCGGACCTGAGAAACACGAGGCGCTAACCGACTCAACACGGAGGTTGTAGAACCTCGCTGAAGGTGTTGGGTGTTGCCCAACCCGCGGCTCTACAGATGTCTGCTAGGGAGGTGCCCTTGGCCAGTGCCCATGAGGGCCTAACACCCCTTGTTGAGTGAGCTCGGACCAGCAAGCGGTAGGGGCACGGCCTGGGTGTGATAAGCCAGTGTGATGGCATCGACAACCCAGTGGGCGAGCCTCTGTTTGGAGACGGCATTCCCTTTCTGCCGTCCCCCAAAGCAGACAAAGAGCTGCTCAGAGCATCTGGTGCTCTGTGTGCGGTCCAGGTAAATGCGCAGGGGCGCACTGGACACAGCAGCGAAAGGGCTGGGTCTGCCTCCTCCGGGGCAGCGCTTGCAGGTTCACTACCTGATCTCGGAAGGGTGTGGTAGGAACCTTGGGCACATAGCCCGATCACGGTCTTAGGATCACAGGCGTATCTGCCGGACCGAACTCCAGGCAAGTGTTGCTGACAGAGAAGGCTTGCAGGTCCCGACCCTCTTGATAGAGGCGGCGCGATCAGCAGGGCCGTCTTAAGAGAGGGCCCTGAGTCCAATTGATTCAAGCGGCTCGAAGGGAGGTCTCTGGAGTCCTGCCAAGACTACCGAGAGATCCCAGGAGGGAACTAGGCCTGGCCGGGAGGCATTCAACCTCTGGAGCCTCTCAGGAACCTGAGGATCAAGTCGTGCTTACCCAAAGACTTGCCGTCTACAGGATCGTGGTGGGCGGCAATGGCGGCAACATACACCTTGAGGGTGGGCGGGGACAGCCTCCTGTCCAGCCTCTCCTGTAGGAACAGGAGCACTGAGTTGATCGCGCATCTCTGCGGGTCTTCAGTTCGGGAAGAACACCAATCTGCGAACAAGCGCCACTTTAGGGCGTAAAGGTGCCTGGTAGAGGGGCTCTGGCTTGGTTGATTGTATTCATAGCGGTCGCCGGTAAGCCGGCTAGCTCTTCCGCATCCCGTCCAGGGACCAGGCGTGGAGGTTCCAGAGGTCTGGGCGCGGTGCCAGAGTGTGCCCGTCCCTGAGAGAGGAGGTCCTTTCTCAGGAGAATTCGCCAGGGAGGAGCTGTCGCGAGAAGCCTGAGTTCCGAGAACCAAGTCCGAGTGGGCCAGTAGGGGGCCACTAGCGTGACTTGCTCCTCGTCCTCCCTGACCTTGCACAGCACCAGTGCAAGAAGGCTCACTGGGGAAATGCGTGCTTGCGCGGCCCGAGGGGCCAGCTGTGTGCCAGCAGCGTCTGTCCCGAGGGAGCCTCTGTTAGGGCGTACCAGAGCGGGCAGTGGGAGGTTTCCTGGGAGGCAAACAGGTCTACCTGGGCCTTGCCAAACCGTTCCCAAATCAGCTGGACCGACTGGGGTGAAGCCTCCACTCCCCGCCGGGCAGGCGTTGTCGTGATAGCGCGTCCGCTACGACGTTGAGCTTGCGGGGATGTGAGTGGCACACAGCGACTTGAGTCACTGCTGGCTCCATAGGAGGAGGCGGCGGGCGAGTTGTGACATGTGGCGGGAGCGTATGCCGCCTTGGCGATTATATGCGCCACCACCGTGGTGCTGTCCGATCTCACGAGGACATGTTTGTCCCGAACTAGCGGGAGGAACTTCCTGAGAGCAAGAAGGACGGTCAGCAACTCCAGGCAATTGATGTGCCAGCAGCGGGGCCCTTTCAGCGGCCGCTGCTGCCGCTCTGGCACCCACCGGACGGGGCGTCGGTTGTGACCAGAATGCGTCGGGACACCTGCTGCAGGGGCACTCCTGCCCGTAAAAAGCAGAGGTCTGTCCAGGGTCGGAGTGTTTTGAGGCAGGCGGGGGTGATCCTTACCCGATGCGTGCCGTGGTGCCATGCTTGTCTCGGGACTCGAGTCTGGAGCCAGTGCTGGAGTGGTCTCATATGCATCAACCCCAGCGGCGACCGCCTGAGGAGGGCGCCATATGCCCCAGGAGCCTCTGGAAAAGTTTTAGAGGGACCACTGTGCCTGGCTTGAAGAAAGCGAGGCAGTCCAGCACCGACTGAGCATGCTCGCTCGTGAGGCGTGCTGTCATTGAGACTGAGTCTAACTCCAACCCGAGAAAGAGATGCTCTGAACGGAGTGAGCTTGCTCTTTTCCCAGTTGACCTGAAGCCCCAAGCGGCTGAGGTGCTGGAGCACCTGGTCTCTGTGTGTGCATAGTAACTCTCGAGAGTGTGCTAGGATGAGCCAGTCGTCGAGGTAGTTGAGAATGCGGATGCCGGCTACTCGTGCGGGGCAAGGGCGCCTCTGCGACCTTCGTGAAGAGCGAGGGACAGAGACAGGCGAAGGGGAGGACTTTGTACTGAAACACCTGGCCGTCGAGCGCGAACCGTAAGAAGGGTCGGTGTCGTGGCAGAATTGAGGCGTGGAAGTCTGGCGTCCTTCAGGTCTACGCTGCGAACCAATCTAGATGCTGAACGCCAGCCAGAATATTTCTCTGCGTGAGCATCTTGAGCGGGAGTTTTAACAAGGCCCGATTGAAAACTTCGCAGGTCCAGGATTGGTCAGTAAGCCGCCGCCTTTCTTGGGTACAATGAAGTAAGGGCTGTAGAAACCCTTCCTCATTTCGGTTGGAGGGGCGGGCTCTACAGCGCCCTTGGCTAAGAGGGTCGCGATTTCCGTGCGCAGGGAACTGGCATGCTCGCCGTGTACTGCAGAAAGCGGATGCCCCTGAAGGGGGTGGGAGCGGGCAAACTGAATTGCGTAACCGAGTCGAATGGTCTGGTGCAGCCAGCGTGATGCGTTAGAGGCGAAAGCCACGCTTCCCAGCTCTGCGCTAGGGGCACCAAAGGGGCCAGTATTTTGGACGTACCGGCGGGGCCTCGCAGTGGCGGAACAGGTAATGCAGCGTCGGGTAGCTTCGTTGCGGCCTGAGGCTGAGGTGCTGAGAATAGACTCAAAGCACTTACCTTGCTCAGCGCCCGGCAGGCGGGTTACGTGACTGGAGGAGGTCTGATGTGGCGTCCTCTGGACTCGTCTGAACCGGCGGCGAGGACAGTCGTGGGCAGGCGGAAGGCGGGATCGCCGCGTCCGGTGTACCGGGACTGTCGTAATCTGAAAGCACATTGCCGTGAGAACGGCATTTGCGGGCCAGGTGACCAGAGGCAAAGGAAATAGCTCTTTTATTGAGAATGTGGGTACCACAGCCCCGTCAGGGGTGTGGCAAATGAAAAAACAAAGGATTCTCCACCGGCCCTCCACCGGGGGCGGAGCCGGTCTTACCACCTCGGAGCTAGCGTCTTGGCTCTGGGTCGACTGTCTCAGGAGCGGCTTGGGAGCCTTCTGGGTCCTAGAGGAGGTTCAGTGAGACAGGGCGTCTCGCCGCCTGCGGGTGCTTCGGCACTGGGGCTGAGAGCTGGGCCGGGTTGGGGCGGAGCAGGAGCTGGTTTCTTCGCCGCAGGAGGATGCCCTCGGTGAGCAGGCGGGGCAGGGCCCGTGGCGGCAGGTGTCTTGGCGGGGCATGATGTGAGAGATGGCCTCCGTCTGCTTCTTCACCGAGGAGAACTGTTGGGCGAAGTCCTCGGCGGTGTCGCCGAAAAGGCCAATCTGGGAGACAGGTGCGTCCAGGAAGCGGTTCTTGTCAGCCTCACGCATCTCGACCAGATTGAGCCAGAGATGGCGTTCCTGGACCACTAGGGTGGCCATCGCCTGTCCGAGTGCCTCGCTGTGCGCCTTAGCTCTCAGGCGGTCGGTCATGGCGCAGTTCCTGCAGCACATCAGGATCAGGTCCACCCCGTGCATGCTTCTGAGTGCTTTGGCCTGGTGGACTTGCAGGAGGGCCATCGCATGCAGAGGTGGAGGCAGCGCGTCCAGCCGCACTGTAGGCCTTCAGCGTTGGCGAGGATGTTGTCCTACAGGGCTTGGATGGGAGATGCGGGCAGCCACGCCAGGAGGTAGGACTACGGGGCATAGATGGTGCGCAACTGCCCTATCGACCTGGGGAATCGCCCGTATCCGTGGCGCTCTCACGCCGTCGAGGGTGGTGAGAGTGGAGCGGGTGGCACCTAGACAAGCGGAGGCGGGGCTCTCCACGTAGGCGTCAGCTCGTCATGCACCTCCGGGAAAAGCGGGACCGGGGGATCGCGAGGCAGCGAGCGGCGCTGTCCCCAGGAACCAGTCATCCAACCGTGAAGGCTGTGGGGAGGATGGAGGGTTCCAATCCAACCCCACGCTTACGGCGGCCTGGGAAAGCATGTCAGACATCTGAGCGTCGGCCTCAGCCTGGGCCTGCTGGCCCGAAGGCGGCAGTTCAGGGGAGTCCTCGGCATCAGACATCACACTCTCCGATGCAGCGGCAAGCTCATCTGCTTCGGGCTCGGGAGGATAGACAGCCAGGCCGTGAGGCGAGCCGCTAACGCCGCGAGCATGGACGGGGACCAGCGAGCGTGTCGGGGGAATGGGAGGTTCGCGGGGGGCTACCCGGCACCCGCTGCCGCCCCCAAATCGCCCCCAGCGCCAACCGCATCGTCCTCAATCCCGTGGGAAGAAGGAACAATGCGGGGTGCAGCTGGGGTGGCTTGCTTTCTGTTGAAAGCAAGCCGCGACTGCAACGTGGTCATGGTCATGTTCTCGCAGTGAGAACATGAACCATCCACAAACGCCGCCTCGGTGTGATCACGGCCCAAACACACGAGACAGCGCCTGTGGCAGTCTGAAGCGGAGAGGCTTCTACCGCATTCAGGAACGACACAGGGGCGGAAGGGCATCTTGAAAAAGACGCGTCCTTAAAAGGACGTTCAACGCCGCTGTGTTTGCTCTTTTAGAGGAATTTACTCTTTTAAAGGAAATTGCTCTTTTAATACACAGTGCGTGGGTGTGTGTCTGCGCTGTCGAAGCGCTCAGGGGCAACAATGCACGCCGTGCAAAGTAGGAGAAAGCCGCTGTTGTGCGCCGTCAAATCCAACAGCAAACAGATCGTCAGAGATACAGGAGTTCAGGGTGTGTATTCTCGCAGCAGACTGCAAACAGACCATCGGCTCCAAAAAAATTTTCTGAATGAACTCCCGTATTTGCGCCGCTTAAATACCCGTATGTCCGGGGGCGGGACATGCAAATACCGGCTGCCAACTCTCATTGGCCTTTTTTCATAGATCAGAGGTGGATATCGGCGCTCAAGAGAGACCCCTAGTGTCGCTTCTCCGACACAACGTGGAGAGAGCGACAGAAGGGGAATCATGAAGTCAATATTCTTGTGCAGCGACGGAATATCTGGTTCTGTTGAAGCTTTATTCCTAACAAATTTAACCACAGTACTGAATAAACACCTAGGATTGTTGGGGTTATTTTCCATGAGTTTGCTAAAATATGCTGACCTGGCAGCTTTTAGTGCCTGTCTATAGCTAAAGACACTATTCCATGCACCGTGAAATACCTCTAATTTTGTATTCTTCCATTTGCACTCCATTTTCAGAGCTGCTCTCTTGAAAACAAGAGTGGGATCATTGTACCATGGTGCAGGGCTTTTTTCTTAAATTTTCTTTAATCAAAGGGGAGGCGACACTATCAAGAGTTCTAGAGATGACTGTATTTATGTTTTTTGTTATTTCATCAAGTTCTTCTAGGCTTTGGGGTTTACTGAGTGTATGAGATAGATCTGGAAGATTATTATTGAAGCTATCATTAGTGAAAGAATAGTTCTACCTGAACGATAGCATGGTGTAGATTGTGTAAAATTAGTTGATCGCAGCATACAAGAGACAAGGTAATGATCCGAGTTGTCCTTGCTCAGCGGCAGAATTTTTATATTATCAACATCAATTCCATATGACAGAATTAAATCTAGCGTATGATTATGGCGATGAGTTGGTCCTGTTACATTTTGTCTGACTCCAAGAGACTTGAGAATATCGATAAATGCTAATCCCAATGTGTCATTTTCATTATCTACAACAATTAAAGCTCTATCTACAGTAACTACAAGATATGATAAATAATTTGCAAATTCACCAAGGAAATCAGAATAAGGCCCAGGTGATCTATATACAATAGCAACGGTAAAAATCAACAGAGTTTTTATTTATATTTGACTGTTACGATCCCTGGTTGTCTGCCCCGTGTTTTCCGTGATCTTTCTCTGATGTTCGCTCCCATGCCTGTCTTCCTGTGTTCATTCCAGCCGTGTATTCCCAGTTCCAGTGTTTTCGTGTTTTAGATTCAGTTTCCCCCCGTGGATGTTTCATTTGTTCCAGTTTTGTCTTGTTTACACTTTTATTAAATAATGGAACAAATGAAACATCCACGGGGGGAAACTGAAACTAAAACACGAAAACACTGGAACTGGGAATACACGGCTGGAATGAACATGGGAAGACAGGCATGGGAGCGAACATCAGAGCACGGGAAACATCAGCGACATCACAACAGTTGAGGCAACAAACGACAGGGTAATGGAGGAACAAACAGGCCTAAATACACAGACACATGATTATACAAATGACAAACAGGTGCGAACAATGTCATAGTGATGAAGACCGGGAAACGTGGTGACGGTAACACAGAAAACACGGGGCAGACAACCAGCGATCGTAACACTGACGGTGTCACATTAAGCGGTATTAGTTCAAAAGACTTAAATTTATATCCTGTCCTATGAGTAACACCAAAAACTTCACTGGAAATTGTAACAACACCTCCTCCTCAACCCTTCTGACGAGGCTCATGTTTATAACAACAACCTGGGAGAGTAGATTTATTTAAACTAATATATTCATCCGATTTAAGCAAGGTTTCAGTCAAACAGAGCGCATCCAAACTGTGATCTGTTATAATTTCATTTACAATTAGTGCTTTGGTAGAAAGAGATGTAATGTTTAGTAGCCTCATCTTTATATTATGTTTATCTTAAATTTTTTTGTTTGTTCAAGTTTGACCTTAATAAAATTTTCTCCAAATGATTTAGTGAGGATTTGGTGGTTCAGGGAACAGACATAGTCTCTATATGATATCTAGGTGATACAGTCTCTATGTGTTGTAGTTTATGTGACCTGTGTGATGTCTCAAGGCAGCTAGCAGACGTTCGGATGAACCAGTTTGTCTACTTCCTGACCTGGGCCCCAGTTAGTCAAATATTATCATTATTAAGACTATGAGCCAAATTACTAGAGAGGAGAGGGCACCTTCCCTGAAGGAATGGAGTCTGTCTCTGTTTAGTAGGTCAGGTCTACCCCTAAAACTCTTCCAATTGTCTGTATATCCTATTCTATTCTCCAGGGTCAATAGCTGGAAACTTGTTTTTCAGCTTATCAGAGTAGCTTCTTTAACCACTCCTTTCAGTGTTCATTATTCGGTGTGTTCCTGGCCTGACTGTACAAGATTTTATCCCCACTTCTGTAAGCATCCTCTTTTGCCTGATCAAGTTGCCTAAATTTAGCTGTAAACCATGGTTTGTCATTGTTTTATGTTAAATAAGAACTAGTAGGAATGCACATGTCCTAACAGAAACTTATATATGTTGTCACAGTATCTGTGAGCTCATTCAGATTGGTGTCTGCAGCCTCATATACACTCCAATCAGTGCAGTCAAAACAGGCTTGTAGTTCCAGCTCTGCTTCAGTAGTCCATTTGTTTACAGTATTTACTACATGTTTAGCTGATTTTAGTTTATGCCTGTAGGTTGGAAGAAGATGAACCAGACAGTGATCACAGAGTCCCAAAGCTGCTCAAGGGTCTGAGCGATATGCATCCTTTATTGTTTTGTAGCAATGATCCAGTATGTTTCTGTCTTTGTTGGGGCATGAAATGAGCTCTCTGTATTTTGGCAGTTCACGGATGAGGTTAGCTTTATTAAAATCTCTCAGAATAATAATAAGTGAGTCGGGGTATTGTTGTTCCATGTCTTTGATCTGATCAGCCAGCTGTTGCAAAGCTCCATTCATGCACACATGTGGAAGAATGTAAACACTCACCAGAATAAACAAGGAAAATCATGCAGTGTGTAGAAAGGCTTACAGTTGATACAGAGCGCTTCCAGATTTGGACAGCACGTATTCTTTAACATTGTTACATCTGTACACCAACTTTCATTGATGTAAAAGCATGTTCCACCCTGTTAACTTTGCAATGCAATCCACTCTGAACAGCTGAAAGCCCAACAGATGTAGCACGCTGTCCGGAATGTCTTCACTCAGCTAGGTTTCTGTGAAGCACAAGGCAGCAGAGTTTGAAAAGTCCTTGTTTGTACGGGTGAGGAGATGTAGTTCGTCTGTTTTGTTAGGGAGAAAGCGGAGATTCGCTAGATGAATACTCGGCAGCGCTGTTCGAAAGCCACGCTGACTGAGCTTGACCAGCTTTCTGGCTCACTTCCTTCACATCTCAATGTGCACTTGAACATCACAGCTGCGCCTCTGACTAAAATGTCCAGCAAAGCATCCGAATAGTCCAAAACCTTGAAAAGATTTTTTGGTATGTGCTGCCGAATGTTCAGCATTTCATTCTTTGTAAAACTGATTGGAAGAAAAAAATACTAAACACAGGACAAACAAATAAAAACAACAAAAGAGCTGGAGAACTCCATACCGAGGCTGCCATCCACGGCACCATCTTGATATGAACACCATATTGTAATGTATAACAATTAAAACACATGTGACAACTTGCCCTAATAAAAGTGTAGTAAAAACTTGGCCACACATGACATTCATGAAAAACAACCTTGTCCTGAGACTTTTCGGGTAAATTCTTCATCATATACAGTAGTTGACATTAGCCTGAATAGTGTGGTTTTATGTTAACCAAAAAAGTAAACACAACAAAAATATGATGATATTGGATTTTTTTTTGTTCAGAATTACTCTTTGATGTACCAAATGTCCCCACAAGGATTGTAAAACCTGAGATCACCTACGTTGTGGGGCACAACCAGTAGTCTCCATGAGGGAAATTGTTTATTAAACATACTAAACGATGTTTTATTTTTTTGAAAATGTAAATATGCAAAGAGGTTTCTGTGGGGGTTAGGTTTAGGGGTAAAGTTAGTGTTAGGGGAAAGAAATTGTCGTTAGATCGGTATAAAATCCATAAAAAGCAGGGAAGTCTATGGAGATCCCCACAATGATATAAAAACAAGTTAATGTGTGTGTGTGTGCACGCGTGCATGTGTGTGTGTGTTTGTGTCTGTCATCATAGTCAAGTAAAATTTATTTGTATAGCGCTTTTCACAACAGCCGTTGTTTCAAAGCAGCTGAAAAATGAAGTTATGCTATAACAGAAAATGTATGAATATAATGCCAATATTAGTTATTTATGTTTAGAACTGTTAGTGGTTATAATTAGTTAACTAAGTGTTGTGGGTCATCGATTAAAACAAAAGGATTTTGTATGAACTATAAGTTTTAGTGTTAATATCCTTGAAGTCATCCCAAATTAACTGAGGATGTACACGTAGATGCATTGTCCTTTGATGTCCTTTGGCGGATGAAGGCTATTGTTAGTTGTTAATTCATTTTCTATGTAGTTTTAAGAGAGGTTTGTCTCTCCTTTGACCAAGTTGATATTGGTATCATTCAGTGAGGAGCTTTGCAGTCTTGCTGGAAGCTTATGGGTGGTAATACTGGTGAACTCCATCCTGAGCCCATGCTTCAGACAGTGGCTCATGAAGAATCCCCTGTGTTTGAGTTTGCATCAATTCATCCTCTGTAAAGTCTGTTTTAGTAGACTGAAGTGAATCCTGTATGGCACATGCTGCAGTTGGTCATCAGCACTCAGCGAAATAGTGTGACACATAGTGCTGTTGGTGCCATTTTTATACCACTTGAATACATGTGTTCCATGATATATACAGTACAGTCTATTAGATACTTGGGGGTATCATACAATTGATGTTTCTGCCTAATGAATAAATGTAAATTTATTAAAATTTTAACTGTCAAACTAACAAATAACGAAATAATAATAATAATAATAATAATAATAATAATAATAATTATTATTATTATTATTATTATATATTTCTAAACGAGTAAACAAGGAAATTGGTGTTTATTATAAAATAATAATATTTTTATTTTGTAATTTCTTTTCTACGGCACATTATTGCAAGGTGGTCAGGTGGTTAAAGTTTCAAGCATTCATTTTCACCGAAAATGTTACATTTTAATAGTCTGTCTGTATAGTTTGGGGTTTTTAATATGATCTACATCTCCTATGTGATGTAATCTGTAATTTGGAATTAAGCAAATGTGACTTAAGACAATGTGGCTTTGTGTTTGCAATGCATGATATTTAAATGAACCACATTCCTTACGGTCTCAGTTTGCTTGCAAACCGTCCTCATACCCCTGAAACGAACCAAGTGCGACAACACTGGTTATTTTTTGCATAGCATCCTTAATGCCTGATTTGTCCTCATATTTTACCCATTAACCATTTGTGTTTTGCAGAAACAGTGTAAAGGGCAGCGTCTCTTGGATCTGGTGTGCGAACATCTAAACCTGTTGGAGAAGGACTACTTTGGTTTGATCTTCAGTGATTCTGACAGCCAAAAGGTCAGAGAGCCACTTTAACGGCAACTGCCGCCTGAAATGTAACGTATTCTGAATAGTTCTGTGCATTGTGAAACAAAGCTTTTGTTCCCATGTTCAGTTTGAGACCCGCAGGTGGCAAAGGTAATTGTTGTGGAGAAGGAAGCAATTTTAGTAATTATGCCATTGCCTGGGACTTGCTTTTCTGGGTGGCTTCCAATAGTGCTGTCAGGTATGCTGGGTTTGAGTTAGTTACTGACATGAGCAAAACGGTTATAGTTTAATACAGTCTTCTCTAAAGTGCACAGCCAAGTTTTTTTTGTTAGCTATTTATGAATGTATTATGAAACATACTTTTCACTGGAAATCCGATTACCTGAAATGCAATACTGCATTGATATACTACATACCACCTAATAACCACTATTTGAGTAATTGAGTTAAAATCTTTTATAGAATCAAGTTTGGTTGATTTTTCTTTTTATTTCTTAATAGAACATATTATATAATCAAAATCTTGAGTCATAACTCTATCAAGAATGAATCACACATTTTTATTGTTGCCTGTCTACCAAAGTATCTTAATGTAGACTATATTGTCATCTATAATTTATTGCGACTCATAATTTTTTTTATGTTTAACACCATCCCACTGTCAATTATCTTTAATTTTCCAGCTTTTGTCAAACATGTCTGCTGAATTTGAACTCAGCTTTAACGATTTATATGCAATTTCCTTGGACTCACATGATATGTAATTTTGATGGCATTTGGGGGAAAAAAAAACACTTACACTTAACCCTTGTGCATTAATTAAAAAAAGTTACACATAGGTTCATTATGGACAAAAATGGCCATGTCCAAAAACTGTCATAAAAATATCATAGATTTATAGTTTTTTCCACTTTCACTGACATAATTTTTTTAACCAGCATCAGCTCTAATCATAATGACCAAACATTCATTCATTTTTAGAATTTTAACCCTTTAAACACTGGTTTGTTTACATAATGCCACTGTTGTTTTTTTAGGAACAAATTAAAAATAGTAATTATTTTCAATTTAATAGATGCTAAGCAGATTTTTTTTTTGTTTGATTATTAGAGCCTCGGATATGTCAATGATTAACAACAACATTCATTTTGATGCTTTCATATTTTTTATGCAGTATCAGATTTAAAAAAAAGCTACCACTTAGGTCCATAATGGACAAAAATGGCTATGTCAAAAAAGTGTCATAAAATATTATAGAATAATATTTTTTTCTACTTTCACTGACTTATATTTTAACCAGCATCAGTTCTAATCATAATTACCAAACATTCATTTATTTTCAGAATTTTAACACTTTAAACGCCGGTTTGTTTACATAATGCCACTGTTGTTTTTTATAAAAAATATAATAATTATAATTATTTTCAGATTAATAAATGCTAAACAGAATTTTTTTTATTTTTATTATTAGAGCCTCAGACACATACAAACCACACTCTGAAATCCATACCAACACACTCACACAATTATATATTCATAATGTATCTAATTGGCTCTATAATATGCATAAGCCAAAAACAGCAGAAAACAACAACAAAAGCGATGATATGCCAAACCTGAAAAAATGGCACGATCTGGTAAAAAATATTTAAAATGTAAATGTTGAAGCCTTGCCAACATAATGAAAGCATGTTAAACAAGATTGCATAATTTTATAGTTAAATGGCACTGGGATTAAAAATCGCCGTTTTAATGGGTTTCAATGTGCCATTTTTGTCCAAAACGACGCTAAGAGGGAGTATTTTGTGTAACTAGTGCAAAAAATATATTTTTAAAGAAAATAGGGTGAAATATTAAAATTCCAATAAACATTCACACCTGTGGAAAATTTTATGCAGTTAGCATTAACACAGACAAAGTTATCAAAAAAACAAAACTGAAAAAGCCAAAAATGTCCACAAGGATGCACAAGGGTTAAACACTATAGATAAATGGGAAGCAGACACTTCTTTTCCTAGTAAATTTATCATAAGGAGAGAATAGGATGTGTTGATAATGAAGTGCTCTTTTCTTTTGTCAAACATTATGCACATATTCCAGATAATTGATACTCATTCTGCATTAAATTGGTTTGCATGTTGATGAGTGAGCACAGCTCTTATCTGCTCTCTGTTCAAAGTAATTGTGTTCAGGTTAAAAAGCACATTCAGTTGAAGTGTGCTTCCAAACACTTGGCTCCGAACACCCATAAAGACTTGACCATTGATAACAGTTAATTAAAAATATAGTTCACCCAAAAATTAAAATTCTGTTATTTTTTTACAGTTGTTCCAAATCCTGTATTTTCTTTCCTGTGAGACAAAATTTTGAAGAATCTTTAAGCAACTCTTTTCCATACAGCAACAGTTCACCGTCTGTCGCTCACTTCGACGTTGTGTTGAAGAAGCGACACTAGGGGTATGTCTTGAGAGCCTCGCACATCTCTGAACTTGAGAAAAGGCCAATGAGAAATTGGCAGACAGAATTTTCATGTCCCGCCCCCGGACATTTGAGTTTAAAGGGAGGGAAATGCATCTGTTCATTCAGAAATGTTCTTCGAAGCAGACCGGTTATGTGATTAGCGAGCTGCGATTCACAATTCTGTTCACTTCATCTCTAAGAGTGTATGCTGTTGGATCTACAGCACATATCAGCGGCTTTCTCCTCTGCATGGCAGTGCAGCTTTGCCCCTGGGAACTTCGACAGCACTTTCTAAAAGGGAATATTGTAAAAGAGTTTAATTCTCTAAAAGAGCAATACACAGTGGCGTTGAACGTCCTTTTCAGGACGCGTCTTTATAAAGATGCCCTTCCGCCCCTGTGTAGTTCCTGGATGCGGTCGAGTTCTCTCCGCTCCTGACGGTCACAGGCGCAGCCTTGTGTGTCTGGGCCACAATCACACCGAGGAAGCGTTTGTGGATGTTCGTGTTATCACTGCGAGAACCTTACCAAGGCAACGTTGCGGTCACGGCTTTCCTTCCTAAAAAGGAAGGCCACTCCAGCCACCCCCTGCATCGCTCCTTCTTCCTACGGGATTGAGGACAACCCGGCTGGCGATGGAGGTGATTTGGGGATAACAGCGGGCTCGGGCCCGCCCCCCGACAGGCTCGTTGACTTCCGCACGGGCTCGGGCTGACAGCGGCTCGCCTCACGGCCAGTCTGCCTATCCTCTTGAGCCCCCCGAGCTTGATGATGAGCTCGCCGCTGCATCGGAGAGTGTTCCGGCATCTGATGCGGAAGACTCGATTGGGCTGCCACCCTCGGGTCAGCACGCCCAGTCAGAGGCTGACGCCCAGATAGCCGACATGCTTGCCCAAGCTGCCGTCAGCGTGAGGTATGTCCGGGGGCGGGACATGCAAATTCTATCTTCCAATTTCTCATTGGCCTTTTCTCAACTTCAGAGATGCGCGAGGCTCTCAAGAGAGACACCTAGTGTCGCTTCTTCGACACAACGTCTCGTTCCCTCCATCAGGGAACGGAGGTAACAACAGTAAACTAGACGTTTGTAGTGACTACAGCTAAAAACATCATAAAAGGTCTCGTGGGACTGTATCATGTTAACTGTTGTCCAGTTATCATCGGGTATTTTATGTTTTTAATTCAGTTTTGTGTAGAAATGTCCTAATTTTCATTTCAGCCAGGACCACTTCCGTCAAATAAATACTTTGACTTTAAATACTGTTCTTTTTTTCTGAAAGTGAAACTTGGTACAGCTTTACTGTTTATCAGGTTGGTTATTCGGTATTTCAGTTGGTCTACTTAAAGAATGGTATATTGTAAACCCTGTACATTCAGCATACTGCTGCAGTAGTATGAGTAGTATGTAAGTATGCTATTCCGAATATAGCAATAGCCTTTGTTTTTATTCTTTTTGTATCAAATTAAGATTGCCAAGATTAAGGACAAGCTTTCATCTTCTGCGCTTCTATTTCTTGGGTACGAGATGGCCTTATGTTGCAAATTAAGTTTATGCAGATGTACTACAGATTGCATTGATCTCCTCTGATCTTCCAAAATGCCCTAATACTGAGCATCTCATTTAGATTTATTGCCATGGTGGGGAGACAGATGCTGAGATTTGATTACATCTCCTTATGCTGGAAACAGCAGCACCTTGCCGTCTCTCAATTGATACATATGGAGGGACAAGGAGAGTGTCCGTGCACTGAGAGTGATATTAAGAGGTTGTCAAAGGCAGCAAAGTACAGATATTTCATATAGCTCACATATCTGTATGTTTTTTTTATGTTGTGTATTGCAGAACTGGTTGGACCCTTCCAAGGATATCAAAAAACAGATGAGAAGTGAGTGAATCATTAACACACATTTTCTTAAACTATTCTGAGTTCAGAACAATTTAAGCTCAATCTACAGCAGTTATGTCAACATAACAAATAATGCATTAACATTATTTTATTGTGATAAAATTGCTTAAGCTTTTCTGTGTAAAGTTATATCTAGTTTTACCACTTTGTTGCTTTGAAAACTTAATGCCAGAGACCCAAAAACGCTAAAATGACTGTAAAAACAACAGTTTTAACAACTGTACAGATTAAAGAATACACAAATTTGAACAGCATAATTAATGTACTGTAAGTGCTTTAATAAAATTAGAATATTCACATTTCTGCCTTTAAACCCTCATACAATTGGCCCCATTCACTTCCATTGTATAACTAAATTGCCTTTACACACTGACAACAAGATACATTAATTGATACAGTAATTAAGATACAGTCAATATAATGCCAGCTAAGTTGATCCTTTAATTCAGAATATCTGCTGTTTCTCTGATGAGAGACTGTGAACAGTAACTCAAGTCCATTAAAGAGTCACCCTCTCACTGACCTTCGCTTTTATGGGCCAGAGGCAGGGCACACTAAAGCACTAAAGATCTGCTCCCCATGAGAAATATTTTTTACTGTTTACAGTATTAGTCAGACCCTCTGCAAGCATAAGCAATTCACTGAATTGTTGTGGCTCTTTCTCACTTTGTGTGCATGTGTGTGTGTTCACAGCTTCTCCTTTGCATTTAACCTTTGCTGTGAAGTTCTATCCACCGGACCCCTCGCAGCTTATGGAAGACATTACCAGGTGACAAAAGGACCATACAGCAGTTTAACACTTCTACACAGTATTGCCCTAAAGGAATAGTTCTTCCAAAAATAAAAAAATAAAAAGATAGTC
Source organism: Xyrauchen texanus (assembly GCF_025860055.1). Lineage (NCBI taxonomy): Eukaryota > Metazoa > Chordata > Actinopteri > Cypriniformes > Catostomidae > Xyrauchen > Xyrauchen texanus. The sequence goes on along the minus strand of NC_068314.1, from coordinate 15,699,343 downwards.
TCAAAATGTTGTCTTTCTATCCCCGTATTATTTTAATTCTTCTGTGAGACAAAAAAGGCAGAATCTCCAAGCTTCTGTTTTCCTTACAAGGAAAGCTGATGGTGATTTATACTCCAAAAATAAAATCCACTTTAATCATGCATTATAATTTTTTTTAACAGTTTACTTTTTAAAGTTAATCAAAATAATATATATATCTATATATATATATATATATATATATATATATATATATATATATATATATATATATATATATATATATATTATATTAAATATAAAATAACCTAAAAATTGTACTGTAGTCATCCATTCTGTATATTAACAAACCCTCACACATCGGCACACACAAGCAAATATGAACATTAATGCATTTAAGTACAATAAAACTGATTACAAATGTATTTTTAATCTGAAAATAACTGTACTTCTCTAACTTAAATTAAACTAGAAATTAGTGTGGTACCACACATATTCACAAAGTCGGTTCACACAGTAACACATATCACATGCTGCTCTGTGACTCCGCCCTTCTACAAGAATTATGAACAAACATGTAACTTCTTTTTGTGTTCAGGGTTGGCATAAAAATTCCCATTTTATATTCCTAGAGCTTCTTAAATGAGTTTCTCTGAGTCATAGATTTTCTATGAGGCATATTTTTTTTATTTCATAACGAGACATTCTTCAGTCTTGTCAGTCTTCACCTGAAACCTATGCCATTGCATATGATAGCTTTGTTTGAGGAAAAGATCAACATTTCAAAAGTCACTGTTCACTTAAAATCTTCACCTCTGCTGCAGCTCTGAAATCTTATTCTCCATTTTACATATTCAAATTGCCGTCATTTGAAACAAACCACATGAGTTGTGTGGACTTCTTTTATTGTGCTTTTATTGAGGTTGTGACCATGAACTATTGTTCTATTAAAAAGAGATACATTAATTTATGTCTTCAAAAATAAATAAATTAATAAATATAACAGTATACAGGTTAAGAATGTAATCAGGATAATTTTTGGGTGAACCATTTCTATAGCACTTGTACATAGGCTTCAGCTTATTTGTTATATGCTGCAAATAGTCAAGTAGAGTGTGTTATAGAACGCAGTATGCAACAATAAGCTTTTTAAACTGTAGTATGGTACATTGTTTCATTATGTTTTCTAATTTCATAACCAAGAGCCATCTAGTTCTCATCTAATAAATACATGTTGATTTTTAGTAAGGGATAATGTACAGTTAACTGGTTATCATTGCAAAATAAATCCCTATAGGGGTTTATTTTGTGATAACAACTGTCTGACTGTACATCATCCAGCTTATTACACTGCTTCTAACCAAAAAAAGAAATACATGGTCATAAAATATGTATTTGTGTTTAAATTATATGTGAGAATAAAGAAAAAGCTGAACAGTTTGCCTCAGAGTTCTGTTGGTGTTTATTTTGTAATTAATGTCCATCTGACTGCTCATAATGCAGCTTATTACAAGACTACTTGCCAAATAAATTAATAAATGCTCATGAAATTGATTTGCGAAGAAATTATCTTATTCGTTACTTGTAGAGATTAAAAAAGTGATCCGAGAAGCAGGAAAGATGACTCGTTATAACCAGTTAACCTGTCTGATACATGGATATGCGGTTGTTACTCAGATATATCACACCACTAGATGGCACCATTGACCAATCAGAATCGAGTATTCCAGAGAGCTGTGTAATAATGTTTTTTTTTTTTTGTCTGAACTCTCTTGAGTTCACTCAAATAATAAATAATTTAACATTGCTTCTGGTCTATTCATCATTCAAGTGCATTTCGTTGTTTGATTAAGTATTCTATACATTGTGCTTTGGTTGTATATTACACACTTTGGCAGATGTAGCAGTCCTTTCGGATATTCCATTCAGAACATTTGCAAACCTTGCCAAATTTACATGGTTGTATTTTGTTCTTAGTATGGTACAGACATTATTGAATATAGACCTAACCTTTAGAACTTCTGGCATTACGTAAAGGTCTAGCGTTAAACCTGACTATCAGAATCACATAAAATGCTTACATGAGATTTGATATAGTCTCTTTATTCTTTGTTCCAGGTACTACCTGTGTCTGCAGCTGCGAAATGACATCCTCTCTGGCCGACTGCCCTGTTCTTTTGTCACGCACGCTCTGCTGGGCTCCTACACTGTGCAGGCGGAGCTGGGCGACTACGACCAAGAGGACCACGGCTCAGACTATATTAGTGACTTCAGCTTTGCCCCAAACCAGACCCGTGAGCTAGAGGAGAGGGTGATGGAGCTACACAAGACTTACAGGTCAGAAAGAGATAATTTAGCCTTGGGCTAACCCTAAAGTTTTTTTTTACAGGGTTCCCACGTTCATGAGAATCATGTATATCAGCTAGAAATCGCAGTTACTATATCTTGGAATGCTCATTACATGCTTATTTCTGTAGCTCAAATGGTAGATCATGGCACAAACAATGTTATGGGTATTATTCCTCGGCAACATACAAAATTGAAAATATTACCTAAAACTTTTTAAACTTTTATTTAGCTGCTGTGCAAGCTCTGGTATCTGCTTCAGAAAAGATTATTAAATTAATTTAGTAAATGTATCCAGTGCTTTTTATGAATTGTGATAAAACACATGTTGACATATACCACCTTACTGTTCAGCATCTGTCATTGATGTTTTTTTTCTGAAAGTAGTGAATCATACACCATACATTCATTTCATAGTATTTGGTACAGTGAGTGCCTTTTTTTTTGTTCCAATGTGCCTTCTTTAATTTATTCCTCCAATTATCATTATTTTGTGAAACATTTTACCCAAAAAATAAATAATGTTTACATTGTTGAAATGTTGAGGAAGCCATCCTTTGCATTCTTATGAAAAAGTAGTTTAAGGAATATTTCATACAAAATTAAAAATTCTCTCATCATTTACTCACTTTTATGCCATCCCACATGTGTTTGACTTTCTTTCTTTAAGAATAATTTATCAGCTCCTTTGCTACATACAATGCAAGTAAATGGGTGCCAACATTTTGAAGCTAAAAAATAAAATAAAATAAGTCAGCATAAAAGTAATCCAAAAGACCCCACTGGTTAAATCAATGTCTTCAGAAGCGATATTATAGGTGTGGGTGAGAAACAGATCACATTTACATTCTTCTTGTGTTTTTGGTGATTGACATTCTTCATGCATATCGCCCTCTACTGGGCAGGAAGAAGAATTTCAAGCATAAAAAAATAAAAAATTACTTAAATATGGCAGAGTCTATCTGCACTAAGTGCAATTATTGACAGATGCTATTTTCACCAAATGTAAAAAGCAACAATAAGCATCTTCTTTGCACTAAGTGATAGATGCTATTTGTTCTCTAGTGCAAATAGTGGCATGCATGTTACATTTATATAGCATTTTTTCTGACACACAGTGAACAGGGGACTCTCCTCAACCACCACCACCAGTGTGCAGCATCCACCTGGATGATGCAACTGCAGCCATAGTGCACCAGTACACTCACCAGCTATTGGTGGAGAGGAGAGAGTAGATTTATAGAGCCAATTTGTGGATGGGGATTATTAGGAGGCTGTGATTGAGAAGAACCAATGGAGGGAATTTAGCCAGGAGGGGTTACACCCCTCTTCTTTACAAGATGTGCTCTAGGATTGTTCCCAGGGTGAGCAACCTTAGTTTTCCCCAGGAAGTCTCCTATCAAGGTAGAGCTGAGAGCTAGAATTCCAAGAATCCGCAAAGCTGTCATTGCTGCACGTGGAGGATTTTTTTTTTATGAGAAGTATTTGAAGTAATTAAATTAAATTTAACACATTTTTTTCCCCAAATTGTATAGTAATTTTTCACATTATTAATGTTCTCACTATACATTATGAATATATATATATAAACAATGAGGGTTTATGAAAGAATGTATGGATTGATGACAAACAGCATAAACTATTTAGCTATTTTCACTAAAGTATTTCATTATAAGAAGACAAACTGCTCCACAAGAAACTCAAATCTGTGATTTCTTTTTAAATTGGTTAATTTGCACAATCCATACAAATGAAATGATTCACCAGAATAAATCATACTTTCTAATGCTACATATGAGAGAGAAGACAGTTTGATTATTTCCTCAGCTCAGTCTATTGTAGGACTGCATACTCAATATAATATAACATAAAAGCAGCAGCATTTTTGCTACACTGCTACTTGTTGAAAAAAATTGCTTGTTAATGGCTACACATTTTGAAAACCAAACTATTGTCAAACTGTTGAAGTGAGTTGCATTGCTACTTTTTTGTTAGTTTCTTTCAACACTATACAGCTGTAATAATGGTATATTCTATCCTGTTTCTCAGGGGAATGACACCTGCAGAGGCAGAAGTGAACTTCCTGGAGAATGCTAAGAAACTCTCCATGTATGGAGTCGACCTGCATCATGCTAAGGTACATCAAAATCACCAGGATAAAGGTACAATCTGTAACTATTGTTATGGATGCTACAACAGCAAGTTGTGTGTCACAACAAATATGCATTTATATGTGTGTATTTAGACCTGCAATTGCTTAAAGGAGAAATTATTTCTCCTTTCCCAGCATAGGAAGTGTTGTTCCCCTTTGACTTGCAATTTATGGATATATTCAAGTGATATCTCCATCAGTATATCTTTGTTTCTTAATCAGAAGAAAGAAAGTCATATGACTATGAGAAAGAGTGTGTAAATGTAGATTTTTGGATTAACAATTCCTTTAATATGTCAGATTGGAGCAGTGTTTGGGATGCTTAATTGAAAACAGTCATTATTTTTGCAAATGTATTTCTTGCACCAGTGGCAAAGAAATTTCACTTCACCTTTGAACGTTCAGGCTTTTCAAAGTTCCTGAGTTTTTTGTGCAGTGATAGTGGTGTTTTTTTGCTGACCAAGCTTTTAGTAACCACCCACAGTATAAAAAGATACTGGCAGTGAGTTATTACCCTTCTGTGCCTTTAAAATATTATTCTGCACTTTTTTCTTCTCTTCCTGGGGCAGGATTCAGAAGGGACAGATATCATGCTGGGTGTGAGTGCCAATGGTCTATTGATTTACCGTGACAGGCTTAGGATCAACCGCTTTGCCTGGCCAAAGATTCTCAAGATCTCCTACAAAAGGAGCAATTTCTACATCAAGATACGCCCTGGAGAGGTAAACACAGCTTTTAGATGATCTAAGTGCTGAGACGTGGAAAATCACCAACAATGGCTTAATAGTGGAAATAATTTGGAGAAAAAAAATCTTCCAGAGAAAGTCCTCACTTCAGAATCTTGCTCAGTTTCACACATGAGGAAAAGAGTATTTGAAATGAAAGCAGTTGTAAATTGGCTGGTAAAAGAATAGTTCACCAAAAATTTTTGTTCCAATCACATATTACTCTTCAGTGGAACATAAAATGAAATGGTAGGCAGGATGTTCACTCTTCCCTTTTTTATATAATGAACATGGATGGGGACCAGGGAAAGTCGTGGTCACCATTCAATTTCATTGCATGGAAAAAGGCAGCTTGGAAATTCTGCTAGATAACTCCTTTTCTGTTCCATGCAAGAAAGAATGGCATACATGTTTGGATTGACATGAGTAGGCAAATTATGTTCATTTTTGGGTGACTATCGCTTTAAGCCAATATTTGGCTACTAAGAGAGCTCAGTCACTTGCACACTCCTGTTTGGTCATCATTTGTGGCCCTGAGATTCACTAGATTTTAAGTAAATCACTTGATATGCTTGCCAATTGAACAGTCACTTAAATCTGAATGGAAAAGTTGGAAATGAATGGATAGCCAGAGGTCCTGGACCAGGGGTACTCAATAGGCAGAATCCGGTCTGGATCCGGACCAAAGGATAATTGTGCTAGTTATCTGACACCTAGCTAAGTGGTTGTGTACTTTTATCTGATTGTTATGTCTTTAATATTGTTGAGAGTTGGTTAGGTTTATGGTGGGGTTGGGAGCTTAATAATATCTAAAAATTCTGTAATGTAAATTTAAATTATTGTTACTAAATTTACCCTACCCCATCCCTAAACCTAACCAATTATCATCTATGTTAAACATGAAACCTCATTCATGATTTATATCATTCATAATTGGTTAGGTTCAGGAATGGGGTTGAGTTGGGTTAGGGGATCTAAATTAAGTGACATGATCGTGTAATATAACCACACTAATATCTAAGTATAACTAAACATATTGCGGTTAAACACATGCAATATCCGAAGATTGGCAGTGACGCCTTTAGTTATACTGCCCTCTGCGTGTGTCGGATACAGACTCAAGAGGGTGCTTTTGGCATCTGTACATTGATATGCTGGGCTCTTGCACAAGCGGCATTATTTGACGCCTCGGGAGTGAGAATGGGTTGGGCAAGTTATAAAAACTATTCAAAAAAAGATATATAATTTCCTAGCCATATAACTACTGACATCATGTAAGCTACATATTATTATCTGGATCTTTACTGGGAAGGAAAAGTAGAAACCAGACCTCTTGGAACTTGAATTGAGTACCCCTGTCCTAGACTCTGTAGAGTTCTACATTCTGATTGGTGGATCTCTCCCAGCCTGGCTATCCTGCAATTGAACACATGCCCTTGTGGGTCCACAGAGCAACTGGCTCAGTGGTCATCTTTCTACACAGGGAGTCAGTTGAGAGAGACACATAAAGAGCTCCTTCAACTTCACTGCTGCAGCTGTGGAAGTGCCCAGAATAGGAACCAAATGGACCAATATAGAGTGCTCAAATGCCAGGATCATGCTTACATCCTCTGTCTGAAAAATGGATGCTTTATTTCCCCCAAGAGAAGCTTAGGGCAGGAACCTCTCTCTAGGTCATTAGACTGGAGATGAAGCAAAAGATTAAGTATAATTAGATCCTTAGGCAGCTCAGAACTAACGCTGTTGCGAAAGCGAAGGTTTTCCTGAGCTTAATTTAGGAGTTGGTAATGGCTTATTTTATGCCTTATGAAGGGTATTTTTAGTTTATTTGGAACAGCATTTTTCCCTTGCCAAAAAGAACTGAAGTTTATTAGTCTGATCTGTTCTTCCTCTTGTTTTACACCACAGTACGAGCAGTTTGAGAGCACCATTGGCTTCAAGCTCCCCAACCACAGATCTGCTAAGAGACTATGGAAGGTCTGCATCGAACACCACACCTTTTTCAGGTGAACTAGATGGACCAGTTTAATTTTTCTTTTCTGAATTTGTGTTCATAGTAGTCTGTTTCATAGTCTGATGAAGGGTTGTCACGATACCACAATTTCAGTAGTCGGTACCAGTACCAGTAAAATTTCATGATTCTCAATATCAATTTCGATACCACAGCAAAAATGGATACTATGCTACACTTTTCTTTTGCCTATTTAAAAAGTTAAATATCCATTTAAATAATAAATTAAAACAACTGCATGTTTCATTCAAGTGTTTTTCAATTGAGTAAACATTATTTACATTTTTATTTATTTATTTATTTATTTTATTTACATTTGTTTATTTGGCCCTATGAAACATTATATTTTATCCCCAAATCTGGTATTTTCCTTTTTTTTTTGTATTTACATTTGAACTTCAGCATTGAAATGGTGTCTAATCAAATTAATTCATAAAATTATAAATGGATAGTTCACCCAAAAATGAAAATTCTCTCATTATTTACTCACCCTCATGATAACCCAGGTGTGTCCATCTTCACCAGAACCCATTTGGAGAAAAACTGAAAAATGTCTTGGCTCAGTATGTCTTTAAAATGCAAGTGAATGGAGATTTCTCTTTTGAAGCTCCACAAATTACAGACAGTCAGCAGCGTAAATGAATGAATGTCTTCTAAAGTGACACGATCGCCTTTCGTGTGAAAAAGATAAATATTTAAGTACCTTTTTAACTATAAATCATGCGTCCGGTGAGCAGTGGTAAACGTGTGACGTAATCGCATTGACATTTGAAACATGTGAGAACTTACGCATGTGCATCACAGACAACAGCACTGTTTTCAAGTGAGAAGGAGAAATGCTGTACAGTATCTTGGTTGGTTTTGGTTAAGATCTGTATTGATCTGTTTCTTTACTCACAATGGTGCGTTTGTGTGCTCATCCTGGATGTCTCAACCAAGTGGGGAACATGAGACTACATCTGTGTCCATGGCAACATGAATACCTCACACAAGAGACCACTTGGACTCCACCCTCTCATGAAGTATAAAAGTAATTAAATATTTATATTTTTGGACTAAAAGTGATCATGTTGCTTTTGAAGACATTAACCGTTGGAGTCACATCGATGACGTTTATGTTGACTGTCTGTGATTTTTGGAGCTTCAAAAGAGAAATCTTCATTCCCTTGCATTTAAAGACCTACTGAGCTAAGACATTTTTCTGTTTTTCTTCAAATGTGTTCTGGTGAAGATAGAAAGTCATACACACATGGGATATCATGAGGGGAAAATAATGAGAGAAGTTTCTTTTTTGAACAATCCCTTTAATAAAATGAAAATAGAACAATTGCTTTTTAACACACCATTGCATTTTTGTTAATCAGATAAAGTGATTCTGTAAAGATCCTCAGAGTATAATCTAAAAATAAAACCATTGGTCTTATTTTTTGTCAAATAAAGTGCTGCACAACAGAGCATTACATTTATAAATAAAAACATTGATAAATGCATTTATTCAGTACAACAGCACTCTTGTTTGTGAGCTATTGCTTCAATATTATTATTTAAATTATTATTATTGTGAATATACATTACAGGGAATTTTACATTTTACTATACATTAACATTTTTCTGTCACAAGTTTAATCAAGCTCTTATTTTGGCATGAAGGCTTTTCAGTTTGTGTGTGTGGTTTTTTTTTTAAAGCTCCACGCAATTGGATATGTAGTAATTTAAATGGCCCAGTGTGATTATTAAAGCGTAAATGCTGCAATTTAATTATATAAACATGGTCTGCAGGCACTATGCACTTCTCAGTAAATAAGTGCTCTGTTTTGTCATCTGTTACAATATGCACAGCCTGCGTGATGCTCTTAATTTAATTGAGTGGCTTCACACATTCACTGTAAAGCTCACTGCACATGCAGACAGTATATTTATTTAATTAAATTGCATATTTTAAATAGATCAATTGCATTTTTATATGAGTGTTTGAAAGCAGTCTTGACATCATGTGTGTATCAAATTGAGTCTGTGGTCTGTACTACCAGTAGGATACTGCAGAAACATATCAGGTTACTTGACTGTAACCCTTGTTCTCTGAAAAAGTAGAACGAGACGCTGCGCTTGATTCAGCGCTTTGGGAACATCTCTTAGGAGTGACCAAACGTGAATATGTGGGCAACATGTCAATGAAATTGACTAGAACCTAGAAGCTTGTGATGATGACCCAAGAACGTGAGAGCCCGGAGTGGCATGAACATCCAAACTATAAAATCTTATGAATGTGTACAAAGAGGACTAGCCTGCCGCATTACAAACATGCTGCAGAGGGGAACCCCCCACCAAAGCTTTAGAAGAAGCGACCCCCCCTGGTAGAATGAGCCCTGATGCCTACTGGCGAAGCTTGACCGTATGCCTCATAGGCAAGGGCAATAGCGTCCCTCACCCAATGTGACATTGTCTGTTTTGTGGCGGCCGCACCCTTGTTACGGCCCCCTTGACAAACAAATAGTTGTCCTGACTTACGCCACCGGCAAGTACGGTGGACGTAGCGTCTGAAGAGCATGGACTAGACACAGTCTGAAAAGTTTCTCCTGAAACTTCGGCCTCAAGAGTGACCAGATGTACGGTCAATAAAGGAACCTTAGGCAGGTAGTTCCTGATTGAGGATGCAATATCGCTTTTGTCATTCCTGTGGCAAAGTCTAAGCAGGATGGCAAGATAGACAGAGCCTGCAAGTCCCCAATTCTTTTCATAGAAGTAATAGCCATAAGAAAAACCATCTTTAGTGTCAGGAGCTTGTCAGCCACTCTAGAGGTTCAAAGGGCTCTCAACCAGACCGTCAAGGACTATAGCTAAGTCCCATGAAGGGATCCTGGTTCTCACATAGAAATACTCTGTGGCAGCTTTCAAGCTGCCAGGTTCTCTGAAATGGGTACCAATTTTGATACTTCCCATTGAGGGGATGTCGGGTGTTCGCTGAAAACCGCTACCCCCTGAAACACCAGAGGCGGTGGTAATGGAGAGGTTTCATAGGGGTGTCTAGGAAGGAGCAGGTAGATATTTTGCGCACCCCATCAAGAGAGGGGCTACCCCACAAGTTTGGGCGCAAGACCATCAGGATTTCCTCTTTGGAAATAATGGTGTTGGGGTCTTGCTTTGGAGGCTGCTGAGGCGACGAAGCGATCCACAATCTTTACGAGGGTGAGCGCGACTCGCCACACTTTGTTTTTGAGACTCCCTTCTAGAAGGACTGGGGTGAGGCTGGGTGGCCGACAGCCCCTCCCGCTGAGTGCAGCGAGGAAGGAATTGCACAAAGGCTTCCTCGTGTTTTTTTGCCTCTTGAAACCTGTTGACGACCGTATTCACCGAATCGCCAAACAGGCCTGAAGGTGAGACCCGGGGTATCAAGTAGGAATACTCTGTCCTTATCCTTGATGCCCGAGAGGTTTAGCCACAGATGACTCTCTGTGCTGACAAAAGCAGCCAATGAACGGCTGACAGCGCGAGCCGCCTGCTTGATTGCACGGAGAGATAAATCTCTGGCTCGACGAAGCTCTGAGAATGCTCCCTTGACGATTGTACCACCCGCACTCAGGTCTTTCAAACAGATCAGCCTGGTGTGCCTGTAACACCGCAATGATGTGTAGCGCGGAACCAGCCTGACCTGCTGCTTGATAAGCTTTCCCCACAATCGTTGAGGTGGTTCTACATGGCTTTGTGGGGAGAGTTGATCTCTTCACTGATGCCGAACCAGGCGAGAGATAGCCTGTGTGCGTCTCCTCTAACTGAGGCATCAACGTATACACTCATGCCTTAGCACCCATGATAGTCGAATATATCGACGTTGAAGGTACAAAGATACAGGAAATATAATGTTTCCTCCATGAACGAGTTAACTTATCATGGAGTTCTTCAAAGAAGGGGAGAAAATAGTTCTGTTTTCCCTTCCCCTGACCAACAGACAGAAATCTGTCTTCTAGTTTTGACCGTTTGGGGATCTCTTGTTCGCATGACCAGTCTAGCTGTTATCTGGCCACCGCACGAGTAACCACCTCGAGTAATTCCTCAAGTGCTTTATCATTATGTGAGGAACATTCAGAGGCAACTCAATGTTGACAGACCCAAGAGATTCATCGTCCCTGGGCGGGGCGCGCTTGAGAACACACGAGGGACCAGCTGGATTTGGAGAGAGAGCGAGTGATAGGGACGGACCCGTCTATCGATCCTCAGCCAGATCCATACACGAGCCCCACGATGCAATGATGGGTGCTGGCTTTTGGAAGTAAGCGAGACGAGTGCGCAGCATCTTCACTGTGAACAGCTCACAATGCTCACACTCGCCTCGCTCCCTCAAACAAACAAAGCAAAACTGGTGTGTGTCTGATTCAGCCATAGGACGTAAGCATGGAAACACACACCGTTTGCTTTGTTGATCGCTTTTTTTCTTCCTTGTCTTTCCCACACTTGAATGATAGAAAGAAGACAGATTTCTGCACACTGCCTGATGAATCTAACTCCTATCAAAGAAAAACAGAGAGCTTGAGAAGCACAAACACAACACAGAGTGGTCTGAGACAAAAGACCTGACAATGCACCTGTGGCACATCTTTTTATAGCCCTGGTACTGGCGCATTCTGATGATGTCACCAACAGAGGCTATAAAGGTTCTAGTCAATTTCATTGACATGCTGCACACATATTCACAGCTGGTCAATACTAAAAGACATTCCTAAAGCACTGAATCAAGCACAGCTTGGCAGGGAACACTGCATTAATAAGATATTTTTTTTAATTTTAGTATCGACTTGGTACTGAAGTACCGGTACTTTTGACATCCTTTGTCTGATGCATATTGTTTACAAAACTGGAACGTACTTTTTTTACAAGACAAGCTAGACTCTGGTTGACTGACTCAACTTCCCAGAGTATGCACACCTTTTTTTTTTTTTGGTGAGTCCTCCTGAAAAAAAAGTCAGAGTTGATACAATGAACAGTTTTGAAAAATAACTAATCACTGGATTTTCCAGAGTTTGCCAGATTAGAGCATTATATCTGTGAAAGATATTAATTGTTTTGTTTGAAGCTTAGTTAAGTTTGAAAGTTAACTTGATATTCTTAAGCAGAACTATTACGCTTTGTTTTCTGAGTTCTTTCTGTGAATAACAGTTACCCTAAACAGCAGGAAAAACAAAACAAACTGGTTGGTTGCTTTACATGTCAGTCAGACATTCTCTTTCTGTCTAAGCAATAAGCTGCAATGTGGACCAGACCCTTTTATTCCAATTTTTGAACATTTTGCTTTAAATTTAGCTTTACCTTCTTTCAAATAATCTCAGTCCTTTGTGTCATGACATCCTTCCAATGTCCGATAGTCATGCTGCCCCATTTAAGTGTGTGAGAGCTTAGGTGTGAGTAACCTTGTTTGTAAGATCAAAGACCACTAATGCCATATCTTCCCTCGCTCCAGGTGTGGCGTGTCTTTCTAGGTGCTTGTCATTTTTTCATCCTATGTTCAGACTTGTGTCTCTGTGCTTATATTTAATGGTGCTTGCTTTATTCTAAACCCCAACCTCTAGGTATTAGCATGAGACATATTTCCGTTCCTATGTAGGAATGTTGCGTTGCTCAAATGGCTCCAGCTACTTATTTTCCCTCATCCATCACTTTAAGTTCCCTGTTTTCAAATATAATGTTTGATTTGATTACTGTGAGATACATTTTTGATTAGTCTACAACTAATGATTATTTTGATATTTAATTAATTATTGCAATTATTGCTTTGATAAATTATTTTATTAAATAATTGTATTTAAAAATATATATAAATGATTGTTTTGTATACAATGTGTACAAACGTTTAAAAGAAAAATGTTATAATATAAATTGAATGTAGTTTTCCAAAACAATCAAAATTATTGAGAGGTCAGTTTAATTGACGTGGATGCATGCAAACTCACTTGCTTAGTGAAGTTTAATGGAGATTCGCTTGTGGTAAAGACAAAAAGATTTGTGAACTGGTAATATACACCTGATTTTTAACATATCATTTATACAATATATATATTAAAATATAGAAAATAACAGTAAAATGTAAATTACATGCTGAAGAGAAACAACTTGTAACCGTATTAAATCACACAACGCACATGGCACCAGAATGATCACACAGTGAATTTGGCAAAAGAGACGAAATTTCTGTTGTTTGAATTGGTCTGTGCTTGCAGAAATTTGAATCACTGCCCCACTGGCTGAAGCTGTATGTCAGGGGTCACCAACCTTTTTGATACTGAGAGCTACTTCATGGGTACTGAGTCATACGAAGGGCTACCAGTTTGATACACTCTTCTGAAATAACAAATTTGCTTAGTTTACCTTATACATTATTAATAATGTAAAGACTCTGATCACGTTAATGATTTCTCACAATAATTACCAACAATGACAAGGTGGGAAACAGATATCAATATTCAGCACTTTATTTCTATTTATCTCAGTAATTGTAAAATGTTCAGATGATCACTTACATTACATTTCTTAGGAAAAATGTCCCATTTTCACTAGCCACTGACAAACCTTTTAAACAAATCATGAACTATGTTGCACCATGTTTCAAAAAGTTATCAATTATGTACATTGTAATGTCTGTAATGTAGTGAAAAATCTTAAATATTTTTAAATAAATCTTGTCACATTTTGAACTAATGACCAAATCTGCTGTATTTTTAATAAAATAATAACTGTTACATGTCATGAACACACATTTTAAATTGAACAATTCTTCAATATTTTAATTAAACTTTGCCATGGCACTGACATGTTGCCACTGACATCTGGTATAATTTTCTTTGTTAGTGGGAAGACTGGCATTGCATGCTGTTTACCATTGTATTGTAATCTGGTGTGTAACTTGACACTGCAACTGTGAGTAACTCTTTCAGATGTGCATCAGTGAGGCGTGTTCTGTGTTTGTTCTTGATGAAGTTCATGTCAGAAAATGCTGATTCACATTGATGGGTAGAACCAAACAGGCTGGCAACCTTCATAGCTGCTGTACACACACACACCACTGTACTTCTCTGTGTCAACAAGGCACCAAAAGTTTGGTGCAGCCTGGTAGGCTTTGAGGTGGAGGTCATTTTGCAATGTTATGATTTCAATCTCCACCTGTCCAGCATCCAAGTTGAACGTTGTACTTAGTTGCTCAGCAAAGCTTGTTGTGTCCACATTCATGAAAGTATTGGAAATGAATGATACACATGGCTCAAGCTGATCTAGGTCACAAAACCTATTCTCAAACTCTTGCCCAAGTCTGTTTATGACTTCATAGTACTTGTCTGCAACTTTGTCAAATGTATCAGATGCAGAAGCATTGTCTTTCAGCACTGACTGCACAGAGGGAAAGTGCAGCACCTTTTTTCTCTGTAGATCCACAGAGAAAATGTTCATTTTGGCTTTAAATGCATTTAAAGCACTTATCATATTAACAACAGTCTTGCCTTTACCTTGCAGCTCGCAGTTTAATTGGTTTAGTTTCCCAGTAATGTCCGTCAAAAATGCAATGTCAAGTGTCCACTCTGTGTCCTCTAGCAGTGAGACGTCTTTGCCTTTGGACTGCATGAACTCAAGTTGATTTCACCCAAAAGTGACAAAAAACGAAGTAAAACTCGTCCTCTGCTGAGCCATCTGATTTCTGTGTGTAGTAGCAGGTCACCATATTCAGCTGCCATCTCCTCCAATAGCACTTTGGAAATCCTGTGCTGTTTTGCTTTGGAGAGGATATTGTTTATGATTTTCACAACGGGAGTCATCACGTGCCCAGAGCCGATCACTTTGGCACACAATGCCTGCTGGTGAATGATGCAGTGGTAATGCAGAAATTTTGGGAAGTCTGGGTCACCTTTACAGTGAGCGATGAAACCTGCATGTCGGCCAATCATAGCAGGAGCCCTATATGTGGTCACCGCTACCAGCTTTTCTAATGGTACCTTTTTCTGCACGAAAAACTCCTTCACTGTGTTATAAATGTCAACTCCCTCGTAGTTGTCTTTATGGGCAGTAGTGTCAGGAGTTCTTCTCTTGTGGAGAAATCTTCAAACACCATCCGGATAAAACCCATCAGCTGCGCTGTGCTGTCCACGGACTCGTCGCACTGGATGCTAAACCACCTGCACCTCGCCAGATCCCGGTCCAGCTGATCGACCAAGTTACTGGACAAAGCTGACACTCGTCTAGCCATCGTAGATGCCCCCAGTTGGACGTCGGAGAGAGTGGCGATTACATCGCTTCCATATTTCTCGTCTTTAAGTACAGTGTTAGCAATTATCATCATTGCTTCTTTGACAACTTCTCCGTCTGAAAATGCCTTCTTCTTCTTGATCAGGAAATGCGTAGCTCTAAAAGAGGCTTCGGTTGCTTTTTGTGACTTTTTCGCCGGCCTTGTGAAAAAAAGCTTGTTGCTTACCCAAAGCTGTCTTTAGCTCAAGGGCTTTTTCTGCCCGTAGTGCGCTTCCCGGTGGGTAGTTAGTAGTTTTTGTGATTCGTAGTAAAGTGTCTCTCCACATTGTGCCGCTTTGCCGTTGCCACAGTCGCTCCGCATATAAGACACACGCAGGTTTCTTTCACAGTCGTAAAAAAGAACTCCGACTCCCATTCGTTGTGAAAGTGATACGTTTTCTTTCTTTTTTTGCCATGTTTTTGGGGGTAAGAACCTACGTTCAGCGCCAATCTTCGCTGCGCCCTCTAGCTTAGCCTACTCTCCACGAGCACTGTATTTTCACACGCACAATACTGACCGAACTGGAGTACGTCAGAGTTCACCTAAACTTATCTAAACTTCATGTATAAGAAACATATTTTTAAGATATTTTCATTTTTTAAATCTATATAAATGCAAGTGTGATTAAAAAAAAATGAATAGCAACAGAATAAAATAAAATTTTATACGCAGCTGAGTTGTGCTATTTTTAGAACAGGCCTGCGGGCGACTCATGTGGTCTTTGGGGGCGACCTGGTGCCCGCGGGCACCGTGTTGGTGACCCCTGCTGTATGTGTTGTTAAACATTTGGGCATGTTCACCACAGAGTGATGCCAAAAGCGTATTGTATTTTTTATTTGTATATGATATAATACACTGTAATATTACAACAGTTGTAATCTTAGAGCCAACAGGCCTCTAAAATGCACTCCCCATATGTGATTACTTTCTGGTTTCCACAGGATCAGAACCCATGTCTCCAAGATCTGTAGTTCTAGATGGAACTATAATGATGATTGGAATGATACAAAAATGTCTGATTGTAAATGGTGCTGGTCAGTCATTTCAGCAGCAGTATGGGCTTGATTAGAGGGTGCATTCACTTTTGGGAACTGCATGTCGAGACTATCCTGTTTGATCATGTTGACCATATACAGCACCATTTCAGTGTAAAGGGTCTATAGAGACTTGGGAGTGGGCTCTTTTGACTTGAGCCCTGGCAAGCACTTGGAGCACCCTGGCAACATGGCAGCAAGTTTCCAATGGAAGGCACCATTTCAGACTATATAAACATCTACTTGTTTCATTGTTGTCTTTCTTTCATTAAAAAAAGCATTACCCAGATTAGAGCGGGGTACCTTCTTGTTGTTTTTCTTAATGCAAATATTTTATTGTGATCAATTAAAACAACTTAAACGTAATGTTTTCTTACACGGATCTGTTTTAGGCTTGTGTCTCCAGAACCTCCACCAAAGGGCTTTCTTGTAATGGGCTCAAAGTTCAGATACAGTGGGAGAACCCAGGCCCAGACACGACAGGCCAGTGCTCTCATCGACCGCCCTGCTCCCCACTTTGAGCGTTCCACTAGCAAGAGATACCTCCTTTCTCGCAGTCTAGATGGAGGTTGGAATGTTTTAATTTTATTCTGCTTTGCATTTCGCTGTTTTTCTTTTCTTTTCTTTTTTTCTTTTAAAAATTGACAGTCATCATTTAGCAGGTATACTGTACATAAAGAGTATTTAAAATGTACAGTCTTTCTCTTCAATACAAAAATATTGATGTGGCATCTTGCACAAAATTAATGTCCAATAAAATGCTTTCTAGGTGCAATAGTAAATCTTGGTACAAAGCTGTAATGAAAACTGAAGCCTTTTCGCTATTGTGTATTTAAAAAAGCGACAAGCCCTTTTCTCACCTCAAATATCCCCCCAATGACAAACTTGAACGAAAACTGGTCAGGTCATTTCATGGGGTCATTAAGGATATTTAGAAATGTTTATGGGAAAACAACACAATACTGATTAAGAATGAGATTTGTTAGCTGTATAGTAATGCAAGTTGTTTTGCGATTGATTGTCTCACTAGCAGAAAAGGTTTAGCGATATCCATTACTGTCCATTATAATTTTTTTTAAGTTTCTAGGATTTACTCAATTTACTTTTATGGAAAGGTTTTAGTTCTGGGTCAGTTCTAATGAGAGTCCTGAATGGTCCACTAATGTGTGTACAGCAGAATTCTCTGCGGTCTCAACGCTGGGCGAGATCCATGACGGTCTATCGCAGAAGAGTGAGAGTGAGCAGCCACAGTGTCTGTCTGGAAATGAAGCTGAGCCTGACCTCAGTCTGGATCAGGACCAGGATCAGGACCAGGATCAGGACCAGGACCAGGATCAAGACCAGAGCAGGAGTGAAGAGATGGTCACAACCCCTACCAGGAAAAAAGACTTTAAGGTAATATGGTAGTCCTTCATAAGAAATCACGACATTTAATGTCAACTTTATCTTCCCAAATGTACCTTTTACAGAAGTCCACATTTGATTGCGACTGATTTTCAAATATTTTTCATTTTGAACAATACACATTATCAATTGTTTGATCATTTAAAACCTTACAAATATATTTTGTTGAAATTTTATCTTAAAGTTGTGCTATATTTATGCAATATTTAAATAAAATAAATCCCTCTTTGTTTAATATTTTGTTATATAATGCCAAGTCAAATACGTACAACTAATCATTTTTTGGGGGGCCAACATGGGCTACATTTTCTTTTATCCCATTAGTATTAGCATTTCCCTTTGATTCTTCTTTTTTCTGTCATTGAATCTTCATTTGCAATGAAACTTCAGTGCTATTAAAGAAAAGCCACTGATTATTGCAGACTGCCCTTGAAAACTCTTGCACAGAGCTGCTCATAGCTTTAAGATATTACTGCAGAACACTATTAATCAAACTGACACACACCTCAATGCCTGTCCACACCAATGGCTCTCTGAAATGGCCAAAGTGGAAACATCCGTCTTACTTCAGATTTATTTCAGCATCTAACTGGAATGCAGACTGTCTTCGCAAACTTTTTTCTTTTAACCTGTACAGCTCCTCCGCCCTGCTGTCATATATGTCTCTTACTCACTCTCTAATGCTGTACATTTCTGATTATGTAACTTTTACAAGACACAATTCATAAAACAGCTTTCTGATCTATCTTCTCTCTTTAACACTTCCCTGGATAAAGGAGGACACAGTTGTGGCTGTTGATAATAAACAGGAGGTATTTCAAAGCATCAATGTCTGTGGTTCTTTGTATGCTATACATTTCCTGTTTGATGCAAACAGGTGTTCTACATAAGGTTATTGTGCAGATTTGCATTCTTTAGCTATTTTTGAGAAATGTTTAAGTTGTCATGTTGACTGTCTTTTTGCTTCATACTGTAGTTTGCGCTTTGAAGTGTTTGGTGCTTTGATTCTTCTTTAATCTCCTTAAAATGTGTTGAAGCATTAAAGATTAGGATTAGGATTCCAATCTGACAGGTCGCAGTGCTCTTATGCTTTTTTTATTTTTTAGCAGCGTTTTTCTTATTACAAAAAAAAATGCCTGTTTGCATAAAACAGCAAAAGTAATCAACCCCAGTTCATTCAATAAACCTCCATCCTCCAATCCATTCTTTCAAGATTAGTTGAACTTTATACTTGTACTCATAGTAGTACACACTGCAGTACATTGGATGATATATAGAGATGAACACCTTTGTGTTTACATGGACTTTCGTCATGGATGATTGTTCTGTATGTTATTTACAGATGTGTGTGTTTTAGGGATGTGCATTTTGGTAATTTTGATTGCTCGAGTACACTACTGATATATCTGCAACTTCACTGTTGTCTCTGCAGCTGACGCCATGAGCACCACGTAAAAAAAAAAAAAAGTAGTTAAACTTTAGAAACAAACATTCATTATCTTTAGTTGATTTTACTCTAACAAAAATGGCATGTAATTTTGGTCTACAAAAATATTTTACTTAGTGATAATGTGCAAAATGACAAAAGCATGTAAGAAATTGTCTAGTTTAATATTTAGACAAATGTATAAACTACTTACAATTATTTAAATGTGTCAAATATATTCCTTAGGTTTTTACGTTACATGCAGTGCATATTTAAGGAAACAGAGTATTCACAATGCAGGTTATGCATTCTGACAATAGCTGACGCGTAAGCTTTATGTACGAAATACAAGTCCAAGTTCACCTGTTAATTTCGCTTCATTGTCTGTGCTGATGTAAGTTGTAATATTAGTTTCTGTTCTGTTATTACTGTGGCACAATGCTGCCACAACTTATTATTTTTTTTTCGCTCAGTTATGTTGTAAAAATGGCATCTTCATAATATCTAGATATCCCATAAAAATGACTTATTTTCTCATAATAATGATATATCTTATACAATCGACATCTTTTCTCATAATAACAAGATAATATAAAAAAATGACATCTTTTCTCGTAATAACGAGATAATATCTCATAAAAACATATTCTTTTCTCGTAATAACAAGATTTGTTTCATAAAATCGACATCTTCTGTCTTTTAGCGAGATGGTTTGAGCATTAGAGAATTAACCTAGACTAAGAACCACTTTACGTGTGTCAGCCAACCTGCAATCAAATTGATCTTGTTTTAAGTATTAAATATTTTTACAGGAAAACATACAATAATTATTATCAAGAATATGAGTTTTGCCCTAACATGAAAGGTCTTACAAGAAAAAAGAAATTTTGATCCAACGTGAGTTTTCTTGATAAAAAATATGATTGTGCCTGGTAACATGTGCATGTAAAATGGCTAGAAATAGCATTTTAGCTTAGCGTAAAGCTGACAATTTACACAAGGTTTATTTCTATTTCTTCTGCTCCAAACTTACTTCAAACGTACTTCTCTGTCTGGTCGAATTAATGTAACACATCATAAGAAAGTGTTTCACCGCTGTTCAAATGAACTTTGGATTGCATCATTTATTTGTATACATTTTTCCATCTGAAAGGACTAAATATTAAATGAAACAAATGACAATAAAATGCAAAGTAATCGCTTCAGTAATCAAAATACTTTTTTATTGTAACTGTGTTCTAAATACCAAAGATTTAAATTGTAACTGTAGTGGAATAGAGTTATAGATATTTTGTATTTTAAATACATAATCCTGTTACATGTATTCCGTTACTCCCCAACCCTGCCTATCCTACAACAAATAATAGTAGTTTTTTTTAAGCATTGTTTGAAGATCAAAAGTCTGTAATCAAATAAGAACAGAGAAACAAATAATAGAAAAATAATAACAATAATAAAATAATAAAAAACAAACAAAAGCAAAAAAACAGAAACAAATGAAAAACATCAGAACAAAAAAAAAACTCATTTAGAAAACAATGCTTTTTTAAATGCAGATTTTAAAAATAACAGCAGTATCATATCAGTATTAAGTAAAATTCTCAATGATTCAATGTAATATAACAGCTATTGGTCTTGACTGTTTAATTAGATTTTATTGAATTTTTCAAGATTATTTTCACTTTTGTGCTCTGTATTTGTTTTGTTTGATATTTCTGTAAAGTGACCTTGAGTTCTTGAAAGGTGCTATATAAATAAAACATATTATTATTACATTACATTATTATTTTCTAGGTTAGAGATCAATTTTGCTCTGACAATTTCCCTTAATAAGAAGTCGTATCGTACATTTCCTGATGTGGTATATTTGCCAGTAAAGGAAACCAAACACTTTTCCAGTATTTACCTGGTTGCTTGACATCTTGGCAAAAGTTTCAGCACTTTCGGACCGGACAGCTCCCGTAACGCAGCACTGAGTTTATAGCATTACATGCTAGTTAGGGAAACAGGCATTACTAGTAACTGCCATTATTTCATCGTAAAATATGGAACGACCTTAGTTAAGATGATGGCAAAAGCTTAATTAGCAACGTTATCGGAAACCCAGCCTGCATATGATAAAGGACTTCATGATCGTAAGTGCACTTGTATAACATCGGTTATTCTTTAGATATCGAATATATGCAATCTAGTAACATAAAACTACAGAGACTACAAACAATGTAATATTGTTTTTAGTGGACATTTTATTTGCTACTTAAAAGTGTGCAATTAATACAACTTTTTTCATTTAAAACTGTAAAAATAAAGCTATAGTACATCAATATTTCGACGAATTTGCTTAATCTAAATTAACTTGCAGTGTATTTTTTTTATTTTATTTTTTTAGTTTACTCAGTTTTAAATTAAATGAAATTAAAATGCATTAACCTAAAAGTTATTTTATTGAGTGAGATATTAATAAAAATAATTCATTTAATTAATTGTAATTTAGAATTGTAGCACAACAACAGATTCACAAAAGCCATGTCCTTCATGTTATTACAAGAAAATATATACGATTTTTAAAAATATTTTTTATGACATATTATCTCGTTATTATGAGAAAAGATGTCGTTTTATATGACACAGCACAATATGCCATGGTAACCAATCACAAAATTATTACAAATTTATTAAAAAGTCACACAATTATTTTGTTTACATGATTACTGTTGCATTCACTTCAGAGTACTGGAGTACTACGCACATCCCTAATTGAGATCTTCCCAGATCATTTCCCTTTCTGACCTAGTCTGATCCTGAACTGTTCTTGCTTTTGTGCTGTTTCTGTCTTCTCTTGTGCTTCCTGCACGCCTGTCCTGTCTGTGACTAACCCCAACCACCATCCTGTTCATCACTCCATCTCTGCTGCTTTTCTTCACCTGGAGTAGGAGTTAACACCTCTACACAAGCAGGAGGTATCTGTTTCTCAAGGGTCTCCTGTTGAGCACACTTTTCTGTGATAAATAAAATAAGGACCATCTTATTCCACAGTACAGTACAGCACTAACAAAAAGGACTTTGTAGGACTACGTTATTCTTAGAGAAAATACCATTGTAAATTAATATGGTATTTATTTATTTAAATTATGATATATTTATTTAACTTTATTTAAAAAGCCACGTTACTTAACACCATTCTTATTTACCAAGACAGCCTGGCAAAATTATAGTTATTAATACATGAAAAATAAACTATACATTACATCAGAATAATAAAGTAAATTAAAAATAAATAAACAAGCTGGCTAAGTTAAAATAAAGAACAAAGAACATACAGCTGCCAAAACACAATTTGCATGTTTTTTGTACATAATTGTTATTAAAAAATATTTGTAATTAAATCAATAAAAGCTGACATAAATACAGATATTTATTGCCAATTTCAGCAATTAGGCCAATTTTCTGTAATTTAATCTTATCATTAGGGGAAGCAAATTTCAAGACAAGCATCCAAATAAAGAAAAATGTTCTATTAGGAACATTAAGAAGGATGGAATAGAATGCAAAGAGATTACCATCTGATAAAATCCTTGTAAAATGGAACCATCACAGTACCTTTTGTAAGGGAATAAATAGTCTATTCATATGTAAATAGATAAGTAATAATTGATTCAGCTGCCATTTTCATTAATATACAGTTTTGAGGCATTGGAGACCAGCATGTACTGTATATACAAATGGTAGTCATACAATAAAGCAACCTCATTCAAATCCTTAAAGATGGTTTTCCTAATCCAGTCATGGCTGTTTTTTCTTTGCTGCTGTCTGCAGTTTCTAGATAAGTCAGAAGATGTTCTCCTGAAGCACCAGGCCAGCATCAATGAGCTGAAGCGAGCCCTGAGGGAGCCCAGCAGTAAGCTGATGAACCGGGAGAAGCGTCTGTCAGAGACATCCCCAGGCGGCACTCCAGAGAAGAAGGCAGTGAGTATGGAAATAAAGCAGGAGGGATGTATGACCCTCAGCATTAAGAGAATGGAGGTCAAAGCTGTGATGTGTTTCTGTTTGCCTTGTATGTCGACTAACTAATTATGCAGTAATGGCATATGTGCTGGTACTAGATATGTTTTCTTCTTGTACTGTGTCTTGATCATTTATTTGTATTAATTTAAATACAATTGTATTAAATAATATAAATTGTTAGCAGCCAAATTATAAATAAACTAGTCATATTGGGATAAGTTTATGTTCTTTATGTTCACAGGGCTAAGAGTCTTATAAATATACTGTATATATATATATATATATATATATATATATATATATATATATAAATATATAGCCCAGGGCATGCTCAGAGAATGTTGAAAACCTTGAAAAATTAAACCCTGAAGTTTCTCCTGAACAGCAGAGAAAGTAATTATGTGTCAAGGGTTTAATTGTTTATTGTCAAACTAATTGGTATCTACTGATGCAATTTTTTGTTTTACTGGAAATGTTGTAATTTCAGAATTATAGCATTCCTGCAGCATCCTGAATTCTGAAGTGTTTGACTTTCTGATCCCTGCCATATTGATGCACATTCTCTGTATTTATTATTCAAGATTGTTTTATTTTCTTTCTTTCTTTTTATTCTTGCTGAGTAAAATATATATATTTTTTATTGGACAGACACCTCTTTAATTAGTCCATAAATGTAAGATTATATTTGATGTTCTCCTTTTTTTCTGCTGGTCTTGGACTCTGCCACCTGTCAGGAGGCTGTTGGTGCAGGGGGAAGGGAACCTGTCAACAGCCTCTCGGTGGAGGGCTTCATCCAGAAGACTGTAATGACTTCACCCGAGGTTCCTTTGGCATGTTTTTAGCTTCATCCATGAGTTGTTACTGATTTGACGAGACAATATAGTCCTTGTATCAACAGAACTAACCATTTTTAATTTATATTGTTAAATAGGGCTCTGAGGAATGGGTGTTAATCGAAAAACAAGATGCGTATCAACCGGACTATGAAACAGAGGATAAAGAAAAGAACAAAGCTAGCATGTCTCCACCTCCTCTGGTCATTGATCCCCTTACTAAGAAAAAGTGGGAGACCGAAAAACAAAGAGAATTTACTAAGATGATACACACTGAGCTAATGGGAGAGGACGGTGAAGAAATGCATTTGCAAATGGAATCTTTTGCAGGCCCAAATATTTCTCCAGTGGAGAAGTCAACTGAAGCAAAAGAAAAGAGGACCACAAGTGAATACACTACGTTTGTATCAAGTACTAAGGCTAAATCAGACTTATGTACAGAAGATAATTCAGATAAAGAGCCTTGCCAACCTGCTGAATCCAGACCTGAGTACGAGAAGACTCCAATTCCACATGTTATGGTGGAAGGTGCTCCACGCAAAATCAGAAGGGAGAAAAGACCTCAAAGCTTAAATTTGGGGAGGTCGAGGGACTTTGTGTATGAAACAGAAGCCAAAAGTTCAAACATCACACAAGATAGTGTAGAGTCTGATGAGGACAATAATACTGAAGATACAGAGGAAACTCTGATTTGTCCTCCTGAAGAGTTCAACTCATCACCAGACACATGGTCACCATCCATGGCTGAAAAGCTAAATCAGCCAGCTACTAATATGTCTGTTGGAACACCTCTTGAAAAACAGCAAAGGAAGTTTGACAAAGTACTGGAAAAAGATTTGCAGATACCCAATCAAGGAGCAGTAAGATCTGATGATGCAAGAAAGCTTGCAGAAGATCAAGAGAAGCCAGGTACTGAAGTGAAGATTATGAACACTGAAGACAAACAAGAAAACCAAGATTCAGTTAATGGTCCTGGCAAAGATGAGCTGAATAGAGTCAAGGCTGATGTCAGATTTGAGGTCATGAATGTTACAATGATTGATAACTGTGAGAACAAAGAGGAGCCTGGAGATGTAATCAAGCAAAGAATGGAAGGGTTGGGTCTTGAGAAGAAGATAAACAATACTGAATTAGATAAAGCTGAGGGCATCCAACTAGCCAACGAGCCAAGAAAGTCTAACCAGAGGGAAACAGGACATGTAAGAACAGATATAACAAGAATCGTTCCATTAAAACCTGAGAGAGTGAGAAGCCAGAGTTACAAAGATGACTTAGAAATTAGGCAAGGCTCAGAAATTATGAAAATACATTTTAAAAGATATAGTATAAATGAATCTTTCGAGAGTCACTTCGACCCAAGTAAGTTTGAGAGCAGGGACACTAGCTCTTCCTATGCTAACTTTACCACAAGTCCGGTGAACGCTTACAAAGGTCAGAAGGAATCGTCTACAATGGATCACTTAATCTCTGAAACTGCTGAGCAACAAGTATTAAGGGATTTAGAGGGTTCACCACAAGAAAGAGCTATGCAGGATAATGACACTGCAAAACACACCAGCAGAATGGTCCATGGAGATCTTCTGCTGCCTGATGAGGGAATTTCAGGTGTCCAACCTCACATATCCAGGACCCCAGTCCACCAAAAAAATGCCCCACCAACTCCCCCTATTAAAACAAAGAAAGCAAGAGAATCAGGTCTTTTTCTGCGCAATAGTCGCAACTTTAACAAAGACCCAACACTGGAAGCTGACAAGAAGAACCTTCTGGTAAATCAGCCCTGCATCTCCTGCATTTTCACTCATTGGACAAAAAAGTATCGCATGAGCTTCAGTTTGACTCTCGCATCAATTTTGTTTTATTTTGTAACCTCAACATACTTTTATTACATTTTAAAGCATACTCTTTGCTTACCCATGAAGAGAGGGGTTGGAGGTGGCCACTTGAAGTTTGGACCTTCAGGTTGTCTGTTTGACATGCTCTTATCTTGATTCATCTCACAATCTCTACTGATATCAAAACTATTTATCAATGTCTATTGGATTGACCAAAGACCATATGGAGGTTCCATGCTTTAGCCTTCAGCTTTGATTCCCCCTCTCTTCAGGAATGAGTCTTAAGTTGTCCTTTCATTCCACAAACCTGATAGACAGTTCCCATTGTGGTATTGAAAGGAACCACAAGCTCTTCCATTCGTTCATGGCTTGATTGTTTTCCTGACTGCTGTGTTGTATTTATAACTTTCTTGAACATCATGAAAAACTTGAACGATCTTTTCGGTTAAGGCCTTGTTACTACTGTACTATAGTTCCAAGTTCTAGAATCACCTATCATTTTATAGATTAACTCTAAATATTGCTCTTTGTGGGTGAGGACTTCTGCTGAGATGGCATAGTACTTCGAAAAACCCTTTAACAGCACTTGGTTTAGATTTTCATATTATGTAAACAACACTGCATGAGGAGCACATGACAATGTGTGATTGTTGATCAAAGAGGCAAACTGCTACTCTCAGAGTTGCCATCTGTTGCTCTAACGCTGTATGAAAGTGTATGTGTGTTTAAACAACTTTTTGGCTGTGGAATGAAAGGAATTTTGAAAAACAAAAACCTGTAATCTATCAGTTTGACACAGCAGTTTATAGCATATGAACAGCTATATCAGAGAGAAGGATGCTTGCTGCAAATGAACAATTACCACAATTTAGCTCATTTAAATACCACAGAGTATGCTTTGAAATGGCCAATGAAGCAGTTGAAATCACAATTTTTAAGATAAGTGCCTGTTTCCACTAGTTTAGCATGTATTTTCTTTGCTTGGCAATCAGGCAACATTTTTTTTCTTTATTTGCTTTGGATTTCTGTGAAGCATGTAATCTCCTGGTTTGGCTCTAATATTTTACTAGCTCTGTTACAAAATCTAGTGAGATGCATATGCAGGCAGCATTTTAAGCCATCATATGCACACTCCAAAATATATATTGTAATTTGTAAATGTTTTATATTAATTAAATATACAGTTATAATAGTTGAATTCAATAAGTACTTAAATGTATCAATAAAATAGTTCAGTTTAATAAAAAATACTGCCTGTTTCCAATTTTTGCCATTAATGTAATGCCTCGTCAACATCTGATCGCAATTTGTTACACAATATTCATGTGTACTAAGTATAGGCTTATTAGAGTACACAGTGCAAATTACGGAGGGTTTCTGACCCCCTGGAAGGTACTGGAGACCCCCCAAATGAACCGGAGAACCCCCAGAAAGCTATTTTGCAAATAACCTGATTGGCGTCTTAATAGATCCGCTCCTGCTCATTGTAACTCTGCCTTGGCACTCCCTTCAAGCACTGTAACATTTTTGCTTAAATATAAATGTTGTTTAATTATGTACGTTGTTAGACAAATTATAAATAAACTAGTCATATTTGGAGAAGTTTATTTTCACAGGGTTAAGTTCACAGTCTTATTTTTTTATGTTGTGTGTTTATTTGTGTTTGTTGATGGACAAAAGCAGAGAGTGTAATAGTTTTAGAGGCTTAGAGTCGAGTCTCATGTCCAGTTGAAATGAGGTGCTCTTTTTGTATGACAAGTTGCTGCCTATGGATCATTTTAAATCAGTCACTTGTGAGGTTCTATCACAGTTAGGATGCTACCTTGAATTGCAGCTGCCTATGATGGCATAGCAGCACACTAGGTTTTTGAACAGAGTGTTCACACACAGTTTGAGTTCCACGAAAGGGAACGTCTTGGTTACATACGTAACCTTGGTTCCCTGAGGGGATCTAGACACTGTGTAGCTGGCCATACTCTCTAGTAACTGCATAGGCTTGTGCCTTTTGCAATAAATCTGTCTTGGTGGCCCGAAAGTGAGTGCCTTTATGGCGCCCATGATGTAGCTCCCTGGGGTTGTCGGTTTAGCGCCATCAGCCAATAAATTGCCATGATTGTATAAGGGCTTCAGACCACTTGGATGGTGTCCCACAGCATTCACACACAGCATCTCGTTCCACTCATGGAACCAGGGTTACGTACGTAACAAAGATGTTTCTACTAACAATTCCAAAAAGCTAAACACTGCACCACAGAGCATAAACCATGTGTGAATTGTTTGATTAGGATATTCTTTTAAAACTTTAAAACCTGTTAGGAGAATTGAAACATTCATATGATAAATAAACATCTTGAAAGAGATTTGTGATTATTTGAAGTCTAATGAAGTTGAATATAAAGTCAACAATGGAAGAGCAAGAGTCTCTCAACTAACTTGTTTTGGTGTTTAACTTGAAAAGAGTGGCTTTTTTCCAGGGGTCTCGCTTTTATAACACAGCTAACTTTAGACTGCTTCTTTCTCTTTTTCGTTTTCTGTATGCTTTTCCTTTACAGGAGTGTCTGTCCAACACTACTACTCATGAAGACCCACAAGATGATGTTAAGGTCTCTCAGAATCTCATTTCACACTATGCATGTTCTTGCATGTTTTTCTTCAAACATAGCTTGATTTTCCATTCATAATCTTTTAACATTGATATAACCATGTTAAAAGCATACTCAAAATAGTTTCAGCCTCAAAAACATGCCTATGGACAACGTCCCATGCATTTTGCACACAAAATGCAAAGAGCTTACTGAAATTGCCAGTTCACAATTATATTTTATTGAGGTATAATTTAATTTAGATAAACATATACATAATATGTCTGTTCAATGGTCTCCCACTGTCTAGCAGTTCTTGGTCAAAATAAAGTTGTAATTAGGACCATACTTCATTCTGTGAGTTATAAGTCTGGCTATGCGAGACATTTCTCAAACTAACACGACCTTTTGAAAAGTTCCTGTTTCTCCATGTATCAATTTTCCATGATTGCTCCATTTAATGATAACATCTTTAAACACCTTCACCTTCTTGGCATCATCATCTCAATGGAAATGCTGCCATAATATATGCATTTGCATGCATGATCCTATGGAAAATCATTCAAATTTCACTCCAGCATGAATTTCTCCATATCTCCATCACCGCTGCTTCTTGTGCCAAGGCTTTTCTGGACTTGATGTAGCAACACTGGCCTCCTTTCTTTCTTCAACAGCAGCGACCTGCTTCCACCCTGGAGGATGACTATAATAGTGAGCTAGCTGGTTTAAAGGACATCCACCTGGCCATCGAGAGGAAGTGTTCAAGCATGACTGTCAGCTCCACGTCCAGCCTGGAAGCGGAGGTGGATTTCTCTGTCATTACGGACTTACATTGTGAGATGGATGAGTTTTCAAGAGGCATGGCAGAGCTCGGTGAGAAGGACCAGCAGGTAGAGATGGGTAGGGAGAGCTGTGAGGAGCCCCCCATGTCTCACTCCACCCATCATTTGAATATGAGAGATGTATCACTCAGGAGGGAACGTTTCATCGAAGGTCACCCCCATCAGGATATAGAACCTGTAAGGACTGGTTTGTACTCCTTCAACAGGACAGAGGATCATATATTGAGAATTATGTGACATATTCAGTTCACATTTTGTACTACATTATATTAATTTGTGTTGTCCTTATTAATATTTAGGCTCCAAGCACTGAAAGTGTTGAGACCCTGTTGTCCTTCTAAGGATTATTATTATTATTAGGGCCCATTATTCCTTATGGTATTATTACTTTCTTCCTATATTTGGGTGTTTTGAGGCATTTGGAATACTTTCATGACATTTGGCACAAACACCCAGAGTTGTTGGCCATTAGGTCTGGGCAAAGGTTAACACATGAGTGTGACTGGGGCTCTGTAGTAGAGGTCTGCACAGGCCTTAAAATGAAACCCTAACCTGACTCCGTACTCAAGACCGTGTGGCCTGACCCTACCCGGCCCAAAGAATACCATCATATTTTAAGCCTGAATCCAAAATCTAATTTCTTCTCCTAGCAATTACTGTTGCAATAGGCTGTATTTTCTGTAAGTATATAGGCAACATTCATAACAGTACTGAAACAGTTAACATACACTGTTTTAACAAGGCACAGCAGCCCCTCAGTACACTAGAGCAGAGAGAAAAAAGCATTGCATTACTGTTTACTTGCTGAAACTCTGTAGCGCCACTGTTTGACTAAAGTGGTGGGATCAGTTTCACCCACAGACACCAAACTTGGTACATGTATTGTTCTCATCAAGCCGGACAACTTTCAATATTATAGTCAATGGCTCTGCCCAACAGGAAGTTGGCCAATTTGGATTGAATTTGGATTTTTTTAAAACTGCAGGCTCTGAACTTTTGAATACTGCTCCTAGGGGGTTAACGTGACTGGCACCAAATGTGGGCAACATTATTCCGTAACCTTGGAGATGCTAAAAATCGAACATATTTTTGATATGTTGAATGTTGTTGATGGCGATGCACTAAATTAATGGCAAACATAGGGAAGCAGGATGTGTCACATATCTTCTGCTTGCATTGTGTGATTTAGATCAAAACTGATATGTGTGTTTTGTATTGGGAACTAATAAAAGGGAATTAGCCATTGTTTGTCATGGACATAGTGCCACCAACTGGCAGCAGGTTTTGTTGCATTTACAACAGTCTTTGAAAAAGACCTCTTACATTTACCCAAATTGCTACAAAAGTCTCTGTATAAAAACTCTGTAGCACCCCCTTTAAAATGGGTGTGAAAGATGGTCTCTGTAGCAGCCCCATTTTTACCTACAGTCACCAAAATTGGTACATATATAGTTCTCATCAAGCCGGACAACTTTCATAATTATAGTCATTAGGTCCGCCCAATAAGAAGTCAGCCATTTGGGATTTTTTTTTATATTGCAGTCTCTGAACTTTTAAAAACTCCTCCTAGGTGATTCATGAGACAGTCAACACATTAAGACAACATTATGCCAAGACATTGAAGATGCTAAATTGCGAACAGATGTTGACGAGGCATTAAATTAATTGCAAAAATGGGAAACAGGCAGTGTCTCATATCTTCTGTGTGCAATGTGTGATTTAGATCAAAATTTAGATGTTTAGTCTTGGGTGCTAATCACATGGATTTGACTATTTTGGGTCATGATCATTTTGCCACCACCTGGCAGCAGGAAGTGTGGCTCTTACAACCGACTTCAAAATGGTTTATGCCAAATACATATGTGCACCTTGCATTGTTTTCCGAAAGCCACCAGCTGGAAATAGATTAGTTGTGCTTGGGCCCGTTTTCACTGCTTGCAGCTATATTATTTATTCTGGATTTTATTTTATGTTTTGTGGAACATGTTTGGATTTTTCTTTGGATTTGTTTTCACCACATGTTTCCATTTTTGCAATAATAATAATATTTATTATTTTGTTTATTACTATCACTCATCTATTTTGTTTTTTGTACATAATACTGATTAATCAGTGATCATGCATTAATTAATGTTATGTTTCACAAGAAACCACATACAAAACATATGCTAGGGTGCAGTAAAAATGTCATCCTTACTTAGTGATGTGTCATTTTCTGGATGTTAAAATATTTTCTCTTATGCCAGCTTAACATACAGAGACAATTACAAGCAAAACATTTGTTTGCTCATTCCACTACAAACGCCTTACTAGTGGTATGGGACTATTTGATTGGCTGACCAATGGCATACAGGGGGAGTGTTCAGAAATCCAGTCATTTAGTTTGTTTCAAAAACAGCCATCATTTTTGCATTTCCACTTGCTGATGCTAGTGGTGCAAAAATTACACACTACACCTTTAATTTCAGATTGTGGATTTAAAATGACTATGACAGTTTGTAAGGCTGTATATACAGTTCTGTAAAAAAATTAAGAGACCACTGCCAAATGATCAGTATCTCTGGAGTTACTATTTACAGTTATGTGTTTGAGTAAAATGAACATTTTTGTTTTACTCTATAAAGTACAGACAACATTTCTCCCAAATTCCAAATAATATATTTTCATTTAGAGCATTAATTTGTAGAAAATGACAACTGGTCAAAATAACAAAAAAGATGCAGTGTTTTCAGACCTTGTTATTTACCCCACATACTAATGCTTAACTATATTTGTCCTTTTTTACCAATCAGCCCCCTGTTGCCAAGAAAGATCCCAGCGCAGTGAGTGCTGCCCACATCTTGAGGAAAGTGGAACCGCATTCCAATGGCTCTGAAATTCCTCATGCTGTTGAAGAGGTCTCTGTTCATGTGAGAATTTTACTGCAATTTCATAACTGCCACTGTTGAAATGTAAACATTACTACATACTGTGCAGTTAAAGGAATGGTTCACCCCAAAATTATTATGACGTCTTAAACACATATCTCACTTAATTTCTTCTGCAGATAACCAACAAAGATATTTTTTAAGATGTATAATGTGTTTATATGCATACAACGCAATTTAATTGGTTACAAAATGTTCAAGGTCCATCGTATTGCCTCAGAAGACATTTATTAAACAACATGATCACACAGGAAGTCGGCATGCTGTTTCTGAATGATCTGGTACCTTAGGATCGGTGACAGTATGCCGACTTACTGACATTAAAAACTGACATTTCCCACCAGACATTTTTGCATCGGTTTCAGTGTTTTTACCCTCCAACGTGGCTTGATTGGCAGCGCATTGCTTCTGCACCCTGAGAGACCCAGGTTCATATCCACGATGAAACCAGGATTGCATTCGCTTAGTCATGACAAGCTTGATTCTGTGGTTGGACTTTTTCCTCTAACATTTAATTTGTACTCTACTGATTGTTAGGTTTAGGTTTGGGTTGGGGGGTAGAATCGAAACGAAGCTCACATGTGCAAATACTCCCAAAAATACTTACCGATTTGGCCACTGGGTGCAGTGTTTTTAGTTTCGGTAAGCATATACCGATTTTTGCTAAAGAAATGTCGACCTACTGTTTTCGATTTCACTGTGCGATCAGGCTGGATTAAACTACTTGAGTTGTATGGATTACTTTTATGCTGCCTTTATGTTAATTTTGGAGCATGAAAGTTTTGCACCCCATTGACTGTATGGATTTAAACACATCATACATCTATGAATATATCTTTGTTTTTGTTCTGCAAAAGATAGTAAATCATACAAGAGAAATTTTGAGAGAATTATCATTTTTGGGTTAACAATTCCTTTAATATATTCTAGTTTCTAAATTTAGTTGCTGTATGTAATAACTACTTCACAACTAGTTCCATGATTAGGGCGCAACATATTATGGTGATAAAAAGTAATATTTCTTATTTCTTTTTCAGTAAATGGTCAGTGAAAGGGCTCACACTTCATAAAATGTTGAGCTCAAACTATATATAAACTTCAGGAGATCAAACTTAATATTATTATATGAGTTGTTTAATTTTACCCTTCATTTACTTTATTAAAAGTTTGCAATTTTTGCAACACTGTTGCTGTTACTTTATTTTTATTTTCATTTTATAGCAATAAGCATTAGATAAACATCTAAAATATTACAATAATAAATAAATAAATATGCCAGAATAGGAAACAGGATTACAAATTTTGCTTAATAAAGCTATCACTCAGAAGAGACTAACCAGTTAAGCGCCAAATGTTGATTTATAGTTATTGATAAACTTGTGTCGTCCGTAAATTAAAGAAAAAGAGGGAAAAAATGTGTTTTATAATTTTTCATACATTCATCTTGGTAAGTTTTAAATGGTTGATGAATGCTGTCAACACTACAATGCCTTTCTGCCATGTAAAAAGTGTACAAATTATATTTCTTCCTGGTCATCAGAATTCTAAGAAATGTTAAACTTTCTGTAAGGATGGTGTGAGTGAGTGAGTGTGAGTGAGTGAGTGAGTGAGTGTGTGTGTGTGTGTGTGTGTGTGTGTGTGTGTGTGTGTGTGTGTGTGTGTGTGTGTGTGTGTGTGTGTGTGTGTGTGACAGGGTTGCACGCAAATTGTGGGAAACAGCAAAACATTTCATTTTTGCTAATAAAAATTAGTTTTTTTACTACAATGAATTGAATACAAGTGTTGTATTTTTGGTAAAAGTTTTTGTTGGATGATTTTAATTGTTGGTTACAGTGGAGAGGGTCAAGATGTCTGAGGTGGTACAGGCCAAAATCAATATTTTAGGGGTACAGATATTTGGTGTGTTTAAATTACCTACTTCTCATGCTATGTTCATCTTATATTAGATAAAAATTTATTTAACATACTGTATTATATATACTACATGTTATATAATAATAATAACATTGTATGTACAGTATGTTTATAGTATTATAGTTATTATAGTATTATACAGTATATACTGTTGTTATAATTGTTGTTAATCCTAACATATATTATTGGTTGGGTGCAAATAGTCACTCCAAAGCTGAATATTTCATGCAGGATGGAATTTTATTGTTTTATTGAGGATTAAAAAAAGGATATTAATGAGACTGATAATGACAGAATAATCCTCATTAATCTCTGGAAACATAAATAAGTGTGTATACCTTTATGTAAATGTGTTTGTGCACATTGCCCAGAAGGTGTCTTTTTAAAATGTAATACTTCGTCCCTCATTGACATCCATTGAACAAACCTGATGAGCCAAAGCAGAGAGTTGTAGAGATTATCACTGAAGCTGAACTTTTAGATTTGGGGAATAGCAGTCAGATGGCCTTGAGTGAAAAACTCAGCCTTGCCCTAATTATCTCCTAATATTATTTGAACTGTGTGTGCATGTGTGTGTATGTGTATGACAGCACTCTATGCAGGAGGATAAGACTGCTGTCAACTGTAAGGAGACCAATATCTCCAGCACTGACAACATACAGCCACAGAAGGTGGACACGGTAGGTGTCCGATGAGCTTTTCCTGCACATGCCCTTCTGAAATGCCCTGTGTGCACAGAAGCACTACTGTTTGTACCTTCACAGTTGAACTTTCTATCTTGATGTCTTGAGCATATAATTGTGCTTTTATCTATTTTTACTTATATTAATTAACTCATTAATCTGCTGCTGTCCTTCAGTTAAGATATGCTGCCATCTACTGGCAAAGAGTCCGTATTTCATGCTTTCAGAGCTCTAAATCCTGTTTCAGATGTTGATTCTCCTCATATTTGTTGCAGAAACAGGAAGAGAGCATAGCTAAGGTGGTAAAGGAGAACGGGTCGCCTGTGAGTATAACATACATACTCAAAACATACAGAGATATGGTTTTTGGTTTATTAAAGGTTTAATCAAACCTTCAATAATCTGATAAAATTTTCTGTGAATCACATACTCCCATCAAACTTTTATATTAAAAAATGTGTTTCTCATTACCATAAAAAAATTATATACTTAAATGCTTGAAATTAGTTTACTAAATAGGGTATGTTACAGGCGTTCTTACAGTTAGTAAGAACATTTTGGGGTATGTACTTTGGGGGACATTTTGGGTATGCAAATATGTTGTCACACTAAAGTATATGGAGTAAGTTGGAACCTGCCATTAAACCAGGTGCATTGGTTTCATATGAACATTAAGGGAGTTAATATGTGCAGTGTGGTTTTGTGTTCACTTGTTTACCCAACTGATATGACTAAAAATATGATGATATTGACATTTTAGTTTATTAAAAAATCATACTGAATATATTTTGATTAATAATGGAAACTACATTTATGATGATATAAAATGAGAATAATTACACATTTATATTTAATTTGTACATATAAATGTAGTGTGTACCAGAAAATATGGTACATACGATTCATGAGGTGTATAATGAATGCATCATAACACATAACACAAAATCTTATAGTAATGCACGGCAGTTATAGGTAGATTTTCTTTTTTCTTCTGATTTTTATCTGAGTTGGTTCTCTATTTAACAGTTAAATATTGAATGTCATATGGATTTATTACAGTTAAGGACAAACAGTCTGGCAAGTGAATTGGTTGTGTCTCCTCTCACCATCACCACAGAAAATGTTACCTCAGCCACCACCACTCAAGTGACCAAGGTAGGAGACGTGTGTCTCATTTATTTAATTTATACCTTTACTTTACTAGGGCTGCATTTCCCAAAAGCATTGCATGCTTAATTTGATCGTAGAGACCATTGGTGTCAATGGTTTCTACGATCTACTTAGGCTTACGATGCTTTTGGGAAATGCAGCCCAGGTTAGACTCTTGAGATTTATAATCTCTTTTTTGAGAGAGACCTGACCAAAACGGCAGCATAAAACATTGTAACAATTAACATAAAATACACAGGTGACTACAAGTACACAAAATGTGTTGAATAAAACAAAATAAATTACAATTTGCTAACTATACATTAAAACACTGACACT
Organism: Xyrauchen texanus; assembly: GCF_025860055.1. Lineage (NCBI taxonomy): Eukaryota > Metazoa > Chordata > Actinopteri > Cypriniformes > Catostomidae > Xyrauchen > Xyrauchen texanus. The sequence continues at coordinate 15,662,900 of NC_068314.1, read as the reverse complement.
GGTCAAAGTTGCTGTTTAAAATGTCTTTGACTTGACTCCTAAACACATTTAAAGGCACTTGTGTTTCTAATTTCAAGATTTGTTGGAAGACATTCTAAGAAGAAGCAGCAAATGAAAAAGCTTTCTTTCCAAACTTAGTTCACTCTTTAGGGAATAAAACACATGAAATATCATCAGAATGTAGGTGTTCTAGAATGTATATGTTTGTATAAATATTATCATGTGTTACATGATATGTGGGCAACAAACCTGTAAGTGCCTTAGAAATAAATAAAGTGTATTGATGAGAGAGCCTACGCACAAACAGAGAAAACCATTCAACTTTTGCATACAATATACAATGATGAGTTAAACCTCCACATCCAGGAATACATTTGAACACACCATGATTAACTGCATCAAGCAACTGCAATGAAGAAACACTAGCATTCCTGAATAACATATCACCATAGTCAAGAACAGGTAGAAAAGTAGCAGCAAAATGTCTCTGGTTACCTAACTGTAACCCCTGTTTCCTGAAAAAGTAGAACGAGATGCTGCACTGATTTAGCACTTTGGGAACATCTTTTGGAGTGACCAGTTGTGAATATGTGTGCAACACGTCAATGAAATTGACTAGAATTTATGGCCTCCACCGGTGACATCATAAGGATGCACCGGTACCGGGGCTATAAATAGATGCGCCACAGATGCATCGTCAGGTATTTTGTCTGAAGAGCAGTCCTGGGGCATCCTCAGTGCGGCAATGAAGTGCAGCATCATGTTCTGCTTTTTCAGGGAACAGGGGCTACACTTCAGTAACCCAAGACGTTCCCAATCAAAAGCTATACTTTGATGCTACACTGATTTATTGCTTTGGGAACAAGAATACCCGTGCTGCCGCACTTCGGATGTCTGGACCCCTTATGGTTGTGTAGTTGTGCTCACAAGAGCATGAGAGGTCTAAGACATGAGCTTGCGATGTTGACTCAAGGACATAAGAGATGGGGAGTGGCATGAACATACAAACTATAAAATCTTATGAATGTGTGCAGAGAGGACCAGCCTGCCGAATTACAAACATGGTGCAGAGGGACATCTCTAGCCAAGACTTTAGAGGAGGCGACCCCTCTGGTAGAGTGAGCCCTGATCACTACTGGCTAAGCTTGACCACGTGCCTCGTAGGCCAGGGCAATAGCATCCCTCACCCAATGCGACATTGTCTGCTTGGTGGCGGCCGCCCCCTTGTTATGGCCCCCATGACAAACGAATATTTGCCCTGACTTACGCCACTGGCTAGTGCGGTGGACGTAAGCCTGAAGGTCTTTCCTTGAAGTCTTTCCTGATATGGCATTGTAAACAGCAGGGAACAGAAGGCTTCAAGAGTGACCGGATGTACGGCCGAGAGAGGAACCTTAGGCAGGTAGTCAGGATGTGGGTGCAATATTGCTTTAGCCATTCCTGGGGCAAAATCTATGCAGGATGGCAAGACCGACAGAGCCTGCAAATCCCCAGTTCTTTTTAGAGAAGTAATCGCCATAAGAAAAACCATATTGAGAGTCAGAAGTTATCAGACACTAGACTCTAGAGGTTCAAAGGGGGTCTCAACCAGACCCTCAAAGACTATTGCTAAGTCCCATGAAGGAATCCTGGTCCTATCAAGGTGTGGCAAGCCGACAGACCAGCCACATATACCCTGAGAGTGGTGGGGCATGTGCCTGCTGATAATTTTCCCTGCAGAAAGTCCAGAACTGAAGCAATCTGGCAGTTAACTGGATCTGCATTATGTGTATAGCACCATCTTTCAAAGGCACCCCATTTATTGGCATAACAACTTCTAATAGAGGGAGCCCTAGCACTTAGAATGGTCTCGATAACTTCAGGTGAAAGCTCAGTGTCCCTCAGTTGGTACCCTTCAGGGGCCAAACATGAATGTTCCACAACTCAGGCCGGGGATGAAATATTGTCCCCTGCGCCTGAGACAGAAAGTCCCTCCCATCTGGAATCACCCAAGGCAAGCCGTGAGGAGAGACATTATCTCCGAGAACCATACCCTGTTCGACCAACGCGGCACTATTAGTAAGAGGCAGGACCCTTGCTGTCGAACTCTGGCCAAGACTCCCGGGAGCAGAGAAACTGGAGGAAACGCATACAGGCGCATTCTGGGCCATGTATGTGCCATCGCGTCCAGATCCAGGGGGGCTGGGTGGCTCAGAGGGGATATTGCGCTGTTTGTTGGGAGGCGAAGAGGTCCACTTATGCTCTGTAAAATCTCAACCAGATTTGTTCCACTACTTCGGGGTGGAGTTTCCACTCCCCCGTCTGTATTTTCTGGCACAAAGGAGGTCTAAAATCGGATGCAATCCCCCATCCTTCTTGGGAACCAGGAAGTATCTGCTCTAGTAACCTGACTCTCCCTTTGGAAAGGGAACATGTTCTATGGCCCCTTTGACCAAGAGATTTTGCAGTTCTTTCCACAGTAGACATGCTTGTTCCGGTTTCACAGTAGTGGGAACCACGCCGTTGAAACACTGAGGACAGCGAATGAATTTAATTCTGTAGCCTTTTTCTACTGTTGGTAGGACCCACATTGTTTTTAAAGGGAAAGGTTTTTGTGCACTGCCTAACAAAGGAAAATAGAAAGTTTTTGACAGGGTTGAGAAGCACAACACACACAGAATGGTCTGAAGACAAAAGACCTAATGATGCAACTGTGGCGCATCTATTTATAGCCCCTGTACCGGTGCATCCTGATGATGTCACCGGCGGAGGCTATAAATTCTAGTCAATTTCATTGATGTGTTTCACACATATTCACAGCTGGTCACTCCTAAAGTCGTTCCCAAAGTGCTAAATCAGCGCAGCATCAAAGTTTAGCTTTTGATAGGGAATGTTTCTTTCTGAAAGCAAATGAAAAAGATTATTATTTCCTAAAATAGAAATCATTAATCTAGAATTCGAGAACGTCCCTTTAAATAAACTCAGAGAAATTGTATGATCTCATACTTAAAAGAAGCTTTAAAAGCTTTAGGCACACAATCATGATTGCATTGTGGACGGTCAAGTGAAAGTAATTTGTAACTAATAAGACATAATAAGACTTGAATAAAAAATTAAGCTGATTGAGTTTAATTTGTATTCATACAAAAGAGATTTGAACAAAGTGTGGTTCTAGCACACATGTACAGTATTTGAATAAACACCGAAACATACAATATCAACACATTGACAGCTTATACACAGTAAACCCTTTTACATATGAACAGCTTTAGATATCCTAAAATTTTTAGATCCTTCGAGATTTAGAGGTTAATAGAATATTTAATTCAGTTCAGAGTTTTATTTTATTATGTTTATAAAACATTACATTAAAAAACTATGTTTAGCTCCATCACATTTAATTCAGTTCGTATATATCTTATTTGATAAATTGATGATTATTTAATTTGTTAATCTTTATCTAATTTGACATTTTAACAGTTTAATTTTAAACAGATTGGAAGACTGTGAAAGCACACACACAAATCAGTAAATGAGTAAAAAACTTGCCTTCAGGGGATTTGTAAATATTTATCTCTATATACATAAGTTGTATATTGGTACAAAGGTTGACATTTAGATGCTATAATTGTGCTGGTATTGTACATTTAAGGGTCTATCGAAACACACAAAAATGTATGCATACACTGCATAGGAATACCTACGAATACAACTGAGATCATTGTGAACTGCCAGATGATATATATCTTGTCAGAAGTGAAGTTCTTCCTCTGTGTGTTTGTGTTTGGCTGGTTTCAGACAGTGAAAGGAGGATATGCAGAGACCAGGATTGAGAAAAGAATCATCATTACAGGAGATGACGATGTGGACCAACATCAGGTAAGCAGTGAAAAACACATTATTACAATTAGAAATATATTACCTTTTTGTTTTGTAATGTTACTATAACTTTGGGTACATTGAGGTCCAAAAGTCTGTGATCATATTGAAAATTTTGGATTTTTTTCTCTCCATTTAAACCTGTACAAAGAAGACATATATTCAAGATTCTAGACTTCAGTACAATTCTTTTGTACTATGGGTCAGATTTCTACTGGGACTTTCTTTTTTCTAAAATAGTTTTGTCCACGCAATAAGTTTTGCATTCCCTCGCAATCAGTTTGTGATTGTAGTAACTGTTTTGTTTTTTGTTTTTCCTGCTCTGTCCTCTAAGGGGCTCAGAAGATTTTCTTGCTTCCATTGAAGCACACAAGTTGCTCTTTAGAACATTCCCAAATTATGCTGCAATATCATAGATCATCAGGATTTGCACAAACTTGTGGAATTCATGCCAGCTCGAATGCTTACTGTTATTAAAGCAAAAGGGGGACATTACCAAACTCTAAGGAATTATGAAATTTAAACTTTATACTCAAAATGCTAATAATTTATAATAGAAACATGTATTCAATTTAAAAAATGCTAAATTGATGCATTTTCACTTCAAGTCTCAGACATTTGGAGCCTGTCATATATGTATGTGCTAAAGATCAATGTAGATTCATTCATCTAAACAACAGTAAAATGTTGTAGGCTCTTGCCATGGCAATACAGGAAGCCAAACAACAACATCCTGACATGCTGGTGACTAAGGCAGTAGTAGTCAGGGAAACAGACTCTTCCTATGCAGAGAAACATCGGACATCTGAGGTAAGGCAAACACAACATTAATGTAGAAAATATTCTTTATTGACCAATTCTAGATGTTTTTTTTTTCTGTAACACTTCACTTGAAAAATTATTTATATTTTTATGTTGAAAGATGTCTTATATTTTCATTAATCATTTTGTGTTGTGTCAATGTTGTGACACTAGGGGTCGCTCTTGAGAGCCCCGAAACACCTCAGTCTTTGAGGAAAGGTCAATGAGAATTGGTGAATGGAATTTGCATGCCACTCCCCCGGATGTACGGTATAAAAGGAGAAGGAACTCCCACTCTCATTCAGGTTTTGTGCTGAGGAGCTGAGACAAGGTCCCGGCCATTTCAGTGGCTAGTACAGTGTGTGACAAGAGGGACACAACGTCTTGTCCCTCCATCAGGGAATGGAGGTTACGATAGAAACCGAGATGTTCCCCTTCTGTCACTCACTCGACATTGTGTTGATGTAGTGACACTAGGGTTCCCTATAGTAAAACGCCACAACAGCTGAAACATGTTACATTAACTGCCGATGCAGGTGCAAACAAGCTGCTGTGTGAGTAATAGCAGGTTCATCAGACTGCACGTAACCTCCACCAACACCCCAAAATATGTCATGTAGTTCCCCACACCCCTGAGGGGAGGAAGCGACATAACTAGCATGGGAGCAGGCCACACCAGCTGTGGCCTTTTCTCTCTATGTTTTCTCTTCACAGAGTATTAGAATCGGCTGGGGCCATCTATCGCTATTATATGCATCGGGGAAGATGTTCTTTTCCTTTCTTATACTTTCAGGGGGAAAAGACCCTGTGGAGACCACATCCAGCCCAAAAGGGGAGGTCAACATGTGGCAATACGACACATGGGCTCACCAGCCACACTTGGAAGAGGCGTGGTGGTAGGTCCTGCCTTGACGGGGAGGAGCTCTACAAAGACAGCGACCTGGGCAGAGGGAGCAGAGCTCTGCCCAAGGGAGACGCAGGTCTGCCGACACTGATTTCTGTCTGGTGGCCAAGAGAAGGGAACACTACATCAGTCCCTGCCTTTTTTTGATGACGTCCATGACGAGCTTTCTTGTTCATGGAGGAAACCTTATACTTCCTGTGTCTTCGTACCTTCGACGTCGACATATTCGAATATGGTGGGTGCGGAAAATACAGAGGAGAACATACGCCGCCTTGGCGATTTATATACGCTACTGTCGCTGTGTTGTCAGACTGGACCAACACGTGCTTGCCCTGGATCAATGGCAATAGCCTCCAAACAGCAAGCAGTACATTCCGCAACTCGAGGCAGTTGATGTGCCAACACAGCCGTGGTCCTGTAGAGGAACCAGCGGCTGCGCTGCCATTGCACACGGCGCCCCAGCTCGACTTGGAGGCGTCTGTGGTGACCATGATCACAAGACTCTAATGCACCCTTGTGAAGAAGGGTCACGATCTCCGCACTCACTGAACCGGAGCGGGCACCTGGCAAACTGAATCGCGCAGCCGAGTCAGATGGCCCTGGCCAGCCACCGCGATGGGTTGGAAAGCATTAGCCACACGTCCAAGCTCCGGGCACAAAGGGGACGATAACGTCTGATGTACCTGGGGGTGGGGCCTCATGGCGGGGGGAGCAGGTCCCTGCACGTCCCTCATCTCGACCAGATTCAGCCACAGGTGGCGCTCCTGGACCACCAAGGTGGACACCGCTTGCCCGAGTGCTCGCTCCGTGACCTTTGTCGCACAGAGGGTGAGGTCAGTCGCCGAGCGCTGCTCCTGCAGCACATCGGAAAGCCGTGACTGCAACGTTGCCATGGTCATATTCTCGCAAAGAGAACATGAACTATCAACAAACGCTGCCTCAGTGTGATTGCTGCCCAGAAACATGAGGAAGCACCCATGGCTGTCGGAGGCAGAGGGATAATGACCACATTTAGGAATCACACAAAGATGGTTAAAGACGCGTCTCTAGAAAGACGTTCATGTCAATGTGTTTGCTCTTAAAAAGGAAATATACTCTTTCAGCAGAAATATACTTTCTTAGTAGCGCTGTCGAAGCTCGCAGGGGCGTAATCTGCACTAGGCATGCAGAAGGAGAGAAAGCCGCTGGAATGCGTCATATATCCAACAGCATATGCTTCTTCGAGGTGAATGGAACAGCAGTAGTAAAAATCTGAATGAGAGTGGGCATTTCTTCTCCTTATTACCCTATGTCTGGGGGAGTGGCATACAAATTCCACTCACCAGTTCCCATTGGCCTTTTCTCAAAGATTAAGGTGTTTGGGGCTCTCAAGAGCGACCCCCTAGTGTCACTACATCGACACAACATCAAGTGAGTGACATAAGGGGAGCTGCAGTTATATTGTTATAATACCTATTCATGGTTATATGCATTGTGCATTTTAACACATGATATGAGACATTACGTCATGTGTTTTATATATTATAATCTTTAAGGTATATAACCATAAATAGGTTTTATAAGATATTATAACTGGTTACTACTATTTTATTCACAAGAACATTCTTGACATGCTTTTGATTATCACAGGAAAATAAATGAGACTTCTTCCTCTGTTTAATTTTTTTTAAATAAATAAAAATAATAATGCTCATGAAATTTGGAGTCTATGGGTGTGATGGTAAGCATTAGAATAAACAAATATACAATTATCAAAAGTATAGCCACAAGCACATTAGCATGAGACTAGTTTGATAATTTACATTTATGCATTTGGCAGACGCTTTTATCCAAAGCGACTTACAGTGCAATTATTACAGGGACAATCCCCCCGGAACAACCTGGAGTTAAGTGCCTTGCTCATGGACACAATGGTGGTGGCCATGGGGTTAGAACCTGTGACCTTCTGATTAACAGCCCTGTGCTTTAGCCACTACGCCACCACCACTCTGATTATGTCGCTTAGCAACCTTGCCTGTGGAAACGTATAATCCAATCTTCATAACCACATAAACCAGTAAAGCCAGTAATTTGTCAATACCAGAACTGGACATACTGTAACTATCCATAAAGCACATCTTTTCTTTTCTTTCTTTTTTTTTTTTTTTTTTTTTTGAGAATGAGAGACAAGTTGAAATTATTTTCTGTGGTAAATGACAGAATGACACCAGGTGCTGTCAATAGAGCTTAAGTTGTACTGACCTATGAATATTACTCAACATAAAACACAGTTTGAAGCTCATTTCATTTCCAAAATGTAACTTATTTATTTATGCAACAGGATATTCAACAAGAAAAATGGAGGTCAGGATTTGAGTTTATCCATTGGCAATTGATAGGATTGTAAAGAGTGGTCCCTATAATAGACTTTTATTTTTTGAATAATGTTCACTGTCGGATTGTGCACAATAAAACCAGGAACATAAACATTAAGACAGTAAACTTTAAATTTCATGTAAATTATTCATGCATCGTAGAAAGCATTACTGTCATTTTATGCAGATAAAAGTAGCCTATATTTTGTTTTTATCCTTGAGGTTTATTTTAAATGGTCTATATTGAACATTACCCCATGTTTACAGTATGTGTATGTTGTGCATTGTTTCTTCTATTCCAGTCTTGATCACTAGAGGCTGCTGTTGGGAACAGTGACAAGAAGATTAGCTCTGGATGGATATCAATTAAACTTTGTATATTCCAATCAAGAGAAGATGACTTACACTGCTGAAATAAAACAAACCACCCATGCATTCAGCTCAGCTCTCCTACCTACTAATGTGGCCCCCTCTGTCCTTCTGTTTAGCCAAACATTACTTCAGACCAACAATATCCAATTATCTGATGTCAATACAATGTACAGCACCATGCATAGTACTTTACTTCAACTATAACAACAATAGTCTGAATCATCTGCAGTCTTTAAGAGCTTTAACCCTGAATTGTATAAATGTCAATAGTTTAACCTTAAATCTAGAGTGGATTTGAAAAATAACTACAAATACAAATAAAATAAATACTGAAAGTGTTGCCAAAATTACTCCATGCCATCATGTATGCACTTGTCGTGTCATCAGACTTAGTTTCCAGAATTAAACTGACCTTTTCTAGACTTTTTTTTTTCCAACAACTTCCTGGTACACTATTATTTTGCAGTTATAGCATGAACAATATATTTCTCAGTTCTAAAGAACATTGTTCAGGAGATTCGGTCTTCCATTTTGGATTCATACATGACTTTCGAGGATTCCCTGGAAGAAAGTTTGCAGAGGGCACAAAAGTTATGTATATGTGCTGGCCTCGAAAGATGGCCATTGTCAAGCCTCGAGTGTTAACTGTCACTAATATACTCCAATTCTTTCTTTTTAGCTTTGTAAAGATTTTTAAATAATGGTTGATCAAGTTTTTGCTTGTTAATTATGAATACTTATCAATTAGATCATATGCATTTGCGTGGAATAAAACCTAGATTTTGAATGGTGGGAGCACTCATGCGACAAGCCAGACTGTATAACTGATCAGTTATAAAGGGTACAGATAGTTATATTCTGCATGTAAAAACAACTGAAATGACCATTTACACATTGCATAATAAACAACAGACATGTTCAAGTGGTGTATATCAGCTTGAAATCCATGGGATGCCACCAAGTTGCAACATGTCAACAGTTAAAGAAAAAAATAACATTCTTTGTTTCTGGGTGAAACCAATCTCTCCATTGAGAAATTGACACCCAAAATGTATTGCGATGAGTCCAGTTAAAAAAAATCCATCTTAGATGGAGGACAAAGCGAGAAAAACCTTTGTTATTCTTATACATCATTAATAACCCAAAGTATCGATACAAATGTCCCTTCTAATTCAATTTTAAAATGGGCTAATTTTCTTACTGTTGTGTATTTTGATTGCTATTTTATTTTTGCACAAGGAGCTCTATATGACACAGAGTTGCTGTCTTGGTAAAATGTTCCAAATCAATTTCAGGGAGAATGCTTCTTATGTTTGCAATAGACAGCAAGGTGGCTTACATGTTTTGTTGTAGTTACCAAAATTATGCTTTGATGGGTAATATTAGAATTTATATCAGTACAATTAGAATAGATCTGTTTTATTTAAATGTCAGTTATCATGTAAGAATGTGTTGTATTTTTATTTGCATTCATTTTAAGTTATGCTGTATGACTTTGTATTTATGATTGCTGAATGTTAGCCCTTGGGTTTTCCATCTCCAAAGCTTCACCATACAGCAGTGTGATTATTACATTCTGTCTCTCTATGTGCATATTCCAACATATAAACATACATATAGTTGTTTAAATCAAAGATTTGAAATATATGTAATAAATTACCATCATATACAGTATATTCTATGCATTCTAAGTAGCCCAAGAAAACAGCGAACTGATGGGATTTGGATACCGTGAGCTGTTCTTGTCAAGTAATTTGCAATAATTAATATGTTAATAAACGAAACTGTGATTATGCATACTATGTTTGTTCTACATTATGTTAATATGCACAAATGTGTCACGGTTAACTATGGCTCTGTCTCTGCACATACCCTACTGTACTTCTCACTGCTGTGCCCTTGGGAATGGAAGACCCTCGGAACATATCTGATCTGCTGGCCCCATCACAAAAAGGATGTTTACATGTAAAGAGTAGTATCACTGGAGGCCCTGGACATTTACTTCAAGCATGTTTTATTTCATGAGCAGGACGAGGCAGAATCTGCAGAATTCTGTGGAATGGATTTAAACATTGTCTTAAATGGAGCTGGGAGTACTTGACCAGTGGTTCTCAAATGGTGGGTCACAACCCCAAAAATGTGTCACAGGTCTATTCTGATGGAGTCACGGACATCAGAGAAAAAACAATGCTAGACGCAATATTAAAATGCAACTAACTATGTAATTGTGTATATTTAGGATAGCAAAATAAATGGGCTTATAAATGAGCTATGAACTTTTTAAAGGGAGGATAAAATGCTCATGTTTTACTGTTGATGTCAAAGGCTGTCCAGCCAATCAAACTCTAAAGTATTTTGGTGTAAATTCCTCAATCACTTTTTGATTTTAAGGACAGTTTTGATTACATATTAGTTTTGGTCACCACTTGATGTCCAATATAAAGTCTGAAACCTAAAGAAAAACCAGTTAAGAATAACGGAGCTAGTCTGTTATTGGTAGCTGAAAGTATCAAATCAGCACAATATTTGATGAACACTCATTGAACATGGTTGGAGACATGTAGACCTTTGTGGATGATGGCTTTTTCTATTCTGTGGTGATCTGTGGCTGCAGATTCTATGTAGGCCTGCTCATAACATGTTTACTTACTGTTTATTTTGAAAGAAAAAAACAAGGTTAATATGTGATTCGATTTGTTATGTTAAAGGGAGTGGTGGTATTATATAGTGCAGATGCAAGAGCATCAATGACTTCTGATGAAACAAGCATCATGGAATATTAAGCAAAAGTTGTGCAAGCTATCAATTCTGTTTGATACATAAACGTCAGAACTGAATCAAGGACTGTTACTGTGATACATATTTGAGAATTGTCATATCAATATTGGGTGCCTTATCAACTCAATGCCACCTGAGGCAACAGACAAATGTTGTTACCTGTGATCCATTGAAACAAAAGCTTTGTGAACTTGCTTGGGAGGTTTTGGTGTGTACAGCGGGTCATATGGGATTCTGTAAACTATCTTGTAAATTGCGTTGTGTATTCATAGATCTATAGAGTCTGACATGACATACAAGTAAAAGAAGGGCAGACTACTGGACAAATAAAGTGAAACCAGGTTCCTGATGCTCTGTGCATGGCATGAAGCATTGGATTTATCTTCATAAACTGCTGTCCCACTCTCTTCCATTTACAATTGTCCTTCAGAGTTTTATAGCCATGTAATGCTTAATGGTGTGTGTTTACTGATTTTGCATTCAGCCTAAATGGAGTACAGAAAACATAAATAAACGTCTCAATGCCATTGTGATTTCTGACTATAAATCCTATCCTACTGACCACCTTTTTGGAAAAACTGAGAAATTCATCACACAATTGGACATTATTTGGAACATTTCTGGTGAATTAGACAAGATCTACAAGCAGGTAATGATCCACACACAGATAATACAACTGTATTACATTCATGACAACTCTGGGACGGATTTAGTATGTTAATGTGGGTATGACATCAAATAGGCTATTGGTCTTGGTGGAATAGATCTGCTACACTCCTGCTGCTACAGAGCAAGTACGGAGATGCTAGAATGTACACAGACATACTGAGTTAAGCATGTATCAAATCGCAAGACATGCTGAATCAAGCATTTATGAACAAGCTGCTGCACAGATAGACATTGCAAACAATCCCAATGTAGCAGATCTAGACTTGTTCAGCTTGTGTAGAGGTGGGTTTGAAAGGAAAAAATAAATACAAATCTTTATGTGCGCTGCAGTAAAACCTGCTTCTCTGCGAAACTGAACAATTTAAATGTTAGACAGAGAGAGATGCAAGTTGATTGGCTACCTGATAACACATTAAAGGACCAATCAGATTACACCATGCGAGCCAACTCATAACAAGATCAAAGAACCTATCAGCTTGCCCCACACAGAGTTGCACAACTGAACTTTGGTCATTACTTGTATTTCATATATCGGGGACAAAAGAGACAGATATTTCACGCCTAGGTCTTCCTCAAAGTGTAAAAACAACAGGCCCAACCTTTCCTTAAACTGACAGCATTTCCGTGCTCTTATCACATAACCCTACATTGATAACCATGATTTGTTATAGAACAGAAACTATTCTAACTATAATCACCTAGTAATCATAATAGCTGATTGGTGAATTGCTAATGTACTGTAGAATGCTTCAGTTGTTAGCTAATATTGATAGAAAGCTTTCCTTCCAAACGCAGGAAATATTATTATTACATTAGCCTCATTGAAAATATTGAAACAAGGTTACAATTTGTCCAAAGAATCAGAGGGAATACTGGAAAAGAAAAATTCACCTTTCAAAAAAATTCATTATTTGGGGGTTTTTTTAAGCTAAGTTTATGGATTGAAGAAGCCTCAAAAAGTTTGGGGAAGACCTGCAATTCTGATGTACAGAATGTGGAATAATAATAATACAAGTCTTAAAACATTTGTTCAGTTAAAAAAATAAAAAATCTTCTTCTTTTAACTTCTTCTTCTTTTGTTTTCCTATAAAAAAATTAACTTTTTTCATGTTTATACATTTTCTATAGAAAATGTGTATAATGTGTAGTAAAACACATTTAAATGAAAAAGTGCATTATTAAAAATTTTTTATATGAACAACTGATTTAAATTGATCCCATATTGCCCATCTATAATACCTCTCGATATGACACAGCTACCTATAATGTGGACATGTGTCACTGTGAATATTTATTTATTTATTTGAGCACTCGTATTTCAATGGTCCTCAGCTATGAATGCGTACTTACTAATTACTTACTAATGTTAGTGTCTGTTGTTCGCAGACACCCTGACATATAATGTGTCGTATTAATTTCTCTCCTTAACTACAGGACAGCTTAAGAAAAAAGGCACAGCTTATCCCACTATCCACTAACAAACAAATCAGTTACCCAGTTTGTACATGCCATTTTTAATCAATCAATACTGCTGCAGTGCTTTAAAATAACCAGAGGAGTGCAGCACTTCATCTAAAAACAAAATGCAAACATTGCAATCTATTCAAATATATTTAGAAAATACGACTGTATTTGAATCCAACAATATTCACCTTAGAATCTGTATATATGACTTGCATGGGACAATTTATAACTTGACCTCTTATTTACTACCTGTACTCTTTAAAACATTATTCTAAAAAGCAACTTAAATATTATTATTTAGCTCTTTTTTATTAAATTCTTTTGTGACAGAATTATGATCCTATCTGGTACTCAAAACTACTATGCTGTCGTAGTGGTCAACATTCTAAGATAAGCAAAACTATGGGTTTATTAGAATATACTTTATGCCAACAAACTAATGTATATACAGAATATACAATAGTTTTATTTATATAGCACCTTGCACTCAAGGTTACTTTAGTTGCTGGGAAAAAAAGAGATACTCCTTGAGGCCCAGACCAATACAAGACCCCCTAAGACCCACAACAAGACTTGTTGGTCTCAGAACCAGGCTGTCAATTTTAATGAACTGCAACTGAAAATTCTGAATTTATTGCAGAATCAATTTCAGATACACAAAAATCAAGTATTAAATACATTTTATGCTTACATTTTTTTCATTCATTGCCACCCAGGGCCCCATGCCAGACACATTCAGTGACTTCAGGAGAAATGTGAATATACTGTACCAAATAGCGGTTGAGGTAATAACCACCTTTAGTACGCTGGACATAGACTCAAGTGTTGTCCAAGACCATCAGCTGAGACACAGATTCTGAATAAGTGATTGAATAATGATACTCTAACTAAGGCCACGTATATGATGTCTCGAGATGTTTTAAGACCAAGACCACAAGATCCAGTTCTAGTATGCAATGTAGTTTATAGATAGATGATGGGGGTGATGTGTGCTGAATGAGCAATGGTACACAGAGCAGCGTTTGAAACTTGTTCGACACAGTCATTATTTTTGCAATTCTGTTTAGTGCCGTTAGTGGCACAAAAATGATACATTTCACCTTTAAGCAGCCTTGCACTGAAATATTAAATTAAATGATAGTGACTTATAAGTGAGCATCATTCAGTATTAAGAACCACAGTATGGCTGAATACTACTGACTGAGTCATAATTGTTTTAGATGTCACCCTGTGGGCAAGGCATACATTAATATCCATCCTAAAATCAGACACTGCACAAAAAGAAAAAGAAGGCAGTGCAGATTTTCACTTTGACTTTCACTGACAATTTATTTTATAGTTTAGTACAGTATAATATCTCTCTGACCCAACTGCTGAGAGTGCAACATTTCATTTGAAATATTATTCTTTTAAGGTGCCTTCATGTTCTACAGATAGAATGTTAACTTCACCTTGCTCATCATCTTCATCACTCTATATATTACATACTATTTAATTCAGCACTATTTCAAGGTCTATTCCTATCTGACTGCTCCCAGTAGAACACAAGAGACCCTGAATTTGACTGCTGCAGGGTAAATGAGAAATTAGTGGGTGGACAGATCAATAACTAGTATAAGATGATAGACAGGCACACTAAACTGTGGCCATGTTATTCCATTAGGATGGGATGGATTTAAAAGTGTGGGCTGGGTTGTCTTCTCTCCAGCTCTAAGCATCTGATTCACCTTGCCCCACTTTTTCAATGCCTGCATCAATGGCTCAATTTAATTTCTGCTCTATGTATGGGTCTCTACAGAGCACTTAGGCGACATGTGCAGCCAATCTGTATTCTGAACGAGAGGATGACGGGCGGAGGGAAGGATAAGTATAGAAGCTGAATCTTTATAGCAGAATCTAATGCTAATCATAGTATAATCCCTGGCTGTTACCCACATGTGTCTTGGCACCTGTGTCAGTGCTGTAAGGGGGTTGGAGGACGATTTGCCATTCAGTAGTACTCTGAACAGACACTGAAATTAACATTCCCGACAAGTCTGTCAAGTTGGAGTGAAGTGGTTGTCCATAAGAGGAGATATATATGACAAAAATGCACACTTTGGCTGTTCAAAGGTGAACTTTTTTGCTTATGTCATTTTGGACATTCACTGCCACCTAGTGGCAGTTTCAGACACCATCATAGAAATTCACTATTCACACCAAGATTACTTTAATCCATGAGTGAAAATGTCCAATTACTGGGTGGTTACTGTGCTTAAGTGAGTAGTATTTGGCAGCTCATGTGATTCCAACATTGTAGCCCCCATGAGGTGACCCTCTCCTTGTAGAATAAAACAGCTTTTATAAGATAAATTATATGACTGCAGTCTTCATTTTAAGCTAGAGCTCATGATTTTATACATACGTTTCAAAATAAAAAATAAATTTCTTTCAGTAAAACATTTTAATGAAGAAATAAATGACTGAGTGCACCTTTAAACAAAGTGAGGCCCTGGTTCTTTTGCCCTCTTTAAAAACACAACTCCACTGTACCTGGCTGACATTTCCCAAAACAAATTGCTCATAGAAGAAATAGTAAGAGTCACAAACCGATGACAAATGAAGTGGCTGACTGCTTGGTGTATTGGCCACCAATATTTGTGGGAACCTAGGGCCACGTTTCAGCAAGCATATGGCTCTATCTAATGCATTGCAAAAGGTCTGTCCCCTCGACAGGAAAAATAAATCTGCCCCATCAGTTTTATGACACTGTTTGTGAGTAATTACAGGCCAGAGAGGGACAACCGTGCCAATGTTTGGGCTGTCGAAGCAAAGAACATGAGATTTGATTGGCTATTATTACCCTCAGGATCCTTGTTTGCAATCTACCGCCTTCCTCGGTTTCCAATGTAATATTCTAAATGCAGCCACAACTCTGTGGAGATATACATTGGTTTCTGTTCCAGGCGTGAGTTATCGCTCATTTTGACCACATGATCTCCCTTCAGAGGATGTAAAATTAATGGCTAGAGATCCTGGCCAGAATTGGCTGAGCGCAGAAAGTTCCACTCAGACATTTTGGATGCTGCTGCCGGGTATAGCAGTCAAGGACAAACGGCACTGAAGGATAGACGTGGGTGCAGTGTGGTCTGTTGACCTTGTAATGTGCTGTATGGGAGAGAGTTTTGCCAACAATGATCATTAGGCAGTCGTGCTAGCTTAAGGACCATGGACAGCAAACTCTGATTGCAGAAAAACAACCTCCTCTCCTCTCTTCCCCTCTCTGCGCGGCATAACATCATTATGAGACTAAACTATGACATTGAGGGGCTTCAGTGGTGGTTGTAAACCTGGAAGACTGTGGCAGTTGTTTTTTTAATACTTATTAAATGCCCTATGTATAACTTTAAAACACATGAAATGTAATTTTTTTAACAAAAGTCTTACTAACCAAAGCTGATTAAAAACGATTGAACAATAACCATGAACAAGTTACCAAATAAGACTATTAAGAACTAAACTTGAAACACTGATTTATAACATTATTTCCACATATACACATTATATTTGTATTTTCACTCTGTTAATGCACTAACCCTAACCCTAACCCTAACCCTAACCCTAACTCGTTAAACCACGTTGTCTCCATCATTAGCAAAGAGCATGTAAATGTGACTAGTACAACTAGAGTGTACACTGAACTTGACGAACTCTAATAAACATCACTTCTTTCACACTAAATCATGACATTATTTCCATCTATGTCAAAAATCTACATTTCCACTTCCACATTCTGGTGGAAGACTCACTGTAATGTTCTGTGAGCACTTGCTTGATTCTCCTATCACCAAAACAAATACAAATAAAATCCTTGTGTACAGTACGTGAGCACACTTTGCAATAAAGCTCATTCTGATTCTGATCTAATACCTGTAACATGTTTATTTCTTTGTGTTTTATACCTGATGAGAGGAGATATTAATGTTAAAAGAAAGAAAGAGGACACTGAGCTGCTGCTTCACTGCCAGAGTCTCTGTTTTGTCTAAACAGTGTGCCCCTCCCCCTACAGGTGAACACTCACCAGCGAAAAGCAATCACTCCTTTCCAACAAACTAAACCGGAATAAACAAACAATTATCAATAACACATAAGGATGGTTTTAGACATGTTTGAACAGAAACATAGCTTATGACCAGCAAAACATTATAATAATTTTGATAATGGAATATTTGTTTTTTCATAACAACACTTTTATTTATTTAGTTTTATTATTATATTTTTGTGTTTATTTTTTTTTTATGACCACCACATACCCCGGATGAGTTACTTGAAAATAATTAAATACATTAATAGTAATAATAATAATAATAATGAAGTGATGAATGTTGGTCTTGCTTGCCCTGCCTAGCGGAAAGGTGTGGTGTTACCTGACCTGATGCTTCTGTGACTAAACAAAAGTAATGAATGTTGAATGTGGCAACTAACAAAACGTCTGTGAAGACATCACCTTGCAAATGTTAGTTGAAAGCTTTACTATCACCCCATGATGTATGAATATGTATATTATGTGAGACAGAAATGTTTGCCTGAAGTTGGCTAACTTGCTAAAGCTAGCAACAACACACCATGTGCATTTGAAACTTCACTTCCATCAGGTGAAAAACAGCAAATTCTTCTGTGTAGTAAAAAAAATTGAAACAAATTATAGTTAAATTTGTAATGGAAGATTTCACTATGTATATTGTAAAGTGTGCATGCAGTGCATCATGTGTCACATGTGTCACAATATAATAATAATAATAATAATAATAATAATAATAATAATAAGCAATCACCTTTGCCTTTTCCATTTGTTTGTGTCAGACTAGAGATATGGATTTGACTGTGTTCTTAAGTGTAAGCAAGCAATGGACTTATCTTTACTCATATGGCTGTGAAGGCTTTTATTTTCCCTAGTCTTTTTGAACTATTGCTAGCTTGATTGATTCGAACTAAACCTGAAGACAAATCAATGCTGAGAAATGTCAGACAGTGAATGAATGATTCTTCCATTGAGATATTTATAAAAAAAATATATATATTTGCTTCTTGACAATTAGTATTGTTAATATTTACTTTGTGTGACTGCCGACTTTCTCCACTGGGTGAAACACAACAGTTTTTTTATTATTATGTTATTTGTATTTTGTTAACAAGATTTCTAAATACTAATATTAGATTCAAGCTGTTCAAATGTTCTCTCCTGTCAGAACTACACTGAAAAAAATAAAAAAATAAAAATAAAATACTTATTACAAAGCAATGAATGTTGTAATTAACAGATGACCACCAACATTTGCATGTAAACAAAGCCAATGCAAAAATCGTATTCTTGATAATTATTTTTTATTGTTTTCCTGTAAAAATATCTAAAAATCCTTAAGACATGATACATTTGATTGATCTTGTTTTAGAAACAACACTGCATAAGACATTTAGGTTTTTCATCGAATGTATTTTTAACGTGTATTTTGTCTTACTATACTGGCAGAGTTTTTATAGTGAAAACAAGTGAAAAATCTACCAGTGCTGAAGAAGTAATCCAAAATATTTAGAACACATTACTGACCTTGAGTAATCTAACAAAATACATTACAAATTAAATTTTACAGCATGTAAAAGTAACACTCCCAACCCTGTCTATAAATGCATAAATGTGTTAGCATTGAGCAGTGAAGAATATTTACATTATTGTTATTGTGTTATTAAGCGCTCCTCTTGTGCTTGCACATTACTTCACTGTAACGCTAGAAAATAATCTATCTTGCCTATTCCTTCAGGTCAGTACTCTATGTGCAGAATTTCTGTATACTGTAACAAATAATACAAAAAATCTCACCCACAAAACATGAAATCCAAAATACATATCAGGGCATTGAAAAGTATCGGCTTAAATTTCAGTTGTTCTGGCAGCCTTGGTTACTTAACCTTACTAATATTTAGGAGTACATATGGTGATATAAGACACTTTTTTCTCCAATTAATTTGCTGTCTTGTCATGTTTGGTATAATTTTCCCATGGCCAAGTCTGTCCATACCTGTGTCTACTTCACCTCAGAGAAACAGCATGGACAGTTTGGCATCTCAGACAGCCTCTGAATTACAATAAGTATAACATCATTGCCTGCATGCTGAGAACATTATCCCCTGGCTCCAGCTCAAACCAGAGCTGCCAATCCTGCAAAACCACTCTTGGTAAAACCAAATTGATGGCTCTCATGAACACTGAATGCATCTCTTAATAATATAGTTATTATCACAACACCATCAAACATGCTCATTGGCTGGCTCCATTACCCTGTGTGGTGAGAGCAAGTAGGTCAAGGTTTCAGATGCAGATCATTAAAGGCTCTGTCTAGATAGAACATGTAGGCAGATCACAGGGCCACTCATATCTGCTTATGTTGTTTAGTTCTTCTGTATTATAATACTGTGAACTTTTCAAAATTCTCTCATTAAGAGGTCAGTGCATTGTGCGTTTGGGATATGGGGGTATTTAATTATCAGCTGATAACCTCAAACACTTTGTACCACAGTATTGTGTTCTAAACAAGTTTTGCTCAAAACTCTTTCCAATATTTTTTCAGACTAGTCTATAGGACATTTATGAAAGCCCTCTGTAAATCATTAACCAATGCAAAAATAAATAAATACATTTCCCTTCACATTTAGCCTGCTCATAAAGGCACAAACAAACATCTATTCTATGATCTAATCAGCCAATCGTGTGGCAGCAGTGCATAAAATCGTGCAGATATGTGTCAAGACCTTAGTTAACTTTCACATCAACCATCAGAATGGGTAAAAATGTGATCTCATTGATTTGGACCGTGGCATGACTGTTGGTGCTAGACAGGCTGGTTTGAGTATTTCTGTTACTCCTGATCTCCTGGGATTTTCACACACAACAGTCTCTAGAATTTACCCAGAATGGTGCTAAAAACAAAAAAATCTAGAGAGCGGCAGTTCTGTGGACGGAAATGCCTTATTGATAAGAGAGGTCAATAGAGAATGGCCAGACTGGTTTGAACTGACAAAGTCTATGGTAAATCAGACAACTGCTCTGTACAATTGTGGTGAGAAGAATAGCATCAGAGAATGCTATTCTGAGATGCTGGTTCGCACTGTTTTGATGGCACGAGGGGGACCTACACAATATTAGACAGGTGGTTTTAATGTTGTTGCTGATCCATATGTATATATATATATATATATATATATATATATATATATATATATTAGCTTCTCTATGTCCACCATTGGCAATGTCAGCTTCAGTGGCATTATTATACCATTGTGACTCAAGAATATATTATTTGTTCATTCACTATCTATTACAGTTCATTATGCATAATGATGACTATCTACATTGTCATAGTTTAAATACAAGCCTGACAACAAAGCTGTCTATAGAGAGCTAATTGTTTTATTTTATTATTCCAAAAAGCCTTGCCAAGCAAAACATACATACAAGCAAGAAGGAAGAATTCACACAAAAATGAAAATTCTGTTATTATTACTCAAGATTGTACGGAAGAGGATTAGGGCCAAGCAATAATAAAAAAATAAAACCATCTCGAGAATAAAGTCATTATAATGCGAGATTAAACTCGTTAAATTTCGAGAAAAAAGTAGAAATACAATCTTGAGAATAAACTCATTAAATATCGAGATTAAAGTCATTATAATGCGAGATTAAAATCGTTAAATTTCGAGAAAAAAGTCGAAATACAATCTTGAGAATAAACTCATTAAATATCGGGAATAAAGTCATTATAATGCGAGATTTTTTTTTGTTATTGCTTGGCCCTAATCCTCTTCCGTACGATTGTACTGCTCCAAACCCATATTATTTCCTTTCTTCCATCGTACAACATTCATGGAAGGTTGAAAGGAACATGAGCATATACAGTACACATACCCTCATATATATATATATATATATATACACTGACGTGCGGTCTGGGTAGGCAAACTAGGCACTGCCTACCCTGCCAAAATTCAAAAATAAAATGTTTATTAAATAATAAACTTGTATTTGTATTTTTACTTTTTATTCTTGTGATTTATGTATGCAATATGTGTGTTATTCCAATTGTTTAGACGTTATGATGACAAATGTAGCAGTTACGCATAATCAACAAAAACAAATGGTAGAATAAGCAGTGCTTTTACGGTCCATTCATTGCAGACGACACGCGGAAAACCCATGTTGCGCATGCGACTTCGATCCTGTATTCTTTAACATGTACAGCAAAAAGCACAAATCTGCTGTGCCTTTTGACGTAAATATGTTATGCCCGTAATCATCTCCGTTATGTATCAGACATGGACCAATTAAAATCAAGATATTCCTGGACATTTGCGTAGCTAACGTCATTACACCACAGCTAGCGTACATGCCTAATCCCCACCAAATTCAAAATCAAAATGACAGCACCGGCCGTAATCACGGAATTAAGAATTTTTTCCAAGCTCGATTTTAATTCCAAATATGAGTTTATTGCAAGAGGGAGGTCTACGCCAGCCTTAGATTGACTAGTACAGCAAAAGGGCACAAAAATTATCCGATCATTTCAAACTGATTGGTATGTAAGAAAAGATTGGCTATGTGGCTGTGCTAACAATCAGCGGCTGTACTGCTATCCCTGCCTGCTTTTTTCAACCAGTCAGTCTGTTTGGACTTCAGCGGGATATTGTGATTTGAACAACCTGCCCGCAGCTTTAACCAAGCATGAAAAGTCGTCAGCTCACATCCAGTGTCAAATTACACTGAAAACCTTTGGAAAATCTCGGATCGACCTTGCACTTGACGAGCAAAGGAAGCTGTATATAACCTACCACAATGAAAAGGTAAAGGATTGTTGTATTGTATCTTCTGTTATAAAGATGAAGATTGCACATAAAAAATAAGCACATAATGTTGTAAAAAATAAACAACTTATGTTCTGTTATATGTTCTGTGTTTTGACTACTGAATTTTGTATAATAATATCTAATGAAGATATATTAACAAAATCGTATATATTATAACACATATATAAAATACATACATTTCTTGATATGCACGCTTGTGCGTAACGTTCACTGTGTTGTGTGTGTGTGTGTGTGTGTGTGTGTGTGTGTGTGTGTGTCTGTGATAGAGAGAGAGAGAGAGTACACGATATACATCCTGATTTTTTTATTTTTTATTTTTTTATTGACAAATAATTCATCCTGATTTTTACATTTCTTGATATGCCGGCTTGTGCGTAATGGTCACTGTTATTACGTATTATTAGCTTAAACAATAAATCAGGTAATCTGGCTTTCATAACTCAGTGCCTAGCCTCTTTAAGACATCACCGCACGTCACTGTATATATATATATATATATATATATATATATATATATATATATATATATATATATATATATTGTGGTGATGGGTGTTGGCCGAGTGACATCTGTGGAGAGGAAAGCCAAGAAAATAAGGATTGACACCTGTGGGAAATTACCTCTAACAGCTGTTTTGTGTTTGCTGTTAGTGCAGAGAGGGATTTAAGAGACAATCCAGACTGCTGGAGTGGAGAGAACGAGCAGAGCTTGATTCTGGGCAAGTGTGCATTGTGTGTGTGCAGAAAAGACAATTAATTTCTGTTTAAAGCTGAAAAGCACTGAGAATAAAGAATTATGTGGCCTGTTCACCTGGCCCCCACCTCCTTCTTCACAAGAGAACAAGAAACATGTCACAGTGGTGCAAAACCCAGGATGGGAAGAAATACCGTCATGGAGTCCTTGCCACTGGCCGAAGTAATCAAGACCCTCGGATCGGTTGATCCACCAAGATCAACATCTGGCTCTGCTTGCGCTACATATGGAACAGGAGCAAAGGTTCCAGTAGCTGTTCAAGGCTCAAGCGGAGGACTGGCAGGTGCTACGGAGCTTCATATTCCAGGAAGGGTCTTAAACCGCTACCCCAGCCGTGCTAATAAATAATTATAAAAAGGTACAAAAAAATTAAGATACAGTTTTGAGGAGTGTGGAAAACTCTCCTGACTTTTTTCCCTTCTCTAACTGAGCCATCTAGATTTAATTTAGAGTAGGAGACGCACACGCACACACATACACAGATTTAGACTTTAGGGAGACACACACACACACATAGTTCCCCTCCCTCCTACACTCACTCTCTAAACACAATGTTGCACAATGGCTGAAAGTAACAGTCTGACGTTCAACAAACGGTTTCTTTAGAAGAACAAAAAAAGCAGTCTGGGCTGTCGAAGAAAGGCATGAATATTGATGCATCTATTGATGAACAGATCAGTTGGTTCTAAATCCAAAAAGACTCAATCAAGCTACAAGCATATCCAATACTGACAGTTCATTGGACTTTGAAACAAGGAGTCATTTGTTGCCACATTTATGGTTGTCCAGTTCCACTTGCTGAAGCAATGAAGCCTCAAATTGAAGCATATAACAAGTTGAACAAAATCCTGTCCATCAAATGTTCAGAAGAGGAAAACACTGACAGCAACAATTAATTTGATCCAAACTGGACAAATATAATAGCAGAGGTTGAACGAAAATATCTGCAAGCACCAGTAGACACAGCAAAGACTTTAATGCCACCACCTTACAACCCAATATACCATCGCTGCCTAAATGAAGTGAAAATAGTTCTACTGTGCCACTTATACAGCCTCAGGTGTTGGCTCTGAATGTCACAGTTGATAAAATCTACCTTACTTCTGCCCAAGTAGCTCCAATAATCACCAAGTTAAAATCTGTCCAGCCAAATAGATGCTCCAGCTCATAACCCTGACTGTGGTGATGATCTTGTCACAATAAACTAAGTTGGTCCTGATCCTTCTTCACCTACTGCCATAAGTGGAGAATCTCAGTCAAAAATGATGACAGCTGAAGAGAGGCCATTTACACCAGGAGAACGTCAAACCATTCTCACAGCCTTGCCACTGCTGAAGAGATAAGATCTGAACACAGAGTTATGGCAAGAGTTAGACTCCTTGTTTGAAGCACATCAACTGACACAATGATATATACTCACCATTGTGAAAGCTAAAATCCCAAGAGAATGATGGGGATGCTTGTCATCCTCCTTAACGACAGCCCAATGGTTGGACTTGTTTACAGATGGCCAGGGAGGGCAGGCATTGGATGAGTTCTGAAAAGAAATTCAAGATATCTTTGGCAATGGAAAGATTCCTTTCAGAACAGTGACATTAAGAAAAAAGATGGTGAAACTCCAGATGAATTTTCCCAATGTAAATGGAACACCTATGACAGATGGGCTCTTTGCGCTAACAAAGTACCTGACAGAGATGCTATACAGTTCACTGACACACTTGTGGATGGATTTGGCCCAAAATGC
The DNA here is from genome assembly GCF_025860055.1 of Xyrauchen texanus. Lineage (NCBI taxonomy): Eukaryota > Metazoa > Chordata > Actinopteri > Cypriniformes > Catostomidae > Xyrauchen > Xyrauchen texanus. The sequence continues at coordinate 15,638,307 of NC_068314.1, read as the reverse complement.
CAACAAGCTTCATCACTGGGGTCAATCCTGGAGAAACGTTTGACCAAATAATGCAATGGGCAGGCTGTCTAGAGATGGCTATGAGATCAGACAGAGAAGGAGACAAACCAAACTGAAAGGCCGTGGCAGAAGTTGAATTTCGTATAGACACAGTTATGAGGTCGAAGATATTTGGCAACTGATGAAAGTGTGGCTCACCTCAGAAGGGAGGAGGAGCAGAAGGCAATCATCTAAACAGGTTGCTGCCAAGAACGATGATCAAACCTCTCAAAGGAGAATGTGGACTGAGGCATATGTTTGTCAGCTTATTGATGGGATCATGAGTCCACAATAGTAACCAAGCTAATAGCAATTGCTGAAGCTCTTGAAGCATCAGAAGGAAGTTGAGTCAAATAGAGAGCAGATGTGGGAGCAGATTAACTGTCTAGACAGAAAATACCGACGTGGGAGTGGAAACTCCACCCCGAGGTAGTGGAACAAATCTGGGTGAGATTTAAACCGTTTCCTCCGGTTTGCTCCCGGGTGTCTTGACCAGGGTTCTCCAGCAAGGGTCTTGCCTCCTACAGATAGCACCACGTTGGCCAAACAGGGTATGATTCTCGGAGATATTGTCTCTCCTCGACGGCTCGCCAAAGGCGATTCTGGACAGGAGGGGCCTTTTGTCCCAGGTGCAGGGGACAATATTTCATCCCCGGCCCAAGCTTTGGAACCTTCATGTTTAGCCCCTGAAGGGTACCAACTGAGGGACACTGGGCATTCACCTGAAGTTATCGAGACCATTCTAAGTCCTAGGGCTCCCTCTACTAGAAGTTATGCCAATAAATGGGGTGTCTTTGAAAGATGGTGCAGTGCACATAATGAAGATCCAGTTAACTGCCAGATTGCTCAGTTCTGGACTTTCTGCAGGAAAAATTATCAGCAGGCACATGTCCCGCCACTCTCAGGGTTTACGTGGCTGCTCTATCGGCTTGCCACGCCTTGATTGACGGGATGCCGTTGGGGAGACATCCTCTGCTCACTCGCATTGTTCATGGAGCCATGCCACTGAGACCTACTGCTAGGACCGGGATCCCTTCATGGGACTTAGCAATAGTCCTTGAGGGTCTGGTTGAGACCTTCTTCGAACCTCTAGTGTCAGCGTCTGATAAAGTTATGAAAAAGTTATGCGTCTGATAAAGTTATGATGGTTTTTCTTACGGCAATTACTTCTTTAAAAATAATTGGGAATCTACAGTCTCTGTCTGTCTTGCCAGCCTGCTTAGATTTTGCCCCAGGAATGGCTAAAGCCATCTTGCACCCTCATCCTGACTACCTGCCTAGAACCTGGTTCCTTTCTCGACTGTACATCAATCATGAAGCCTTCTGCTCCCCGCCGTTTACAACGCCGGATCAGTAAAGACTTCACAGACTTTGTCCAGTCCGTGCCCTTCAGACTTATGTCCACCGCATTAGCCAGTGGCGTAAGTCAGGGCAACTATTCGTTTGCCATGGGGGCCGCAACAGTGGGGTGGCCACCACCAAGCAGACTATGTCGCATTGGTTGAGTATTGCCCTGACCTACGAAGCGCACGGTCAAGCTTTGCCAGTAGGTATCAGGGCTCACTCTACCAGGGGGGGTGGCCTCCTCTAAAGCCTTGGCTAGAGATGTCCCTCTGCAGCATGTTGTGATGCGGCAGGCTGGTCCGCTCCGCACACATTCATAAGATTTTATAGTTTGGATGTTCATTCCACTCTGGGCTCTTATGTCCTTGAGTCAACATCACAAGCTCATGTCTGAGACCTCTCGTGCTCTTGTGAGCACAACTAAACAACCGTAAGGTGTCCGGACATCAGCACAGCATCAAAGTGTAGCTTTTTGACAGGGAACGTCTCTGGTTACTTAACTGTATCCCCTGTTCCCTGATAAAAGCGGAATGAGATGCTGCACTTCATTGCACTTGGGATGCCCCAGGACTGCTCTTCAGACAAAATACCTGACGATGCACCTGTGACACATCTATTTATAGCCCTGCTACAGGTGCATCCAATGATGTCACCAGCAGAGGCTATAAATTCTGGTAAATTTCATTGATGTGTTGCAAACATATTCACAGCTGGTCACACCTAAAGTTGTTCCCAAAGTGCTAAATCAGCGCAGCATCTCGTTCCGCTTTTATCAGGGAACAGAGGTTACAGTTAAGTAACCCGAGACGTTTCTTTATTTTTGTCTAAAGTCTATTTTTTTCTCTCTCCTATCACTTCATAACAGGTGAGAACTTGGAGGTGATGGTGTGGAGCTTAAATTTTCATGTTTATTTGTGTTATTAATTAGCATAAGTATTAATAATAATTTAGTAGTATTATTGATAATTTATTATTGAGTATTATATTATTACATTTATACTTTTATATTATGTTGTCTAATATGCATGCCTAAAGCCTAGTGTAAGTCAAAGTTATATAAGTCCTTTATGTAAGTCTTACAGTAAAAATTTATAGAACTGCCTCAAACTTTCTGCTGAAAAAACTGGACGTGATTTATCATAGCGTCATACGTTTTGTTACAAATGCCCCTCACAACACCCACCACTGCAAGCTCTATGCTTTAGTCGGTTGGCCGTCTTTAACTACTCGGCGTTTAACTCACTGGTACCAACTTATTTATAAGTCTCTGCTTGGCAAAGTTCCCCTTTACTTAAGCTGTCTAGTTACCATCGCTCTACCTACTCGCAGTTTACGATCTAGTAGGTATATCGCCTTAGTCACTCCGAAAGCCTGCACAACATTCGGCCGTCAATCCTTCCAGTTTGCAGCCGCCAATGACTGGAATGAACTACAAAAAACCCTAAAACTTGAAACACTTATATCACCAGCTGCCTTTAAACTACTCCTTTCTGAACAATTGTCCAATCTATGTACCTGCTAACTGTCTTCAACTTTTCTACCTTATCCTATGCCCGTATTGCACAGTGGGCCTCTTTCACTTGCATTATTGTCATATCTGCTGACTTTCTTGTACTACTCTTGTTGCTCAGATATTTCTCAAATGCTCTTTTCCATAATCGTGGTCACATAATTCATGCACTCAAATTATCTACCTGCTAGACACACTTTAATCCTGGAATATCCAGTAAAATGTTATATATATATATATATATTTTGTACTTTATATTTTTAAAATTGTAAAATATTTTAAAATATATTCGCTAGTGCCTTAGCTATGCTGCTCAACAGAATTCACTTATACCTTATCCTGCTTTTTTGACCCTGTATTGCCATATTGTGTTTTACTGTAATTAGTAATTTGCACTTCTGTGTTCTGTGTACTTATTATGTATGTTGTCTTGCACATTTATTCGCCTTATCTTGGCCAGGTCGCCGTTGTAAATGAGAATTTGTTCTCAATCGGCCTACCTGGTAAAATAAAGGTTAAATAAAATAAAATAAAAGTATTTGTATTGTTTGGACGTAAAGTTGCTGAGAAGGAATTTTCTGAGGAATATGTGTTTCAAATTATGAGGGGAGGTAAGTAATTTAGGCTAATTTTAAACAATGTAGAATATGTTTTGTTTTTTCTTTTGGATGTACTTATACATTTACTATACTGTAAATGCCTTGTACAGATAATATCTTCAGAGAAAGGCAGGAAGACCAACTCGACACCATTCTCCATTTTAAATTTTGCTTTCTCTCTTATGTCTGATAACTAAAAAGAATTAATAATTGTATTATTTCTTGGCAAGTAACTGGTGTTTGGCTCTGTGACTTCAAAACGGGGAAAGAGACATAAATCCAAAGTCTTCAGTGATCTTTGTTTTAAAATGAAGTTCTTTTTATGTATTACAGAAAACACACACAAAAACCTGTAATCAATGCATCAGTCTGTATTTTTGTAGTGTTTATTTCTGCTAAAAGTGGAAATGCATTTGCAGAGAATTAGAGGACTGATTTGTCATTTGATTTTTAATTCAAGTGACATGCAATCTAGAGCCGATTAAAGTAGCAATATATAATTTTTTATGATAATTATTAGCACTAAAAAGTCACCAAAATATGACAGGGCACTGAACATGACATTAAATCACTACTTCTTGAACAATTCCCCCCCCCCCATAATTCCATTTACATCAGACATTAAAACATAGACATTAGATATTTCATTGCTGTTCAGCCTTGCTTGATAGAACAAGTTAAATAAAAAATAAAAAAATTAAAACAAAGGACGAAATAATAAAGTTCAATGTCTTGCTTTGCTACATGTGCTAAAGTGTGCACTCAAGATCTCATTCACACATTCTCACTATGGCAAGAGAAAAGACTGTCAGTCAATAATGACAGACCAAATTTAAGTGTCATCATTGGGTGAGCCAGAAACTGACATGTCATACTGAGGAGCTATGTTTTGGTCACACTTTAAACAACATATTCTGTCCAAAAAGCCTACTATCAACTCAATACTTTTCTTGAATCTCTTGTTTTTTTTTTCTAAATGGATTTTCTCAATGTTGCCAGCTCTCTTTGATAATTAGGTTGTCCATCTTAAAATCAAAATGGAAACAGCCCCCTCTTTGCCATGGAACATTTAAGAATAACAATGTAATGACTGTCCCTTGGTATGAATAAAATAGCCTATTTCTTTTTCACAATATCTCTGCAAGTCACCCCGTCCTGCAAACAGACTGCCTGTTGACTGCTTTATTCATCTTATTCATTTCTGCACTCTCTCACAATATTTCTCCAGGGCTTGCATAAAGCAGTTCCATGAAACATGAGCTTTCTTGCAGGATATTTATTATTATTATTCATATTATTATTAATATCTGTCAGATGGTAATATTTTATGACAGTTTTAGTTGTTATTATTATAACATATGTTATATATCTTATGTCAAGGAGATTAGTGAAATGCCTGTTGACATAAAATTATGTCCTCTACATTGCCTTTGAAAACCCCATTTCCACAAAAAAGAGGACTTTTGTGATGTTTAGACCAAGTCTGTTAGCTTTGAGATCATCTGCATGCTAGTGTACATGCAATGTCATCAGGCCCTATTTTAAGACCACTATGTCATACTCATAAAGTTAGTAGGCATTAAGTTTTGAGATTTTTGTGCATATAAATCTAGGCATCAGTGGGTTTGTGAAATCGTGTGTGCAAAGCACAAGCAACATAAAAGAAGACAGCCTGTTCAGAAGTTGGTTGTATAAATGAGGTGTATGTAATACATGAGAAGACAAAATGCTCCCTTTACAAAATTTGTGGAGCTTAAAAGTTTTGGATCCCTTTGACTTGGATTGGATGGATAAACATTTATACCTCCTTTAAATTATATTTGTTTATGTTCCACAGAAGAAATTAATACAAGTTTTAAATGGCATAAGGGTGATAAGAAAAGAATAATTTTTGTATGAACTATTCCTTTAAGTCAGGGATTCTTAACCTTTTGAAACTCTCAACCTTTGTCTCGCCAATCAAATGTCACTCCCCAAATGTAACTTTTTATGACTTATAACTAAAGTTTTATGACTTTATATACAGTCGTTATGCTAAAAACAGATTATCAATTTTTTGTCAGAACAATGTAGCCTACTTTGAATAGGAGAACTTAAAGTATGTTGTAATAAAATGTACTGTGCTATTTTACATGTAAAATAAGTTGATTGAAAGAGGAAAAGGAAGAGAAGAATCTGGTCTCACTAGCCATGATGGAACACCTGAGCTGTCTCCCGTCCACCAGAGGGAGCCCTCACCTGAATACTGAACTCTGTCACTTCCTGTTTCCTGCCACATCAGTTCCTACCTTGTCACTTCCTGTCTGTAATGTATATAAGCCATGCACACTCACTCAACATTGTCAAGTATTGCCAATTTTCCTGCCTTACCAAGTGTTTATCTGTTGTTCTCTCGTTCTACTTCATGTTATGATCTTCTGCATGTTTATTGGATTTATGTTCTTGGATTACCCCTTTTGTATTGTTTGCCGTATTGGATTGATTACCTGTTGCCAACCACTGCCTGTATTACCTACTACGTTTGTGATTGCTGATTTGGATGTGTTCATAAAACTCTTCTGCAAAATGGATTCTAACCCAACCTCCGGTCTGAGCTTGGTCATTTGAATACTTCGCCAGATCTGAATCCAGCGGAAGTATCACAGATTCAAGCAGCTTTCAACTATCAGAGTGAAGAGCTATGTGGATTCCAAACTCAACTCACCAGTCTACATGCCAATAACGAACATTTGACCCATTATATACAATCTCTTCAACCCACTAGAAAAGAATTGGTAAGATTTGCTTTACCTGACAAATTTGATGGTTCGGCTGATAAATGTAAGGGATTTCTACACCAGTGTCAGATATATTTCTCCAACCAGCCTGAGGCTTTTCATCTTGAAAGGATTAAGTGTTTGTTTGTCATGACTCCACTCACTGGAAAAGCACTAGATTGGACATCAGCCATTTGGGACATGGACAATCAGGTACAAACTTTTTTGATTCCTTTGCTAAACAGATCAAGGAAATGTTTGAATATCGTGCAGGGGGACAGGATATCTCAGTACAACTTTTGCACCTATGCCAGGGGAAACAACCTGCCGCAGAATACGCTGTTAATTTCCGCACACTAGCTGCTCAAATCAGATGGAATTATATCGCTTTGAAATCCATCTTTCATAATGGACTTAATCATGTGATACAAGTAGAACTAGCATGCAGAGACGAGACCACTACACTCTCTCAAAATATCAACATGGCTGTAAAAATGGACAATTTAATTCATCATAATCCCAGACCAAGAAACTTTCCAGCCATTTCACCGCCAACCATGTCTGTCAATCATTCTATCCCTGTACCACTGGAGCCTATAAAAGTCGGATATACCAGGTTGTGTGCAGAGGAATGCTACCGAAGTCGCAATGAAAAGCTGTGTTTCTACTCTGGACATTCAGGTCACCAATGTGCAGCAGGCCTCAATGAGGCCTAGTTCTCCAACAAAGTGAGAAAAGGAATTACATTTCATCACAAAAAAAACTTTAAACTACCTCTGATCATAGATTTTGATGGTGGCCAACACTATGTTTCAGCCTTAGTAGATTCCGGGGCAGCTGTAAACCTGATTGATCATGAACTCCTCACTGAACTAAACATACCTACCTTTCCATGCATACCTACCATAAACATAACAGCCGTCAACAACAAATCCATAGGAACATCACACAACAACTGTACCATTGACTATATGCATTGGTCTCTTTCATGATGAAAATGTTTCATTTTATGTGATATTCTTCCCTAAGAACCAGATCATCCTAGGACACCCATGGTTAGCAGTACATAACCCCAATATCTCTTAGGCACAAAGTGAGCTCATCAAGTGGTCAAATTGCGATTTCAGTACTTTGATTTCAAGGCTGTCAATTTTGAAAACCTGACCTTGCACAGATAAGTTGAGGTGAATAGGAGGAATAATTTTATAGCAACCTCAGACAACTGAGGATATGCACTCATCACAGTCAACCAAAAGAAGGGCAGAGATCAAGAGCTATAGAGGTGTCACAATCTGGTGTCATGCTTTAATTCGACTAACTGCTCCTCCATTTCCATTGTACGGTCTTTGCCTGGGAAACTGAAGGGGTCTCTGACCAGAGCAAATAAACTGAAATCCTCCCTGAAATAATGGCCGAATTTGTGTTTCAGTCCATCAGCATGTTGAACGATTGTGTGCATCAAAGGAGAGGTATTTATCCTGTTTCTTGCACACATTTAGTGATGTTGGGAAACATGTAAAAAAATTAAATAAACATGTCAACATTTTTATTTATCAACCGTTCACACCAAAGATCCAGTTTGCCAACAAATGCACTGACTTTGTCTGATAGAAGCAAGATGTTGGAATCTCTCCCTTGTATTGATTCATGTGTGATAAACGTATCCATAGCTTCCTTGCCACCATGGATTTGTTTGGCTAATAGTCACTGTCAATCTGAACCATGGCTGCACCTGACAGCTAGTTAAAAAGGCAAGCTAAGCTTTGCCTCTCCTTATCAAAAAGAAAAAGCAGAGAGAGAAGGAATGAATTTCTTTTAATTATTATTTATTTATGCGGAGGTTAACGTGATTGAGACAGAAGGCAAATGTGAATGACCTTTAATCATATTTTCTAGAGATTAAGCATATTGATGTCACATGCTTGAATTGAGTTTACATTTTACATTAGGCTCGTGTATATTTGCTCTGTCTAATGTGTGCTACTGCTGCTGCTGGCAATGACGAAGATGATGACAAAGGAGTGAAGAACCCAAGTGCAGTTTTATTAAATTAACATGAAATCCAAAACCTTAACTATAAATGAGAACTAAACTAGATATAAACATGGCTTGACAAACAAGACTTGGCATGGCTTAAACAAAACAACAAAGTTACACTTACAAACAATACTTGACAAGAGACAATGGCAAACATGAGGGCTTATATACACAGACATGGGTAACAAGACAACCATTGAACAGACAGAACTATTAACAAGACTAATAACCTAAAACCATTGAAAAACTAGAACTAATAACAAATTAATCAAACAATGAACCAACAAACAAGACACATGAACATAGAGGGAAACACAAAATCACATGACAAGGGAACCACATGACAAAAACCAGGAACTCGACTTTTCAAAATAAAAGACATGAAAACATGAACCAACAGAATAAACATGAACACACACATTAAACATTACACTCGGTACTTCAGTGATAAAACCTATTTGAAGTCAATCAAAAAATTTTACCTTGAAAAACATTAAACACAATGACATCTTGCAAAAAAATTTACTCTGCCTTGTCCCACTTCATTTGCATGGACCCAATGTTGTGCGCACACCTCAGATAGCGCAATCTCTTACCCATGCCAATTTATGTGTTTCTAAGGCCAAAAAATTACAATTAGATTTAGCTAAATTCTGACAAAAATTGTATAAGAAAGCAAACGCATGGCGCCATGCGAGGGTTGGATGTGTGAATGGAGAGATCTGTACACTTTGCTAGTTTTTAATTATTTCTGTGTCATAAAACGGTGAGATTCGATACACTCTGTTTCATAACTGTTCTTTGAAGACAATATGTCAAAGAATTAAAAATCCTCTGGATCAGGAGACATTAAAAGACACTCACGTACTCAAGCTGAAGCCCCTGGCAGGACCGCAGACCAGGGACTCTGTTTGGATGGTGCGGCAACTGTCCAGCATGATGAAGGTCATAGCGGACTTGGGAGGATCTTCATGGAAGTGATCGATCGACGAATTTCATCGAGGCGAAATTCTCTGAATTGTGTACAAAAATGGGGGACGTTAAGAAACAGATCGATTATGTGGCGTCATTGTAGAGGAAATTAGCTGCTAATATGCTAGCGACCAAGGCAGATTCTGGGAAAAGTTGGAAGACCTTGAGAATCGTAATCGGCAAAAAGACTTCCAAATTGTTGGAATTCCTGAGAATGAAGAAGGCTGAGATATGGTGACATTCCTAGATGAGCTCTTCCTGAGTCTGCTTTACATAACAGGCCATAATCTGGAAATAGAGCAAGCTCACAGGCTCGCGGCTCGGAGATCCGCTGAGGAAGACAGACGGCAATCAATTCTGGCCAAATTTCAGATATCATCCGATAAAGATCTCGTGTTACGTGATACGAGGAGTAAAGGAAGGCTTTCTTGGAATAACTACAACATTTACTTGATCCTAGCATTTACGAATTCAACAAGAGAGAAATGTGATCGATTTAAGGAATGCAAGAAACTCTTACATCAATGGAAGTTTGCTGTTTCACTGATGTTTCTGGCCAAACTGAGAATAGATACTAAGGATGGCCGGAAATTATTTACATGTCCACAGCAAGCATTGGCCTTCATAAAAACATTGGAGTGAGTAAGTCATGGTGTGATTCTCACGTTGCAGCCAAGTAGATCTGACTCTCTGTACATTTACTTGACTGTCTGAGGAAACTGGGCACCTACTTTGTTTCTTTTTGTGCTGGTTCCACCTAGCGGCTGGAATTTGTTTCATGGAATAACCCTCCTACAGGACAGTTGTGGATGAATCTGCTCGTTCTTTGGGATTATTCTGCCTATTGGCTGGAATTTATTTTAAATATTTTTTCTGTTATGTAATTCTGTATAGAAGAACCGGACTTGAGCAATCAGATGGCAAAGTTGTTGTGGGGGCTCTCGTAGGCGTACATGGACTGTTTGAGTTTAGAGGGATGGACGCTGACTGTTGCTGTTGTATGCAAGGTTAATGCACACATTTTTCTTTTTTCTTTTGTTAGTTTGGTTCGGAGTGAAGTTCGGGGTTTGATTGTTGCACTACTGTTGGAATGTGGTCTTTATAATCTTGTTTTTTACTCACAATCTATTTTTTGTAATAGGCCAAAATGTCAAATGTTGATGAGTGGATTGTCTCTCTCCACATGGAATGTGAATGGGTTGGGGCACCCCATAAAAATAAGAAAAGTTATTCATTTTCTTAAACGTAAGTAATATGATATAGTATTTCTTCATGAAATTCATCTTTCCCCACAGCAAGCTGAAAAATTGGGAGGATATGGGGTGGACATATTTTCTTTAGTGCTGGCTCAATTTAGAGCAGGGGAGTTATTACATTGATAAGTAAGCATCTACAATTCAAATTTCTCAAACAGATTAAAGATAAATTAGGAAGAGTCATTATTGTTTTAGCAGAAAGGTTGATTGTGGCTAATATTTACACAGCGTATGATCTTGACGCTGATGATCAGGGCTTTTTTATAGATCTTGAAGGGATGTTGCAAGCTGCGGTCACCCATCATGATATAATATTGGGAGGAGACTTTAATCTTTTGATTAACTCAATCCTTGATCATAGTTAAACAAAAGCATGTAAACCCACTAGAGCAATACTGACACTTCACAGGATGTGTACAAATCTTGGTCTTATAGATATTTGGAGACATTTGATCCCATCTTGTAGGGACTACACATTTTATTCATCAGTGTCACCGGCTTGTTGGCTGCTAAATTCACCACTGCAGTAGCCTGAGAGAAGGGGACTGACAGGGGGCGAAGCTTTGACGGTGGTCCGGCCGTGGCGGGACTGAGCCGTCGTTTGTTCAACACAGTTAGGAAGACTTCGGCTGCTCGGGTTTCAGCGTTACCTTAGATCGAGGCCCGCGAGGCGGCGGTCTGCGGCGGCTGTCTGAGCCTGATCGAGGGCGACCGCCCTGTCGACGCTGAGAAGTCTGAGTTTGTTGAACTGGGCACTGTGAAGAGGCTTGTGCAGGAGGCTGATCACGTGAGCGGCCTGCAGAGGAGCTAGCGTGACGCGGCAGGAAGAGGTTCATGGCTTGGGTGGCTTTCTGGACTTCTGAGAAGCGGTCAACAATGCCACTCACCGCGGAGCCGAAGAGACCGGTCGGAGAGAGCGGTGCGTTGAGGAACGTGGAGCGTTCTGCTTCTCCCATGTCGGCTAGTGTTAGCCACAAGTGTCTCTCGGTCACAGTCAGCAAGGCCATGCACTTCCCTAGAGCTTGGTCTGCAGCTTTGGTAGCGCGAAGGGCGAGGTCTGTCGCACTTCGTAGATCAGTAACAGCCTCTGGGTGCCTGCCTTTCTCATCCCACTCCCCGAAGAAGGTCTGCTTGTAGGATCTGTAAAACGGCCATTGAGTGCAGAGCAGATGCGGCTTGGCCGGCGGCGGAATAGGCGCGGCCAACATAGGCGGAAGTCGCTCTGCAGGCCTTAGACGGGAGCAGGCCTTAGACGGGAAAGTGCAGAGGCAGAGCTGAAGCTCTGAATGTCATCTGATGGCCTCAGAGAATTGACCCATTAAAATACAGATATAATACTATTTTGTCTCGGAAGGTGGAGTTTTGGCTGTTCAGGACAAGACAGTCATACTTTGAGTCAAGAGTATAAAGCAGGAAAGCTATTGGCTAGATATATAAAGCAGAGAGAGTCTTTTTCTGCCATTCCCTCATTGAAAACGGCCATTTTCAATGGTGAAATATTTACCTTGGCCATTGCTATTAGTAATGCTATCTTGATCTTTATTGTTCCATGTCACCGTCTACTAATGAAGATATTAGAAACTTTGTGGAACAATTAGATCTCCCTAAACTGACGACTAAGCAAAAAATTATCTTGATTCTGAAATTAACTTGGAGGAGCTTGATGAGGAAAATAAGGCCTTACCTGCAGGCAAGGCTGCGGGGCCAGATGGCTTTGCTGCTGACTTTTTTTAGATCTTAGGCTACCAAAACTGGTGCCACCTTTGTTTGAAGTTTATATGGAATCATTAAAGAATGTAAAGCTTCTACCAATCATGACACAAGCCTGGATCTGTCTGATTCTTAAAAAGTTCAAAGATCCAAGCGAGTATGAGCGTTACCATCCAATTTTCCTGATCCAACTAGACGTTAAAATTTTGTCTAACTGATAAAGTTAGGACATAATATACATACAGATCAGGTGGGGTTCATTCAAGGCCACAGCTCTTCTGATACCATTAGAGTTTTCATCAATATCATGTGGTCAGTTGTGAATGATCAGACTGGTCGCTGCCATCTCACTTGACGCCAAAAAGGCATTTGATATGGTAGAAAGAGTTATCTTTTTAAGGTTTTGGAAATATACGGGTTTGGAAATACTTCTATTGAATGGATTAAGTTACTTGATAGACACCCGGTAGTGGCAGTACAAACAAATTGATTAATTTCAGAATATTTTACTCTGGATATGGGCACCCAGCAGGATTGCCCTATTTCTGCATTATTGTTCTGTCTTGCCCTGGAACCATTAGCAGCCATGATAAGAAAGGAGGATGATTATCCAGGGGTGATGGTGGGAGGTGTGGCGCATAAGCTTTTGCTTTATGCAGAAGTTTTTTTGTCATTTGTCTCCAACCACATTAGATTTATGCCTGGCCTCCACAGGAATAATAATTCCTTCTCTAAATTTTCAGGGTCAATTTGTCTAAACCCAAAGCTTTCTCTCTGACAGCGTACTTCCCAGTAACGGCTTTTCAACTGGGTCCCTTCCAGTGGCCCACACAGGGCATTAAGTAGCAAGTTCTCTTACGAGAGGTTCTCTCGTATTGCGTAAGCTAGCTTACGCTACGGGAAAGATTCATCTTTTCTGAGATATTGAAGCCAAAAAATTATCCTTAATTTTTGTATCCATTGTCAACGCAGTGCGGCAGCTACAGACCTTGAGCGGGCTAGCTAGCGAGCTCATAGGTTGCTCTGCGGCAACTGCTGCAGTCTATAGACGAGCTTGGGCGAACTCGCATCCAATGAGAGGCGTCCGCGCGCTCACTGCATCAAAGCCCGCCAAAATGGGCATGACTTGAGTGCATATAAGCGTAGTTCGTAGGCTGGAACCCAGATTTTCATCTCTTCAGCGAAGCTCTTCGCATCGCTGACCTGGAAGCCGCGTCGCCGTTCGAGGGGCATCAAGCAAGCATGGACAGCGCTAGAAGAAGCCGGCCGTCTCAGCCACCTTCAGCCATCCTGCGAGCTACGCCATCCGACGGCGTATCCTTTTATTCAGCAAGCTAGTTCTCACGAACTATTCACAAAAAGTACTGGCGTCTTTTCAAGATGCCTCGCTCCACTTGCGCCTCATGTCGCGCCCTTCTCAGCACAGGAGACTGCCACATCATCTGCGCTCTCTGCCTGGGACTGGGGCACGCAGAGCTCGCCCTCACTGAGGGCGGATGTGATTTCTGCGAGGAGCTACCGATGTCGACCCTGCGGGCTCGACTCGAGCGCTCAAAGCAGAAACCGCCGCGCCGCCTTACCTTCAGCCGCGCAGGAAGAAGCGCCCGCTCACAAAGGCTGCGGAAACTGTGGTTGAAGCGACTGCCTCGCCGAGCCTCTCCCTCGAGCATCGCTTTCACCCTCCCCGCCCCGGGACGGCGCAGTTGCCGCCCGGCGGCCGCACTGCTGCCATCTCGGATGGCGAGGCGGAGGATAAGGGCAGCTGTTCCATCATGGCCGGACAGCGAGGAGTGGTCAGGCTCCCAAGCCTCCTCCTCGGCCCAGGAATCCAGCAGGACCAGCGCCAGAGTCGAAGGGGAGTTAACACGCCTCCTCACACAGGCCGTCGACCGCCTCGGGCTCAGTGGTCACCGCCCCTGAGCAGGAACCCAACAGACTCGGCGGCTGCTTTCTTCAAAGCCATCGCCGCTCTACACCCGCGGCCGGGCCGCTCTCTTCCTGCCAGAATTACACACGGAGCTTGCAAAGTCGGTGGAGCAGCTCCTTTTTCAGCCAGGTCCCGTTCCCACGTCTCCACCTCTCTCGCGTCGGTGGGCGGCGCCACTGAGAGAGCTACTCCTTCATCCCCGGTCGAGGACTTCGGTAGCAGCACACCTTTGTCCGCCCTCCGCGAGATGGCGTTCCAAGCCTGTGCTCCCGTCTAAGGCCTGCAGAGCAACTTCGCCTATGTTGGCTGCGCCTATTCCGCCACCGGCCAAGCCGCATCTGCTCTGCACTCAATGGCCGTTTTACAGATCCTACAAGCAGACCTTCTTCGGGAGTGGGATGAGAAAGGCAGGCACCCAGAGGCTGTTACTGATCTACGAGCGCGACAGACCTGCGCCTTCGCGCTACCAAAGCTGCAGCCCAAGCTCTAGGGAAGTGCATGGCCTCGCTGACTGTGACCGAGAGACACTTGTGGCTAACACTAGCCGACATGGGAGAAGCAGAGCGCTCCACGTTCCTCAACGCACCGCTCTCTCCGACCGGTCTCTTCGGCTCCGCGGTGAGTGGCATTGTTGACCGCTTCTCAGAAGTCCAGAAAGCCACCCAAGCCATGAACCTCTTCCTGCCGCGTCGCGCTAGCTCCTCTGCAGGCCGCTCACGTGATCAGCCTCCTGCACGAGCCTCTTCACAGCGCCCAGTTCAACAAACTCCAGACTTCTCAGCGTCGACAGGGCGGCCGCCCTCGATCGCGCTCAGACAGCCGCCGCAGACCGCCGCCCCGCGGGCCTCGATCTAAGGTAGCGCTGAAACCCGAGCAGCCGAAGTCTTCCTAACTGTGTTGAACAAGCGGCGGCTCAGTCCGCCGCGGCCGGACCACCGTCAAAGCTTAGCCCCTGTCAGTCCCCTTCTCTCAGGCTACTGCAGTGGTGAATTTAGCAGCCAACAAGCCGGTGACACTGCCGGCTTGCCTGCACTCAAGCGCCGTTTTCACGGCGACCCAAATAAATCTTGTAAAGAGCAAACATGTCTTATGTGTAGAAAATGTGCCCACAACCCAGTGTTCACCCCTACACACAAGCATAACACATCCCGTGCCCCTATCAGAGCACGCTCATCATAAAGCGGTTACGAACCGCTCGAGCGTCAGAGTCAATGAAAGCGCCCACAAATGCGTCGTGGCGCCCATTCTCTGGCAGCTCTGTCACACGACCAGCCCTATGTGTAGAAAATGTGCCCACAATCCAGTGTTCACCTCTACACACAAGCACTGCATGTCTCGTGTCCCCACCAGAGCATGCTCACATAAAGCGATTCTGAACCGCTCGGCGCTAGAGTCAATAAATGCGCCCACGAATACGTCGTGGCGCCCATTCTCTGCCCGCTCTGTTACACGGCCAGCAAACATTCCTCTGTGTGCAAGTCCGTGCCCATGACTATGCTTGCGCATCCACGTAACAGATGTGACTCTTTCCCCATTCATTCCAATCGGAAGTCACTCACAAAACAGCCTGTTCATGCTGTCTGCGAGCAATCATGCATAAACACACTAAGCAGCTCACACATTTTGTTCAGCGCTCTGTGTGCGGCAATCAGAGCGAATTGGCCATTCACCCTCTAGCGTTACGCTTCAAAGCGTGGGAAGCTATTCCAGGGATATCAAGTGGGTGTTAAGCACAATACAACAGGGCTATTTGCTACAGTTCGATCGCGCCCTCCTCGCTTCAAGCGCGGCTCGAAACCACTGTGAACACAGAAGCTAGCGTGCATGCTTCGTTCAGAAATAACAAGCCTTCTGTGCAAAAGGGCCACAGAGAAAGTGCCACCCTCTCTGGCAGCGAGGCTTTACAGCCGTTATTTTCTTGTTCCCAAGAAAGACGGCGGCCTCAGACCCATATTAGATCTCAGGGTTTTGAACAAGGTGCTTGCAAAAGACCGTTCAAAATGCTTACAATCAGGAAACTCCTCGCGCATGTGCGCCAGGGGACTGGTTTATTTCTCTCGATCTGAAAGATGCATACTTTCAGATTCAGATAAATCCCGTCACAGGCCATTCTTGAGATTAGCCTTGACGGCCAGGTTTATCAATACACCGTCCTTCCGTTCGGCCTGTCCTTAGCACCCCGTACTTTCACGAAGTGCATGGATGCGGCGCTCGCACCCCTGCGGAGTCAGGGTTTGCGAATTACTAAGCACCGCCGGCACCGCCGCTCTGTCGTTCCCTTCCCACTATGTGCTTATGTATTACACAATCAATGACCCGCATTCTTGCCGGCCAAATATTATTTCCCCACTCATCAGGGCTCCCCCGGGTCCCCCCTTAATTCCCTGGGGCTCATGCAGTGGATGCTTGGCGCGCACAGCGTTGACAATGGGTTCCCGTAGTGTAAGCTAGCTTACGCATATCTGAGAGAACCTCTCGTAAGAAGAACGTATCGGTTACCTAACGTAACCTCGGTTCTCTCTAGATGAGGGAACGAGTATTGCGTAGCCGGCCGTGCTTTCGCGCCACGGCGACTTTTACGCTTCAGTCAATGAAAACCAGGGTTCCAGCCTACGAACTACGCTTATATGCACTCAAGTCACGCCCATTTTGGCGGGCTTTGATGCAGTGAGCGTGCGGACGCCTCTCATTGGATGCCCAAGCTCGTCTATAGGCTGCAGCAGTTGCCGCAGAGCAACCTATGAGCTCGCTAGCTAGCCCGCTCAAGGTCTGCAGCTGCCGCACTGCGTTGACAATGGATACAAAAATTAAGGATAATTTTTTGGCTTCAATATCTCAGAAAAGATGAATCTTTCCCGTAGCGTAAGCTACCTTACGCAATACTCGTTCCCTCATCTAGAGAGAACCGAGGTTACGTTAGGTAACCGATAACGTTTTCTACTTTAGTTAGAGTTCATTTTGATCAAATTAAATCAAGTTTTTCTAGTGATGCGAGTAGGTGGGCTTCATTACATTTATCTATGATTAACCTTCCCAATGTAGTTAAACTGAATTGTATTCCAAAATTCAACTACCTGCTACAGTCTCTCCCTGTAGATGTCCCCCTCTCTTATTTCAAGCAATTTGATAGCATAGCGAAGTCCTTTTATTTGGAATGGTAAATGTCCCACATTACATTTCAACAACTTACATAGACAAAGATGGGCTATGCCTACCCAAGTTTTTGTTTTATTATTATGCATTCAGTCACAGACATTTGTCTCATTGGTCGCTTCTACCTGAGAGAGCCCCTCCGTGGTTTTGTATTGAACAGGAAGTCCCTGCCCCTGATTTCGCCATTGTAAAGCCTTTCTATCAAAATAACCAGATAAGTTAAGTCACACCCTGTTATCTTGCATTTGCACGTGGTTTGAACAAAAGTGTCCAGAGTATTTCTTTAAATATTACCTCAAGCATATGGCTTTACCCTAAATTACATATTAATAAGAAGTAGGGCTCATATTAAAAGAGCGCTACTTCTTAATTGTCTTGGTACCGAGGGACACAATATCTTCTATACTGTGCCTGGTACCGGTGACACACCTTTGTGAACATATTTTAACTCCAAGTTAAATGAGGTAGTAAAGAGACATGCTTTTTCGCAAGTATGTTTAAGCCCTCAGTGGATCAATGCTATGATAAATTGCAGCTTTAAGAGACATGGGGCCCTATTTTAAGAGCACTAGTGCTTAGCTCAGTGGTATGCCATAAGTCATAATTTCAAAATCAGTGGGCATGGCCATGAAGGTTTGGTATTTTCGTGCAAGCGTGCACTAAGTCAATTTGCAAGTGGGTCTGGTAAAATTGTAAGTGTGGTATGGGGGGTGTGGTCATGTGTCTGTTTGCGGGAGAGGGAAAGCACTAAGGCTCACCAGAGCATCAGATGAAGAGAGATAGATAGTGGCCCAGAGCAGTAGTGGAGGAAAGACCCGCAACTAAAGCCAGAGACTTTCATTGAAACCGCTATTTTAGTTAAAAATGTCTTTTAGTGGTTCTTTGTGTGTGAACAAAGTCTGTGTGAATAAACACTCAACTGTTTGCAGTCTCCCAACTCCTCAACTGCTCACAAACTTAACATTATCACAGTCATGCTGAAAGCCTGGCTTTGGAGGATAACTCTGTCCTCACCTCTGGGTGAAGTCTTCAGGACCCTCACCAGCAGCCAGCAGAGACAGTAACAAGCCCTCATGGAGGTATGACTGGAGCAGGAACAGCGCTTCCAATTCCTACTCCAGGCTCAAGCAGAGGACCAGCAGGTGCTCGGGAGCATGATCGACAGCGAGAGGTCTGGTGCAGCGACCTCCCTGGAGCCTACCCCACCCATGGCCCTTATGAAAATGAGGCCAAATGATGATGCAGAGGCTTTCCTTGACATGTTCTGGCCTCCCAAGAAGTGGATTCCCAATCAGTGGGCGAGCCCTGCTATTGTACTTACTCTCCACAGACGTGCAGCTAGTGGCACAGCAAGTTCCCGCCGGTAGCCTCCTTAAGTACATCCATCTGAAGAAGGCCATCCAGCAACAGGTCGGTCATAGCCTGGAGCAGAGTCGATAGCTCTTCATATCCTTGAGCTTCTAGAAGCACGGCCACCCTTTAGGGTTTGTCTGTATGGACACCTATAGGGGGCTTTACGCTCTACCCCGGGCACTCCGGTGCCATCCCACTAAACATGTATCATCCATGGGGAAATAGTTCCCATATTAATTATAAAAGTGACAGTTATTTTTCTAGAATATTTTTTTAAGTACTTGCCCAGCACCGACTGAAATGTTTTTTTTAATATGTTGTTCATAGGGACTCAATAATTGAGCATTCGAAGTCACAGGTTGTTTGCACCACATTTAAAGGGTGTTTTCACTCTGTCATGCAGGAAGATCCCAACTACAATGTATATTTTGTGATAAATACACGACAAATACATGGTCTGTGAACACAAATTTTTTATGCAAATTGGACATATGAGCTGTAAGTTACATAAAAGTGTTCTAATGAGTTGTATAAGTACGCTTTAAGTGGTTACATTCAAAAATGTCAATATAGATTAAAGCCTCTGATGAATGTTCTGCTGCACACAGGCCTAAAGGGCAGGCTCTCTCATTGATTCCTATGGCAGGCAGGGAGATCTATTGAAAATAATGAAAAATACTTTTCTGCGAGAGGCATTCGGCATTTCATGGTCTGTCGGATATACATATTGATGGAATTTAGGGAGCACTGTCTTGAGATTTGCATGGTTGAAATCTCTGGCGACAATAAACAGTCCGTAAGGGTGAGCGTTCTGCAATTCGCTAATAGACCCATACAGTTCACAGAGTGCTTCCTTAGCATTAGCGCTGAGGGAAATGTAAACTCTGGTTATTATGACAGTGGTGGATTCATGTGGTAAATCAAAAGGTCTGCATCTAACAGTCACAAGCTCAACCAGCGATGAGCAGTAGCTAGAGACTGGCAAAGAGTTCTTGCACCATTCCGTGTTGATGTAAACACACAAGCCACCACCGCAAGTCTTACATAGCTGTATTTCAGTCAGCATGAAATGAGGTGATCCCGTCTAGCTGAATGGCGGCATCCAGAACTCTGTCACTCAGCCATGTCTCCGTGAAAACAAAGATGCAGCAGTCTCTAAACTCACACTGTGTAGTCTGCTGGAGTCGGATAAAGTCCTGTTTATTGTCCAGGGAGCAAACATTTGAGAGCACGATAGACGGGAGACCCGGCCGGCTAGGGTTTGTTTTTAGCATAGTATGGACCCCCGCCCTCTTTCCACGCTTCCGCTTCCTCACACACCGCTTACGACATCCTCTCCCCCGGCATCAGGTGACGCCGAGGACTGGAGGCCTGGTTTCCGCAGCAAGCCGAGGTCGCGTAGCTTCTCCTGCAGATCATCATGCAGCTTGGTTGTTGTAGGAGTCTTATATTTGAACAGTGTCTGGCGATGGTAAACACAAACACCGGTTGCTCCGATGTCCATGTGCCGTAAAAGTCGGGCTAAGTAACAAAAATAGCACCATTTTGGATCCAGAGTGGCTGCTGTATACTACTGCACCACCATCTTGGATCAAGAATGATCAAGAGAAACATCATCTACCGCGTTCATATCTGCACCAATGATAAGAAAACAATCTTGTATGTGCAATAAAGTTGTAGTGAGTGCAGGAAGAAAATATTTATCAAAATGAGAAGGGGCATAAATTGAAAAAAATCCTTACCCGCAATAACTGTTTTAATGTATGACACTCTGCCTTCCACACAACTATATCTTTCTAGAATGTTAAAGGAAAGCTTTCATTTAAACATGACCAAAGAACTCCTTGATTTACTATCTATTGAGTATGAGGCGGCTACATAATAAGACTTGAAAACCTTTGAACATCAGACTTTCTTAAATGTGATTCTTGGATAAATGCCAAATCAACCTGTTGCCTATGTAAGAAATCCAGACAGGCAGTAAATTTAATGGGACCATTCAGCCCATTTGTATTCCAGCTAACTATATGAAGCATTTCTGTAGCCATGAATTAGCTTTAGAATAGCATAAAAAGACCAAGAAAACAATTAACTGGGCATAAAACAATGAACAGAATCCACCAAAGAAATATACACTCTACAACAGGAAGAAATACCCACCCACCCTGCTCGCACAACCAAGAGAGCACCCAATTACCCACAAAAAGAAAAGATCTCTAACAAGGTATCAACTAATAAAAGAAAATAATAAAAAAATGAAATTTAACAAAAGAAAAATAAAATCAGGTGAACCATTAAACAACTTATGGAAAATGTGACCCCAAGAAGGGCGGTCGACACAATGTTACTGCCCCCCACTCATTATTAACATGTTAATGACCAAAATTAGCAATTAACAAAATTAACAGAGAATCTTACACTAAAAGGACATTTCGTTTATGCTAGACTCAATATATAAGAATAAACAAAAGGCAGAAAAACCTCTAGGACATTATAATTAATGTCAGTTTATCCTTCCTCATTCTCCTGTGTGAGAAACCATTGAGAAAGTGTTCAACCTCTAAAGGAGACTTGAAAATTTGTTGAGCCGATCCTCGCGTTAACTTCAGCTGTGTGGGGTACATCAAAAAGTTCTGAAAGCCCATTTTCTGAGACTTGTAAGTTGCCTCCATAAAGGAACACCGCCAGTTAATAGTAAAAGCACTATAATCAGCAGCAAATCGGATATCTTTCTCATCCACCTTTATTGGAGAATTTCTGGAAGCTCAGAGAATTAAATCACAATCCATATAGCGTAGCATCTTTATAATGACCGAGCGAGGCCTGCCAGAGTTGTTGGGAGGGCCGACGCGATTTAACTCATTATCTCCGGTTTAGCATCGGCCAATGAAGGGAACCATACAGGTAAAGATCCAGAGATGTATGCCATGAGATTCGTGGCTTCCACCCCTTCCGGGATATTCATAATACAAACATTATTCCTACGGTTCCGGTCTTCCAAATCAGCAATCTTTTCCTCAAAGCTTATCAATCTGGCAGCAGATTTGTCATAATTTTTCTCCACTTTGCCGACCCGGCTGTTCAGACTGGAATATCGATCAAAAACAGCCTTCGGCATCTGCCGGTCTGTGACTGCTGTGACTTAATTGTTTGTTAAAAAAAATATATATATATATATAATATATATATATATATATATATATATATATATATATATATATATATATATATATATATATATATATATAATATATATATTATATATCTAATATATATATTATATATATATATATATATATATATATATATATATATATTTTTTTTTTTTTTTTTTTAACAAACAATTAAGTCACAGCAGTCACAGACCGGCAGATGCCGAAGGCTGTTTTTGTGGCTACATATTGACACATGGGGGTCTTCCACAAGCGTCAGTATTGGGTAAGACCCATCTGGAATGAAAACAGGTTGTATATTGGAGCATTCAAGGTAATGGATAAATATAATTCTTAAAGATAATAAAAAAAAATATACAGTGTGGATTATTTCCACAGTGATTATTTTAAACTAGATGTTTACTGTATTTTACTTCTTACATTAAACAATGGCTGTTTGGTTGAAATTATTGTTCCTCATCCTTTTTTGCCATTTAAGAGTAAATCAATAAATAGAGATACCAATTGATTGTCGTCAAATGCAAAAAATAAATAAATAAATATTGAGATATGACTTGTTTAGCCACCCAGCCTTCAGCCCTTTCAGAAGAATTGCCACTGTTGATGGGCCACTGTCCCATAGGACTCAGACATTGCATTAAATGCTTCTACAGCTTTATGTGGATGACATCACACAGTATTTGCAGTTGAAAAGTTTGCGGCATCGACCCATCACCTCAAAACAGCAGGCTTTTCAAAGCCACACCCCCATCAACATCAAGGTTCTCTTTGAGAGGATTTGCTTGGATATGCCTGCAGGAGAAGAATACATCACAAAACCCGATAGATAGCATTCACTCACCAAGGCTATTGAGTGGGATTTGTTTTCTCTTTTTTTCTTCTTCCACATCACTTATGAAAGCAGAACTACAACATGGTAATGCATAAACAGCAAGAATCACTGGACATATTGTAATGCATGTTATAACTAATAAAAGAGATCCTTTTTAAAGGGATAGTTAACGCAATTATTAAAATTCAATCATCATTTACTCACCCTCATGTTGTTCCAACCTGGCATTACTTTCTTTCATAAAACACAAATGGAGAGGATCTGCTAGTCATCATTAATTTATGGAAATAATTAAATAATTGTGACTGAGGATACAAAAGAAGAAAGATAGTCATATGGTTTTGGAACTATATGGGGGTGAGTAAAGTATGGTAGTTTTATTTCTGTAAAATTTAATTTATGGAAATGATCAACACAATTGTTTTCATTAGATATTTTCAGGTTCCAGTGTTGTTATTCTCAGTCAAAAGTACAGAAAATTGTTTGGGCACTGGTTACTTTTAACCACATAAAATATGTCATGGCAACAGAACCACCTCAAGAACAATTCTTGACAGTGTCTCTGACAGAAAAGGAATAAAACAAATAAAATTAAAATGAATAAATAAAAAGGTATACCTCAAATTAAAGCTGCTGTATTGACCTGTGTTCCTAAGACATGCTACCAAAATATAATATTAATATAATATATACACTCACCTAAAGGATTATTAGGAACACCATACTAATACTGTGTTTGACCCCCTTTCGCCTTCAGAACTGCCTTAATTCTACGTGGCATTGATTCAACAAGGTGCTGAAAGCATTCTTTAGAAATGTTGGCCCATATTGATAGGATAGCATCTTGCAGTTGATGGAGATTTGTGGGATGCACATCCAGGGCACGAAGCTCCCGTTCCACCACATCCCAAAGATGCTCTATTGGGTTGAGATCTGGTGACTGTGGGGGCCATTTTAGTACAGTGAACTCATTGTCATGTTCAAGAAACCAATTTGAAATGATTCGAGCTTTGTGACATGGTGCATTATCCTGCTGGAAGTAGCCATCAGAGGATGGGTACATGGTGGCCATAAAGGGATGGACATGGTCAGAAACAATGCTCAGGTAGGCTGTGGCATTTAAACGATGCCCGATTGGCACTAAGGGGCCTAAAGTGTGCCAAGAAAACATCCCCACACCATTACACCACCACCACCAGCCTGCACAGTGGTAACAAGGCATGATGGATCCATGTTCTCATTCTGTTTACGCCAAATTCTGACTCTACCATCTGAATGTCTCAACAGAAATCGAGACTCATCAGACCAGGCAACATTTTTCCAGTCTTCAACTGTCCAATTTTGGTGAGCTCTTGCAAATTGTAGCCTCTTTTTCCTATTTGTAGTGGAGATGAGTGGTACCCGGTGGTGTCTTCTGCTGTTGTAGCCCATCCGCCTCAAGGTTGTGCGTGTTGTGGCTTCACAAATGCTTTGCTGCATACCTCGGTTGTAACGAGTGGTTATTTCAGGCAAAGTTGCTCTTCTATCAGCTTGAATCAGTCAGCCCATTCTCCTCTGACCTCTAGCATCAACAAGGCATTTTTGCCCACAGGACTGCCGCATACTGGATGTTTTTCCTTTTTCACACCATTCTTTGTAAACCCTAGAAATGGTTGTGCGTGAAAATCCCAGTAACTGAGCAGATTGTGAAATACTCAGACCGGCCCGTCTGGCACCAACAACCACGCCATGCTCAAAATTGCTTAAATCACCTTTCTTTCCCATTCTGACATTCAGTTTGGAGTTCAGGAGATTGTCTTGACCAGGACCACACCCCTAAATGCATTGAAGCAACTGCCATGTGATTGGTTGATTAGATAATTGCATTGATGAGAAATTGAACAGGTGTTCCTAATAATCCTTTAGGTGAGTGTATATATATATATATATATATATATATATATATATTTATTATAATTTTTTTTTGAGTAAGTTCAGTGACCACCTTCCTGCACTTCATATTTCCCCATAACGTCTTGACTACTGCTGTAACCTCCATTCCCTGAAGGAGGGAACGAGAAGTTGTGTTAGTTTAGTGACACTAGGGGTCGCTCTTGGGTGTCCCAAACATCTCTGATCTTTGAGAAAAGGCCAATGGGAATTGACGAGTGGAATTTGCATGCCACTCCCCCAGACATACGGGTATAAAAGGAACTAGCTCGCAACCACTCATTCAGGTTTTGCGCTGAGAAGAAGAGACTGGGTCCTGGCCATTTCAGCAGGTAGCTCTGCGTTGTGGCAAAAGGGACACAATGTCTCATTCCCTCCATCAGGCAACGGAAGTTACAACAGTAACCAAGACGTTCCCTATCTGTCAGTCACTCAACGTTGTCGATGTAGTCACACTAGCGTCTCTATATGAAATGCCACAACCAGCTGAACTGTATTACGTGGACTGGTGGGGCAGGTGCGGGCAGACCACTGCATGCCTCGTAGCAAGTGCTCCTGGCCCCCACATAACCTCCCCCAATGCCCCACGAGTGTTGTACGGCCCCTCGCACCCCGGAGACAAGACAAACTCATAGTGGGGACAGGTCGAGCAAGCCATGGACTTCAATCAGCTGGGGCCATATGTGTACGCGTCGGGGGGAGGGGGGTGTCCTTTTACAAGGAGAAAGACACTGCGGAGACCACACCCTGCCCGAAGTGGAGGTAAGGTGTGGAAATACATCACATGGACATACTGACCGGCAGTATCACATGTGGAGGAAGAGGATGATATCTACAAATACGGTGACCGGTGGCAGAGGGAGCTCTATCCAAGGAAGG
Organism: Xyrauchen texanus; assembly: GCF_025860055.1. NCBI lineage: Eukaryota > Metazoa > Chordata > Actinopteri > Cypriniformes > Catostomidae > Xyrauchen > Xyrauchen texanus. The sequence continues at coordinate 15,612,838 of NC_068314.1, read as the reverse complement.
TGCGGGTTTACCAATGGGCAACCAGCATATGTGGAGCATCTACCCCGGTACAGGGCATACTAGATCACATACTGGCTGGCATCGAATTTCTCAGCTGAATTCACCTGCCACAGGGCTAAGGAGGAAAGACATCCAGGGTTCACAGTCTCGTGAACTCGCATGGGGGAAAAAAAGGCACATCCAGGAGGGGAAGGCGCTGTACACCTAGCCAGTTGCCCCACATATTTACCTGTTCGTACCTCACAACTCAGAGATTATAAATTCTGCTGGCTTCCAAAGCAGACAAAAAGCTGCTTTGCACGCATAGGACACAGCAACGTCAAGGCTGGGTCTGCCTCCTCCTGGGGTAGCGCTTGCAGACTCACTATCTGATCCCTAAAAGGGGTTGTGGGAACCTTGAGCACATAGCCCAGTCAGGATCTCAAGGTCACGTGAGAGTACGCTGGACCGAACTCCATGCAGGTGTTGCTGATGGAGAATGCCTGCAGGTCCCCAACCCTCTTGATGGACGTGAGCACAGTCAGGTAGGCAGTCTTTAACAAGACAGCCTTTAGGGGTTAAAAAGTCACTCTCCACAGGCCTAGCAGGACCACGGATAGATCTCACGAGGGAATGAGGCATGGCCTAGGAGCATTCAGCCTCCTCGCACCTCTAAGGAACCTGATGATCAGGTCATGCTTACCGAGGGACTTATCGTCCACCGCACAGTGGTGCACCACCATAGCAGTCATATACACCTTCAAGGTGGAGGGGGACAGCTGCCCCTCCAACCTCTCACGCAGGAAGGAAAGCACCTACCCGACTGCACAGCTCTTGGTGTCTTCACCTCGGCAAACATGTCTACATGTGCTTTGTTGAATCAACTCCAGATCAGTTGGAAATCACATGGGGGTGGAGTCTCCACTCTCCCCTGAGTGTAACCTGCAGTGACAGCACGTCTGCTGCGCGGTTGAGGTCGCCCGGGATATGAGCGGTCCGCAACAACTTCAGTCGCTGCTGACTCCAGTGGTGCAGCATGCGATGCGAGCGCAAGTCATGTTGGTGGATTGTATATGTTACCGTCACCGTGTTGTCCGTCCGGACCAACATATGCTTGCCCTGGATCAACGGGCAAAGCCTCCACCGGGCCAGCAAATCCACTGGCAACTCGAGGCAGTTGATATGGCAATGCAGTTGCGGTCCTTTGCACACGCCATCACAGCCTAATTGGAGGTGTCTGTCGTAACAATAACAAGCCTGGACACTTGCACTAAGGGGATCCCTGCCTTCAGAAATGCAAGGTCCTTTCAAGGGCTGAACATGTGGTGGCAGATCAGCATTTTGGCCACACGATGCATGCCGTGACGCCATGTGTCCTCAGGTCTACCGCCGCAAATCACTCTCGATGCTGGCCACAAGACAGAATTGAACAGGAGTCTGTGCAAGGCCTGGTTTAGAACTTGCAGGTCCAAGATTGGCTGCAACCAAGTGCCTTCCTTTGGCACAATGAATTAGGGGCTGTAGAACCCCTTCTTCATCTCGGCTGGAGGGACAGGCTATATTGCATCCTTCTGCAGAAGGATCACGATCTCTGCACACAGGGCAGTGCCATTCTCGCCCCTCACTGAGGTGAAGCAGATGCCGCTGAACCCGGGTGGGCACCCAGTGAACTGAATCCCATAGCCGAGTCGGATTGTCCTGGCCAACCAGCGTGACTGATAAGATAGCGCTAGTCACACCTCCAAGCACCGAGCGAGGGGAATCAAGGGGAAAATTGCGTCTAGCATACTTGCGGGTGGGGCCTCGTGGCGGGGCGGGCAATCAACGGGAGTCTTGCATCCTGAGCTCATGGCTGTGCTGAGAGAAAGGTCAAAGCACTTACCATGCTCTGTGTGCCCAACATAGTACTGGTCAGCAATGGGGAGTAGAGTGAATGTCCTCATGACTCATCACAACCATCTGAGCGTGTATGTGTGTGTACCACACCTGGGTGCAAAAAAGCGGGGAACCTACTGTCATTATAATGATGGCCGTAAACACCGGCTGTGTGACCCAGGAAATGAGGAAACGCTCTTTCTTTGAAAATGTGGGTGCCGCAGCCCCTTGGGCATGCGGCAAAATCGAATTCAAAGGAAACAAAAGATTCTCCTCCCGGCCCTCCACCAGGAAATGGTGTGTTCTGTCCACCACCTCCAAGCTTACAGCAGGTCTCCTTGTCCCTAGCTTGCCCATATCATGGGCGCTTCAAAGCATTCCTAGGGTTCTTGGCACTGGATCATGGGACGGGGGCGTCAGCTTGCTGCGGGGGGCATTAAGAATGAAAGCCGTGACTGCAACGTTGCCATGGTCATGCTCTCGAAGTGAGAGCATGGACCATCCATGAAGGCTGTCTCAGCGTGGCTGTAGCCCAAACATGCGAGGCAGCGATCGTGCCATCAGAGGCGGAGAGGAGATGACAGCAACCAGGAAATATACACAGACGGAAAGGCATCTTTAAAAAGACGCTCTCTGTCAGTGCCACTTTTTTGGAGGAAAATGTACTCTTATTATTAGAATATATACTCTCTCTTGAATTAATTCAATGAATGAATAGCCAGACGCTCGGCTCCGAAGAAAAAATCAGAATGAATCATTTTATACCCCTATGTCCGGTGTAGTGGCATGCAAATTCCACTTGCCAATTCCCATCGGCCTTTTCTAAAAGATCAGAGGTGTTTTGCTCCCAAGAGCGACCCCTAGTGTCACTATATCGACACAATGTGGAGTGAGTGACAGATAGTTAACACTTTTGTCATCAACCAGAGATACATTCAAATATAGCAACAGTTCTTTGAACCATTTGCAATTTTTCTAATTAATATTCTGTATAAATAATTTATAAAAATTGTGATAATTCATAATATATACGATTATTTACATATATACAATCATTTGAGGAATAACATATTGAGGGACTGAAGGTTTTTGGGTCCTGAAACTTTTCCCTAATAACAATAAACAAATTGTCAATTAACTGGGAAATTGGATACCTAGACATACTATCACTGTGTGTTTGGATGTTCCACTCGTAATGCGTTCATTATGAGTTGAATAGCTAATAATCTTAGTAAGTCAACCAAACTAAAGTCACTCCATGTAAAGCACACCCAAATCATATTTTCTAATGCATTCTAAGTCTCTGCATATATGCTTTGATAGCTATTATGAGTGTGAAATGGATTGCATTCTCCTCTCACATTATAGGAGCATTTCACATTCGCCATTTAATTCTTAAACTCATTTGGAGCCCATACCTTTGAATAATTTGAAATACGGAATCCCCAACTGTGCCAATTGCCCAATGCAATTTGTCTATGATGAAGAACTATTTAATGAGAGAATAGGAGATCTGCAAAATAGCTGGGCCTATCTATTTCCAAAATGACATTATTTGTGATTGGTGAGGGACTGTTTCAAACCCTTATCTGGCCCATTGGGTTGCCATAGTCCCAACCCCTATGCAGATTCTCATCATCCTGGGTCAAAGTCATTTTCTGTCATTTTCTCATGTGAATGGAGTAATAACGTCACTGGCAGACATACAAAAATGACAAGCAGAAACATTACCTTAACAGCACAAGAGTACATTTAAATAAGACTTTAATTCTGTATGTTCAATAAACATAATTGTGTGAGGTTATGACTAGCTCTCCAGTTGTTTTAGACAAAAACAGTATTGCTACCTTTAATATTTAAAGAAAGAATGTCAAAACCCAGCATTATACATAATAGTATCACATAGCTTTTATTGTTGATGAAAAAGTTTGTGCATCTCATCAAACTCTTTGATATTTTGGAACAAATTCATCACTAGGTAGATGCTAGCCAAATAATTAGACAGATGCCTCATGGACAGGTTGCATAACATTTCCCCATCCTTGAAAAGCATAACTGAAACTATGCAAGTTAAAGAAAAACAGAAGAAAAAAATACATTAAATACAGTTTCACTTTCAGTGACAACTGAAAGTCACAAACTGTGGTTGTCACAGTTTGTGACAACCACAATGTATTCTGTGTGGCAAATTATTTGCTGCCAATTGCATGAACTCCTCCAAATTGAATAGACATTTTGACACCAAACTATTGAATCTTCCTGTTCAGCCAATGTAATGTTAATTATTTTGAAAATGATTGAGCTAGTGCAATTCACAGTACTCTAACATTAATTACATGTTAGACACTTTTGTACACTAAACTACAATGTTTGTGTCACCACTTGATAGCCAATGTATATTCGGGGTCCTAAAGCAAAACCAGATGAGAACCACTGATCTATAACACAAGCAAAAGGGGCATGAGTTTTGAAGATGCTCTCACTACTATTTTCACAAAAATGCCACAGTAAATAAAAATGTCAAAGTCCTTCCCACAACCTATATTTTGTCTTCTATGTGCCTCTTTTCTTGTCACATTTTCATAATGAGTGGCTTATGCACTGGATTACTGAAACAATATATTTAGGGTCAATGGCAAACCATTTCTGAGGGAAACAAAAATGTAGGTGTGTAAAATACCAGAATGGTTGAAGGAGAAGGCTTGAAAAAGGGATTTCTAACATCAACGCACCTGTGTAGCATCAACACAAGTTATACAATTTTGATTAAAGATTATGAATATGAAATTATGAATAACATGCACTGATGAATCACACACTAAGACCAGGAACATTCATTAAAGGAATCATTCACCCCCAAAAATGAATATGCTGTTAAATTCATCTGCCATTATATTTTGTATATCTAAAATGTGGCTGTAATATTGTGTCTGACAATATTTGAATTTGTTGGACATTGGGATCTTTAAACAGGCAAATGAAAACACACTAGTCTGTGAGTGTATTGTTCATCTTTTAAACTTTAAAGCAGTGACTCTCAATTTTTTTGGGCTGTGGAAATCTGCATGCAGGAAGCGCTGTGGTGCCTGGCAAAAGTTTAAACAAGGCAGTAGAAAAGGTAGAGGAGAAGAAATTACGTACAATGGTTCTTGCGTGTATTGTCAATAATTTTATTGAATGTTTGTGAAGTGATTTGAGAATGGGCCCCCGCTATGGGGCACGCCCCACACTTTGAGAACCACTGCATTAAGGCAACCAGTGTCTAAACCATCTTCCTCTTGACACCTGTTATGGAAAGTCATACAAGTGTCAATGGATTGTTGGGAAGCACCGGTAATTTGAAGCTAATGTAGCTCTACAATGTTAAAAGGTAATGATCCCTAGAAGTGCTCCACAGTATCTAGGAAAAGAGAGCTCACCTCTGCTTGCACTCTCCTCATTTTAAGTATATGAATAATCTGTCAGCCGTATATTGGTTCTTAACCAAGATGCCAAACTGTGTTCTACTTGAGGTGTTTCACTTTTCACACACTTTTCAAATGGCACAAATAGGGCTCAGTACCAGTGGACAAACTACCTACCCTTGAAAAAGTGTATGTGTGTGTGTGTGTGTGTGTGTATGTCATGCCTAATTGAGTCATTTCATTTATTGAAGGTAATTAATTATTATGACATATCGCTGTTTGAGTCTAGGCCATGCCGTCTGCTCATTTATATTTTAATTAAAGCGTTGACCAGTATAACGTTTTTAATTAACAAGGTGACTCTTACTGTGTAGAAAATCTGCAGTTCTCATTGACCACCACTGCTAAAGATCCATCAAGATCAAATAAATGGTTAGATACATGCTAAGATACCACTACATACCTGTACGGTTATCTGTGGGTGATATAACAATGTCTTGTTAACAGAAATGTGTTGAGAATCCATATTAGACCAGAGGTGGAAAGAGTACTGATTTAAAAAGTACTGAGTACTTAAGTAAAAGTACTGCTACTGAAGAAATAATTCACTTGAGTACTAGTAGAAGTACTGAGAAATATTATGACTCAAGTAAGTGTAAATCTTTACTTTACCAAAAAACTACTTAAGTAATTCCATTAAAAGTTACTTTATAAAAATTATATAATATATAGTATATACGGTTCCATTTTTAGAAAACAAAGAAAAATGTAATGCATCCTTTCACCAAGGATGCATTAAATTGATCAAAAATTCAGACTAAATCATTCATTGCAAATAATTAATACAATTTGAAATAGTGGTATTTATTAAAAAAAATTATTTACCCATGATGGCAAACATATATGTACAGTGTCACCTATTTTAGCATTCTAAAAGTGCTAATTTGGTACTCAAGAAAATGTTCTTATTATTAGAACAATTGAAAATGGTTGCGCTAGCATGCAGAAATAACAACAGGTATTGAGTTCTTAGTTGCTTTACACTTGCAAGTCAAACTGTGGTTTTAAAATAAGCAAAAACACATTTCTCCTGAAATTCTGTTTTCTCCTAAAGTCTATTGATTTAGAGAGATGAAAGCTATTCCATGCATTAGTGTTTTGAAAAAATGATCTCTGACCAGGACAGAGAGGGAAGTGGACAGCCAGGCGAACAGCAAAAAGACAAGTAAATCACAGTTTTTAGTTTGAGAAACGGACTCCTCACAAATCCTAAACTTAGCAGCATCTAAATGCCAAAGAGCTCCGAGAGGATTCTTGGACAAACAGAACATTTTAAGAATACAGAATTTATTTAAATAGAAATAGCCATTTGTAACATTCTAAATGTCTCTAAATTGTCTCTAAACTACATAATGTTCATTGTGACAAAAGAAATCTGATTTATTCTCATTCATGTATGTCCAAGTATTTTGGATATTAAGTTAACATACTGTACAAAACTAATATAATGCAATATCATAGAGGAGGAAATGTATCCTCTATGATATTGCAGCATTTATCCAGATGTGGAATGATATTATTAAGCAAATTGTTATCGACTCTAACGTGCCAACTGACTAAAATAAGTCACAAACAAACATTCCACACATTGTTTAGTGATTGTTTAGAGATACGATTGATTCAAACACTAAAAGTGGTTGTTCTCTATATTTATTATGGTATTACAGTTGTAATAATAAAGTCTTAATTAACATTATGGTTATTTAACATATTGAGGTATTAACATATTGAGGTATTAACATATTGAGGCAGTGGTGGCTCAGTGGTTGAGCCTGAGGCTCAGGGTTACTGACCAGAAGGTCGGGGGTTCAAGCCCCAGCACCACCAAGATGCCACTGTTGGGCCCTTGAGCAAGGCACTTAACTCCAGGTTGCTCCAGGGGGATTGTCCCTGTAATAAGTGCACTGTAAGTCGCTTTGGATAAAAGCGTCTGCCAAATGCATAAATGTAAATTGTAGCATTTGGTTACATTATGTTTTGTGATTTCTCATACCTTCTTGTATAACATCCATCCCTTACGCAGTCTAGCAAGTGAGGCTTTTCTGACACATAGCCAGCAGCAAAGGGCAGGAAGTACATTACAGCACAGTGAACGAGAGTGTTACCTGCTAGGACAGTTTATTTAAAAAAAGAGGGGAAAACAGTTACAGAATTTAATGCGGGAGTACAATACCGAACTGATGCTGATTGATAGAAGCAGAGAGCCTGTCTGTGCATGCGATGGTGCAAGGAACTATGTTCGAGGGATTATGTTCAGTGAAAAGTCAAAAGAAGATGGCAATGTATGTAATTGTAACTATATCAGATATTATTACTAAAACACAGGAACTCGTTGCATGGACAATTTTTGCCCCTATATTTTGAATTTCAGGGATATTTTTGTCAATTTTGGTAGCATTTTTACCCAGTCACAGTTATACTGTTCTTGTATAGTGACAGGGCGTTTAGTCTTGGAGAAGCTAGAGAAGAAACTGGCGGCAGTTTATGCAAGCTGGTGTGCTCATGATGCTGTGACCTGCAGGCTTCCAACGAGCTGCTCACAGTGCATTTTAAATTATAAACAGATTTAAGGCTTGTAACTTGCCGATTTTTTCTTCCCAAAAATTCTGAAATATTATGTATTTCTTTATATTTTGTATTTGTGGTGAAAAATAACTGTAGCGAAGTTGAATACTTTTTAATATATTATTTAATCAACTTAAGTAAAAGTATTACTATTTATTTATACTTAAAAAAGTAGAAACATTTGAAAAATTTACTCAAGTACTGTATCGAGAGTAGTAGTAATTCATTACTTTCCACCTCTGTATTAGAGACAGTAAGTTCCAAAAATATATTGTGACACCACATGTTTAACAAATGATACAGAAGTGTGACATGTTCCTGGAATAACCCTTTCATATGTATGGTCACATATAGGCATCTACTGGTTGAACAGTAAACGTGAAGTTTAATGATATAATTAACTTAATACAGTGCATCCCTCCTTCTTCCCGGGATTCAGCACCAATGTAACAGATAAAGGATGTGGAGATGGTGGAGGCGGGAACCAGCCGAACAGTCAACGTAAAGTTTCTTGACTCTCGACTAGGTGGGGTGAGTGGTGAGTTGTGCTTGGATGCCTGTTGAGAATAGCGCGGGCCTCCACACACACACAATTTCTCCGTGGTAGCGCTCTCAACAAGCCACGTGATAAGATGCTTGGGTTGACTGAGATTCAGCCTCCACCACCTGGATTGAGGTGAGTCACTACACCACCACGAGGACTTAGGGCACATAGGGTATTGGGCATTCCAAATTGGGGAGAAAAGGGGAGAAAAAAATATATATAAATGAACTTAAAAGAACATAAATCATAAAGACACACACAATGCTGCCGCGTGCATTGACAAGACCAAACAAGAGCGCATGGCAAGAGAACCGAAACCAAACACGAACCCATGCACTCACAAAGACAAGACATGGAGCACGAGAGTCCGGATCCCATCTCAGAAACAAGATCGAACCAGACCGAAGAGTCAGGATCCAGGCACCACTGAACATGAAAAGCAGATTGCAAGGAAAAAATCCAAAAACCATGCGCTCACACAGAGACACAGAACATACATGTCAGGATCCACAGGATATCAGCCATGCCAAGATTGGTAAAGATTATATGTTTATAATACATGTTTTTATACATTTACGAAATTTCCCTACCATGTTTTGCCTTTGCCAGTTTTTCACCCTATCACTTTTTGAAATAGCTTTCATAAGTGTCTAATGCAAAAAAAAAAACTCAAGAGTAGGTTCTTGAGCAGAAATTTCCATTTGTTTGTGTGTTATAATAGGTGGCAATCCAGTTGGAGTTTATTTTTAATGTTATGATGAGTGTGTTGCGGCTGTTATCAGTGGCATTGAGTGATAGTTTATGACAATAATCTCTCTTGCATCCAGACTCTACTATACTGTTCTGCATCTCATGCTCCTTTCCAGTTAAATCACAAAGACAATGCAAACAGATATGCCTCTGCTCATGATATACTGTACATCCACTTAGGGCTGGGCGATATGATGATATATATTGTGGCGAGTCGGCGACAGTATAAATTGTCAATAGATAGAGATTTTGACATATCGTGATTCGAGTGGACAATGTGGGCTTTTCTATCTATGGGCAGGGCTTCACGTTAGACCAAGAGAATTTAAGAAACATTCACAAACACAGGGTTTTTATTCCATAAAACAAATGTCAGCGGCCTCCCAATCAAATTCAATGATATTCATATTGCGTTCAGCACTTAACCAGTGCTCAAAACGCTTCTCATCTGTTTCATGTGTGTCGCGCACGGCATCTCTGGAGCATGCACATGCGCACAAGTCCAGAATGCGTCCCAGTATTTACAAGAGAGCACAGAGCAGGATGACTCGGGCTACTTAATCATTTTTACCTAGGAAAAATCATGAAAAAAAATACATTCACAGAATGGGATTATTCAAGACAATGAAGAGGAAATTGTTATTGAAACAGGTGCAACATCTATGGTTTAGGTACCTAAAATCCAACACATTGAAAAAAAAATGTATCTGCAAATTGTGCTGCATGGCGATAGTAATTTTTAATGCAAGTAATCCATTTTACCTCCTTAAAATGAAGCACACAAAAGAATATCATCTTTTTTTATTATTTATTTTTTTTCTTATGCTTTATTTTCTTTGTAGCATTGCTTTGGGAAGATCAAGAAACTTTTGAGTTTCTTGAGGAATGTTTAGAATAAAAATAATATTGGTCAACAACATAGAGTATAATGTGGCATAATGTGAAATTTAGCATTATGCTAAGAATTTTTTTTTAAACAAAGTTCAGTTATTTTTTATTTGTTTACTTTAACTTTGTCAAGTTCCAAATAAAAAGGAAAATTATATAAGAGGAAGAACTACTGACTGTTAGATGGATGGATCATTTATCAAATTAACCATTTTAAATATTTAGTAGAGCAATTGGATTGTTCATCAAGAATGCCTATTCATCAAAACAGTAACAGATTATTTGACATTATCTGCAAATATTTTCAGAGATTCACCAAAAAAAAAAATTCTTCAAAAAAGGTTTCAGCTGGTCTATTTTCAGCATTAATCTCTAGTATTTCCAATGTTTGCAACCTTTAGCCAAGCACCTCTTACAATTTACTTTGATGTTGACGCTGACTGGGTCTGTTTGTTTTATGTTTGAGGTTCCACTGAACTCAGCCCACATTATTTTTTTCTGTTCTTCTGAGGACTCGGTGGCCTCTTCACTTACTTTCTTTGTTCATTAAGGTTTCTCTTCTTTACCTCTCTTTCTCTCGTTCTTTCACGCTCTCTGACAATTTCTGTAAAGTATGTCTAAGAGAACGAAATTGGCCTTGCCTCCAGTTACTGTGCAGGAACATTTAACACACTGAAATTGCCATTTTGACATAGAGTTCACTAGGGGTGGGTATCACACAGCAATAGCTGTTTAGTTTATTGTTATATTGGCATTCAGATCTGGGATATACTTGGATATTTTACTAACTTGTTTCTCATTTATCTGTATTGAACTTTGGCACTATGTGCAACAAATGCTGAACTTCCTGTTTAACTTCTTCGTACTGTTCCAGAACATTTTATGTGACCCAAGTTGTAATATTTAAGCAAAAACACACGAGAAGTAATTCAAATTGTGCTTATTTATTGATTTATTTAGCTAGAGCGTTATTTTTTCAAAATACAGTTTAATAAAATTTTGTTTCCTGTTATGACCGCGGATTTATGCATTTAAGGTCACAAGGTGTTACTTGGCCATTTGGTCTTACCGAGGGTTTAAGTTTGTGGAACAAAGAAGGATCTCCTTTATTGGTCAGCTCTGTCATTACAAACCCTAATTTGGGATTAAACAGGCATGGGAGAGATGGTCTCCTTCAGCAATTTAAGCACTAAAGATTAGTTTTTATGACTCTCTAATGGCTCGGTGGGGGATCTCTCTGATCTGTGGAATGTGATGTTGTGTTCTTTTGATGGCTTTGTTTGTGGATAATCCTACATTTTCTACAAAATCCTCACAACACAACCAGAAACATCACTGTATATATTTTGTCAAATAAAGTGCTGAATGACATTACATTACAGGTGTGAGATATTGCTTCAATACATTATTATAATTATTTAATTACATTAAACATTTGGTGTTCTGTGTGTTTTTGAGGGTAGTTTCTCACCTCTAGATAATCAGTTTGTTACATTGCCCAGTGTGATTATTAAACCCCAATAAATTATGATTTCATGAGCTGCGTACTTCAGAGTGCTCTACTCTCTGTCATCTACTAATACTGTTACTACTACTACTACACACACACACACACACACACACACACAGAACATGTGTGATGCTCATGATGAGGTGTTTTCAGTTTACAAGTGGCCAGCTTCACAATTTAATCTTGAAGCACGCAGCACATGCAGACTTTTGTGGTTTTAATAATACTTGGACATATTGAGATTTTTATTTGATTAATTGTGCATTCAAACATTAATTTTCATCTCAAATATGACAAATCCGTGACATTCCGCATTTTATATCTAATGCAATTTCTATGATTGGATTCATTGATGTCATCCGTGTTTTCCGCAATGTGCAAATAGAAGAAAAAAAAGGCAGTGTGTGAATTTATTTTACATATTAAAATATGCAGTTTTACAAAGTTTACAACTCATATGTTTTTGTAGTTAACACTAGAGAAATGTTTGAAAGGGGTTAAAAATGCACTATATCAGTACTTCCACATGTAACAAAAACCTTGTCAGCGACACAATCAAACAGTTTTTAAAACTAAATATTTTCCAGGACAAATAAACATTTTTCAGGAAAAACAAATCAGTATAAAACAGCATAACTTAGTTCAAGTGTGTTTCTCATTAAACGAAAACTCTTACAGTCTAGCTGTACGAAGATGCCTTAACTACACCATTATAATACAGTGGCCCAGGGGTGCACAACACTACCGAATTAGAAAAGAAAAGAAAAGTTCAAAACACAGTGGAAGTAAACCACAACACAACAGAAAAGCCATGGCACAATGGAATCAACCCCGGTCAAAGCGTAATAGGTTTCAATCTTTTCAAATCTAAACAGAAGAGACTGCATGTATTGTAGAAATGCCTTTTTGAATAAAGATTTATTTAAAACCTGTGGTAATGTTTAAGTTATGTGCAATGAGAGTTCTGGTCGAAATCCAGCTAGTTATGTTGTATGTGTTGTCCAGAGCACTTTTAGGACAAATAAGTACAGCATTATATATACTGATCAGCCACAACATTAAAAACACCTGCCTAATATTGTGTAGGTCAACTTCGTGCCGCCAAACTCGCATATCAAAATAGCATTCTTAGATGATATTCTTCTCACCACAATTGTACAGTGCGGTTATTTGAGTTAACGTAGTCAGTTTTATTTATTTTTAATCCCCTTTACTCACAATTTGGAATGCCTAATTCCCACTACTTAGTAGGTACTTGTGGTGGCGCTTTTACTCACCTCAATCCGGTGGCGTAGAACAAGTCTCAGTTGCCTCCGCTTCAGAGGCCGTCAATCCAGCAATCTTATCATATAGCACATCTTGCATGACACCGCAGAGACGCATGTGGAGGCTCATGCTACCCTCCGTGATCCACGCACAACATGCCACGTGCCCCACTGAGAGCGAGACCACTAATCATGACCAAGAGGAGGTTGCCCCATGTGACTTTACCCTCCCTAACAACCGGGCCAATTTGATTGCTTTGGAGACCTGGCTGGAGTCACAACCTGAGTCCGAACTAAGCTACCCAGGCCCCTGACTTTGTCAGTTCTAACCAGTCTGGCCATTCACTGTTGTCCTCTCTCATCACAAGGCATTTCCATCAGCAGAACTGCTGCTTACCCAATGTTTTTCTAGAGATTGTTGTGTGTGAAAATCGCAGGAGATCAGACATTATAGAAATACTCAAACCAGAACATCTGGCATCCACAATCATGCCATGCGTCAGATCACTGTGAACAAATTTTTTCCTCATTCTGATGGTTGATGTGAACATTAACTGATGCTCCTGACCCACATCTACATGATTTTATGCACTGCACTACTGCCACATGATTAGATGATTAGATAATCGCATGGATGATTTTGGTGCCAGACAGGCTGGTCTGAGTATTTCTGTAACTGCTGATCTCCTGGGATTTGCACACACAACAGTCTCTAGAATGCACTCAGAATGGAGAAAAAAAACAAACAAATAAAACCCAGTGAGGGGCAGTTCTGTGGACAGAAATGCCTTGTTGATGAGAGAGGTCAACAGAGAATGACCAGTCTCGTTTGAACTGACAAAGTCTAAGGTTACTCAGATAACCACTCTGTACAATTGAGTTTAGAATAATAGTTTGGCACTGTTTGTGCTGGTTCATGTTTTGGAAATAAGTGTGACTGAACTATGGCCAGAACTATGGCCAAATATACTCAATAAGATATATATATATATATATATATATATATATATATATATATATATATATATATACAGTATATAAGGATGGGCACCTTGGTGTGTAGCTCTTTAGTTCTTTTGTTGTTTTTGTTTGTTTGTCCTGTGTTTAGTAATTTTTTTCCAGTCAGTTTTACCAGGGATGAACTGCTGAACATTTGGCAGCCCATTCAGACAACCTTTTCCCGGTTTTTGACATTTTGCTGGACATTTTAGTCGGAGGCGCAGCTGTATTGTTTAAATGAACTATGAGATGCAGATGAGGGAGCCGAGCCGGTGCGCTGGTCAAACTCCATCGGCGCGAATTTCAAACAGCGCTGCCGAGGATTCAACCAGGGAACACATCTGAGAACACTGCTGGGAATCAACAATGCACATTTTCAGCTCAAGAGAGGTGAAAGGTGCTAGGCGCAAGCGGTATACCCGGCCGGTCGACCCGGACTTACACGTTCGTTCTTGCTAAGACACGGGATAAGACCGGCTCAACCCAGAGATTGTAGAATCTCGCAAAGGTGTTGGATGTAGCCCGCTGTCAGAGCCCAGGAGGCCACCACACTCCTGGTGGAATGGGCTCGTAATACTGCACAGGGCAGCACGTGCTCAGCCTGGTAGGCGACAGCTATGGTGTCGATGATCCAGTGGGCGATCCTCTGTTTGGAGACAGCGCTTCCTTTCCGATGTACACCAAAGCAGACAAAGAGATGCTTAGAGATCCTAAAGCTCTGTGTGCGATCCAAATAGATGTGTAAAGTGCCCACCGGACACAGCAACACTAAGGCTGGGTCTGCCTCCTCCTGGGGCAGCGCTTGCAGGTTCACCACATGGTCCCTGAAAGGGGTTGTGGGAACCTTGGGCACATAGCCAGTCGGGGACTCGGGATCACATGAGAGTAGCCTGGTCTGAACTCCAGGGATGTTTCGCTGACAGAAAATGCTTGCAGGTCCCCTACCCTCTTAATAGAGGTGAGCACCGTCAGGAGGGCAGTCTTCAAGTAGAGTGCCTTAAGCTCTAATGACTCTATGGGCTCGAAGGAAGCCCCATGCAGCTCTTGCAGGAATAAGGAGAGGTCCCATGAGGGAACGAGGTGTGGTCTGGAGGGATTCAACCTCCTTGTGCCTCTCAGGAACCTGATAATCAGGTTGTGCTTCCCTACAGACTTGCCGTCCACTGTGTCGTGGGGTGCAGCTATGGCGGCTATATTCACCTTCAAGGTGGAGGGGGACAGCCATCCCACCACCTCTCCTGCAGAAAGGAAAGCACTGTGCCGACTGCGCATCTCTGGGGATCTTTGATGATGAGACTGCATGGCGGGCACAGGTGCACCGCAAGCACCTTATCCACTGGGGGCATCGCTGAGTAAACCTGGCCGCTCCACCATTGAGGGTAGTGAGAGTGGGGGGGCCGAGAGATCGGGACCGGGCAGTGCAAGGTGGCTCCCACGAACTCATCAGCTCCTCGTGCACTTCCGGGAAGAAAGTCAATGGGGCGGGGCATGGCTGTGAGTGGTGCCGCAAGCCCAGATACCAATCATCAAGCCGCAAGGGTACAGGGGAGAGCGGAGGGTTCCATTCTAGCTCGCGGCTGCCCTGGAAAGCTTGTCCGTCGTTTCAGTGTCTGTGTGTGACTGGGCAACCACACCCGAGGGGGGAAGCCCAGCGGAGGTTTCCACATCAGAGAGGAAGAGCCCGCTCTCCGATGATGCGCTAAAGAGCCCATCGCCTTCACTGGCACCAAATGAGAGGTCTAATTTGCCCTGGGACGAGCCTGCACACTCATCTGAATGCCTAACTGGAGCAAACGAGTGTGCCGGGGTATGGGAGGTCCACAAGGATTTATCCGGCAGAGGTGGTCCCAATGTGGTCCCCAAATTGCCCCCAGTACTCGCTGCGCTGGCATCAAACCCATAGGTAGAAGGACCAAGGCAGGTAGCCGCAGGGGTGGCTCGATTTCTTAAGAAAGCGAGCCGCGACAGCAACATTGCCATGGTCACAATGAGGGCATGACGTATCCACAAAAGATGTCTCGGCATGGGTTTTGCCCAGGCACGAAAGACAGCGATCGTGGCTGTCAGAGGGCGAGAGATATTGACCGCAACCAGGAATAACACACAATCAGAAAGATATCTTTAAAAAGACCCTTTGATGTCTGCCACTCTTTTAGAATATACTCATTTAGGAGGGAAAATACTCTTTTATAATACACTCTAAGTGATATGCTGAAGCGCCCAGGGGCGATCTCTGCAGTGCACCCTTGCAGAGAGGTTAGAAAGCCATTTTAACTTGGCGTAAGGATCCAGCAGAGGTGAGGGATGGAAATCGCTTAACTCAGCTTGAACCATCGACCGTTCTGCTCCGAAGAGAAAATCTAATGAGCGGTATGCACGCCCCCTCCTTTTATTCCCGTATGTCCGGGGGAGGGGCATGCAAATACCACTAGCAAATTCCCATTGGCCTTTTATCAAAGATCAGAAGTGTCTCAGTCTCTCAGGAGTGAGTGTAGTGTCACTACATCGACACAACGTGAAGTGAGTGATAGGGAGATAGGGAACTTACTTCCAGTACCTGTACAAACAGCACTGGTGCCCCCCCAGGGATGTGTGCTCTCCCCACTACACTTCTCCCTCTACACCAATGACTACATCCCCAAGGATTCCTCTGTCAAGCTCCTGAAATTTGCAGATAACACAACTGTCATCTGCCTCATCTGAGATGATGATGAGACTGCATATAGAAGGGAGGTTGAACAGCTGGCTGTCTAATGCAGTCAAAACAACCTTGAGATGAACACACTCAAAACAGTGGAGATGATTGTGTACTTTAGGAGGAACACCCCAACGCTGACTCACCTCACCATTCTAAAAAGCAAAGTGGCAGCAGTGGAGTCATTCAGGTTCCTGAGCACTACCATCTTACAGGACCTGAAGTGGTTGACACACATTGACTCAGCAAGGCCCAGCAGATGTTGTACTTCCTTCACCAGCTGAGGAAGTTCAACCTGCCACAGGTGCTGCTGATTCAGTTCTACTCAGCAGTCTTTGAGTCTGTCCTCTGCACTTCAATAACTGTCTGGTTTGGTTCAGCTATGAAATCAGACATCAGAAGACTACAAAGGACAGTTTGGACTGCTGATAGGATTATTGGTTGCCCCTGTCCCCCCTTCAAGAACTATATACTTCCAGAGTGAGGAAAAAGGCTGTAAAAATCACTCTAGACACCACTCACCCAGCCCATTACCTTTTTGAACTATTGCATACAGGCTGACGCTTCAGAGCTCTGTGCACCAGAACCGTCAGGCGCAGGAACAGTTTTTTCCCTCAGGCTATACAACTCATTAACAGTTAAAACTGACCCATTTAACAATAACTATGTGCAATACACAGTTCAGTATTTTTTATATTTATTCCACACATCCAACCTCTCATGCCATTTCATTCCTCTGGAAAAAAAAACATTTGTACTGTGCATAACAGATAACAGATTTGAAGATTTGCATAATGTATGTGTATGTGTGTATGTATGTATGTATGTATGTGTGTGTCTGTGTGTGTATGTACATATGTGTATAATTCTAATTTTAATTTATTATTATCTATGTGTTGATGCTGTTTTTGTATTGTTTTTGTATTGTTGTGCACTGGAAGCTCCTGTCACCAAGACAAATTCTTGTATGTGTAAGCATACTTGGCAATAAAGCTGATTCTCTGATTCTGATTCTCTGATTCTGAAAAACATATACAAGCATGCTCTGGTCCGGATCTATGCGCAAACTGACGACCGCCCAATGCTGTTGCATGTGCCGATGAGAGTTGTTAAAAAAATCAAATGTAAACAAATCGAGCTGCACCTCTGGGTGTAATGCATCAGTTTTCACGTGAACATGCCAATGAGCTTATGTCATGCAAGAGGCAGTGTGAATTGATTCTTCACATGGATGAGCACTGGAGAGTAACAGAGTAAACAATTGTTGTGAAAATTATTTAAATATTGATCTGTTTCTCACCCAAAGAGATCGAATTTATTTAGAAGACAATAATTTAAAATCTGGAGACATGGATTACTTTTACTATGACTGACTGTGCTTTTTGGAACTTTAATGTGCTGATCACCATCCACTTGCATTGTATGGACTAGTGTTGTCAAAAGTACAGCTACTTCGATTCCAAGATGTAATGATGCCAATGATTCTACAGTACCGGTAGTACAGAGCTCTGACTTAATTCGGAACCTGCACACTGTTGTACTGACACACGACTGCTTTCAAATGCTCACACGCTTATTTGAGAGTGTGCTCTGTTACTCCATTTACGCTGAAATGCCCAACTAATCAAATTAAAATCGTGATATGTCCCAGTGTGATTATTAAACCATGAAAGGCTGCAATCTTAGTCTACATTTGAGCTGTGTATTTTAAATGAATGTGTAAAGCAGACCGCTTATACACTGGAAACCCCACAGACTATGAGAATCATTTACGCTGTCTAAAATATGATAGAACAGAGCATAAACCACTGTGAAGCGCAGGCAATGTACGTATTGCATGTAGAATATTATGGTGAACATCAGTTAAGATGGCATTCAGGGACCAGTTTATGGCAGGGCCCCTCTCTAACTGCATGTATGGAAGATGATGTGCTACACTGTGAATTGATCCTTGGTGAATGAACATAAACAAATGTTCAGCAACATCAGATAAGACCCTAAGACAACTGCAAGACACCTCTTACATGGCAGTGAGGGAGACCTTCTGCACCCTCCTCCACCACCAAGGAGAGGACTTCTCATTGGACTACAGGTTGACTTTAACTCATCAAACTAATTCTTAAGGTTTAGGCAAGAACGGCCATAAAAATTCCTTCAGGACCTCCCGGATGCAGCACAGTAGAGGGCCACAGAGATCTATTCATAGCTATGTTTGGAGCCCTTAAATTAATATAAACTGTAACACATCCATTCCATCTTCATGCAATGCACAGTTTATGTTATGATTCTTGACTTTCAACACAACAGTTCACGGGACAGACCTATTAACAGATAAATTAATGCATAAATGATAACTTAACTGTTTCTTATCATGTTTAGTCTCTATCTGTTCCAGATGATACATTTAATAAATTGGTAAAGAAATGCTTGGGTAAAAAGTTAAAGACACTGTTTTAACACTGTACTTTATGCTACGCAAATGAGTTCCACACTAGGGTGGGCAACGCCATTGCTACTGCAGACACCAGTGGCTAATCACACTCCAGGATCGGAAAGGTGCCAGATTACAATATCCTCCTCATCAGAAAGGGATAAATATGTCCCCCGGGTAGACACACCCTTGTCCTGCATTTCCAACTCGACAGGGAAGGAGACATTAGCAGACACACCACGTCCTGAGTTTTTGACCTGACGAAGAAAGAGGCTACAAGATAGTGGAGGTTAAGCTTTTGCGAGCAAAACCTTTTATATTGCTTCATTGCTATATAGCTGCACTCTAGCTGAAAAAGTGCCCCAGCATTGAGGGACCTTAACTGACCCTTACGGCCCCTCCAGCAGCACAACCCAGTCCACAAAGACATTGCCTGTCCCACACGGCTCCTCAGTGACACAGCCAGCCTGCAAAGGACCCTGTGAAGATTCTACTGACCCAGCTGCCCGGTCCACTCTTCGAGGACCCTCTTGGTGCAACCGAAGTTCAGCCTCCTCCAGCCCAGCTAAGCAACGACTACTGGATTGCAACTCTGCGCCCTTCCCGCTGGACGCTTCCCGCATTACCAGTGGAACACATCTCTAATGCCAGACTGATCACCCGACTGGGTGGAACATAAATATAAACTTACCAATCCTCTTTCAAGAGACCTTGGCATTAGTTTATACCTGCAGCATATGTTTTTCTAACTTGCTTAGTTACCTTGGGTCTGCCTGTTACAAATAATATGTATATTATTTGTTTAATAATAAATAAGCATTATTTATCACCATTTTTCCAGAGACATTAGGTGGTTTCCCATAAGGAGTATTCCCATATAATTCTCTACATTCAGTTCAACAGCATTGCATTTATCCATTCTGTGTTCAAATAATTTATTTGTTTTATAGTTTAATTCAGTACTTTCCTTTTGGTTATTAGTTTATTATCCTTTAGCAGTGCATATTCATTATAAATCATTGTGCCATTTACTCTTGCATATCTATTGTTAATAAATGTCCTTGATTTTATTACAACTGTGTCTTCATTGTGTTGATGATCAAAGACACAAATCCTTCAGATCCTTCAGATAAATCAGCTGATCAACTCCCTCTTGTTTACATTAATTCTAAATGATCAAACAGCTCTTTTGGGAGTGTTCTTAAATTAAGACAGTATTCTTAACTGGTGCTCCATATTGAAAAGGGGGAGGGATCAGCTGATACACTTATAACCACACCTTAAATGTCATCGGTGAATTGAGTAGAAACCACTACAATAAATAGTTAAATAATTAAATCACACAACAAGCGAACTGGTTATATGGAGAAGTTAAACTTTCATCAAAAACTCACGTCAATATAAAAGCAAGATTCATAATAAAAGCTAGATGCCTTAAATTTAAGAAATTGCAACATAAATATATTACAACTGTATAGTAAAATGTAATCCTAACTGTAGTAAAATTATTAATAATAATAAATAATGATTGTAATAATAATAAAGATTAAGCAAGAGTGCTTTTGTACTGAATAAAAGTTTGTTAAAAGTGGTATGTTGAAAAGTTATTGTTCTATTTTTCTAAGTTATAAGTTTTAAGAATTAATTTGATTAGACACCATTTTAATAATGAAATGAAATTAAACTTTAAAACATGGAATAAACACATGGACAAATAATATTTAAAAAAAGGAAAAAAGTATTTGGGGTAAAAAATAAAACAGTAGGGCCCTGAAGTGATAGAAATACTCGAAGGAAACATGTATGTCTTTTAATTTATTATTTTCATTGAAATTGAACTTTAAATAGACTAAAGGAGTGTGTAAAGTAGCACATTACTCTATTATCATATTTTTTCTGTGGTATCGAAGTTGGTACACCAATTTGAGATTTCACTGGTATCGGTACTGACTTCTGAAATTGTGTTACTTTGACAACATTGGTATGGACCTACTTAGTTGAAATATTCTTCTAAAAATATTTGTTTGTGTAATGCTGAAGAACGAAAGTCATAACCATCTGGTATGGCATGAGGGTGAGTAACTGATGAGAGAATTACAATTTTTGTGTGAACTAACCCTTAAAGAGTCACAACACGTTTCAGCACAATTGATTTCTCACCACATTTTCAAAAGATGCAGCAAAAGTGGGTGTTATCAGCAGCATAGTGAGGGGAGAAGGGGGCGTGAACACAACTTTCTGATCCAAGTCACTCACAGCAGTTCGTTAACAGCATCGCAGATTCTCACAATTGCTTGAAACTGAATGCACAAAATTGTATACAATGTTTTGTAAGCTCACAATACATTACACAGAATCACACTGGTCATTTTATATCTGTAATTTAATGCACAGATAAATGCAACATCATGTACTCTGTATTTCAATTTTGTGAATGTTTCTTTAATAACCTTTGAGACTTATTTAAAGACGTTGATTCAGACTTACATAAAGGATTGGATGGATGTATGGGGTGGTGTTTGTGTCTGGGACAATCAATGTAAACCATGTCTCATTCAAACCCCAGTCAGAGAATATCCACCTCACCGCATATCTCAAAACACTCACATTAATAAATGCGTTCTGCACAAAAATATAAAAAGTTTGCCATTGATTGAAAGCATGTCCTGTCCCTCTGTCAGCAGTGTGGGGGGTACTTGTATCAGTACTATCAACTCTATCAACTGATGCCGGGTTAAAACATCCTCCGTGAGTGGGCTGTGAGCAAGGCGGTCGCGTTGGACATTCACATTGGCCATGTCTCTTCTGCGAGTAACAGCAGTGCCTCGGCACAGAAAATAAAGTTATCTATGGGGTCCTACACCAAATAAGGTCATAATAAACTGAGATTATTCCTGCTTCAAGGACAACAATGGGCAGTCACGTGCACTTCATCTTTATCATCACACTTGGTTGTGATTGGTTAATGTTGTGTCTAAACTGTGCACCTATATACACAGAATGGCAAAAGGTCCAGAAGATTATTAATTATTTCCTTTATTAAGTGTGGCAGACAAGCCTCTTGTTCGGTAGGGAAAGGAGGAAGCATGAACTGGACTAACAATCCACATATAAATTGTAGTGTACTAAGGTTTGGTTTGAATCATTTTGATTAGCTTTTTTGTCTTTTTTATAATCTCCTGACTATTTTAGTGTTCTACTGCACCCAGCGCCGCTGTGCTCAGGGTGAGCAACATTAGGCTCAACGGCGAAACTATCTGCTCACTGCTGCATCTGGGACTCTTCTGGGATGCGCCACCTTGCGACTCAATCTTGCAGTGTGGACAGTGTAATCTGTTAATTTGAGTGCCGAAACGAAAACACAGCGCTCACGCCCCACTCACGGAGGATGTGTGAACCCGGCGTGAGGCGCTTGAGAGTATGAATCGCTGGTCACGTGGTTTAAGAATAATCATTAGACAGTGCATTCTCATAGGTTAAGGATACACAGTCTCATTAAATATTATGAGACTAGTGATGCGATGATGCACTGTAGTACAGGGAAACTTCACATCAGCTGTGTCTCGTTTTCGAAGGCTGTGCACTCCGGAGGTCATATTTGAAGGTTGCATATGTCATCGAGACTGCAGAATGCAGCCTTCGAAAGCAACCTTCTTTCATTGTAATTTGAAGGATGCTTGGTGTATACTTCATTGGCACTCACATTACTACCCACAATGCTTTGTCTCAACGTAAACTAACAAAATTATAAAAAAAACGGTGCCCATTTATGCAAAGATATGATGTTTAAATGCAAGTAATGTTAAGTTAAAGTATCTCAGTAGATAGGTGTAAATGTATATTAAACGTAAAATAATAATATTTTCTCATGTAAAATAAAATATTATAAAGTAAATATTTAAGTACAGCTGAAAAATATGCTTTCTTTCCCCATTCACATCGTTATAACTGTACTAAAGTGTACCTCAAAGATTCCCTTTAGAGTGTTTGCGCAGGCTGAGCACTAAGTGTGCCTGCTTTCATAGCAACCATGTTATGTTCTGTTTCTGTTTGTCCTACGAAGACCGTTTAAATTAAAATTAAGATAATTCCATGTTCAGATCGCTCTGTGTACTGTAGCCTACAGAGAACATGTCCTACATAGCAACAGCCTTCGAACAGCTACCGTGTGAGGGTTGTATCTATCCTGGAAGATTAAAATCCACCTTTTAAATTAACCACCTTTCTCTTAATATTAAAATTAATGGAAGATGTCTTTGTCTTCCATCATGTATGACATCCATATCTGGTAACATCTTAGGAAATATAGTTTAGTGTTTCATGACACTTTAAAAAGTTCCATTCATTCAAAAATGTTGGTTACGACGTTAACTGATTATGCAGTAAAGCAGCATAACGGTAAAAAAACTAAAAAACAACAACATGCAAATCATTTGGTTACGTATGTAACCTCCGTTCCCCGAGGGAGGGAATGACACGTTGTGTCGGAGAAGCGACACTAGGGGTCTCTCTTGAGCGCCGATATCCACCTCTGATCTATGAAAAAAGGCCAATGAGAGTTGGCAGCCGGTATTTGCATGTCCCACCCCCGGACATACGGGTATTTAAGCGGCGCAAATACGGGAGTTCATTCAGGATTTTTCTGAGGAGCCGGAAATGGTCCGGCCACAACAGTGGCTCGGTTCAGCGACATACGTAACCAAACGTTCCCCTTCTGTCGCTCTCTCCACGTTGTGTCGGAGAAGCGACACTAGGGGACCCATTCCAATCTTGCCATGCGCTGAACCGTGTACGTGAACCGCCGATACAGAGGCGGGAAGGGATTTCATCCAGTGCCGCGCATCGTCTGTACCTGGCTGCACGTACCCTTCCCCAATGCCCCATAAGAACATCGGAATCCTTCTAGTTACCCTGGGAGGGGAACAAGGCGATGTTTGCCAACATGGGAACGGGCCAGCCTGGCTGGGCCTCTTTTCTCTCTATGTTTCTCGCATAGAGCAATCACGGCCGGGGCCCTTACACGCATATAGGGAAGGGGGTCTTACCCAGACCCTACGGAGACCACACCTGCCCTTTTTCTTGGGGAGGAAAAGTGGTAGACACGTCACACGGCCGTCTTAGGGCTCGTGTGGAAAGTATGGTGCGGTGGTAGATCCAGCCTCGAAAGGGGGGAGTTGCTACAGCACGGCAACCGGGGCAGATGTAACTGCCTAAGGGAGACACGGGGGTCCGCTCGTAAGGGGACAGAACCGTGGAATTTACACACAGGGGGAGTCCGAGCAGGAGGCCTTACCTGTGGAGCACCTATACCAGTACAGGGTAGCCATCAGGGTACCCGCAGTGGCCTGGGTCGGCGAGTTCCTCCGCTGAACCGCGGACCCGGAGGGCTGGGGAGGAATCGACCAGGGTCCCGACTCGGAGTGGGGCGCCCTGGGAAGAAGGCGCACTACTTTACCTTGACGTCAGGAAAAGGGCGCTGGGCGCAAGCGATCCACCCGGCCGGTCGGTCTACGTGTTACCGAGTTCTACGGGCTCGGACCTGACAAAACACGAGACGCAACCGACTCAATCCGGAGGTTGTAAAACCTTGCGAAGGTGTTGGGTGTTGCCCAACCCGCGGCTCTACAGATGTCTGCTAGGGAGGTGCCCTTGGCCAGTGCCCACGAGGACGCAACACCCCTTGTTGAGTGAGCTCGGACCCGCAAGGGTAGGGGCACGGCCTGGGTGTGATAAGCCAGTGTGATGGCGTCGACAACCCAGTGGGCGAGCCTCTGTTTGGAGACGGCATTCCCTTTCTGCCGTCCCCCAAAGCAGACAAAGCGCTGCTCAGAGCGTCTGGTGCCCTGTGTGCGGTCCAGGTAAATGCGCAGGGCGCGCACTGGACATAGCAACGAAAGGGCTGGGTCTGCCTCCTCCCGGGGCAGCGCTTGCAGGTTCACTACCTGATCTTGGAAGGGTGTGGTAGGAACCTTGGGCACATAGCCCGGTCGCGGTCTTAGGATCACAGACGTATCCGCCGGACCGAACTCCAGGCAAGTGTCGCTGACAGAGAACGCTTGCAGGTCCCCGACCCTCTTGATAGAGGCGAGCGCGATCAGCAGGGCCGTCTTAAGAGAGAGGGCCCTGAGTCCAATTGATTCAAGCGGCTCTAAGGGAGGTCTCTGGAGTCCTGCCAAGACTACCGAGAGATCCCAGGAGGGAACTAGGCCTGGCCGGGAGGGATTCAACCTCCGGGCGCCTCTCAGGAACCTGAGGATCAAGTCGTGCTTACCCAAAGACTTGCCGTCTACAGGATCGTGGTGGGCGGCAATGGCGGCAACATACACCTTGAGGGTGGACGGGGACAGCCTCCTGTCCAGCCTCTCCTGTAGGAACAGGAGCACTGACTTGATCGCGCATCTCTGCGGGTCTTCAGTTCGGGAAGAACACCAATCTGCGAACAAGCGCCACTTTAGGGCGTAAAGGTGCCTGGTAGAGGGGGCTCTGGCTTGGTTGATTGTATTCACAACGGTCACCGGTAAACCGGCTAGCTCTTCCACATCCCGTCCAGGGACCAGACGTGGAGGTTCCAGAGGTCTGGGCGCGGGTGCCAGAGCGTGCCCCGTCCCTGAGAGAGGAGGTCCTTTCTCAGGGGAATTCGCCAGGGAGGAGCTGTCGCGAGAAGTCTGAGTTCCGAGAACCAAGTCCGAGTGGGCCAGTAGGGGGCCACTAACGTGACTTGCTCCTCGTCCTCCCTGACCTTGCACAGCACCGGTGCAAAAAGGCTCACTGGGGGAAATGCGTACTTGCGCAGCCCCAAGGGCCAGCTGTGTGCCAGGGCATCTGTCCCGAGGGGAGCCTCTGTTAGGGCGTACCAGAGCGGGCAGTGGGAGGTTTCCTGGGAGGCAAACAGGTCTACCTGGGCCTTGCCAAACCGTTCCCAAATCAGCTGGACCAACTGGGGATGAAGCCTCCACTCCCCGCCGGGCAGGCGTTGTCGTGATAGCGCGTCCGCTACGACGTTGAGCTTGCCGGGGATGTGAGTGGCACGCAGAGACTTGAGTCGATTTATGTACGCCACCACCGTGGTGCTGTCCGATCTCACGAGGACATGTTTGTCCCGAACTAACGGGAGGAACTTCCTGAGAGCAAGAAGGACGGTCAGCAACTCCAGGCAATTGATGTGCCAACGCAGCGGGGCCCCTTTCCAACGGCCCGCTGCGTGCCCGCTGCACACGGCACCCCACCCGGTCCGGGAGGCGTCGGTTGTGACCAGAACGCGTCGGACACCTGCTGCAGGGGCACTCCTGCCCGTAAAAGCAGAGGTCTGTCCAGGGTCGGAGTGTTTTGAGGCAGGCGGTGGTGATCCTTACCCGATGCGTGCCGTGGTGCCATGCTTGTCTCGGGACTCGAGTCTGGAGCCAGTGCTGGAGTGGTCTCATATGCATCAACCCCGGCGGCGCGACCGCCGCCGAGGACGCCATATGCCCCAGGAGCCTCTGGAAAAGTTTTAGAGGGACCACTGTGCCTGGCTTGAAGGAAGCGAGGCAGTCCAGCACCGACTGAGCACGCTCGCTCATGAGACGTGCTGTCATTGAGACTGAGTCTAACTCCAACCCGAGAAAAGAGATGCTCTGAACCGGAGTGAGCTTGCTCTCTTCCCAGTTGACCTGAAGCCCCAAGCGGCTGAGGTGCCGGAGCACCTGGTCTCTGTGTGGATGCCGGCTACTCGTAGCGGGGCAAGGGCCGCCTCTGCGACCTTCGTGAAGATGCGAGGGGACAGAGACAGGCCGAAGGGGAGGACTTTGTACTGAAACGCCTGGCCGTCGAACGCGAACCGTAAGAAGGGTCGGTGTCGTGGCAGAATTGAGACGTGGAAGTACGCGTCCTTCAGGTCTACCGCTGCGAACCAATCTAGATGCTGAACACCAGCCAGAATATTTTTCTGCGTGAGCATTTTGAACGGGAGTTTTAACAAGGCCCGATTGAAAACTCGCAGGTCCAGGATTGGTCGTAAGCCGCCGCCTTTCTTGGGTACAATGAAGTAAGGGCTGTAGAAACCCTTCCTCATTTCGGTTGGAGGGACGGGCTCTACCGCGCCCTTGGCTAAGAGGGTCGTGATTTCCGTGCGCAGGGAACTGGCATGCTCGCCATTTACTGCGGAAAAGCGGATGCCCCTGAAGGGGGGCGGGAGCCGGGCAAACTGAATTGCGTAACCGAGTCGAATGGTCCGGTGCAGCCAGCGTGATGCATTGGGAAGCGAAAGCCACGCTTCCCAGCTCTGCGCTAGGGGCACCAAAGGGACGAGTATTTTGGACATACCCGGCTGGGCCTCGCAGCGGGGCGGAACAGGTAGTGCAGCGTCGGGCGGCTTCGTTGCGGTGCTGAGAATAGACTCAAAGCACTTACCTTGCTCCGCGCACCCGGAAGGGGGCGGGTTCGTGACTGAGGAGGAGGTCTGATGCTGGCGTCCTCTGGACCCATCTGAACCGGCCGGCCGGGGGACAGTCGTGGGCAGGCGGAAGGCGGGATCGCCGCGTCCGGTGTACCGGGACTGTTGTAATCTGAAAGCAGATTGCCGTGAGAACGGCATTTGCGGGCCAGGTGACCCAGAGGCAAAGGAAATAGCTCTTTTATTGAGAATGTGGGTACCACAGCCCCCGTCAGGGGGTGTGGCGAATGAAAAAACAAAGGATTCTCCTCCCAGCCCTCCACCGGGGGACGGAGCGGTCTTACCACCTCCGGAGCTAACGTCTTCGGCTCTGGGTCGGCAGTCTCAGGAACGCTTGGGAGCCTTCCGGGTCCTAGAGGGGGTTCGTGAGACAGGGGGCGTGCGCCACCTGCGGGGTGCTCGACGCTGGGGCTGAGAGCTGGGCCCGGGTTGAGGCGGAGCAGGAGCTGGTTTCTTCACAGGGGGACGTCCTCGGCGGGCAGACGGGGCAGGGCCCGTATCGGCAGGTCTGCGGCGGGGCATGAAGTGAGAGATGGCCTCCGTCTGCTTCTTCACCGCCGAGAACTGTTGGGCGAAGTCCTCGACGGTGTCGCCGAAAAGGCCAATCTGAGAGACAGGTGCGTCCAGGAAGCGGTTCTTGTCGGCCTCACGCATCTCGACCAGATTGAGCCAAAGATGCCGTTCCTGGACCACTAGGGTGGCCATCGCCTGTCCGAGTGCCTGCGCTGTGGCCTTCGTCGCTCTCAGGGCGAGGTCGGTCGCTGAGCGCAGTTCCTGCAGCACATCAGGATCAGGTCCACCCCCGTGCATGTTTCTGAGTGCTTTGGCCTGGTGGACTTGCAGGAGGGCCATCGCATGCAGGGCGGAGGCAGCGCGTCGAGCCGCACTGTAGGCCTTCGCGTTGAGCGAGGATGTTGTCCTACAGGGCTTGGATGGGAGTACGGGGTGGCCACGCCAGGAGGTAGGGCTACCGGGGCATAGATGGTACGCAACTGCCCTATCGACCTGGGGAATCGCCCGTATCCGTGGCGCTCTCCGCCGTCGAGGGTGGTGAGAGTGGAGCGGGTGGCACCTAGACGGGCGGAGAGCGGGGCTCTCCACGTAGACGTCAGCTCGTCATGCACCTCCGGGAAAAACGGGACCGGGGGGATGCGAGGCCGTGAACGGCGCGCTGCCCCCAGGAACCAGTCATCCAACCGTGAAGGCTGTGGGGAGGGTGGAGGGTTCCAATCCAACCCCACGCTCACGGCGACCCGGGAAAGCATGTCAGACATCTGAGCGTCGGCCTCAGCCTGGGCCTGCTGGCCCAAAGGCGGCAGTCCAGGGGAGTCCTCGGCATCAGACATCACACTCTCCGATGCAGCAGCGAGCTCATCAGCTTCGGGCTCGGGAGGATAGACAGCCGGGCCATGAGGCAAGCCGCTATGGCCGCGAGCATAGACGGGGACCAGCGAGCCTGTCATGGAACGGGAGGTTCGCGGGGGGCTACCCGGCGAAACTGCACCCGCTGCCGCCCCCAAATCGCCCCCAGCGCCAACCGCATCGTCCTCAATCCCGTGGGAAGAAGGAGCAATGCGGGGTGCATTTTCGGGGTGCATTTTCTGTTGAAAGCAAGCCGCAACCGCAATGTGGTCATGGTCATGTTCTCGCAGTGAGAACATGAGCCATCCACAAACGGCGCCTTGGTGTGATCGCGGCCCAAACACACGAGACAGCGCCTGTGGCCGTCTGAAGCGGAGAGCACTCTACCGCATCCAGGAACAACACAGGGGCGGAAGGGCATCTTGAAAAAGACGCGTCCTGAAAAGGACGTTCAACGTCGCTGTGTTTTGCTCTTTTAGAGAAATTACTCTTTTAATAGGAATTTACTCTTTTAATACACAGTGTGTTTGTGTGTCTGCGCTGTCGAAGCGCTCAGGGGCAACAATGCACGCCGTGCAATGTGAAGGAGAAAGCCGCTGTTGTGCGCCGTCAAGATCCAACAGCATGCAGATCGTCAGAGGAAACAGGAACATTTAAAGTGGTGTGTAACTCGCAGCAAACTGCAGACAGACCATCGGCTCCGAAGAAATTTTCTGAATGAACTCCCGTATTTGCGCCGCTTAAATACCCGTATGTCTGGGGGCGGGACATGCAAATACCGGCTGCCAACTCTCATTGGCCTTTTTTCATAGATCAGAGGTGGATATCGGCGCTCAAGAGAGACCCCTTGTGTCGCTTCTCCGACACAATGTGGAGAGACCGACAGAAGGGGAAATAACTGTTATGTCAACTGCAGAGGAGGGGTTTGGGGTTTATTATAAATATTATACTTATTTTATTTCCATTTTGGACATATGCCAGGTAAAATTAGATGCATAACATAGTAGTTATGTAGTAGTGTTTCATTTCATTCATTTACTCTTCTTTATTGTTTCATTGTTTGTGCTTTACTAGTCTGTAAACTTAGCTGATACCATTAATTTGCACTGACATTTTGTTAGGCCATTTTAAATGAAATATGAATTTGTTTTTGTTTTTTTAAGCAAGAGGAAAGTTGAACATTTGCACATTTTACTTAAACTCAGCATAATTTTGCTTAATAACAATACGATAAGCAATGGTTTGAGATACTATCAAGAATGAAGCAAGGTTATTATTGTTTTAAATGTTTTATTTAGTTTAATTTTAAATCTGCTCCAATTTAGTTTAGTTTTTGTTTTGTTTGTTAGTTTTTTATTGGTTTTAATTTAGTTTTAGTTTTTAAATAATTTATAGTATTTATTTTAGATTTATATCAAGTGATACATAAATGGGGAAAACGTCTCGGTTACTGTTTAAACCTCCATTCCCTGATGGAGGGAACGAGATGTTGTGTCAATGTAGTGAAACTAGGGGTGGCTCTTGGGAGCCCCAAACACTTCTGGTCTTTGAGAAAAGGCCAATGGAATTGACGAGTGGTATTTGAGTGGAAATACGTCACACGGTCTTACCGAACCTTGTCGGCAGTGTAACATGTGGAGAAGTTCCGTGGTAGGTCCTACCCGAGAGGAGGAGGAGTTAAACAAACAAGGAAGACGTGGTTTACCAACAGTGAAAATGTTTTGTGGCAGAAACACCACACAGGGTTACGTATGTGCAACCAGCGCATGTGGAGCACCTACCCTAGTACAGGGCCTAGATAGCACACGTAATGGGCCGGCAGTGAGTTTCTCCATAAACTCGCCTGCAACACGGCTGAGGAGGAAGGACATCCAGGGTACACGACTTAGTGAACATGACTGGGGGTATAAAGCGCACGTCTTCACCTCAGGGGAAGTAAAGGCACTATGCACAAGTGGTACACCTGGCCAGCTGTCCCGGAACTTACCTGTTCGTACCTGACAACACACGGTACGAGACAGGCTCAACCCAGAGATTATAGAATCTTGCAAGGTGTTGGGTGTTTTCCAGCCCACTGCTCTGCAGATGTTTCCTATAGAAGCGCTATTGGTCAGAGCCCGTCATGAGCATGATATGCCATAGCAATGGCATCAATGACCCAGAGGGCGATCCTCTGTTTGGAGACAGCGCTCCTTTCCGCTGTCCTCCAAAACAGACAAAGAGCTGATCAGAGCGCCTAGAGCTCTGCGTGCGATCCAAGTAGATGTGCAAAGCACGCATCGGACACAGCAATGAATAGGCTGGGTATGCCTCCTCCCGGGGCAGCTTTGAATGCAGGTTCACCACCTGATCCCTAAACGGGGTCATGGAAACCTTGGGAACATAGTCCGGTCGTGGGTCTCAGGATTATGCAAGAGTCACCTGGACAGAACGCAAGGCACGTTTTGCTGAATCAGCAACTTGAGGCAGTTGATGTGCCAATGCAGTTGTGTTCATGTCCAGGGACCGGTGGCTGCATTCCCATTACACATGGCTTGGAGACTTCCATCATAACCATGACGCGCCTGGAGACCTGCTCTAGAGGAACCCCTGCCTGTATAAATTCTAGGTCCATCCAAGGGCTGAACAGACGGCGGCAGACCAGCGTGATGTGCACGGCGCAGTGCCATGCCCATCTCTTAAATCAAGATTGAAGCCAGGCATGACCGCCACCCAGGGAGCCATATGCCCAAAGAGCCTCTGAAAGAACTTCAGTAGAACTGCCGTTCACCGTCTGAAAGCCTTCAGACAGTTCCGCACTGACTGAACACCCTTGCTTGTGAGGTGCACCATCATCGAGACTGAGTATAACTCCAAAAGAGAAAAGAGATGCTCTGAAATGGGGAGAGCTTGCTCTTTTCCAGTTGACCCGAAGCCCCAGCCGGCTGAGGTGCCTAAGCACCAGGTCCCTGTGTGCACACAACAAGTTCCGTGAGTCCCGCCAATCATCAAGATAGTTGAGAACGTGAATGCCTACTTCCCTTAATGAGGAAAGGGCTGCCTCTGCGACCTTTGTGAAGGCGCGAGGTGACAGGGACTGCACGAGAGACCGTGTCGTGACCTTTGTCACCCGGAGGGTGAGGTCGGTCACCGAGTGCAGCTCCTACAATGATCTCGGGTCAGAACTACCCTCGTGCATTTCTCTGAGCGCCTCGGCTTGGTACACTTGCAGGAGAGCCATGGCGTGCAGGGCGGAGGTGGCCTATCCAGAGGCACTGTAGGCCTTAGTCTCCAGTGATGACGTAAACCTACAGGCCTTGGACAGGAGTCTCGGACAGCTTCACCAGGTGGCGGTGCTCTATGGGCACATGTGCACTGCGATCGCCTTATCCACCAGGGGAATCACCGAGTACCCCCGGGCAGCCCCACCGTAAAGCGTAGTGAGAGCGGAGAAGCTCAGATACCAGGTCTGGGCAGAAAAAGGTGCACTTATGGGAAGAAAGGTACTGGGGTGGGGCATTGCCATGAGCGGTGCTCGGGGCCCTGGAACAAATCATCGAACTGTGAGGGTTCAGGGGGGAGTGGAGGATTCCATTCCAGCCTGACAATAGCAATTGCCAGGGCAATCAAGGCTGTCAGCTGCGCATGGCATTAGACTGAAACAGCCCACTCTCCGATGCTGTGATCGAAAGCCCATCCTCTTCGTGAGCTGCAAATGAAATTGCAAACTCGCCCTGGGACGATCCCATCGCAGAACTTTCTGGGGCAAACGAGCGTGCTGGGGAATGGGAGGTCCGCGGGGGGGTTCCCGGCAAAGCGGCTCCCATTGAAATCCCCAAATTGCTCCCAGTGCTAACCGACATGGCCTCAAACCCATAGATAGAAGGACCGCGGTGGGGGGCCACCAGGGTGGCTTTCCCGTTGAAAGCTGTGAACACAGCGTTGGCATAATCTCGCAATGAGAACATGACTTATCAACGAATGCTGTGCCACGTGGGCAGTGCCCAGCATGTGGGAAGCGGAGAGGTAACGATCGCAACCTGGAAATATACACAAATGGAAATGCATCTTTAAAAAGACGCTCTCCGTGAGTGCCACTCTTTTAGAAGAGATATATACACTCTTTTAGAGGAAGAATATACACTTTTAGGCTGCTAAAGTGCCCAGGGGCGTTCTCTACACTCAACCAGTACAAGATGGGGAGAAGCCGTTGTAATGCGCCATAAATCCAACAACTTTTGTAGAGGTGAATGGATCGCTGAGGAATTCAGCTCGGCTCCGAAGAAAAAATCTGAATGAGTGGTTGCATTCCAGCTCGTTTTATACCCATATGTCCGGGGGAGTGGCATGCAAATTCCACTCGCCAATTTCCATTGGCCTTTTCTCTAAGATCATAGGTGTTTGGGGCTCCCAAATGCGACCCCTATTGTCACTACATCGACACAATATCGAGTGAGTGACAGAATGGGAACATCTTAGTTACATATGTCACCTCGGTTCACTGAGACGAGGGGAATGAGACATTGCACTAAGCTGATGCATATGGGGTGTGTCCTTCTACACAACCTAGTTGAAAGGAAGAAATGTATAAGGAAGTGTGTCGCACCTGGAAGGGCGCGTCATTGGTTGGTTTGGATGCAAGGTTTGCCAGTAGTGAGAGGTTGGATTATCGTGGAAAGACGGCCGCTTGTCAATCTGATGCTTCCTGTGTGTGATGTCTGGTGCAGCGCGGGGTTCGACTTAAGCGTTGCACTTCCAGATCGACTGTTTTTGTAGGAGAAGACAAGTCCTGAAGACAAGTCAAGGCTGCTTATCCGCATATCTTGATGTCTGACTCTCTTTAGCTGCCTTCATGTCAGCAACCTTGGTCAGTACCTCTACACCGCAATTACACTCGCACCCACTCGCTTAACTTCCACTTTCGCATATTCCGTGTGCTTGGGGTATTTTTCGTGGTAATTGCTGCTCTTTAAGATTGTTGTTTGATGGTGTTTTTTTATTATTATTTTTTCCAACA
This sequence comes from Xyrauchen texanus, assembly GCF_025860055.1. Taxonomy (NCBI): domain Eukaryota; kingdom Metazoa; phylum Chordata; class Actinopteri; order Cypriniformes; family Catostomidae; genus Xyrauchen; species Xyrauchen texanus. The sequence goes on along the minus strand of NC_068314.1, from coordinate 15,579,084 downwards.
AAATGTTTATCCAATGTTTTTTTGTTTCTCTTTTCCTTTTTCATGAGCAATTTATGAATGAAAGTGGACACCTATCTGCAACCTTGGATTAACATTTTCTGCATGGATTATAAACCAGTTCTTTTTACTATTATTATGGATATTATAGAATAAATCTCCCATGTGAACTGAAATATTCTGGGACTATTATTGTGATTTATTGTGTAACAGGTGGTTTCTTTTTTTTTTGCTATCCTGGGTTAATCTTTTTGCTTATTCTAATTGCTTATTCTTATTCTTAGGCTGCTTAGCATTGCTTATTCTTATTCTCAAATATTCCTCATAATATTTATCGTTCATCGTTATATTCTTTATATCCTAGAGACTCGCATCCAAATGCTAGTGGAGGTCATTGAAAAAAGAGAAGCAGGTAGATACTGTTTCGGATGTGAATAGTACAGAGAGCAACACGCACTTTGGTTCTCGGCGGCATACTCGCTCAGCAAAGAGACACCACTATCCCGTTCCTTTTAGGGTTTCCAATCTATTCTCCCCACTCAGTGATACACCCACTGAGAATCAGGTTGAAAGAGCCCTTGTTATTGGTGATTCTATTGTAAAGAAAGTGGAAATAGAGACTCCAGCCACTATATGACATCAAATCAAATTTACAAGTGCTGGCTAATGCTAAACGTATATTTTCTAAAATTGTTATCCATGTCGGCACTAACGATGTCCGGCTTCGCCAGTCGGAGATCACTAAAGATAATGTTAAAGAGGTGTTCGAATTTGCAAAAACGATGTCAGACACTGTAATATGCTCTGGTCCCCTCCCTGCTCGTCGTGGTGATGAGGTTTATAGTAGATTAGTGTGGAGCGGAGGGGGGCGGGGCCGGGTCGGAATATCACGCAACCTTGTCCCCAATCGGCCTGATGAGGCGCGCGAGGGATAAAGGCGGCCGGTGACGATGGTTCGAAAGAGAGAGAATTATGGGCATGTCCGTCGTGTGTGTGTTTGTCTTGCATTTTAAGTTTTCATTAAAATTATGATTTATGTTGACAAGCCGGTTCTCGCCTCCTCCTTGCCCATCCTTTAACTGTGTTACATTGGTGCCGAAAGCCCGGGAAGGAAGAGGGATGCATGTTGCAGAGTCCTCAACACTGCCGTCCACCCAGGGGAGTGCCGCTGCCATCTGCCGGGTGACGGAGTAGCCCGACCACCCGGATGCGGGGAACGGCAATTGGGGACTGGATACCCCGACCGCCTGGAGCGAGGGAGCTGCTGCCGGGGGCGGAGGAGTGCCCTGCCGTCCCCAGAGACGCGGAGGGGTCGAGGCAGACTGCCGTCCGCGAGGGGAGGAGGGAAGAAACTCTCCGACCGCCCGGAGCGGTGGGGCCGCTGCCAGGGGCGGAGGAGTGTCCCCATTTGCTGCCAGAAAAGCAGAGGGGCGTTCTGCCCTCTGGGGGTCGAAGGTTTGACTCCGGTTTGCCCGGGGTTGGAGCGGCTGTTGTCCGAGTGTGGAGGAGTGTTCGAGGACCACGTGACGGTACATCAGAGAACCGGTGAGTGAGCTGTTTCTCTCTCTCATCTCTCTCTCTTTAGCACCGTGTTGGCCTTTTCCCTCGCCTATTTTTTTTGTTGTTGTTGTCTTCCCCTCCTGTCTCCTCCCAGGGCGAGGAAGGCGGGGATGACCACGCGGGACGCAAGATACACCCTGCCCCAGGGATGGGGGGGTGTACGTCATGCCGGTGGGCCCCCGGCCTGAGATAACACCTGGGGGAGTGTGGAGCGTAGGGGGGCGGGGCCGGGTCGGAATATCGCGCGCCCGGTCCCCAATCGGCCTGATGATGCGCGCGAGGGATAAAGGCGGCTGGTGATGATGGTTCGAGAGAGAGAGAATTACGGGCATGTCCGTCATGTGTGTTTATGTTTGTGCTTTCAGTTTAAGCCAATCAGGCCAATTGGGGACCGGGCGCGCGATATTCCGACCCCCCCGCTCCACAATTAGTGTCACTGGATGCCTGGATGTCTGAGTGGTGTCTGAAGAATAAAATAGGATTTATAGAGTTTTTGGGGTAGACCTGACCTGCTAAAGAGAGACGGACTCCATCCCTCCAGGGAAGGTGCCGCTCTCCTCTCTAGTAATTTGGCTCATAGTCTTAATAATGATATTATTTTACTAACTGGGGTCCAGGTCAGAAAGCAGGACAAACTGGTTAATCCGAACGTCTGCTAGCTGCCTTGAGATGTCACACAGGTCACATAAATTACAACACATAGAGACTGTATCACCTAGATATCTCATAGACACTGTGTCTGTTCTCCGAACTACCGAACACAATACCCTCCCTAAATCATTTAGAAAAATTTAGCCAGTCATACACCTAATTTATCCATCAACACACAATTAGGCTGCTTTAGTTGGGTCTGCTGGAACCAGAAACCAGAAACATTGATCATGATTTATAACTCTGCAATAAATTGAATGGCATCCATGCTTATATTATTTTATTTGTTTCCCTGTCTCAACCACGGGACTCCTATTCTGAGGTCACCAGAACCGGCTGCATCCAGCACCATTCCTGCTTCGTGTTGGACTCCACTGCTACGTGTCACTGAATGATGATGACTAAATGCAGCCGGTGCCAGCCAAACATCACTTTAGTCTATTATGATGGACTTCAGAGGATGAACTGATGCCAACTCCAACCATAAGACATGTGATACTTCATATGCCATTGTCTGAACCTTGGATTTAGGATGGACCACACAGAACCTCACCAAAATTACCGGCCAGGTTGAACTGCGTTTCACATCCCTGATCTCTGCCTGCATCACCTCGGTCTATTGATGGACTACGATCTTGAAATGGAATGCATAGACTAACAATTGCCAACAAAAGCCTTCATCAGCCAATTACCAAGGGCAATTGCATCTATGTGAACTTCTGCAGTTAATCCAGGATGGACTTCAAAGACATTGGTCATTCATCTTACAGTTCAAACAAAATCAATGTTTAAATACTGACCCTTAACACTTACTTAGTTTAATAATTTTTAACCATGACTTTAACTATACATAAGTAATATTTACATTATATTCATGATGTTAGCCAGAGGGAAACTGACCCCACAGTGAGTCTGGTTTCTCCCAAGGTTATTTTTCTCCATTAATCAACATATTTTTCAACGAGTTTTGTGTTCCTTGTCATAGTCGCCTTCAGCTTGCTCACTGGGGTTATTAATACAATTATTATTTAATTACTTATTTTTAAACACGATTAACAATCGTATTTTATCTATTTACACAATGATGATTCATCGATATTATAGACGTTACAGTTTTATCGTCTGTTAATGCCTGATCTTCTGTAAAGCTGCTTTGAAACGATGTGTGTTGTGAAAGGCTATACAAATAAAATTGACTTGATTTGACTTAATCTAATTTTTGACAGGAATAATCCTGTCTGGCCCCTGAAGATCTCTTTAAAATAATGTATTTATGCTAGGGCTGACCACCACCGTTACAAACAAAAGCTGACAGGAAGTAATCTCTACCCCTTTTAAATATTGAAGAGCATATTTATTTATATGAGCCCATTATTATCAAATTTGTTTCCTAATTTCAAACATAATTCAAACAGAACATTTATATTACAGAGGAGGCTCATTACCATGGTTAGGTCAGTGTAGCTAGTCTTAAATAATAGTCATAATAATAACAAATTATAGTATTTATGAATAAATAAGAACTTGCTGAAAGTGCAACTGTCACTGTTGATTTATAATGAGGTCTAATAGATTCTACCTTTTAGATTATTTCACTATAACATTTTGTCAAAATATAACAGTTACTTTTACTCATGTAAAATTGTGAACATTTTTATAAAGGTGATGATGTCTAATGAAATTTTTTTAGCTCATAGCACAGTGTTGCTCTTTTCCTCCACAGTGCTGTTTGGCATGTCAGGGCTGCCTACACTTTGAGAGGTTTGACTTCCTCTGTAGTTCTTTAAACTAGAAAAGTCTCACAAGAATTTAAATTGGTCACATTAGGTTTGAGGTCTGCGCTCCGCAATATCATGGGAAGCCCGGTTGTTGCACACACACGCCAGAGAGAAGAGTAGATCATGATCACGAACTGGTTCCTTTATACTTTTGTGAAAGTGCACGCCTTTAGCTGATTGCGAGATTATCATTAAATCTGCTTTGGCAGTCCTAAATAGGCTATCACTTGGGTGGCCACCGAAATATCTTCAATGGGAGAACCATGGCATTGTTCTTTCCCTGCTGTCCGCGACCCTGTCCGAATAGACCTGCAACCTACTTTTGGGTTGCGACCCACCAGTTCAGAAACACTGCTTTAACACACACTCACTTATGTCAGACCCCCCTCGCCTCACTTCTCTCTGACATTTTCTCTGTGCATGTATGTGTGTGGCGTAAATTGACGAGTCTGACATGCAGTCGAGGAGGAAAGGAGATGCACACGTGGAGGTGAGATTCTCTGTCAGGTTGCATTTTTTTGCGGCTGTTGTCCGAGTGTGGAGGAGTGTTCGAGGACCACGTGGCGGTACATCAGAGAACCGGTGAGTGAGCTGTTTCTCTCTCTCATCTCTCTCTCTTTAGCACCGTGTTGGCCTTTTCCCTCAGCCTATTTTTTTTGTTGTTGTTGTCTTCCCTCCTGTCTCCTCCCAGGGCGAGGAAGGCGGGGATGACCACGCGGACGCTAAGATACACCCTGCCCCAGGGATGGGGGTGTACGTCATGCCGGTGGGCCCCGGCCTGAGATAACACCTGGGGAGTGTGGAGCGTAGGGGGCGGGGCCGGGTCGGAATATCGCGCCCGGTCCCCAATCAGCCTGATGATGCTGCGAGGGATAAAGGCGGCTGGTGATGATGGTTCGAGAGAGAGAATTACGGGCATGTCCGTCATGTGTGTTTATGTTTGTGCTTTCAGTTTAAGCCAATCAGGCCAATTGGGGACCGGCAGCGATATTCCGACCCCCGGCTCCACAATTAGTGTCACTGGATGCCTGGATGTCTGAGTGGTGTCTGAAGAATAAAATAGGATTTATAGAGTTTTTGGGGTAGACCTGACCTGCTAAAGAGAGACGGACTCCATCCCTCCAGGGAAGGTGCAGCTCTCCTCTCTAGTAATTTGGCTCATAGTCTTAATAATGATATTATTTTACTAACTGGGGTCCAGGTCAGAAAGCAGGACAAACTGGTTAATCCGAACGTCTGCTAGCTGCCTTGAGATGTCACACAGGTCACATAAATTACAACACATAGAGACTGTATCACCTAGATATCTCATAGACACTGTGTCTGTTCTCCGAACTACCGAACACAATACCCTCCCTAAATCATTTAGAAAAATTTAGCCAGTCATACACCTAATTTATCCATCAACACACAATTAGGCTGCTTTAGTTGGGTCTGCTGGAACCAGAAACCAGAAACATTGATCATGATTTATAACTCTGCAATAAATTGAATGGCATCCATGCTTATATTATTTTATTTGTTTCCCTGTCTCAACCACGGGACTCCTATTCTGAGGTCACCAGAACCGGCTGCATCCAGCACCATTCCTGCTTCGTGTTGGACTCCACTGCTACGTGTCACTGAATGATGATGACTAAATGCAGCCGGTGCCAGCCAAACATCACTTTAGTCTATTATGATGGACTTCAGAGGATGAACTGATGCCAACTCCAACCATAAGACATGTGATACTTCATATGCCATTGTCTGAACCTTGGATTTAGGATGGACCACACAGAACCTCACCAAAATTACCGGCCAGGTTGAACTGCGTTTCACATCCCTGATCTCTGCCTGCATCACCTCGGTCTATTGATGGACTACGATCTTGAAATGGAATGCATAGACTAACAATTGCCAACAAAAGCCTTCATCAGCCAATTACCAAGGGCAATTGCATCTATGTGAACTTCTGCAGTTAATCCAGGATGGACTTCAAAGACATTGGTCATTCATCTTACAGTTCAAACAAAATCAATGTTTAAATACTGACCCTTAACACTTACTTAGTTTAATAATTTTTAACCATGACTTTAACTATACATAAGTAATATTTACATTATATTCATGATGTTAGCCAGAGGGAAACTGACCCCACAGTGAGTCTGGTTTCTCCCAAGGTTATTTTTCTCCATTAATCAACATATTTTTCAACGAGTTTTGTGTTCCTTGTCATAGTCGCCTTCAGCTTGCTCACTGGGGTTATTAATACAATTATTATTTAATTACTTATTTTTAAACACGATTAACAATCGTATTTTATCTATTTACACAATGATGATTCATCGATATTATAGACGTTACAGTTTTATCGTCTGTTAATGCCTGATCTTCTGTAAAGCTGCTTTGAAACGATGTGTGTTGTGAAAGGCGCTATACAAATAAAATTGACTTGATTTGACTTAATCTAATTTTTGACAGGAATAATCCTGTCTGGCCCCTGAAGATCTCTTTAAAATAATGTATTTATGCTAGGGCGACCACCACCGTTACAAACAAAAGCGACAGGAAGTAATCTCTACCCCCTTTTAAATATTGAAGAGCATATTTATTTATATGAGCCCATTATTATCAAATTTGTTTCCTAATTTCAAACATAATTCAAACAGAACATTTATATTACAGAGGAGGCTCATTACCATGGTTAGGTCAGTGTAGCTAGTCTTAAATAATAGTCATAATAATAACAAATTATAGTATTTATGAATAAATAAGAACTTGCTGAAAGTGCAACTGTCACTGTTGATTTATAATGAGGTCTAATAGATTCTACCTTTTAGATTATTTCACTATAACATTTTGTCAAATATAACAGTTACTTTTACTCATGTAAAATTGTGAACATTTTTATAAAGGTGATGATGTCTAATGAAATTTTTTAGCTCATAGCACAGTGTTGCTCTTTTCCTCCACAGTGCTGTTTGGCATGTCAGGGCTGCCTACACTTTGAGAGGTTTGACTTCCTCTGTAGTTCTTTAAACTAGAAAAGTCTCACAAGAATTTAAATTGGTCACATTAGGTTTGAGGTCTGCGCTCCACAATATCATGGGAAGCCCGGTTGTTGCACACACCGCCAGAGAGAAGAGTAGATCATGATCACGAACTGGTTCCTTTATACTTTTGTGAAAGTGCACGCCTTTAGCTGATTGCGAGATTATCATTAAATCTGCTTTGGCAGTCCTAAATAGGCTATCACTTGGGTGGCCACCGAAATATCTTCAATGGGAGAACCATGGCATTGTTCTTTCCCTGCTGTCCGCGACCCTGTCCGAATAGACCTGCAACCTACTTTTGGGTTGCGACCCACCAGTTCAGAAACACTGCTTTAACACACACTCACTTATGTCAGACCCCCCTCGCCTCACTTCTCTCTGACATTTTCTCTGTGCATGTATGTGTGTGGCGCAAATTGACGAGTCTGACATGCAGTCGAGGAGGAAAGGAGATGCACACGTGGAGGTGAGATTCTCTGTCAGGTTGCATTTTTTTGCGGCTGTTGTCCGAGTGTGGAGGAGTGTTCGAGGACCACGTGACGGTACATCAGAGAACCGGTGAGTGAGCTGTTTCTCTCTCTCATCTCTCTCTCTTTAGCACCGTGTTGGCCTTTTCCCTCGCCTATTTTTTTTGTTGTTGTTGTCTTCCCCTCCTGTCTCCTCCCAGGGCGAGGAAGGCGGGGATGACCACGCGGGACGCAAGATACACCCTGCCCCAGGGATGGGGGGGTGTACGTCATGCCGGTGGCCCCCTGGCCTGAGATAACACCTGAGGGAGTGTGGAGCGTAGGGGGGCGGGGCCGGGTCGGAATATCGCGCGCCCGGTCCCCAATCGGCCTGATGATGCGCGCGAGGGATAAAGGCGGCTGGTGATGATGGTTCGAGAGAGAGAGAATTACGGGCATGTCCGTCATGTGTGTTTATGTTTGTGCTTTCAGTTTGAGCCAATCAGGCCAATTGGGGACCGGGCGCGCGATATTCCGACCCCCCCGCTCCACAATTAGTGTCACTGGATGCCTGGATGTCTGAGTGGTGTCTGAAGAATAAAATAGGATTTATAGAGTTTTTGGGGTAGACCTGACCTGCTAAAGAGAGACGGACTCCATCCCTCCAGGGAAGGTGCCGCTCTCCTCTCTAGTAATTTGGCTCATAGTCTTAATAATGATATTATTTTACTAACTGGGGTCCAGGTCAGAAAGCAGGACAAACTGGTTAATCCGAACGTCTGCTAGCTGCCTTGAGATGTCACACAGGTCACATAAATTACAACACATAGAGACTGTATCACCTAGATATCTCATAGACACTGTGTCTGTTCTCCGAACTACCGAACACAATACCCTCCCTAAATCATTTAGAAAAATGTAGCCAGTCATACACCTAATTTATCCATCAACACACAATTAGGCTGCTTTAGTTGGGTCTGCTGGAACCAGAAACCAGAAACATTGATCATGATTTATAACTCTGCAATAAATTGAATGGCATCCATGCTTATATTATTTTATTTGTTTCCCTGTCTCAACCACGGGACTCCTATTCTGAGGTCACCAGAACCGGCTGGATCCAGCACCATTCCTGCTTCGTGTTGGACTCCACTGCTACGTGTCACTGAATGATGATGACTAAATGCAGCCGGTGCCAGCCAAACATCACTTTAGTCTATTATGATGGACTTCAGAGGATGAACTGATGCCAACTCCAACCATAAGACATGTGATACTTCATATGCCATTGTCTGAACCTTGGATTTAGGATGGACCACACAGAACCTCACCAAAATTACCGGCCAGGTTGAACTGCGTTCACATCCCTGATCTCTGCCTGCATCACCTCGGTCTATTGATGGACTACGATCTTGAAATGGAATGCATAGACTAACAATTGCCAACAAAAGCCTTCATCAGCCAATTACCAAGGGCAATTGCATCTATGTGAACTTCTGCAGTTAATCCAGGATGGACTTCAAAGACATTGGTCATTCATCTTACAGTTCAAACAAAATCAATGTTTAAATACTGACCCTTAACACTTACTTAGTTTAATAATTTTTAACCATGACTTTAACTATACATAAGTAATATTTACATTATATTCATGATGTTAGCCAGAGGGAAACTGACCCCACAGTGAGTCTGGTTTCTCCCAAGGTTATTTTTCTCCATTAATCAACATATTTTTCAACGAGTTTTGTGTTCCTTGTCATAGTCGCCTTCAGCTTGCTCACTGGGGTTATTAATACAATTATTATTTAATTACTTATTTTTAAACACGATTAACAATCGTATTTTATCTATTTACACAATGATGATTCATCGATATTATAGACATTACAGTTTTATCGTCTGTTAATGCCTGATCTTCTGTAAAGCTGCTTTGAAACGATGTGTGTTGTGAAAGGCTTATACAAATAAAATTGACTTGATTTGACTTAATCTAATTTTTGACAGGAATAATCCTGTCTGGCCCCTGAAGATCTCTTTAAAATAATGTATTTATGCTAGGGCGACCACCACCGTTACAAACAAAAGCGACAGGAAGTAATCTCTACCCCCTATTAAATATTGAAGAGCATATTTATTTATATGAGCCCATTATTATCAAATTTGTTTCCTAATTTCAAACACAATTCAAACAGAACATTTATATTACAGAGGAGGCTCATTACCATGGTTAGGTCAGTGTAGCTAGTCTTAAATAATAGTCATAATAATAACAAATTATAGTATTTATGAATAAATAAGAACTTGCTGAAAGTGCAACTGTCACTGTTGATTTATAATGAGGTCTAATAGATTCTACCTTTTAGATTATTTCACTATAACATTTTGTCAAAATATAACAGTTACTTTTACTCATGTAAAATTGTGAACATTTTTATAAAGGTGATGATGTCTAATGAAATTTTTTAGCTCATAGCACAGTGTTGCTCTTTTCCTCCACAGTGCTGTTTGGCATGTCAGGGCTGCCTACACTTTGAGAGGTTTGACTTCCTCTGTAGTTCTTTAAACTAGAAAAGTCTCACAAGAATTTAAATTGGTCACATTAGGTTTGAGGTCTGCGCTCCACAATATCATGGGAAGCCCGGTTGTTGCACACACACGCCAGAGAGAAGAGTAGATCATGATCACGAACTGGTTCCTTTATACTTTTGTGAAAGTGCACGCCTTTAGCTGATCGCGAGATTATCATTAAATCTGCTTTGGCAGTCCTAAATAGGCTATCACTTGGGTGGCCACCGAAATATCTTCAATGGGAGAACCATGGCATTGTTCTTTCCCTGCTGTCCATGACCCTGTCCGAATAGACCTGCAACCTACTTTTGGGTTGCGACCCACCAGTTCAGAAACACTGCTTTAACACACACTCACTTATGTCAGACCCCCCTCGCCTCACTTCTCTCTGACATTTTCTCTGTGCATGTATGTGTGTGGCGCAAATTGACGAGTCTGACATGCAGTCGAGGAGGAAAGGAGATGCACACGTGGAGGTGAGATTCTCTGTCAGGTTGCATTTTTTTGCGGCTGTTGTCCGAGTGTGGAGGAGTGTTCGAGGACCACGTGACGGTACATCAGAGAACCGGTGAGTGAGCTGTTTCTCTCTCTCATCTCTCTCTCTTTAGCACCGTGTTGGCCTTTTCCCTCGCCTATTTTTTTTGTTGTTGTTGTCTTCCCCTCCTGTCTCCTCCCAGGGCGAGGAAGGCGGGGATGACCACGCGGGACGCAAGATACACCCTGCCCCAGGGATGGGGGGGTGTACGTCATGCCGGTGGGCCCCCGGCCTGAGATAACACCTGGGGGAGTGTGGAGCGTAGGGGGGCGGGGCCGGGTCGGAATATCGCGCGCCCGGTCCCCAATCGGCCTGATGATGCGCGCGAGGGATAAAGGCGGCTGGTGATGATGGTTCGAGAGAGAGAGATTACGGGCATGTCCGTCATGTGTGTTTATGTTTGTGCTTTCAGTTTGAGCCAATCAGGCCAATTGGGGACCGGTAGCGATATTCCGACCCCCGGCTCCACAATTAGTGTCACTGGATGCCTGGATGTCTGAGTGGTGTCTGAAGAATAAAATAGGATTTATAGAGTTTTTGGGGTAGACCTGACCTGCTAAAGAGAGACGGACTCCATCCCTCCAGGGAAGGTGCCGCTCTCCTCTCTAGTAATTTGGCTCATAGTCTTAATAATGATATTATTTTACTAACTGGGGTCCAGGTCAGAAAGCAGGACAAACTGGTTAATCCGAACGTCTGCTAGCTGCCTTGAGATGTCACACAGGTCACATAAATTACAACACATAGAGACTGTATCACCTAGATATCTCATAGACACTGTGTCTGTTCTCCGAACTACCGAACACAATACCCTCCCTAAATCATTTAGAAAAATTTAGCCAGTCATACACCTAATTTATCCATCAACACACAATTAGGCTGCTTTAGTTGGGTCTGCTGGAACCAGAAACCAGAAACATTGATCATGATTTATAACTCTGCAATAAATTGAATGGCATCCATGCTTATATTATTTTATTTGTTTCCCTGTCTCAACCACGGGACTCCTATTCTGAGGTCACCAGAACCGGCTGGATCCAGCACCATTCCTGCTTCGTGTTGGACTCCACTGCTACGTGTCACTGAATGATGATGACTAAATGCAGCCGGTGCCAGCCAAACATCACTTTAGTCTATTATGATGGACTTCAGAGGATGAACTGATGCCAACTCCAACCATAAGACATGTGATACTTCATATGCCATTGTCTGAACCTTGGATTTAGGATGGACCACACAGAACCTCACCAAAATTACCGGCCAGGTTGAACCGCGTTTCACATCCCTGATCTCTGCCTGCATCACCTCGGTCTATTGATGGACTACGATCTTGAAATGGAATGCATAGACTAACAATTGCCAACAAAAGCCTTCATTAGCCAATTACCAAGGGCAATTTCATCTATGTGAACTTCTGCAGTTAATCCAGGATGGACTTCAAAGACATTGGTCATTAATCTTACAGTTCAAACAAAATCAATGTTTAAATACTGACCCTTAACACTTACTTAGTTTAATAATTTTTAACCATGACTTTAACTATACATAAGTAATATTTACATTATATTCATGATGTTAGCCAGAGGGAAACTGACCCCACAGTGAGTCTGGTTTCTCCCAAGGTTATTTTTCTCCATTAATCAACATATTTTTCAACGAGTTTTGTGTTCCTTGTCATAGTCGCCTTCAGCTTGCTCACTGGGGTTATTAATACAATTATTATTTAATTACTTATTTTTAAACACGATTAACAATCGTATTTTATCTATTTACACAATGATGATTCATCGATATTATAGACATTACAGTTTTATCGTCTGTTAATGCCTGATCTTCTGTAAAGCTGCTTTGAAACGATGTGTGTTGTGAAAGGCTTATACAAATAAAATTGACTTGATTTGACTTAATCTAATTTTTGACAGGAATAATCCTGTCTGGCCCCTGAAGATCTCTTTAAAATAATGTATTTATGCTAGGGCTGACCACCACCGTTACAAACAAAAGCTGACAGGAAGTAATCTCTACCCCTATTAAATATTGAAGAGCATATTTATTTATATGAGCCCATTATTATCAAATTTGTTTCCTAATTTCAAACATAATTCAAACAGAACATTTATATTACAGAGGAGGCTCATTACCATGGTTAGGTCAGTGTAGCTAGTCTTAAATAATAGTCATAATAATAACAAATTATAGTATTTATGAATAAATAAGAACTTGCTGAAAGTGCAACTGTCACTGTTGATTTATAATGAGGTCTAATAGATTCTACCTTTTAGATTATTTCACTATAACATTTTGTCAAAATATAACAGTTACTTTTACTCATGTAAAATTGTGAACATTTTTATAAAGGTGATGATGTATAATGAAATTTTTTAGCTCATAGCACAGTGTTGCTCTTTTCCTCCACAGTGCTGTTTGGCATGTCAGAGCTGCCTACACTTTGAGAGGTTTGACTTCCTCTGTAGTTCTTTAAACTAGAAAAGTCTCACAAGAATTTAAATTGGTCACATTAGGTTTGAGGTCTGCGCTCCGCAATATCATGGGAAGCCCGGTTGTTGCACACACACGCCAGAGAGAAGAGTAGATCATGATCACGAACTGGTTCCTTTATACTTTTGTGAAAGTGCACGCCTTTAGCTGATTGCGAGATTATCATTAAATCTGCTTTGGCAGTCCTAAATAGGCTATCACTTGGGTGGCCACCGAAATATCTTCAATGGGAGAACCATGGCATTGTTCTTTCCCTGCTGTCCGCGACCCTGTCCGAATAGACCTGCAACCTACTTTTGGGTTGCGACCCACCAGTTCAGAAACACTGCTTTAACACACACTCACTTATGTCAGACCCCCCTCGCCTCACTTCTCTCTGACATTTTCTCTGTGCATGTATGTGTGTGGCGCAAATTGACGAGTCTGACATGCAGTCGAGGAGGAAAGGAGATGCACACTTGGAGGTGAGATTCTCTGTCAGGTTGCATTTTTTTCTCAATACCATAGATAAGCAAATGTATACATTTTCATACCATGGTATACCGTGAAACCAGTATACCACTGCAACCCTAGCAGCAGTTCTGCGGACAGAAACGCCTTGTCAGTGATAAGAGATTGTAAGGCTGACATCAAGATGTCATAAAAGTCAAAGAACTCTGCGAGAACCAAGTCATAAAAACTCTCACACAGACGAACATTTTAACCTGAGTCAACACATCCTACTGAGCAAGTACAAAAACACAAATCTCACATCTGACCTCTATCTCACCTCAGGCCAATTTAGGCCTAAAACTCCTATTACTCACAAACATCTTCCCCCCTCTACTCCTCCTTCCCCTTCAGCTCAGAATCACTTCAAACTCACATAAGATCTTTATGCAACAAAATATAATGTCTGATGCATACAAATAATGTGACTATGCATGTTTTGGTATCATTTAAAATGTATCAGTGCGACTGGTATATTGGTTCTTTTCCCATGTTGATAAAACTATTGGTGACAAAGTTATTAGGTCTTTGCCAAATGCTGTATAATTCTGGAGGTCTGTCCCCATCCCTGCCTGTATGTTAATGAGGTATGTCCCCAGGACTTCCAAACCTAACCAGTCCCAAAATTCCCTTTGTTTATGGTTTGGGTATTTAAGGAAATGTGACACATTGTTCATGGTTCTCTGTAGTCAGACGATCCCACACAGTTTACTGTGTGTAGTTTATATCAGGTATTGCAATTTGAATTTCTTATGTTTTAATAAAATGTCTAAATTTGACTTATTATTGTCTAATTGGATTGATTTAATAATCAATCCCCCAAGTCATCATACATGCCTCTACAAGTGATAAAATATATGTGCATTGGCAAGGAAACTCGCATACATGCAAATTTGAACTTTTAGAGTTTAAACTCTAAAAGTGCTACAAGCGACCCAAAATAATTGTTTTTCAGTTGTCTCCACTGAATGATTATACTGTAGATTTGATACATTAATAGGTTTCTGATTTAATGCTATCAGACTTTGGGTATGTAAATTAAAATGAGCAATTTATCGTCCTTATTTTGTGTTCAGTTTTAAAGGGTGTATTAAGTTATCCAGAAAAGAGGAGTGAATGTTTTTCTCTTTTTCAGAGTTTTTGCTTTATTAATATTCCCTACGTTGTTATATGTATGAATCAAATGCAATATAAAAGGACTGTGGTTATTGATATATTATTTAATATATTAGTAGATACCTTGTTTCCCCTTTTGTGTATCATTGATATTTTTTATGTATTATAAAGTGAATCTGGACTTTATATGCATCAAACGATCATGTCTTGTGCATGCACTGTTTATATGTACAGCAGGGTTTAACCATGGATTTAACAAATAAAAAATATTTGCCCTGCATAAAGTGAGATTTTGTCATATATATAAATATATATTCAATGAAATCATGTTTAATGATCCTAAAACAAATACAAATTATTTAATTCACAAATTATACAGCTTTCATTTAAGAATTGTTTTTTCTTCTAATGTACATTAATTTAAAGCTTTTTTCTCTGCACATGAAAGCAGAAAGCGATGTTGGAAGATGTTATCTGCAACCACTAATCTAGTCAGTTTTGTACGTTTCACTTCTCACTAGGTGTTGATTTGGCTTTTGGAAACTGACCCTATGTGCCACTTTATTCCGATCGAAAGCAGAAATCAAAAGCAACAGGTGGTCGATTAAGTGAGATAATTCCGCTATGAAATTCTCTATGCGAGAGCAGAAATATTTACTAATCAAATGCTCAATGGTACAATGGAGGCATGAAAGCAGAATGCTGCGCCTGCAAATTGGACACACTGATTTGCAAGATCACACATGTTTATTGGTTTTGATGCAGGGATTTTTTGTGTGTGTTTGCTGGGATTCAAGAAAAATGCTTTGCCAACATACATAATTATTAAGCTTAGATATTCAATTGAGGGTGCTCTAACTTTTGCAACCCTGCAGATCTGGGCTTGCATCTAGCTGGCAGCTGCACTAACATGATGGCAAAACAAGGATACATTCCTTATCTATTAATTTATTATCGAATAATAAAATTTTTTGGGAACACAAGGGAATTTATTAGGCTTATTAATTATGATGATTATTATAATTATCTTTACATTTATAATTCTATTTTGTTCTTAATTTGCACCTGTTGCCGCATACTTGCGTGATGGCAAATGGGGCCGTTGGAGACGGTAAATGTTTGGATTTAGGGAGGTGGTTATAGATAAGATTTTTTTAATCACTTCGTCATTTTAATAGCTTTTTCGTTTAGTTTAATGCAACTTGAATTTAGAAATATCTTTTAAGTTTTTCAAGTTTCAAAAAATCTATGAAATTCTTACAAATATTTACCGACCTTAGGGGATGACCATATAATCGGATATCATGATATTTTAAATGTGATTATAATTAAAATAGATTTTACATTTCGCCCAGCCAAAAGCGAAGTAAAATTTTCATGAACAATTGTAAAATGAATTTTATGGAGACCTGCACAAACACGTGTACTCAATTCCATATTGCAAAATGTTACCTATTAATTTTTGCATTTGTTTTGAGTAGTTTGTGGGCAATATAAATATTTTATTTTATTGAAAAAGTTGGTTTTGAAAATAGCAAATTATTTGTTTGTGCTATGGCTCTTTCGGAAAAAATGCATCAACCAAAAATTTAAAAATTGCCTTCTTAGTGAAAAACGTTGACATTTTTTTAGCATAATAATACAGAACATTAATTATTTCTTTTACCAATCATTTTATTTATTTTACATGAAAATAACAGTTAATTAAATGCTAATAAATGGAGAAATCAAACAGTTCTGTATGATAGTAATTATTATAATAATATATACTGTATATTTATAAATATAATAATAATAATTCACTCACTGCTCCCAATAACGCACAGATGATGAGAAGCAAAATCCCTCAAAAGGCAATAATAACTTTTTGAATTATTTTACTTAAAATATTTTTTTTTACTTAAATCTATTAAGAACAAAGTGTCTGAAACATTCTTTGTTACATACAGCCATGGCCAAAAGTATTGGCTGTGACAAAGTTTGTGTTTCACAAAGTTGTTGTGGTGTTGATTCACATTGTTTCTAGATTATTCTGCAGAGTGATCAGATGCATTTTAAATAATTGCAAAAAAACTTCATTGGCCACAAATCACAAAAAAACTAATTTCACTGTGTTTTGGCCAACATCATTTCACTAATCATATCAGCAGCACCTGGGAAAGTGTGAACGAGTTCTAGTCAAATGAAAGTCAATTCAAGTCAAGTCAAGTTTATTTGTATAGTGCCTTTCACAACACACATCGTTTCAAAGCAGCTTTACAGAAGAAATCACTCCATCATTCTGATTGGATTATAAGAGCAGACTGATTTCTATAAAAGGAGAGAAGAAGTGCTTCCAATCATTGAGTTCTTGTAATGGTTCCCTCTAAAGAAAGACATGCAGTGCAGCTATCATCACTTTGCATCAAAATGGCCTCACATGCAAGGAAATTACTGCAAAGAATATTGCACCTGAAAAAAACATTTACTGGATCATCAAGAACTTTAAGGAGAGAGGTTCAACTGCAGTGAAGAAGTCTTCAGGACATCCCAGAGTGTCCTGCAGGTGCCAAGACTGTCTCCTCCTGAGCAGTCAGCTGCAGAATCGTGTCACCACCAGTGCAGAGCATGCTGAATATTGGCAGCAGGTTGGTGTGAGTGCATCTGCATGCACAGTGAGGCGCAGACTTTTGGACAATGGCCTGGTGTCAAGAAGGGCAGCAAAGAAGTAACTTCTCTCCAGAAAAATTTAGTTTAGTAGCGTCGCTACATGTAGTTGGCTACTCCCCAACACTGTGCATTCCATTGCACTTTTCCTAGTAGGAAGTGGTAAAATCTGACTTTCCGAGTTGAAAGGAATGCAGCACTACTTTTCAAAACTGATCCGACACTGAATGCTCAAGCAGCCTAATTTACACTTAGAAAACTCCTGATGTTACATTAAAAATGCAAAAAGCACTTACTAATTCTCTTGAAGTGAAAATCAGCCCTCCTTTTCTGTTTAATTAAGCAATCACATGGTCATGCAGAACATCTCATGCTTTTAAATCCATAAGGATCTCTTTCTCATGACAGTGATGACAGCTGACTCGTTGCAAGATCTCGTGCTCTTTGCTTTTGAATTACGTACATCACTTAATGATTGCGTGATTGCGTCACTCAAGGCCAGCTAGAAGGCCTGGACTGGGAGATATCCTAAAGATCACACCCACCAAGAACAAATAATTCAATCTGATTTTGTTGCTCACACTTTGCTTGTAAGCCTCAAGGAATAAATGCTGACTGAATAAACATTTTGATTTTCTCTATTTGTTTGTAGATTAACAGTGGAAAGCGATTAAACCATTAGTTGTAATTTTTAATTCAGAAGTTCAGCAATACCTAAGAACAATTTCCAATTTGAGTAAAAAGAAAGCTGTAAAGTGTATTGAAATATGTAAACAATTTGATATTTTTATTAACTGTTTATTTATTTATTTTCCTTTTTGTTGTTGTTTGTTTTAATATACCTCTTGGCTCTAGATATAAAAGTTTTGTAAGCATTAATAAAAAATGTTTTTAAAGAAATGTCTGACGCAGGTGTAAATTGACGGGTCCTTAAACAAGCCCTCATAATAAATCTCAAACTGATTGACAAATTCACTTGTGAAATGAATTGCTGTGAACTGTATGCCAATGATTGACTTATGATCAATAATATGGTAGTAAACAATACATTGTATTCTAAAGCCGCTTTTGTATGGCCTTATCAATGATTAACTCTTCTGCTACAAGAATGTAATGCATTTTAATTATCTGAATATTTATTTATATATATATATATATATATATATATATATATATATATATATATATATATATATATATATACATTTAATATTTAAAGATAACTATGTATAATTATATATTGATATAAATATGTATAATCATTGTATATTGAATTATTGTTATATAATGGGCTTTCTCAGCAAATATTTGTATATGCGATTAATTAATTGGGACAACGTGTAATTAATTCGATTAAAATTTTAAATCTTCACCTGATTTCCACGCTGCACACCGGAAACTCACATGACATGACCACACGTGCCACTCCCTAAACTGAGACTGACTGATCATCTTTTTATTAGCGGTTTAGAAAATGGACAAACAGCTCTCAGAGAGAATGGGCAGTCACGTCCACACATGCACTTATTTATTTAATATAATCGCAGCATTTTACATTTACATTTACATTTATGCATTTGGCAGACGCTTTTATCCAAAGCGACTTACAGAGCCCTTATTACAGGGACAATCCCCCCGGAGCAACCTGGAGTTAAGTGCCTTGCTCAAGGACACAATGGTGGTGGCTGTGGGGTTCGAACCAGTGTCCTTCTGATTACCAGATTACCAGTTATTTGCTTAGACCACTACACCACCACCACTCCATTTTGCCATCATATAATCATACAGGCTGACATCGCGATTGCGATATGATTAATCGTGCAGCACTAATATACACTCACCTAAAGGATTATTAGGAACACCTGTTCAATTTCTCATTAATGCAATTATCTAATCAACCAATCACATGGCAGTTGCTTCAATGCATTTAGGGGTGTGGTCCTGGTCAAGACAATCTCCTGAACTCCAAAATGAATGTCAGAATGGGAAAGAAAGGTGATTTAAGCAATTTTCAGCGTGGCATGGTTGTTGGTTCCAGACGGGCCGGTCTGAGTATTTCACAATCTGCTCAGTTACTGGGATTTTCACGCACAACCATTTCTAGGGTTTACAAAGAATGGTGTGAAAAGGGCAAAACATCCAGTATGCGGCTGTCCTGTGGGCGAAAATGCCTTGTTGATGCTAGAGGTCAGAGGAGAATGGGCCAACTGATTCAAGCTGATAGAAGAGCAACTTTGCCTGAAATAACCACTCGTTACAACCGAGGTATGCAGCAAAGCATTTGTGAAGCCACAACACGCACAACCTTGAGGCGGATGGGCTACAACAGCAGAAGACCCCACCGGGTACCACTCATCTCCACTACAAATAGGAAAAAGAGGCTACAATTTGCAAGAGCTCACCAAAATTGGACAGTTGAAGACTGGAAAAATGTTGCCTGGTCTGATGAGTCTCGATTTCTGTTGAGACATTCAGATGGTAGAGTCAGAATTTGGCGTAAACAGAATGAGAACATGGATCCATCATGCCTTGTTACCACTGTGCAGGCTGGTGGTGGTGGTGTAATGGTGTGGGGGATGTTTTCTTGGCACGCTTTAGGCCCCTTAGTGCCAATTGGGCATCGTTTAAATGCCACGGCCTACCTGAGCATTGTTTCTGACCATGTCCATCCCTTTATGGCCACATGTACCCATCCTCTGATGGCTACTTCCAGCAGGATAATGCACCATGTCACAAAGCTCGAATCATTTCAAATTGGTTTCTTGAACATGACAATGAGTTCACTGTACTAAAATGGCCCCCACAGTCACCAGATCTCAACCCAATAGAGCATCTTTGGGATGTGGTGGAACGGGAGCTTCGTGCCCTGGATGTGCATCCCACAAATCTCCATCAACTGCAAGATGCTATCCTATCAATATGGGCCAACATTTCTAAAGAATGCTTTCAGCACCTTGTTGAATCAATGCCACGTAGAATTAAGGCAGTTCTGAAGGCGAAAGGGGGTCAAACACAGTATTAGTATGGTGTTCCTAATAATCCTTTAGGTGAGTGTATATATATATAAAAACTAGCAACAACAACCACTATAAATTCACAGTGTTTTCAAATTAAAACATTTTTACAAAATTAAATAATATATTTGCATTACTGCAAACTTGTTATTTTCTCGATATATATATATATATATATATATATATATATACTATACTATATATATATATATATATATAGGTGTAATATATATATATATATATATATATATATATATATATATATATATATATATATATATATCGAGAAAATAACAAGTTTGCAGTAATGCAAATATATTATTTAATTTTGTAAAAATGTTTTAATTTGAAAACACTGTGAATTTATAGTGGTTGTTGTTGCTAGTTTTTATGTTTGAGTTGGAAAATACACATTTCAGCATTATCAGTAATCTATTTGTGCATTTTCCTTGATAACCAAGCAAGTTGACTCATGATACCTTTTGTTTATTATATTGCAATCGCATATTGCAATATTAACCTCAATAATCGCAATATTAAATTTTTCCCAAATCGTGCAGCCCTAGTTTACACTTCATAAATTCTTTATAATTTTGTATATATTTAAAATGTTGCTTTATTCTTGTGTCTCTTGGATAATCAGTCAACTAATATTTTTTATATTACTCTCTATGAATCCGTTATCAGTGCCTTTCCGAATAAGGTATTGGGCTTTAGGCACATTCCCACTATTAACTTCCAAACACTGATTTAGCTTGGCATGTTGGGGCACCCCAGAGAACGCTAATACCCTAGGTGACTTTTAGCAGAAATAAAGACATATTGTCTTAATTGATACATTACAATTGGGGTCAGAAGCGGGATGTCTCATGATAATTTAGACCGAATCCTTTGGGATCTGGGAGGCCTTGTTGAGGAGCTTCAATATGACCTCAGACAATGAGAATAAGCCACTATTGCCCTCTTAAAGGAAAAAAACACCAGAAGAAGAGGACATCAGCACGCAGAGCCAGAGAGAAATGGCTGGTGCCAGCGTGTGGAATGTCCGCTTCCCGGATGGTGACACCCATCTGTGTGCCAGCTCGACAACCTCTTTTGAGGTAGCTGCCTCTGTTGAGGTGGGAGTTCGAGACTCCTGTGGGCAGGAACCAGACCTTGAGGAGGATCTCCTGTTGATGGACGAAAGTGAGCGCGTGGCTTTCAGCATTCCATGAAAACATGGGCGACTCACATCAGGTGATGGTGGTGCGACGGTTACCACGACTGAGCAAGGTGACTGTCATGACAGGGCGAAGGTCCACATGAAACAGCCGCAAAATGACAGATCAGTACCCCCGGAGCCCTATTTCACACAGGTCCAACTGCCGTCGAGGCATGCTGGATGGAGTCTAGAGTGGGTATTGGCAGGTGGAACTGACTCCAGAGGCAAAGCCCAAGACCGCTTTTACCATTAGTCAAGGGCTTTGGCAATTCCAGGTAATGCTGTTTCGACTTTGCAATGCCCCTGCCACCTTTGAGCACTTCATGGAGCAGGTTCCGTCAGGTGTCTCTCGTCGCTGCTGTGTGGTATACTTGGATGACATGCTAGTACATACCCTAGACTTGAGGGACTCTGCAACATATCCAGGAAGTTTTTGCTGCCATCCGTCGATTCAGTCTGCGCCTTAACCCCAAGATGTGTCATTTTGTATGCCAAGAAACAGTTTTTATTGGATATAATAATCACCGCAGAAGTAGTCACTGACCTGGCTAAAGTGGCCCATGCCAAAGGACACTACTGAACTGTGCAGTTTCTTGGGTCTGGCATCTTACTACAGGTGACTTGTGCAAAACTCTGCCACCTTCACAAGTCCACAGCACTGGCTGATGGAGAAAGGCTGCCATTTAATTGGGATGATGCCTGCAAGAAAGCTTTCCATCTGCTGCGGGAGGCTCTGTCTTCGCCTCTAGTGCTGGCATATCCTGACCCAGGGCATCCATTCATCATTGACACTGATGCAAGCAACTTGGGGGTCAGAGCAGTGTTGTCTCAGGTGGGCAACAATGGGGAACATGTTGTCACTTACTACAGCCAAGCCTTAAGTAAAGCGGAGAAGAACAATTGCGTCAACTGTCGAGAGTTTTTGGGAGTGGTGCGGATGCTCTACCACTCCCGGCTATACCTCTATGGCCAAAGGTTCCAGCTGCGGACTGACCAAGTTCCATTTCCTGGCTTCTGAATTTATAAATCTGGAGAGTCAAGTGGCCCGGTGGCTGGAGGTCCTTCAGGATTATGACTTTGAAATCCAGCACCGAGCCAGCCGTCAGCATGGGAATGCAGACGCTGTCATGCTGCCTTTGTGAGGTGATCGACTGCTGCTACTGCAGACGGCTGGAGGAGCAAGAGCAGGCGGTGTGGGAGAGGGAGATAACCGTACAACAGATAAACAGAGGTTGGCGACTGCTGTACTGGCAGTGGCAAGCACCCAGGTGTAATCTACCTACTTGAAACTGCTGGTGCTTCACTTCCTTAGACCCCAGGTCCTGCAAATGTTCCACAGCTCAGTGTGGGCTGGACACTTTAGGTTGGCAACGACCCTGAAACGAATGAGGAGTCAATTTCAAGGGGCAGGATGTTGTCAGGACGTCCACTGCTGTGATGCATGCACAGCCCAGAAGAATCCCATGTGACGACTGGATGCCCCTCTGCAGAAGTACCTGGTGGGTGTACCTATGGAATGGGTAGGGGTCGACATCCTGGGGCCATTTCCAATCTCAGATGCTGGGAACTACCACGTCCTAGTAGCCATGGACTTTTTTACAAAGTGGCTTGAGGCATATGTGGTAATCGACCAGAGCGCTGAAACGATGGCAGAGAAGTTGGTGGAGAAAATGTTCTGCCAGTTCGGGGCACCAGGGAAAGTCCACAGCCACCAAGGATGCAACTTTGAGACAGAGGTATTTGGAGAAGTTTGTCGGCTCCTGGGGATCAGAAAGACCTGTACCACCCCTCTCCATCCACAAAGTGACAGCCTGGTGGAGCTTAGTGTTTGGGCCCACCTCTGTGAAGTTGGCACTCCACATAATTAAATAATCACCAAAACTATTCCATTCGACTGTGCTGTGTTTGTGCTGATTTGTGCCGCAAAAATTAACGTTTGTGCTGGTTTGGTGTATGAGATATTAAGCATTATTTGGGCTGTGTGACGTCACTCTCCTCCCCACCTCGCTCAAATTGATTTGGGCTTGGTTTGTTCCATTAAAACAAACATTGTAACTAATTCCCTTCCTTAGAATGTGTTCGGGAGCGGTGACGTTATTCTCCACCCCATGTTGTCTAAATTGCTCCAAACTGGTGTAATTTGTTTGTGCTCGATTTGTGCTGTTTTGTACTGTTGAAATAAACCCTGTAACTGTGATCTTTTTTAAATATAACAACAAACTTTTTTTAAGAACAGTGACATCACTCTCCACCCCACGTCATTCAAATCGCTCCAAACCAGTTTTATTCGTTTGTGCTCGATTTGTGCCAGTTTGTGCCGTTAAAATGAACAGTGTGTCTGTTTCCCTTCTTTAGAAATAACAGATTTAATTCGGGGCAGTGATGTCACTCTCCACCCCTTGTCGCCCGCAACGCTCTAAACCGCTGTCATTAGTTTGTGCTTGATTTCTGCCATTGAAAGAAACAAACTAATTCCTTTACATAGAAATAACAAAATAATTTCCCTGATCTGTGACGTCAGTCATGCATTTACCTCATCTCGTCCAATGCACACATTTTCTGACTCGTTCGTTTGTGCTCACTCGGTGCAGGTCTCTTACTGCTGGTTTTTTTTTTTTTTTTTATATATTGACAGTTTGATAATTGGCAGTAACTTCTAGCTTCAAATCTAAATCACATATGCCCTGTATTTGTGTCACAGATTGTTGTTTGTAATGATTGATGTTTATTCTTACAATAGATAATGATTAAACAATCTCAGTGTGTGGTGTCATAATTTATCTGAACACTTTATAGATGTTTGTAGATATTTATATATGTGTCTTCAAAACGTTATTTACCCTGAGCACTGCATCGCGGGAAATAACAGGAAATAAGGTCTGGCTGTGGGTAAATGTAAGCATTAACATGTGTTTGAGTTACAAAACTCAAAAATAACTAAATTATAAATAATATAAAAAAATAAAAAACTCAGAGCATGTGTGTAGTAAAATACCTAGTACATGTAAAAAATTACAACTAATTGTTAAGCACATACTTCAGAGAGATGACATTTTTTATTAGTATTTGGAATTCAATAGAAACACAAATATCCTCATGAATAATATTATCCTGCATTGTTCACACCAATAAGGGTAGGACATCTTTGTTCCCTGCCATAAAACACATTAAGATTTGATGTGCTCAATGATGCACATTTTGTTTAAGTAAAAAAAAATATATATTCAGTCATAAACCCACCCCCCTTATCCTCTAGAGGTTTCAAACTTGAACCTCTTTCTTTCTAAGATCACAAAAGGTACATTTTTAAAGGACATCCTGGCCACATATTTCTATATAATGCATGTAAATATGGACTTGTGCTGGAAAGCTTTAAAATAAAAATTAAGACTGGTTTTGTGAGCTGAATAAACCAGTATTATTATAAACCAGAAGTAGCAATGACTTATTCATCATAAGTCATTGCTACTTCTCTTATGAAAACAGCAAAGTGATCTAGATGGATGGCAAGATTTTCAGAGAATGAGGAATACAATTTCAGTCTGTTTAACACACAAAGCTATCAAAGCACTTCAGACAACTTGGAATAAAGTGCACAAGTTAATATATAATAATAAATATATGATCATAATATATGGCTTGTTTATTTATTTATTTTTTCATTTTTGGCACTTGACAACTCCAGTCCACTTCACTTTCATTAAATGGGAAAAATGGCCAGGATATTCTTAAAACATGGAGAGAGAAACATGAGGGTGAGTAAATGATGACAGAATTTGTATTTTTTCTTTGTCATTTACTCACCCTCATGACGTTCCAAACTCACATGACTTTCTTTCTTATGTGGAAAACAAAAGTGCATGCTAGGCAGAATGTAAGGAACTGAAAGCCACCATTTACTTACATTGATTTGAAAAAGATGCAGTGTAAGTGAATGGTAACTGAGGCTGTCATTATCAACACATAATTTCCTTGTGTTCCAAGGAGTAAAGAAAGTTAAATTTGAAAATATATAATATTTATATTAACCTTTAGGAATAAGCATTCAACCTCAGCATTTGCTATGTGGGCTGTTAGAAATTAATTAGTGCCCTTGACCTAGGGATTTGTCACGAACCCCGCTCCCTCGCTCCGCCCCCTCGAGCTTCCACGCTCGTTCTGACCCCTCGAGCTCGCACGCTCGTTTTGCTCCCTCGAGCTCGCACGCTCGTTTTGCTCCCTCGAGCTCGCATGCTCGTTTTGCTCCCTCGAGCTCGCACGCTCCTTTTGCTCCCTCGAGCTTCCACACTCGTTTTGCTCCTACGAGCTCTCATGCTCGTTAGCAGGTCTCCCTCCTCGGGCTCGCATGCCCGCTCTCCTATCACCAGTATTAGTTTCACCCGCACTCGTCCCAATCACTAGATCATTAGTTTCACCTGTACTCGTCTTATCACCCCTTTATTCGTTACACCTGCACCGCTCGTTAGTTCCCCTATTTATATCACAGCACATTCGTTTCACGCCCGTTGGTTATTGTATTTAGTTTCCCGTGTCCTTGCCCCCTGCTAGTCTCGTCTAGTTTTGAACTCCTCTTGTTTACCCCTTAGCTTGCCAGCTCCCCTAGCTCCCCTGTTTAGTCTTACCTGTCTTTCTGATTCTGTTTACCCCGGCTTTGACCCTACGCTCTCGTTGACCACTCTCTCCTGGAATTGCCCCTTTACCCTATCTTGATTCCCCGGCTTCGACTTAACGCTCACCCTGACCATTCTTCACTGGATTTGCCCTGTTTTTGTACTGTTGCCTGCTTTGTTGGAATAAAGCAGTTTTCTCCGACATTGTGACTATCTCGTCTTGTGTTTGTGTGTGCGGGTTACAGGATTACATTACATAAAATGTGTTTTCATTTTTAAATTAATAAAAAAATATATTATATATGTATTAAACCAAATATAAGTTTGAACTATAAAAATCTTTCGTCTCATAAAATGATTTAGGTGATCATGTATTATTTTTAGACATGTGCAGACCAACTATGTGAGCACGTAGTTACGTGAGTTCACACAATTACACAGTTAAAAAGCACATGCAAGCGCGTGCTTTGGCAGAATTAAAACAGTCATCAGCAGCCATTAGGTACAATTGGGATCAAAATGGACAAATTTGTTATTAGGGGAGAGAAACGAAATGAGAAAAATTACAACAAAGGAACACATACAAACAAGAAGAGTCGAAGCATCAGCAGTGAAGGTAGGAGAGTGCTGGAAGAATGGAAGAACCAGTTTGCTGTCACTGATCGAGACGGGCAGCGTTTGCTCTGTAGTAAAGTACTGGGCATATGCAAAACCTACAATGTCAAAAGACATTTCGATACCACCCATGCAACATTTGACAAGAAATACCCAGCTGGATCTCAGGACAGAGCTCTCAAGATAACTAATCTTGACAAAAGTACGATTGCTGAATAGAATATAATGCAAGCTAGTTTAAAAGTGTCCCAGGCCGTGACATTAGCAACGTTCAAAATTGCATGGCTCCTTGCCAAACCATTCAGTGATGGGGAACTAGTTAAAAACTGTTGTCTGGAATCACAATATCTATTTGATGATCTGAGCAACAAGAGCGAAATAATCCACAGGATAAAAAGTTTACAGCGCAGTAATGACACAGTTACACATCGAATTTCAGAGATGGTTAACGTTTGAGGTTACAGAAGATTTATTGGCATTGAATCGCTTCATGAACGAACAAGGGGCGAGGACATTCATAGAGCACTTAGTGAAGCATGCAAAGACATGAACATACCGGCATACTCCGTCATCTCCATCACTACTGATGGTGCACCCTCAATGATGGGAAAACACAAGGGTCTTGTTGCTGAAATGCAAAAAATGTCCCCTGAGTTGTTGGCATTTCACTGCATTAAGCACCAGCAAGCACTGTTCAGCAAGTTAGCAGATAGATACCTCTTGAAGGTTAGGGACACTGTGTTTAAGGTGGTCAACTTCATTCGTGCATGCCCTCTACTGCACCGCCGGTTTGTTGCATTATTGTACGAATTGGAACTTTCCTACGGAGACCTTGTTCTGCACAGCTAAGTGAGATGGCTAAGTCGGAGAAAGGTCTTAAATCGCTTTCTGGCTTTACTCCCAGAGATAGTTCACTTTCTTGATGACATTGGTGAGGGAGAGAGATTTCCAGTCTTGAGAGACAAGGAATGGAGAATCAATCTTGCCTTTCTTGCAGACATCACAGTTCACCTAAACAAGCTAAACCTGCAACTCCAAGGTGACGGAAAACACGTTGATGACCTGTTGTGCTGTATTGAGAGTTTCAAAATGAAGCTAGGACTGTACACTGCACAACTCAAAGATGGTGATTTAACTAATTTCCCACAACTGAATGTCACGAGTGAGTGTGTTGGACACACAACAGAGAGAAAGATTTGTTGCAACTGTCAAACAAATGCAAGAAAAATTCATCTCTTGTTTTTCAGATTTTGACAAACTTCAATTTGCTGGACATTTCATAAGAGCCATTCACTTTCCCTGTGGAAAAAAATCAAGGACTTGGCTGCAACTTTCGGTTTGCCACGCCGCTCACTTGAAGATGAATTGATGAATGTTCAGGCAAGAGGAAACACCCATACAGTTACTGAACAGAACCTCAGATTATTAAGTTCGAAAGTGCTTTCCATATTTGGATCAACATACATCTGTGAACACACATATTCTGCAATGTCGCGCATCAAGTCACGCTTCCGTGCGCGTCTTGCCGACTGCAACTTACAGTCGAAACTTCATTGTGCTGTGACTCCTTTCAAGCCGAATTTCACCAAATTGGTCAGCTCCCGACAGCATCAGGTGTCCCATTTATGGTGAGTGTTGTGTTTTTTATAAGTAATTACAGTCCACGAGATGGCACAGTGGTTCCATATGCTAGTGCCTATAAAAGAGGAAGAACAAGAGTGTGTCTACACTAGATGCTGCCTGTAATGTAACACAATGGCATTGTTTGCTTGTCCTTGATATATTATTAAAATCTCTGAAACTTACAAGTGACTCTTCATGCTTACCAGAACTATACATATCAATGAGTAGCATTATACTCTGTTTAAATGTAATTGTCTAGGTATCACGATATTCATATTATTAACTGCCAATAAATACGCTAAAATAAGATAAATACGGTTGGTTTGCATATATGAATTCATATGTAAATGATATTCAGCCCTTGAGACTTGCACTTGAACCTTAGTGTGGCCCAGTAGAAAACAAGGTTGAGAACCACTGGTGTATATATTCACATATTTAGACTTAATTTCAACAACTCACATCATACTACATTACAGTCTCTCAATACTGTATGAAAAATGTATCAAAGTAAGATACTGTCCTTGAACTAAATACTTTGAGCTGGCCAGCAATATTGCAATATAAACACTTAAATTCACTAACTGAATATGGTGAACACATTCTAAACCCATATACAGTGATATTTGCATAACAAAGGAACAGTGATTCCTGAAATGTACACCCCCTTCCTCAAATTATAAATACACTTTACATTATGCTCTTTTCACATTGTGTTCACAGTAACAATTTTCACCCACCTATAAGATAGAAATGAAAGACAGACAAAGTTGTGCATCATCGGAGCCGCTCTCATAATGACAGTCTTTCCAGTGCGGTTCACAGTATTTTCACAATTAATGCACAGCACAGCCCCTACTGTTCACTTAGCGAACTACATCTCATCAGTCCAGTACAGGTGTTTAATGGTAGGCAAAACCATGACAAACAATTAATTACATGTATAACGAAAATGAAATATCCATATGCATGAAAATAAATATACCTGTGACTATACATCAAGGGTGTCACAATAGCAGTTCCCTCAGAAAAGATGTGGGTAGATTTAAGTCAGAAACTCAACAAAAATGTTTTACCAAAAAACCTTTACACTTTTGTCAAAAATTACAATAAAATCCAAGATGAACATTCAAACAGTGACAGCTCAAAAGACAACTCTGAAGATCATTTATTTGTGTCAAACTCAGTCACAAATCAGCAATGTCAATGCTATGACATTCAGTTTGAGATTAGTCTCTTATCAGAGATAAATGAAAAGCCTAAAAGGTAGAAATCTGGCCTGATAAAGTTGTTTACAATGACAAATCACTGAACACATGTAAAAGAGAATACACCATCTTGAAACATGGTGCATGGACTCTAAAAAATATCAAGACCTCATGCACTCTTAGATTTAGGAGAGCAAAAATCTATCCAACTAGAGTGTGACGCACAACTGTCTATAACAGTTGAAGATATGCCAGTGGCTAATGAGCCAGTAGTGCTTAAGTGTGTTATCCGAAATGTTGATGACAGTCTCCATATTGGGAAAGCAAAAGGCAAGTTATCTGGAGATCTGAGAACACAAGTGTCTAAAGAACTCTGGGTAGGACAAAAACCAGCACATGTCTGGCGAGTAGCTGAGGCTTACAAAATGATGGATGTTGGTGACCCAGAACCTAGCCACCTACCAAATCTGGCAACAATAAGAAAAGCCAAACAGAAGATGGGTGACAAAGAGCTTGGCGACAGTGACCCTATAATGTCATTGTATCTGCTGAAATACAGTGTGCCATACAATGGAAACATTCATGACATAGGCCTTGATAAGTGTTTTTGCCTCCCAAAAATTATCTGTCCTACCTGACCCCTTGTGCAGAGTGGCTGTATGTGGACACAAACCTGAAAAGAAAAA
Organism: Xyrauchen texanus; assembly: GCF_025860055.1. Taxonomy (NCBI): domain Eukaryota; kingdom Metazoa; phylum Chordata; class Actinopteri; order Cypriniformes; family Catostomidae; genus Xyrauchen; species Xyrauchen texanus. Next base: position 15,548,807 of record NC_068314.1, on the reverse strand, counting down.
AGACCAAAATTAATCTCTTAAAAATGGAAACTACCAGGCTAAAATGCCTATTAGATTAGACAAAATGCTTGTGCCAACAATACTTGTACATTTCACTCATTTTGCCAGTGCCTTTGCTCTTCATTCTGTGACAGTGGATCATTCTGCAATTATCTAAACAAAGAGCACACAAACACTGAAATGTCTGATTTGGTGAAGACCATTGTCACAAAAGGAGTTGGAAAAGATGCTTATGCAAAGAGGGCAAAATGCTGTTGGGAATGTTTCAATGTGTTCACCTTAAATCAGGTGTGAGGCAGGTCAATGCTGAGTGCAATTTTGCTAACATAGTAACATCAACAGTGAAACAAGTACCAAGTGCAACAATTACGACTGAGTGCTCTTCTCCATTCTGCAGTCGAAATACAAAATCTTCAAGGACCATCTCTCTCCTACCAGTCAATGTGGATATTCTCCAAACTGATGGATTGGGTAAACTCCAAGCAGCACTGGAAAATGGACTACACCTCAATAGGTCCAAGTGTCTGAGGCCAGTGAAATCTCCTCAAGAGTGCCCAGATAACTTGAAAATAAAGGTTGTTTCATCAATGAAATTCATCTGCAATGGATCAGTCACACACAGCTGCATCACTGGACAACTAATTTGTGTTGAAACAAGTGTGGATACAAACCATCCACTGTGTGAAATCCCTGTGAACATGGACCTGAACAATCATTTGTTCACATTGCAAGGTGTTGTCGCATTCATTCCAGGACCCACAAGTGATTCTCTCTGACATTATGTGGCTTACTGCAGGAGAACATCTGTTGGCTGGGAGAAATTTGAAGACCTCTGTGGACAACAGTATCAGCAAAAATCAAAATACAACCCCACAATTGTTCACTAAAGAGGACTAAAACATTTTGTTAATCAGTATCTTGTTCTGGCCTCTGCAGAAAAGATGACAACTGTCTCAGTTTCTTATGAAACTGTTTATCGTATCCAATCACTTCATCATAGTTGTTGCATAATGCAATAACTATTTTGAACATAAACTGCACTTATATCAAGTTGCACACTAACTAATCGAGAAAACAGTTATTATAACACAGTGGACTTAACGATATATTTACTGAGGTAAAGTTAGTCTACTTTTTACTTTGAATAAACTCCTAAAACATAATGGTTATAAACGAGATGTATTACTTGGTTCTGCGATGAACCAGAACAAACAACATTATATTAAGTAGCAATATGCACGAGGTGAATTCAAACAAGTGTTACACGCGCACAAATACAGGGCATACTGTATGTGATTTGGATTTGAAGCTTGAAGCTACTGCCAATTATCAAACTGTCAATATTAAAAGAAAAAAAAGAAAAATTACAGCAAGGTAAGAAACCTGCACCAAGCGAGCACAAACAAATAAGTTAAATGAGTGCAATGGACAAGATGAGGTAAATGCATGACTGACGTCACAGATACAGGAGATCATTAATTTATTTCAATGTAAGGGATTTAGTTTCTTTCAACAGCACAAACCGGCACAAATCAAGCACAAATGAATGACACCGGTTTGGAGCGATTTAGACAACATGGGGTGGAGAATGATGTCACCGCTCCCGAAAAATTTGTGGCAAGGGAGGGTACAAGGAATTCACACTCCAAGGTTAAACTATCAACTAAGCCACCCAGGAACTTCCGTCCTGGGATTTATCAAGCGAAGACCAATAAGGCCACGTGAGTCCCGGTTCCATTAACAGGGTAGGAGATGCAGGTGTACAAAATAATGGTTTCTTTATTACACAAGAGTCTAAAACATTTATTTCCCTATGCAAGGGGCACAACACACAAGCAGTAAATAGTAAAAAAGCGATGCAGCACTGAGACAATAAATTATTAAAACGTCCAGGTGTCACAACATCTTCAGTATCGGGTTGACATAAAAACAAGAAAAGAAAAAGAAAAACACATTTACGAGACTGAAGCTTGGTAGCATGGAGTAGACTGAAAGAAGGTGTTATCAACAACCAAAAATTAAAACAAAGTTCCCCTCACACACGTGCATGCACCCCAAATCAATGGTGATTCACAGCAAAGCACAAAAGGGAAAATGAAACACCACCACCAGCAGTCCAACCCCCTGCTATTCAGGCCTCAGATCCTGTAACAAATCAAAACACAGACACAAAAATTAATAAAGTTCTCCACACAAATAACAAAGAAAATAAGTCCTAAAGAAAATTATTATTAAACAAATAACATACAGAATGCAAAATTTCTCAATGAGCATTACAGACATACTTAAAAACACAAAATAGGAAAAAGATCAAAAGCACTTAAAAAGTACACTATTTCAAATCGCATGGGCTGAATCCGCAACATAGCTCAGAGGAGCCAAACAGGATACTGTGACTTCCCACAAGTCCAAAGCGTGTCCCAAAGCTGGCATTTAGTTCACACACTGGTCGTAATAACTGAAAGACCAGAAATCATTAAGTGTACAGAGAAAAACTTGCCTTAAGCTGCGTTCACACTGCCAGCTACTTTGTCACTGCATGTCGCCAGTGGCTGCGGTTAGGTCGCTAGTGGTGTGTATGGAGAGTCGAAACAGCTGTTTTTTTTACAATTAATATTATTATTAAAATATTAGGATCACGTGAGCGCTACCATCTTCTCTCGTATTGTGGACATGCCCACTTCCGGTCGCCAATGGTTACCATCGCTCGTGTTGCCGGAAGTCGCCAGCTCTCATTGAAAATGAATGAGATGAGGTTGTTTTGTCGCTGCGCGTCACTGGCAGTGTGAATGCAGCTTTAGATGGCAAGCAGCAGCTACATTTGCGGTCATAAAGTTTTCTAAATGAAACCAAGTTAACAAAACAACACAAAATTAAACAGAGTAAAGCAAAACATCAGCATCTTAAAGACAGCGAGTTCCCCTCAACCCCTTCCAACGGGACCTTCTTTGAGAAAGAACGCACTCAGGTCGCCTAGAACAAACATATTTAAGATTATAATAAATATTAATTCTAGAACAATCATGTGAGAAGGGCTAAATACCAGGATCGTGAGGAAACGTCAAACACAGATCAACACCAAACAAGTCAGAAATACGCACTGTAGATAATAGGCAAACATACCGTTTGTCATATATAAACCTACCCCCAGGAAGGGGAGAGTTTTGATTAATGCGGCTTCAAAATGATCTTCCTACGATCAAACCCGCCAATGGCCAGAAAACAGAGGCTCTCCAAACCCCACTACAGAACTCGATCCATATACTCTTTCCCCAACACAAATAAGCCATTGGGAGATCAAACAATGATGCTTGACTGATTAATAATCAGGAACGGGAGGTGGAGTTACCACTTACCCTGCCACACATTCTTGCTATATCTAAGAAAGGGAAATAGTTACAACGTTTGTTTTAACGGCACAAACCGAGCACAAATGACCAGCACCAGTTTGGATCGATTTGAGCGAGATGGAGTAGAGAGTGACGTCACAAAGCCCAAAAAGAATGCTTCATATCTCAAACACCAAACCAGCACAAACGTAAATTTTTGCAGCACAAATCAGCACAAACACAGCACAAACTAATGGAATAGTTTTGGTGATTATTTAATTATATGGGGTGCCAACTTCACTGAGGTTTTGGGCCCCCTCCTGGGCCAGAAATCCCAGGGGGGCCCCAAGTATGGACTACCTATTGCGGCTGGGAGACAGACTACTGGTGGTCAACCAAAAGGGAAGAGATAAGCAAGGCAATGCGTTGGCCAGACACAAGCGGGAATACGATGTCCGCAACAATGACATGGACTTTGTTCCTGGGGACAAAGATTGGGTTTACTGCCCAGAACGGAAAAAATAACCACTGGTGAGGCCCTTGCAAGGTATCGGCTAAAGTTTCTAATGTTGTCTGCCGTATTTGGATGGTAGGGCAGAGGCGATGGCAGTGGTACTTCATTGGGACTAACACGCCCCGTACCAACCCTTGGCAGTGGAACATTCTGGTGAGAGCAGGGACTCTCTGCTGGTGATTGGGGAAGCCAGGGATAGCTCAAGGCTACAAGCAGCCTCCCTGTTTGCCACTCAACAGCCTGATGTGCACAAGGGAAGTCCTCAGCAACAGATCCGGAGGCCCTCCAGGACTATGTTTGTGATACCACTGGTATTGAATTAGTAACCTCAGTGTGAAACTGTTTAAAGTGTGTTATTCTGTACACAATAGGGTTTGTAGATGCTGGGGGGAAGGGATGTAGTGTCATAGTCTAACTGTTGCTAGTTCTGGTTGGCTGCTCATGTTGCTGTGCATTATGGGTACTTGTCATTTTCTCTCACCCTCTGGCTGAAGTGTAGTACATTTAGTTAGGTCTTTGGGTGAGCTGTGTGATTCAGAATGTGATCTGCATTGAGTGCCAGAATTATAATCCTCATGTATGGATAAGCCATCACACTTGTCCATTGAATCATAACAATATGATGTGACAACATTCATTTTTTTTTTTTTAAATAACTGTATTATCTTAATTAATTCATTACTTTTATTAATGTGCATGCCCAAACAGAAATAAGCTATAAAAACAAGAGTAGACTGTGAAAATATTCTCTAAACACTGAGCAAAAAGTAGTTGTTGTATATTGTACACAGGCTTTCCAGTAAACATAAAAAAAAAAAAAAAAGATATATATATTTGTTGGGTTACCACTTTAACAGCACCAATTCTCCTAGGTACACATGGATACACCTGCTTTTCATTGGTCGTTGGAAGATAGTATGTTCCAAGCTTCTTGCAGAATTCACCACATTTCTTTTATCTGGTTAGGCTGTCTTTATTGCTTCTGTCTCGCCTTGTAATCCCAGACAGACTCAATGATGTTTAGATCCAGACTATGTGGGGGCATCTGTGCAGGACTCCATGTTCTTTTTCTTTTCAATTCTATTTGCACAGGGAATGTTGAAATCTAACACTGATATTTCCTAATGATACACAAATAGCAGAATATATCAAATAAAATGTTAAAATATATAATGCTCCTAAGGCTTTTGCACAGTATATATTATAATTAATCTGTCTAGTCAATATATTGATCAATCTCTAGTTAAAAGACAGAAATTACAGATTTCATATTTACATAACAAACACATAAGGATTAATTACAATTTGATCATGAAATATTTTAAGTATAGCTCATATTATTTAAATGATGGGTCTCTAAATTTGAGTATCTTAACTCACTTTTCTGTCAACGATACGAGAGAGAGAGAGAGAGAGAGAGAGAGAGAGAGAGAGAGAGAGAGAGAGAGAGAGAGAGAGAGAGCCTGCTCGAGACTGCTCGTGTTATCAGGTGTATTAGGAGTTTGATTGTTCAGCCCTTCTGCAGCTCCTGCTGCTGACAGAGGGAGTGACGTGGACATTAGATATTTCATTTCGTGATCATCGACTTAGTTCAGTTGGATTTGTTGGGTCATCGATCAGTCTCTCATTTGTGCTCTTAGTACCCAAAACAGCGTTGTCCTCCCGCTTTACGCCAAAGCACATGCACTGGACAACGAGAAATAGTTAATTTCCATGCGGAATTAGAAATGTAGCCATATCCAGTTTTAAAACGCCGACTTTTAGGTAAGTGTAACGGTTTGGTTTTTATTAATGATACGACAATTTGTCGCATCATTTCAGAAGGATGTGATAGTATTGTATTAATCTTTTATGCTTTTCATGTAGAATAAAATTGTGCCGATTTATAGATGTGACATTAATGCGGTTAATTCATACAGCAGCCTAATATTGACCACTTTCCCACCTTAATATACGGCATCGCCTCTTTCTTTCTTTCTTTCTTTCTTTCTTTCTTTCTTTCTTTCTTTCTTTCTTTCTTTCTTTCTTTCTCATTACTATTCTTGTTGAAAATTAAGAGTTTATCAGTTTGGGGACATGACTCAACAGGTAGCTCATCCATTGCATTTGTAAAACACATTAATATGTTTATGTGAAATCATCCTGTATGTCTTAAAAATGGTAAGATTTACATAATACCATAAATACTATATTTTTTTTCTTTACAATAAGTTAATCACCACTATCATAAAAAAGAAATGACAAACAATTACAGAAAGATTTTAAAGCTTCATACACCGTATGAAGCAGACATTCATTTATCAAAATCCAAACAATATTTGTTGTAGAATATTTTGTTGAAGAACATATTGTTACTTCTTAAATACTTTTCCTACTTTAACTATTCGATATCCAGCAGTTTGACTTCTTGTGTGAATCCTCTCTCCCAAAGATGATGGCTGATATTAGAGCGAGGTACATTTGAAGGTGGCGTGCCTGTCCAGAACCCTTAAGTTTGAGTAACCATGGCAGCTGGAGTGGCATCATGGCTTCCCTTTGCCCGAGCAGCTGCCATTGGCTGGATGCCAGTGGCAAACTGCCCTATGCCCGTGGCTCCCAGGGACCATAGTAAGAAGGAAGACGAGCTGATCATCCTGAATGTCAGTGGGCGCCGTTTTCAAACCTGGAAGACCACTCTAGACCGCTACCCAGACACACTCCTAGGCAGTACAGAAAAAGAGTTCTTTTACAATGAGGAAACTAAAGAATACTTCTTCGACAGGGACCCAGATGCTTTTCGCAGTGTCCTCAACTTCTACCGCACAGGCAAGCTACACTATCCTCGATATGAGTGCATATCAGCCTATGATGAGGAACTTGCTTTCTTTGGCATTATTCCTGAGATTATTGGTGACTGTTGTTATGAAGAATACAAGGATCGTAAGCGAGAAAATGCTGAGCGACTCATGGATGACCAGGACGAGAACAAAGACATCAAACTACCCAACATGAACTTTCGGGAGACCATGTGGCGAGCCTTTGAGAACCCCCACACTAGCACCATGGCCTTGGTGTTCTATTACGTCACTGGCTTCTTTATTGCCATTTCCGTCATCACAAATGTGGTGGAAACTGTTCCATGTGGTTCCACACCCAACCAAAAAGACATGCCATGCGGTGAACGTTACACTGTGGCCTTCTTCTGCATGGACACGGCCTGCGTGATGATCTTCACCGTAGAGTACCTCATGCGCCTGTTTGCGGCACCCAGTCGCTACCGGTTCATGCGAAGTGTTATGAGCATCATTGATGTAGTGGCCATCCTGCCCTACTATATTGGCCTGGTGATGAGCAACAACGAGGACGTGAGCGGTGCCTTTGTCACCCTCAGGGTCTTTCGAGTGTTTCGAATCTTCAAGTTTTCACGCCATTCTCAAGGTCTTCGGATCCTAGGATACACACTGAAGAGCTGTGCCTCTGAGCTCGGTTTCCTCTTGTTCTCGCTCACCATGGCCATCATCATCTTTGCCACAGTCATGTTTTATGCAGAAAAGGGGTCCAGCTCCAGTAAATTCACTAGCATTCCAGCCTCTTTCTGGTATACCATTGTGACAATGACCACGCTCGGGTAAGTGTGGCTCTTATTGCTTTTTGCTGTGGCAAGTTATATTTGATAAATAGATTGTAACAGTAGGATTCCAGAAGTACAAATCCCATTAATTTTCTCTTTAACCTTGTGCAACCCCGCATGGTCCTGCACAGACATTGTGTTTTGTCATTGCTATATGCTATGTATAATTTCATTTTATTTAAACAATCCTATATAAGTTCAGAGCACTCTGGGTTGTCAGTAAAGCATTAAACTTTTGACACGCGAGTCATGTGACAAAACAATATGTTGTCGATCACAGCAGAGTTTGTCTTTGGGAGAAATGCCAACAAAAGTGCACCTGGTAAGAAACCTCATTTAGTTTTTATGTTGAAACCTGTTTGAGTCAATATACTACAGACTCATTATAGGCATTATAGTGTCTGTATTAGTATATTTCTGAGTAAAACAAATATATATATAATTAAATTATTTGTTTTTATACTTAAAAACTATAAATAAAAAGATTATACTATATCATTGTTTTTATTCTGTTACATTATACACAATGCCCTATGCAATGCGTATTTTCTTCACAAATCTTCTCATTAATTTAAGTAAAAAGACCTGAAACTTTGGCTTTTATCCGATTTTCAAATACTTTTGTTTTTTATTTGCTTCAAATTAAAGTTTGTAATTTTGTGGTGCGTAATGTCGTTTGATGCAATTAACTACATTTTCCATTATTTTATGCAGTCTCACGAGAATGATAAATAGTTGGATAAATGGAGCTTAAAAAAAGCTTCCTGTCTTTGCCAGTAAGTGGAGAAGTATGAAATTGCAAAACGGGTTCGTTCTTTCCGACTAAAATCACTTGAACGCACATCGATTTGTATTTATGATCTCTGTACTCGAAAGTACAAACTCCCAGGAGAACTTGAATGCACCTTTAGAACTCTTTATTGAAGACATTTCTGAAATCCATATAGCCTAGAGACAATGAATGGGAAAAAATACTTCTGGAACTAAGGCCGCTGAAGCCTGCAAAGCACTGTGTAGGTTTTTATTATTGTTTCTTATTGCAGTTATAGTCATTTGATTGAGTCAAATTTGATAATGAATTGACTGGTAGCTTAAGATATACAGTATGAATGTTTTCCAGAGCACACTCATCAAACTTAGTCATCAACTACTCATTATGTGTAATGTTGTTTTTTATAACACTTCTTCAAAGGTAAGATAGGACATCATATTTTTTTTCTGTGACCAAACACTATAAGTATCTCCTACAATCAGTTTCTATTTTAACGTCAAACTACTACTAATTCTAATGATGAAAATAATATATACATATTATGTTTATTTAAAGGGATTTTGCAAAGACATGACATAACTCTTTAGATTTAACTCTTTATGACCAGTGATTTACATGCTTGTTCTATTGCATGATTATTGTTTGGTGGAGCAAAAGTGGAAAATGGACCTGGGCCATAATGAGTATGTAGGACTGCAGTAAAGACAAAAGCTGTCTCCTCAATAACCCTGAAGGGATAAGTAGCTGCCACATTGACTAATAGCCTGCAAAGCTACATCTGCTACAAATATAAACCTTCACGATATCTATCATTTACTGCACAGAGAACAAGCCGAATAAGGACAGAAGTGTGGTGGGGTGGACTGTGCTGGCATGACCTGTGTCTGTATTGTCTTGATGTTTAAGACACAAGCAAAGAAAGGCCTGTGAGAACACATAAAATAGCACTCCTGACAAAACTGACAGGGTTTTAAGTGAAATCTGTATTTCTAAAGGAATAATTCTCCCAAAAATAAAATATGAATTAGTCATTATTTACCTTGCTTTATTCAAAACTTTTATGACATTCTTTCTTCCATGGAACAAAAAAGTAGGCAGAATGGTAGGTCTGTACTGGCAGCTTCAATTCCTATTTACTTTTATCATGTATACAGTATATATATACACTCACCTAAAGGATTATTAGGAACACCATACTAATACTGTGTTTGACCCCCTTTCGCCTTCAGAACTGCCTTAATTCTACGTGGCATTGATTCAACAAAGTGCTGAAAGCATTCTTTAGAAATGTTGGCCCATATTGATAGGATAGCATCTTGTAGTTGATGGAGATTTGTGGGATGCACATCCAGGCCACGAAGCTCCCGTTCCACCACATCCCAAAGATGCTCTATTGGGTTGAGATCTGGTGACTGTGGGGGCCATTTTAGTACAGTGAACTCATTGTCATGTTCAAGAAACCAATTTGAAATGATTCAAGCTTTGTGACATGGTGCATTATCCTGCTGGAAGTAGCCATCAGAGGATGGGTACATGGGGGCCATAAAGGGATGGACATGGTCAGAAACAATGCTCGGGTAGGCCGTGGCATTTAAACAATGCCCAATTGGCACTAAGGGGCCTAAAGTGTGCCAAGAAACATCCCCCACACCATTATACCACCACCACCAGCCTGCACAGTGGTAACAAGGCATGATGGATCCATGTTCTCATTCTGTTTACACCAAATTCTGACTCTACCATCTGAATGTCTCAACAGACATCGAGACTCATCAGACCAGGCAACATTTTTCCAGTCTTCAACTGTCCAATTTTGGTGAGCTCTTGCAAATTGTAGCCTCTTTTTCCTATTTGAAGTGGAGATGAGTGGTACCCGGTGGGGTCTTCTGCTGTTGTAGCCCATCCGCCTCAAGGTTGTGCGTGTTGTGGCTTCACAAATGCTTTGCTGCATACCTCTGTTGTAGCGAGTGGTTATTTCAGGCAAAGTTGCTCTTCTATCAGCTTGAATCAGTCGGCCCATTCTCCTCTGACCTCTAGCATCAACAAGGCATTTTCGCCCACAGGACTGCCGCATACTGGATGTTTTTCCCTTTTCACACCATTCTTTGTAAACCCTAGAAATGGTTGTGTGTGAAAATCCCAGTAACTCAGCAGATTGTGAAATACTCAGACCGGCCCGTCAGACCGGCCCGTCATTGCATTAATGAGAAATTGAACAGGTGTTCCTAATAATCCTTTAGGTGAGTGTATATATATATATATACACTACCAAAACTGAAATGTTTCTCATGATCTTAAAAATCTTTTGATCTGAAGGCATGTGCTTGAATGTTTGAAATTAGTTTTGTAGACAAAAATATAATTGTGCCACCATAATAATTTATTTCATTATAAAACTAAAATTTAATTAAAAAAAAAAGTTTTTGAAATTGATGACTCGGACCAAATAAAAAAGAAAAGAAGCCAATGAATGCCCAACATAGATGGGAGCTCATTCAATACTGTTTAAAAAGCATCCCAGAGTGATTCCTCAAGAATGGTCTGCAAATTCTAGGCAAAGGGTGACTACTTTGAAGATGCTAAAATATAACAAATCCTTAATTTTTCTGGACTTTGTTTAGTCACAACATCATTCCTAGAGTTCCATTTGTGTTATTCCATAGTTTTGATGACTTTACTCTTATTCTACAACGTGAAAAAAAACAATTATAATAAAGAATGAGTTAGTGTTTCAAAACTTTTGACCAGCATATACTGTGTATATACTGTGTGTGTGTGTGTGTGTGTGTGTGTGTGTGTGTGTGTGTGTATATATATATATATATATATATATATATATATATATATATACACAACAGTTAGTTCCGGTCCTCGAATCTGATTGGACGAGAGACGGTCCATGAGCACTGATGGTCTGACAGCATCAGCACTCTGACGCTTCACTGTGTGTGCATCACTCCGCTTGTGTTTGTGCCGTTCTAAACTAAAGTGCAAGAGCAGTGCATATGTGTAAAGAGCTACTGTTTGTCTTTTTTATTATTATTATTATATATGTTAGCAAGCAGGTGGTGGCAAAAGATCATTTTTGTGTGTGATATGAGCCAGTTAGGTGACGTGAAGTGAATCCGCATCAGCCGTTTACATACAACAGCCTACTACACTTCTAAAGCTGGAAATAGCTTTAAATGAACAACTTCAGCATTACGGCTCATCACAGCTGAGAGACACAACAGACTGATTAATAACACAATGGGTGCTGTTTTAGGACTTTGTGGTTTCTATAGAGATCAGATCTTCAGAAAGCTGACAGCTTCTCTGCTTGGGAGTGGCAACAGTTGATTGCACACGCTCCATTTCTCTTTCTGTTTCTTACTAACTCACACACACACAAACACACACACATCCTTGTTTATCCAATAACTTGTTTGAAACAGTTAATGCCGTGATACTATTTCTGAAGTGACATTTTTGAATTACTAACTGAGGCTTGGATGCATCATTTGTTTTGAACCAGCAACTTCTGCAGATTCTGATCCATTGTGTAAGAAAGTAGTTCCATGCACAAATGCGTTTTTTATGACCATACTCAGTTTTTCCTCATTTTTAAAAGTGTACGTGTTCATTTAAATGTTGTAATGTCGCAATCGTGCTATATGACTTAAATCAGCACTGCTATGATTACCTACAGCCGAATCACAGCAGTGCTGATATAGGGCCATATCGCACTCTTTTTCGTGTGATATTGCTTAAATATATATAACAGGCCCAGCCCCAGTCCTTAATCACTTTTATGATATGGAAAAGAGCTGCCAGGATAGTCTTCCAAAAATTCCCTTATGTGTTCTATAATAGAAAGAAAGTCTTGTATGCAGTAATATTAAATTATATCATATTCATATATATTCATATATATATATATATATATATATATATATATATATATATATATATATATATATATATATATACATATCATACATTTATTAAACTTCCGATTGTCCTCATGGTGGCATAGTGACTTGCCTCAATCCAGGTGGCGGAGGATGAATCTCAGTTGCCTCCATGTCTGAGACAGTCAATCTGCGCATTTTATCACGTGGCTTGTTGAGCGCGTTTACCGTGGAGAAATGGCACGTGTGGAGGCTCACGCTATTCTCCGTTGCATCCATGCACAACTCACCAAGCACCCTACCAAGAGTGAGAACCACGAGGAGGTTAACCCTAGCAACCGGGGCAATTGGTTTCGTAGGAAACCTGACTGGAGTCACTCAGCACGGCCTGGATGTGAACCTGCGACTCCAGGTGTGGTAGTCAGCGTCTTTTCTCGCTGAGCTACCCAGGCCCCCTTTCTATATTGTTTCTGAACAGCAATATAAATCGAGCAGTTATGTGGTTTGGCAACTAAAAACAGCCATTTGGCTCCTTAATCTTTCAATTTAGGAGCCAATGGCTCCTAAGTAATGTTTTTTTTTTTTTATCTGGAGCCTTGTACAGGAAACAAAGCTATCGACAGGATTAAGAATTTATGGTTGCAGGTGTATGATGGTGGTTGCTTCATCTTAAATATGATCTTTGTCATGAGATGAGAATGTTTTCCAACAGCGGGACTAAACATTGTACTTAATCCACAATGTTTCATGGAAACCCTAAATACTACAAAATAAGGATTGCTTGTTCACAGTCTATTTTTAAAAGGAGTGTTTATTTTTTATTCAAAGATTTGTATCCCAATGTTTATGTAATGATAACCATTCAGTTGCATAGCTTTTTATTGGTTGTTATCATTGATGTGCATATGTAATGACTCTTAAGTATTTTTGACCTTTATGATAGTTGATTTTCTACGGTTATGGTAATTATAATCTTAATCACTATTTTGTCTTGTTCTTGCAAATAATGTTTGTTTTGCTGATTGATATGGGAGATAAAAAGTGATACAATTAAAGAGTTAGTTCACCCCAAAGTAAAACTATGTTATCATTTACTCGCCCTCATGTTATTCCAAACCTGTGTGATATGTATTTTCTTCCATGGGACTTAAAAAATGAAATCATTTCCTGGCCACTCCTTTTTCAGATCAAGAAAGTGAATGGTAAATGGAACTGTCAAGCAAATTACCAAAAAACCCCATAACAATATGTGATGCGTTAAGTTTTGGTTTGAAGTCAATGAAGTTGGGTTATGAGACACAGAAGAACCTTGAAGACATGCCATAATTAATTTGACAACTACAGATGGCAAGATTTTCGTTGCATCACTATAACATGACTTCAGAAAACTTGAATCATATGGACCTTATTTATAATACTTCTATCGTGCTTTAGTCCCTTTGGAGTTTGACAGCCCTTCACTTTCTTTATATGCCAGTGAGTGGCCAGGATGGTTTTCAGAAATGTCACAAATTCACAAATTTGTGTTCAACAGAAAAAGAAAGTAATATGAGTTTGGACTGTGATGAGGGTGAGTAAATCATGCTTAGCAGAAGCAGCCTGAAAACATGCAGATTGTCATTCCTAAACACATTTGTTGACATTGCACAAATGCTAAGACATAAACCTTCTGACACCTTGTAGGAAAACACTTCCTAATGGCAGCCCTCAATGACATATTCTAGGCTTCAAAGGGTTTTTTAATGAATTCAGATTCCATATTGATCTGTGCCAACACAAGTACTCACTTCACCGAAGAACATAGGTCTCTCGGAGCAGTGACCTCATCTTCCATACTCAGCAGGGGCTGCATGGGTGATGGAAACTGAATTGAACACCATCATGCCCATAGTGACTCAACATGGTAATTGACCCAGCCTTGCTTGTTGGTACAAGTACTTTGTATGCCATCATTTGCCATGCTACTCAGGTCTGGCAAGGCACACTGGCATAGCAACACCAGTGGGAAAGCGCAGGCCTAAGTGTCCTTTGAGTTTGATTAGAGCAATATTTCTAATCTGTGCCATCAAGTGGCACTCCAAAAAAGCTGATCACATTAATAAAATTCAGCGGTTAATCATGCTTAATAGGATTTCTTGATATTTAGGATTTTTTTGATCCTGCAGGCAATCTTTTATGATGATCACGAAATTATTGTTGTTAAATTATTATTATATTGATTTTTGAAGATTCTATTAATATTCATATTTGCCTCCTACAGTACATGCAGGATTATTCACCTATTATGGTGAAGGGTGTAAAACTACTAAAAATCCTGTATAAAGATGCAAACAAACAACATGTGCATTTACATTATGTATCTATGTACATTAATTGCATGGTGTGTTTGTGTATGTTTTCTGCTTTGTTCACTAAAGGAATTTGTTAAAATCAGATAATGGTGCAAAACGGATGTATATATAACTGAATGTATATATGCATTCTGCAATTCTCACTCTTCTGGGTCAGTTCTGAGCACTAGGATGTGGAGGATGCAGCAAATTACCACTAGCTGGAACACGGTATCACTCCACCTCTGCGATCCAGGCACCTGAATCGGCTTTGTGAAATGCCGAAAGTACACCTATGTGCACCACTCATCTGGAAATATGGCCGTTTATAATGCTCTTCTCCAACATTTGGTGATTTATTGCTGCCAAGATCAATAGCAAATGTACAAAAACATCTCTTTTTTTTATTCAATTTACTGCCTACGTTCCGAAGGTAATAGCATGACGTTAATGAATTAAGATCACTCAGTTTTGTGAATAAGGAGCATTCTATAATTAGCCTTTTTAGATATACGTTTTTTTTAGATAATTCTGATTAAACTGGATTGTAAGTGCTTCATGAATAAAGGCTGATTTCTACTTCTACATCAAACCTACTGCACACAACACAATTAAAATAATTATAAATTTACATTTTATTCATCTCCCTGTCACAGCACTTCTTATTCCACTCACCCACAAATCGGGGTAGATGCAATATAGCTGATGTTCATTACAACATGAGTGCAGTAGAGACGTGTTGTACCAAATTACTTTGTTTGAAACTCTCAGAGTGGGATCTGTCTTTTTTTGCTTACTAGAAAACAAATGCCACATTGTGTTTTGGTCCCCTTTTTGTATTTGAAATCATTAGGTGCTATAACATTGTTGTTGTTTTTTGTTGTTGTTGTTTTTTTGGTATTTTTAATTCCATGCATAAAATGTCACTACTACCTGACAGATATAACTGACATATGCACACTTCATGTGAATCGTTTTGTGTGTTCGGGGTTTCTGACATTGTGTATGATGAAATGTCTTTGGAGGTTGGGTTGTGGAGAGAGTGTGTAGATAAAATAAGTAAAATGGTGTAAGTTTGCAAAACGTCTGAAGTCACTCAAAGCACCTTTAATTAAACCAGTAAAACACTGATAATCTATATTCATGATAGATTATGCTGAGATGTATCATAAAGGTGTCATAATATTTTTTTTTGTCATTATATTTTTCCCCCTTCAGATCCACTTGTTACTCATGAGATGCGCCCCATTTCGCATAATTCTATACTATTCTATGCCCTTTTGTAAATAATGCGAGTAGTATGTTTACACTAAAAATGCAACAAAAAGATGAGTATTATGAGTGCCCGGATGATGTACTTCATCAAACGGAATGACAAAGTGTGGAATTTTGGACGTTTCATACACTCAACTCTTGCGGATTGCCCTACTTAGCGGAAGGGATGCCCTTTCAAAAAGTGTTGCTACAAATTTTCAGCATACTTGCCGCATTCGCCACTCATCAATTTTCACATGTAAATGAGCTGTGCAGCAAACTCTTCGTTGTTGTCAAAGGTTTGCTGCATGTCCATCACTACCGGTGAAGAGCAAACTTTTGGTAAACATTTGCAGCGCAAGCTCATTTGCATGTGAAAATAATTAGTGGTGAATTTGCGGCGTTTGTCAGAACTCTAGATTTTTGGTTAGGGAGGAGTTTCTTGGCTGTGATGCTGGCCTGAAAAAACTATTGTAATTAATGGTAAGTGTGGCAACTAGTGAAGCTTCTGTGAAGACAACATCATGCAAATGTTAGTTGAATGCTTTTCCATCATACACGCTTTGTAAATATGAACATTATTTGAGATATACCTGTAAGTGTTGAACTGAGTATGGCTAATGAGCCAAAACTAGCAGCAGCACATTGTGTATGACTGAAATGTAACTTCCGTCAGGTAAACAGCATGACTCTGAAACGTGTTCCACAAACTGTAAAGGCTGGACTAAATCAGGGACCTTGTTAAAATTAAACTTAATTCACTAATTTTTTTATGTTGGGATCCTTCAGAAGGATACTTTTATCATTAGTTGTATTCCAAGTAGAATATGTTCTTCTTTTGTTGTTTAGACTTAATGGTATCTATCCTTCTTCATCCATTTTACTTTACTCTGAACGGGCGAATCAAGTTTCTGAACACCAAATATGTCATTGATGTGTAAATGTCGGTGGTCATGTGATCTTGACTTCAAATGTATTCATCTGTATGATATCGGGGACATTTAGAATGAACCAACTGTTTAGTTTCACCAAATGGTCTTTTTGGTGAGGGGAGGAAGTTTTGAGTTCTTAAAGTAAACTAAACTCTTTAATCTCAAAAGATCAAGGTACATTTTATTCCTCATGATATTACCCCTTTAAACCATTCTAATCTCTTTTAGACCCTTCTAAAGCTATTTATGTCAAGACTTATTTTTATGTACTAAAATCAATACAAAATCAAACATGTAAAGATATATGAGCGTTGGAAAGGTCTAAATTAAAAGTCAGAGGAGTGACAGTTTACAGTTAGCAATAATGAGACACAGCGTCATGGCCACTATTCTTGTACTGTCATGGGTGTTGTGTCACAGAAAGATTGATGGTGGCTGCTTATATCTTCTGAAGGGTGATTGATGTTGAGGCTATGACTTTCTCAAATGTCCTGGAGACTATTTGAGGGTTCTGCCTATTTTCACTCTAAAAGTATTACTAAACGATCTGTCCCCCTTTCTCAATCTCTCAATTCTTTTGAGAAAAATATCTAGGGCACAGATTTGTACAATCAGTCCGAACACATATACTGTACTACCTGAGGTGAGTTTAAATAGAAATGTCTTTCTTTGAACTCTTCCTGAACTTTTTATTCATTTTGTTTTAATATAGGTTTTAAATTTGTTGTTTTTTAAGAGATCGATTCAAGGTCAGACATAAACCAGTGCTCAGAGCAAAAATATGTATAGGTTTAGTGACCTGTTGCTGTCAGATATTCATATTTACTTAAAGGAGATTATTGTTGAATGTGTAGGTAATATGAAGGGGATTTTTATAAAAACTAAGAACTAATATCATCTCTGAAAATGAATTTGAAGAAAACACTCCCAAAATCTCTCCCAACCAAACTTGAAAAAGTGATTTCTAATGCAATCTCACGAGCAAGAGTGCTGTTATCCTGATGTCATGGCTGTGATTCGGTTGTAGAGTTTGTGTCGATATATTTATTTACAGCCACTTCTGTAAGAATTTATCTCAGTTAAATTAATCATTTGAAGTTTTTGAAATGAAATGGACAATGCATTTGTTTTTAAAATGTATGGTTAGAAAAATGTTGCCCCAAAAAGATAAAAAAATACTCCAGATTTTTAATTACAGAAAGCAAATGTTGCTCCTTAAAGGGATAGTTCACCCAAAAGCTATGAACTGTGAACTTTGCCTTTCATAAAAAAACATACATTTCTTACAATGGATCAAACCCAAAATCCAGTCAAAATCTAGGATTAAGATATTATTTTTTTAAATGATTGGGGACAGTTTGTCACCAGTTCTTCAATTTATCTGAGTGACAGTAAGATAACATTGAAAATAAACATAGTTGAAGGTTATTGTATTTTTCAGCCAATCAGCTGTCACATTGCTGAGACCGAATTACAAAAGTTGTCATATTTAAAAACTGGACCTTGATCACGTGTGTTTGAAATCTCAGTTGGCCAGTGTTATCAGTTCAATCTAACCCAGTGATGGAACACACAACAAACCGACAACATGGTCCAGGTGCATTTTGGGGGCTAATGGCTTTTATTAGTGGTGGAGAGTTGATCTCTTATCTGCCTCAAGGAAAAGACTTCCTGCTATTTTGGACCCTCTCTCTCTCCTGGCTTCTTTGTGGTCAGCACTGTGAGGATATTGCTTTGCTGTTAGTGAGGCAGTCACTGGGTCAGCATTTACAATGGCTCAGTTCTGAAAATTGGACGGGGTGTCAGACCTTTAAGTGTTATGCCTTATTTAGTCCCAACTTTGCTTCCGCCCTCATCTCAAGTCTGCTTTCTGAAACCTTTTACATCTCACAATAAGTGTGTGTTACTTTCTGAAGTGACCCCATTTGGCACCTTGCTTGGTATTTTTTGGTACTTTGAAGTGCTTTTATTGTAATGTTAGTATTTAGAAAAATGTCTTTACCTGCAGTAGGCAAGTAAATTAAGTAAATGTGACCTATAAATTAAGTAAATATCCACTTAGTTCAGCATTGTTTTTGTCTTCTGTGTTCTAGAGCATCCCATTACTGTTTTACTGTGTGACAAAGCACATCAAAGGATTCAGCCTGCAAGTTCATAAGAGCGTGCAAATTAACTGAGAAGAACCGACTTAAAAGAGTGATTAATTCACGCATCGAACATCACTCCGATTCACGAGCCCCACGGTCGTAAGTCTACGGCCATGTTTACAGTGGCATACTATCCATAATTACAGATATAACAGAAACAATAAAAGTAGTATGTTAGGAAGGCATTTAGTACATGGTCTATCTGTTCTGTGGAGGGCACCACAACACGTTATTGGAACACACACAAGGCACATTATGTTCAAGACAGATTGGACACATAGCCTACTTATTGATTCGGTAGATCGGCTCCCCCGAAGCGATGGCGCCCTCTGCGCTTGACCGGTCCTGACCTAGAGGTCTGCACGGGCCTTAAAATTAAACTGACCCGTACCCGAGACCATGTGGCCCAACCCTACCCAGCCTGAACTATACTGTCAGATTTTAAGCCTGAACCCGAACCCGAAATTGCTTACTATCTAATTTCTTCTCCTAGCAAGTACTGTTGCAATAGGCTGTATTTTTACGTAAGCATATAGGTAACATTGTATCGTTTTAACAAGGCTCGACAGCCCCTCGGCAGCAGAATGGAAAAAGCATTGACTTTCCATTTATTTGCTGAATCTTCACTTGGTGCAGAACAATCTGCAATAATATGAAACAATGCAACAGTCCCCTCTATGCAGCCTGATTTTGTTTAGAATGTTGAATCTGTGTGACAACTGCTCTGAAAACAATCTAGATACAGCGTAAACGTCTCGGTTACTGACGTAACCTCCGTTCCCTGATGGAGGGAACGAGACGTTGTGTCGCTGAGTTGACACTAGGTGTCGCTCCTGCGGAGCACGGCCATCTCTGATTTTGAGAAAAGGCCAATGAGAATTGGCGTGTGGAATTTGCATGCCACTCCCCCGGACATACAGGTATAAAAGGAGTGACGCTGCAAATACACATCAGGTATCGCATTAAGGAGCCGAGCCAAAGACCCGGCGCTTTCAGCGGATGGTTCAGTATTGTGGCTAGCAGGAACACAACGTCTCGTTCCCTCCATCAAGTCGACGTTGTGTCGCTGAGTTGACACTAGGGGTCCCATGGAAAACGCCACAGAGCTGAACCGAGTTACGCAGACATGCGGTGCGAGACAGGCAAACCTCCGTGTGCCTTGTAGCCAGTGCAGCAAGCCGTCGCATAACTACCCCCAACACACTGGCAGTCATGAAGCGGTCCCCTGCACCTAGGGGGAACAGCTAACTGCTCACAAGTATAAGGACTGGCTGGCCCAGCCGGGGCCTTCTCTCTATTTTTCTCCCCTGTAAAAAGAACGCAATCGTTTGGCTGGGGGCCAAATATAAATGGTCCAAGCTGGGGGGTGTCCCTCCAAAGAGGAGGACACCGCGGAGACCACACCTGGCCCCGAGAGAGAGGGGGGGGGGTTTAGGTGGAATACACACACGGTCTTACCGGCTAGCAGCGGAAGCACATCATGTGGAACGGCGCCGTGGTAGACCCTACCCAAAGGTGGGGAGGGGTTACTACACGGCGACCCAGGGCAGAGGACCCTCTGTCCAAGGAAGACGCGGTTTGCCGGTTACCATTTTGCGGGATATACATCACACGGGGTTGCCGAAGGGGGCAACCAGCACATGTGGAGCACTTACCTCAGTACGGGGGCCTAGTGATGCCCGTACTGGGCGGCAGTGAGCCTCTCCGAAGACTCAACGGCCGCTAGGCTAGGGAGGAAGAACGTCCAGGGTTCACACTTCCTGCGAACGCAACTGGGGAAAAGCGCGCACGTCTTCACCTCAAGGGAGGGGAAAGGCACTATGCACAAGCGATACACCCGGCCAGCTGACCCGAACTTACCTGTTTGTGTCACCTGATAACACACGGGACGAAACTGGCTCAACCCTGAGGTTATAGAACCTCGCAAAGGTGTTAGGTGTTGCCCAACCCGCGGCTCTATATATGTCTGCTAGAGAGGCACCATGGGACAACGCCCATGAAGCCGCAACACCTCTGGTAGAATGGGCTCGTAGGCCAGCAGGGGGCGGCACGTGCTGGGCGTGGTATGCCATCGTGATGGCATCGACCCCCAGTGGGCGACCCTTGTGTAGTTCTCTAAGTGCCTTGGCTTGGTGCACCTGCAGGAGTGCCATGGCATGTAAGGCGGAGGCGGCGTGTCCAGCAGCGCTGTAGGCTTTAGCCGTCAGAGACGACGTCAGCCTACAGGCCCTGGACGGAAGCGTCGGGTGGAGGCGTTTTGCGGGCATAAGTGCACCGCGACCGCTTGGTCCACCTGGTGAATCGCCGTGTAGTCCCTTGCCGCCCCGCCGTCGAGGGTAGTGAGAGCGGAGGAGCTTACCGCTCATGTGCGGGCAGTGAAAGGCGCGCGCCACGAGTGCGTAAGCTCCTCATGCACCTCCGGGAAGAAAAGAACGGGGCGGAGCATGGCCGTAAGCGGCGCTTTGGCCCCAGGAACCAATCGTTGAGCTGCGAGGGTTCGGGGCGGAGGGTTCCACTCCAGCCCGACACTCGCGGCTGTCCGGGCAAGCATGGCTGTCAGCTCCGCGTCAGCCTGCGACTGAGCCGCCGCACCCGAGGGTGGGAGCTCAGCCGAGTCTTCAGCGTCAGACATGACAAACTCACTCTCTGATGCCGCGATCGAAATCTCATCGTCGTCAGGCACTCCGAACGTGATCGCGGGTCCGCTATGAAGCGAGCCGGCAACCGCGCCCCAGCGCTCAGTTGGAGCATACGAGCGTGGCGGGGAGTGGGAGGTCCGTGGGGTTGTACCCGGCGGAGAGGCTCCCACTGAGGTCCCCATATCGCCCCCAGCGCTAGCCGACACCGCCTCATACCCGTAGGTAGAAGGGCCGAGTCGGGGAGCGGCTGGGGTGCCCTGCGCTCTTACGAGTGCGAGGCGTGACCGCAGCGTAGCCATGCGTGGGTAGCACCCAGGCACAAGAGGCAACGATCGTGGCCATCAGACGGGGAGAGAGAACGACCGCAACCAGGAAACACACACAAACGGAAAGACATCTTGAAAAAGACGCTTCACCGTTTGTGCCACTCTTTAATGTTTTTGAATTTTATATATATATATATATATATATATATATATATATATATATATATATATATATATATATATATGTATACAGAGTATAAATGTATATATAAATGAAGTTATTCACTCCGTAACTCTTTTATCAGCTGCTGAAGCGCCCAGGGGTGTATGCTCAGCACAACGTAGTATGCGAGGAGGAGGACCGCTGGAAAGCGCCGTAAAGCCAACAGCTTGCAGAGATGACTGGAACAGCAGAGGAATTCAGCTCTATGACTGCTCTCTCGGCTCCGAAAAAGATATCTGATGTGTATTTGCAGCGTCACTCCTTTTATACCCGTATGTCCGGGGGAGTGGCATGCAAATTCCACACGCCAATTCTCATTGGCCTATTCTCAAAATCAGAGATGGCCGTGCTCCGCAGGAGCGACCCCTTGTGTCAACTCAGCGACACAACGTCGACTGAGTGACAGACGGGAAACAGGTTTTTTCCTGTCTCAAAATGAAGCAGAGTTGGTACCATCCTGATAATGTGCACATGCCTTCCACCGGATGAAGCAAATACTTACAAGCAACATATTTTAGGTGTTCTAATAATTAGATGATTGAAGAAAATGGCAATTATCAACTTATAGCATATTTAATTAAAAAGCTAACCTGCTCAACATTAAATTAATTAAATACAAAATAACAGCTAATGTGTTCATTTATAGTTAACAAACAGCAAACTTCATTAACCTCTTAAACCGATAATAAGATCATCTCTGATATCAGGTATGTGGGTGGGTATGGTGGGATGGGACGATGTGTAAAGACCAATCAGCCACTGTTTTACAGTTTGGATTGGACTGATAACTTATATTGACAAGACTTGATTTACCATGCGCACAACTGAAACGGTGCTGGATCTTATTACTTGTTACTTATTCTTTGTAATTATTTTTCTGGTTTATTGTGGCATTTACAAATGTAAGTAGTTCTTAGGTTCAGTAAAACCCTCAGTTCACTTGTTTGGAGAGTTTTATTGGACATTTGATAGAAAAGGCTACCTTGGTTCCAAATGCCATAACTTGCTTTGAGATAACAATACAAAATGTTGCCCAGATACAGTTAACATGATTGTAGACATCATGTCAAGTATGAATAATTAACAAAATGAATAAATAAACTGCATCACTTTCTCAGCAGTGTTGTAACATAAGAGCCTCCAAACTCCCAAGAGTATGTGTGGTTAGTAATTTTTAAGTCACTGAAATAAGGCCATGAAACACATAATAGATTTTGTAGACTCCAGTTTTCACTCACAATATTAACTTTTGTGGGACACTTTTTGTGTTAGAAATGACGTATCGAATCATGCTCTTCTTCTGAGGTGTCTTCTTCCAAAATCGATAACGAGCTCAAACGGGAAAGACTGTAACTTTCGTTGGTTTCATATGGATTACACAATCAGAGAATATTTAGATTTAAATTGGTTCATAGTAGACAATTCAAGCTTTCTATAGACATATTTATCATGTCAGCGAGGCAAGTATACGCTGAGTTTCGGTTCATTTTCATGACGTGCTCCAGACAGAAGTTCACGAATACCAAGATGGCAGAAAGCACATCCTGTTTGATTTCTTTATTTTACAAAACCACAATGTTTTGCTGTTGAGTGTACACAAATCAAATTAAACCCTTTATAGTTTCCAATGATTTCTTACTCTTATGTGTATGACCAAAAATTATTAATTTCTTTCTGCTGTTATCAGGGGAAATGTCAGGTGATTGCGCCAGTGCCTCTGGTGGCAATTCAAATATAGAATTTTGGGGGCATTTCCGACCCTGCACAATGTTATTTTGAGCCAAAGCCTGATCTGCCTGATGTTAAGCTTAATGGAGTGCTATTGCTTAAGTTCTGATGGCTCTATGGGAATTTTTGTTTAGGAGATCGAAGTTTAGGGCAAACATTATCCATACCTGGCTGTCACAGATGAAGGCTGGTCAGGTAGACTTCGATGTTGTGTTGAGGCTGTGACAAAGAATGATAAAGAGGGGGAGAGGCAGGGGCTTGTGTGGTCTCGCAGAATTACAACTTAAATGCAGATGTTGGGCACACATTTAATTGAGAATTGATGCCAAGGGCCACATTTAAATAAAAACTAAAATGTAAATAAAAAAATAAGAAATGACTTGCAAAAAGGGCACGAAAGAGGGTGGGTGCTTGAGCACCACATGGGGTCTATCTGTGCACGTGACTGCCTGGTGTCTCAACAGCGTTTTTGACAATTTTAAGTTCTTTTTAACTTGACAAATTTCAAATACATTCATCCAGCATGTGTTTAAACAATGGGAAAACACAACAGACACACGCAAAAACATGTTCAGTGTGAACTAACTTTCGCGTGTGTCTGTGAGTGAGAGCACGTGCGCGAAACAAGTTCAGTAAGCCTTTGTTTATTTTTTTATTAATACTACAAAGAGTTCTGGTTAATAAGTTCTAAGTAAAAAAAAGCACCATTAAAGTACCATAAAAGTAGTTCATATGGCTAATGTGCTATATTCCAAGACTACTGAAACCAAATTATAAGGGTGCGAGGAATGCACAAAACAAAAGAACGAAGAATTCTTACTGACTGAAAATATTCTCTATCTCTGCAACTCTCAAATCGCTTTCTCCATCCCACACATTCGAACTGGCATGCCGCGTTCAGTCACAATACACACGAGAACCAATGGCGTTTTGGCATCAATGACATCAATGCATTTGGCAAGACGTATTTAATCTGAATGCGGCTTCAAATTAGATTTGAGAGATGTGGCAGATGGGAAGATTACCAATGAAAAATAATTTAAATTTGGTCTGTTTCTCACACAAAGTAAACATATGGCTTCAAAAGACCTGGAATAAGTACTAGTTCAATGAACTGCTTTTATGGTGTCTTTTAGTCCTTTTTGGAGCTCAACAGATGTGACCACCATAAACTGTCATTGTATGGAAAAGAGTTGCCGAAGATTGTTCATATTTTACCCCGTTTTTTTTTTTGTTGTTTTTTTTCATGGAAGAAAGAAAGTCATATGGTTTTAGAACAACATGAGGGTCAGTAAATGATGGCAGAATTTGTATTTATTTTTTTGTGGTGAACTATTCCTTTAAGTTAGTGTGTTCTTATTGTAATCTCTTTGTGATCTTGTCATAATTCAAAATGATCGCTATGAATTTGATCTATGAGTAAGAGCTGGAAAACAGAATAATCTAAACCACTGCACTGTACATCATTGGAAAGCAAGAATAAAGAAAAGTAAAAGGTTCTGAGATTCTTCTGACTTCTCAATAATACAACATTGTGGACAGTGCTTATTAACTTTGTCCTTTCACTCAGTTTTAAAAGCCCATTGTTCCCATGACAGATTTTCATAATGTGCTGTTATTTATCTGAATGAACAGTGAACTCCAACAAAAAGAAAATTGTGGAAATTGACATGCTGCCTTGACATTACATTTATTAAATGAACAAATAAGTGTAATTATTTCACAGCAGTCAAATGACATTGAAAAAAATGCAGCCTTGCATCCTGTAGTTTCCTTTACCCCTGCTGATACCTTAAAGCAAAAGTGGGAGCGTTCAAAAGATTTGTGCCTTTGGGCAAGAACACACACATCTCTGACTGGGAGAGGCCCCCAAAAGACACAAGTGTCCTTGAGCCAGGAAGAGGAGATACTGGGCATTGGTAAAAAAAAATATGCTTCTCTTATGAAACCTGTGAAAACAGAGAGCAAACCATGAAGAGATCATAGAGCATAATATATGTCAAGAACATTTTGGCCACATTTACATTATATTTTCTACATTATATTATATTATAGTTATCTGGAACATAATAGATCTTATTTTATGTATGTAAACAGCATAGACATTTATCAGCAGGCCATCATGGAATCTGTGCACACAGAACTCTGCTGAGAGCTTTGCATATTTCCACAGAATTGGATATAATTTGATCATGCTTTCAGCTGCTAATTGGAGTGCAGTATTTTCAGCCCCTTTAACACATTTTCCCATATTCAAATCTATTCGACAGATATCCTCCTTAAATTTGTACAGAAATGTGTTAAATAATTGGGCTTTCACTCTGGCATTTTAGTCTGAAACAGAGCACAGTTTGCATGAAGAATTGTTAATATGAAAATGGTTTTGCAGAACGGGGTGCGGACTGCGAACTTGAGACTACCTGTAAGAGATTGTCTGAGCTCAGTTGCAATGGAACTGTGGCATGGTTGTTCACTCTGGATGCATAATAACACTAAATTAATAATAACAGTTGATGATGGAAAAGTACCGGGGTTCGACAGAATTTGAAAAAATCTGAAAATGGAACCAATTCTGTGGGAGGAGCTGGGAACTATCGCACTTGGTTTAGGACCGCATCATAAGTGCCCAGTATGAAAAACACAACAGATTCCGTATTAAGAGATCTGATTTGTTGGCATCAGATTTGGGCCTTTTGAATTGTGGTTCTAAATCCAATACATTTTTTACATCTGTTCATCTACCCTACATCAAAACACTCATATCATGTTTGGCTCTTAAAGCTGAAGTGTGTAACATTATCAGCGTTACAATTCTCCTATCCCATCTTAATATGCAGAGGCAACTATAAGTGAGACATTTGTAGGTAAATTTTCTCAAATACTGTAAACACCGTGTTTCTGTGGCACTAAAAAAACTCCTCTGCTTGTTTTGAGTGACCCGTCCATCTCGCCACAACAAAATTAAATCAACCAATATTGTGAGTTGGGGGCGGGGCTATCTGTTTGTTTGATTAACATCAGACAGGGTGCGTTCAAAAGGCTGTTCTGTTTGTTAGCACATAAATTAGATCCTTAATGTATGTTGTAATTCCGTTCAGTGACTCTAGTGGCGCAGAGATTACATAGCTGTATTGTAATTTTGGATTTGTCATAACTGTTCCTTGACAGAGAGTCTCACGTAAGAGTCCAATATTTAAAAAAACACCAACGTAGAGGAAATAAACAATAAAAAAACTTTGACCAATGGAAATATCAGAGAGGTGGGTCTAGTTGAGCTTTCGGCAATCCAATCCGCTGTGTTCCCGCTTTAAACAAACCCAGCTCTTTCCGCACTCTGAAAACACATCTTACGCATTTGTTTCCGGCAAACACTCCATCAGAGCTTTCTCCAGTGTGTAGGTGCCCTTAGGCCTTGC
The DNA here is from genome assembly GCF_025860055.1 of Xyrauchen texanus. Classification (NCBI taxonomy): domain Eukaryota; kingdom Metazoa; phylum Chordata; class Actinopteri; order Cypriniformes; family Catostomidae; genus Xyrauchen; species Xyrauchen texanus. Next base: position 15,521,757 of record NC_068314.1, on the reverse strand, counting down.
ACTAAAAATACAGCCTCAAATGTACTCATTGCTTAGTTTGATAAAGACTTGGTGTTCCCATGTTCCCATTTGGTATTGGACAAATGTTCCATAGCTAAGTTTAGATTGTGGAATGGCTCTGAAAATTTGTTGATGTGAGCAAAGTGAGAAATTCTTATCCTGTCCACTGAGAAAATGCAGAAAGATTTTAAAAGGACTCCATTGATCACTGCCAGGTTCAATTAGCACAGGATTCTAATATTAACGCTATTCAGCTCGTCTTCCGGATCTCACAGTTTCCCTCTGCTCTACATATAATTGGACAGATTGGAGAAGGAGGTTAGAATGAGCTGACAGATCTGTCTTTTCTGGACAGTCACAAAACACTGCCATTTTTCCACCATAATGATTCCGATCCTATTAGAAGTGTAGAATTTGTGCATGATTAGAGAGAGTCTTGAAGTTCGTGAGATCTGGTGCTTAAATGCAGATATTTTCATCTTGCTGCTGTAATCTTGTTCGTTAATTCTTGACGGTTCAAACAGCATATTTGCTAATGGTTAATTAGAAAGGAAGCTGCATATTAGTAGTATTGTATTCAGCCTGAAGGAATGTTTTAAGGGTGTCTTTCATCTGGTCAGCTCTAGAAGCCTCTTAAGTAGGGGTGTGCGATATATACCATCTACGATAATGTCGCAATTGTTGTTTTAACAATATGCAAAATCACATCGAGTATGTCAACCATTTTCAAAAACCAATCAAAAAGCTGTATTAAGTGTCCACGAATTCACTACGTGCATCTTTGACTATGCTACATTTTACAGAAGGGTGTAATTTGTATACAAATGCAATATTTTGTTTTTTTCTTGTGCTGTGTTTGAAAGAAGTTTGCATTTGTTGACTTTTATAACAATGTCATATTTTTGCTTCTTGCTTGTATGCACAGTTCACCTTACAGCAGAGCAGTGTTTTGTATTGTTCTTACTAGAATGCTTCAGTTTTAAATAATAAAAACCTATTTTCCTTCAATATATTGTTTCGATGAATAATATCAGCAATCAATTTTATCATGTTATGCTATTAATATGTTGTAAGAGGGAACTAGTACAATATAAAACTTCTACAAACTTTTTTTTTTGAAGGATGCAAAATATCATCTGTTTATCGTTAATGGCAAAATCACAGAAAATATTTAGATATAATTTGTTGTCAATATCGCACACCCCTACTCTTAAGGCAAAACACTTTTGTTTTATACAGATGCTATGTGTAAATTTTAACATACAACATAGCACTGTTTGCATTTTGTATTGTATTATTTACTATTATGTAATAAAATTACACATATACTGTGTAAAAGTCTTATTAGATGCACATTAGATGCTTAAAAAAAATCTTAAAATTGTTTATTTTATACCTTCAGCTTCAGTGTGTCGATAGGAAATATCAACAAATTGAAATGTGTTTGTTAATTTTAGATTTGGTATTCCATTTGCAAATAGAATATAAAAAGATGTAGAACAAGGAGCTTTACCACAGAAATTATGTCCACAAAGAGCCCGGATCTCAATATCATTGAGTCTATTTATTTATTTTTTTATTCATTCATTCATACAATAATTTATTTATTTATTTTTGTTTAATACACTTTGTTATGAAGTTAATTGATAAATAAATATTAATCATGGCATTATTTTTGAAAACGTCCTCACTATACCAAATTTTTCACAACTATATTTAAACATGTATACAATGCACAAATCCATAGGAAAGAAAACTCACAGAGATCTTTCATGTCTCAATAGGTTCTGCTAGACAGCAATGAGATTAAATGGACAAAAAAAAAATTGACTTTTCCTTTGTCTCAATCATCTCACATGTTTCTTCTGAGATAAAGCCCACAGTAATGTAACTTTGTCTCCTTTCTGTCTGACTGTTACGATCCCTTGTTGTCTGCCCTGTGTTCTCTGTCTCACTAGTCACGTTTATGTCACGTTTCCTTGTTGTCTGCTCCGTGTTTTCCGTTTCACCCGTCACCGATCCCGTTCCATGTCACGTTTTCCCTGTTGTCCGCCCTGAGTCTCACTGTCCGTGTGTGACACTGCACTTCCCACAATTCCCGGATCACACTCCCAGCCCTGATCACTGTGTTATTGTCCGCACCTGTCTGTTATTTTGTCATTACCTTGTCTGTTTATTTAAACCCCGCTTTCTCCCCTTCCCTTTGTCGTTCGTTGACGTTTCATGTTCATGTCGCCTACTCTTCCCTACGCATGTTTATGTTTCTATGTTTGCTCCATGCCCATTCTCCCGTGTTTCCCTAGTTCTGTGGTGTTCGTGTTTTGGTTTCGGTTTTGTCCCCCCGTGGATGTTTTCATTTGTGCCTATCTGTTTATGTTTATTTTTGTACAATAAAACCGCATTTGGATCCGCACCTCTCGTCTGTCTTGTCCTGCTTCCACACCAGTCGTAACACTGACGAGGACCGTGGCATCATTGTCCCCTGTCTGTCGCGTGTACATTCTTTGCGTAAGTGCACCGGTCTGGTTGTTAGTGACTGCTGTGAACGAGTTAACGCCGTGCGCTCTCCGGTGATGTCACGGTCCTGTCACCTTGTCTGGTTGGGTTTTTGTCTGACGAGGACCGTGGCATCATCATTCACTGTCTGTCTAGTGTTTCGTGTCCAGGGAATGGTGTCTGGATCCTGACTTCCTGTCTGGTTGGGTTTTGGTCTGTGTCAGGACCTGGACCCTCAAGCTCCATGTTCTGTTTGTTTTGTTCCATGCTTGTTTACATTTTCGTCCTGTTCATGCCTATAATTATCCCCTTGTGTGTCATGTCCTTTGCTGGATTGTCTGATTTAATGTTAAATGTAGTTCAGTGTTGACTGAATGTCTCGCTAGATTGTTGTTTGGTGTGAAGTAACTAACCTTACTCTCTCTGCCTAGTTGGTCCTGTCTTGTGTTTCTGTTGTTTGCCCGCGTGTCGGGTGTGTGGATGCTTTCCAGTATGCTGCGTGTCAGCTGGGTTTCTTTGCCCGCATGTCTTTAGCCAGATCGTCCTATCCTGCCTGGCATCGTTCTGCACCTCACCAAGCTTCAACTGCGGATTCCACGAATCTTTTACTCAACATCCACATTGACAGCTCACATTTTTTTAAAATCCTTTGAACTCTGCATTTGGGTCTGTTTGTCTCGCTATTGCATTTTACACATAGTGAGTCAGTCCAGTCCTATTTACACACTCTTAAAATAGTCACTCTTAAATAATCTTATTTATATTTTACTTTTGCCCTTTTTTGCCAAGAGCTGACAGAAGATGATGGGAAAAGAAGTGGGAAACAGGATTGGGCAACGACTTGGGCTGGATTCAAACTCATGTCACCACATGAGCATCATAGTTCAACATTTTAAAGCACATTCACCACTAGCCTAAACCACTAAAATCAAGTATACTTTGGTATACTTTTCAGAGCACTTAGCATATGTGTACTGTCGAACATGCTGCATTGCAAAGTATACTATGTGTGCATACACAGGCGGTTGGCATATGCACACTACGACTATGAGAGACTGGACTATTTCTCTTCAGAAGTTTACTTTAGACCCCTAAATATGTCTTTATGTGAGGGTGTGAGTCAGGCCTCTCGCAATCTCGCCTGCAGCTGGTCCAGCATTCAGCTGCTAGGCTTTTAACTGCAACCAGGAAAGAGACCTTATTACCCCAGTATTGATTTCCCTACATTGGTTATGATCCAATACAGAATCCAGTACAAAGTTTTGCTATATGTATTTAAGTCTAGCACCAGAGTACATCTCTGATTTAATACGTTTGCATCAACCTTCAAGGTCTCTCCACTCTGGTAATCAGCTGTGTCTATCGGTTCCTCGATCTCGCCTTAAAACTCAAGGTGATAGAGCTTTTGCGGTGGCAGCCCCTAGACTTTGGAACAAGCTTCTCTTGGTCATGTAATTGTAGGGGTCTACGTTTAGGAGCAGGTTTGGTTGTTTGCAATAATTAATAATTATCATAGATAATTATCAATTATTCAAATCAATAGAACACTGATTAGAATCAATATTAGCTTTTTAATTCTTTAAATCAACAATCATCAAAGACCACCATCAATTATCAAATTCAATAGTTAATCATTAATTATTCAAATGAATGGAATATTGATTAGAATTAACACTAGCTTACTTATCCTTCAATCATCAAAGATAATTGTCAATTATCAAAAACCAATAGAATATTAATAAGAATTAATATCGCCGGGGCACCACCCTGGAATCAGGGACTAATAACCAGACACTATAACAGTCTCAATATTAGATTGTTCTCTTAGGAAAACCGACATCCGTAGAACATCAACATTCAAAAGGAAACAATCCCTGGCATCCCCTGGCAGCCTTTGACCCAGGTGTATGCAAAACAAACCAAAACACTTCTCTTTGATATATAACAAAGTTTATTGATGCAGTAATATCAATTAATAATCAATACAATGCAGTCAAAAAGACTTACAACTACAAACTAAACAGTGACGTGATTAGATATGGTAACCAACATAAGCCTCTAACACAAGAGAGGAAGGTGTGTGTGTGTCTGTGAGCGTGTATTTATCACTTTGTGGGGACCAAATGTCCCCATAAGGATAGTAAAACCTGAAATCTTTGATCTTGTGGGGACATTTTGTCGGTCCCCATGAGGAAAACAGCTTATAAATCATACTAAATTATGTTTTTGAAAATGTAAAAATGCAGAAAGTTTTCTGTGAGGGTTAGGTTTAGGGGTAGGGTTGGGTTTAGGAGATAGAATATAAAGTTTGTACAGTATAAAAACCATTATGTCTATGGAAAGTCCCCATAAAACATGGAAACACAACATGTGTGTGTGTGTGTGTGTGTGTGTGTGTGTGTGTGTGTGTGTGTGTGTGTGTGTGTGTGTCTGTGAACGTGTATTTATCACTTTGTGGGGACCAAATGTCCCCATAAGGATAGTAAAACCCGAAATTTTTGACCTTGTGGGGACATTTTGTCGGTCCCCATGAGGAAAACAGCTTATAAATCATACTAAATTATGTTTTTTGAAAAGGTAAAAATGCAGAAAGTTTTCTGTGAGGGTTAGGTTTAGGGGTAGGGTTAGGTTTAGGGGATAGAATATAAAGTTTGTACAGTATAAAAACCATTATGTCTATGGAAAGTCCCCATAAAACATGGAAACACAACATGTGTGTGTGTGTGTGTGTGTGTGTTTGAGTGACGTGCACAAAATGGCGGACGTGACTCTCGTGGAGAGTACTCTCGATGGAGAGAAGACAGCTGTTAGTTTATCACTCAGAGACGCAGTGAACGGCTCATAACCCTTCCCTCTGTCTTTGGTTCTTTAATGGATAAATTCAGTGTGCCGGTCTCATCCGTGATGACGTAAATACACAAAAGTCCAACGTGGTTGGATTACAACACAGCAAAATTTAATTTGTGATATCAGTATGTTACATTAATACGTTGAGTATTATTAGCAAAGATGAGCGGTCCAAAACTGTACTAGCAATAACCTTGATACACAAGAATAACACACTAAAATATTTTATCTCTGCCCAGACATTAACCTCTTAATTGGATCGCGAGAGGACGCAGGTATAATGTGTGTTCATCCATCCAGCGTTTCCTCGCTCTGTTGGCTGGCGGTACGGCTGCTTGTTCTCAGCAGGCTGGCGGAGAAATCAACTACGTCGACTTGGTTGAAGATGGAAGAGAAATCTTCTTTCTTCACTTCTGCAGGCAAACGGATGAAAATGCGGAAGTGTTCGGTGGAACACAGAGTAATCTCAACTCATCCAGCGAGATAGACATTGTATGGCCACAGTTTCAGTTGAAAGTGCTCTATAAATAAAATTTTGTTGAGTTGAGTTTACATTCCTTCAGACTCAAGTTTTACAAAAGCTAGTATCCCCTGACCTCTTCACACACGCTTCTTGACATGTTGTTTCAACATCATCTCCTGTTGTTTAGTGGTGATTGCATATTCTAACCGTTTTTTGTGACAGCAACAGCTCAACTGTGAGTGTTGTCACCTTGTGGACTTACTAATTAGTAGAAATAATTCCAGGCACATGTGCATTCTCAGGGTTAGAAATATCTGGCTGTACACATTCAGTGCTGATGACGAAATTTGTGTCACATGTCCTGTAAGTCTGACCAGATGAATTCAGCCTTAGTAACCAAGTGAACTGTCCTTGGATATAACGACATTTGCTCTGTATTAATTTAGCTGAATATATATACACTGGCGGCCAAAAGTTTGGAATAATTTGTAGATTTTGCTCTTATGGAAAGAAATTGGTACTTTTATTTACCAAAGTGGCATTCAAATGATCTCAATGTATAGTCAGGACATTAATAATGTGAAAAATTACTATTACAATTGGAAAAAATGCTATTTTAAAATATCTAAAATAGTTCTCATCAAAAATCCTCCATTTGCAGCAATACAGATTTACAGATCCTTGACATTTTAGCTGTCAGTTTGTCCAGATACTCAGGTGACATTTCACCCCACGCTTCCTGTAGCACTTGCCATAGATGTGGCTGTCTTGTTGGGCACTTCTCACGCACCTTACAGTCTAGCTGATCCCACAAAAGCTCAATGAGTTAATGGGTTAAGATCCATAACACTGTTTTACAATTATCTGTTGTCCATTGTCTGTTTCTTTGCACACTCTAACCTTTTCTTTTTGATTTCTGTTTCAAAAGTGTCCTTTTCTTTGCAATTCTTCCCATAAGGCCTGCACCCCTGAGTCTGCTCTTTACTGTTGTACATGAAACTGGTGTTGAGTGGGTAGAATTCAATGAAGCTTTCAACTGAGTACATGTGAGGCATCTATTTCTCAAACTAGAGACTGATGTACTTATCCTCTTGTTTAGTTGTACATCTGGACCTTCCACATCTCTTTCTGTCCTTGTTAGAGCCAGTTGTCCTTTTGTCTTTGAAGACTGTAGTGTACACCTTTGTATGAAATCTTTTTCAAGATCAATTTCAAGAACTGTATAGCTTTCATACCTCAAAACAATGATTGACTGATGAGTTTCTAGAGAATGCTGTTTCTTGTTTACTACAGACTTTGAGACTGTTTAATATATTTGACTCTAAAGTGCTGGAACAGGTGTGGATATAAGTCTGACTATGCGAGACTGTAGTTTGAAGTAATCACTTTTCTTTACATGATACATTGACTGCTTTTATTATATAGCTTATGTCAGCGTTAGCCCGCTAACCAGCTTTATCAATAGCTGTTAGCTAAATTTGGTGGATGATGACAGTAGCTGTTAATAAAATATACTGTACAGTACATTATAAATATTTTGACTCAATTCAGTATTGATGTGATTCCATCACAACTGTCATTTTGATATATCGATGCTCTATTGTTTTATAATAATATAATGTATATATTTTCTGTATAACCAAGTTACGTTACATTAATGAATGGAGCTTTTTGCATTATCTTGAACATAGTCTAGTATTCATTTAATGTGTTTTAGTACTTTACCTTGCTGAATAATTACAGATTAACATTGACATTAACCTGACTTTTAATATAAAGAGAAGATCGTTGAAATTATTTGAAAGTTACGAAGCAAGGTAGCATGCAATTCATCAGCGTTAGCAAGCAAGATCAAGTTAGCTAAAATTACTCAGAGCAATCCTTATGACACTATATTTCACATGATTTGCAGTTCTGTAAAATTACCTGTCCAATAAGAAAAACACCAATTCAGGGTCGGTTTTGATCCCCAAAACCGAACGAAGTTCCCTCCAGGAATGAAATGCCCTGCCGAAGTTCACTCTAGTTTCGCTCAACCAAGATCACGTTCCCGCTTAGCCAGACGGGATTCAGTAGATAAATGTTGTTGTTTTTTTTGGCTTACTCTGAGTTTGTGTAGGAGTCTGTGTTGTGCTGGGAGCCAGGCATTTGCTGGATTCCATCTCTAAGATAACGTTACTTAGTGTTGCAGACTGTCTGTTGATGCTGTTGAATAGCGGATGACAAGCTACTCTCTGAGGCAAGGCTCTCGGTAGCGCGCATAAATGTCACATCCTTTGGATTTTCTTGGCAAAAGCCAAAAGTCTACAGGCTTTAATGGGCAACCTAGGAAATCCGGGAAGGGCACATTGGCAAAAAAAAGCAAATATTACATGAAAAATTTTACATATTGCAAACCAAATAGCTTTCAGCAGTGCAATTTTCTATTACCACATTAGCAATTTAGTGTGATTATTCAAGGATAAGGTTTTGGACTGATGGCTGCTGGAAATGTGACCTGTCTAGATTAGATCAAAAATAACTTTTTTCAAATGGTGATGGGGCTGGGGGTTTTACATAAGTAATGTTCTGTCTATAATTTGTGATCAGTTGATCTGTTCTAGCCTGAAGGCGGTAAAGATAAATGCTGGCTTCAAGTCTACTTAGGAATGTTTCTACTTAATGGGATAGTTCACCCAAAAATGAAAATTCTTTTATTATTTACTCACACTCATGATATCCCTGGTGTATATGACTTTCTTTCTTTACCAGAACACATTTGAAGAAAAATAGAAATATTTCTTAGCTCAGTAGGTCCTTAAAATGCAAGTGAATGGTGATCCAATTTTTGAAGCTCCAAAATTCAAAGACCGTCTGCATAAACTTCATCCATTTGTCACCAGCTGTTAAATGAATGTCTTCTAAAGTGAAACGGTCGCTTTTGGTCCGAAAAAGATAAATATTGATGTACTTTTTTAACTCTAAATCATGCTTCCGGTGAACAGCAGTACGCGAGTGTGACCTAATCACATTGGCATTTGAAACACTTGAGGACTGATGCACGTGCATCACTGCCAGAAGAGCAGCACTGTTTGAAAGTGAGAAGGAGGAACTCTGTTCAGTATCTTCATTGGTTTGGTTTAGATCTGTATAGATCTGTTTCGTTAGTCACAATGGTGTGTTTGTGTGCTTATCTTGGATGTCTCAACCGTGTGGAGAATGTGAGAATACATCTGTATCCATGGCAACGTGAATATGTCACAAAAGAGTCTGCTTGGATTCAACCCTCTCGTGAAGCATTGGATTGTAGTTAAAAAGTCCTATCGATGATTTTTGATGACTTTTCACTTAAATTAAGGACCTAATGAGCTAAGACATTTTTCTGTTTTTCTTCAGTTGTGTTCTGGTGAAGAAAGAAATTCATACACACCTGGGATATCATGAGGTTGAGTAAATAATGGGAGAATTTTCTTTTTTGGGTAAACTATCCCTTTAAAAGTGTGAAATCATTGTTAGGATGTAATAGGATTTCAACTGATTTGTGTAATGCAACAAAATTAAGAGCAAACGATGTGCATTAGTTGTGTAATATATGCTTTATGTGTCTCCTATATATTCATTTTAAAGCTACACTATGTAACTTTCTTTTGTTTAAAAATAACCAAATTTTATTAATGAGAGAGTGCAACAAAATCCATCTTCCAAACCATGTATTTACTTTACCCTAATACACTTTGATAAACCTATAATAATAATATTATATTATAAACATTTTAGAGCTGTTGGGACGGCGTGTTGATGTCATATCCATATGCAGAGAAAATAAGTTCTGGCTACTGTAGCACGTCTGTGTTACGAATGAGCAGCGAAGGCAGATGAGGAGATGCGGATCCAGAAGCAGCTTAACTTTATTAAAGAAGTCAAACGAATACACACAAAGGAAAACCCTCAATGGGGAAATAAACATAAAACAGAGAACATGGGCAGGGACAGCATACCAGGCTAAACAACATTCAACGATAGACCAGGACTGAACCAAAAACCAGGGTATAAATACATGAACATAGGAAAAAGGGGCCAATGAACAAACAGAACTCAAACAAGATAACAAGGTGATAAACAGAAGCAAAATGGCAAATTAACGAGGGCAGGTGCAAACAATAAACGTGAACACGAAAGCTAACAGAGAGACTATGGAGTTACACAAGGGACAAAAGTGAAAACTAAGGAATGCAAAAGTGACAAAAATGGCAAACAAAAGGGCAACAGTGAAACAAGACAAGGTAAACATAACAGTGTGTGGGAATAGCAGAAGTTGAAAGTTTGTTGTCACAACGAACAAGACAAATTGACCATGGATCATTCAAAATGGCAAACGTCCAAGGAATCGCTATGTAAAAACAAAGAAACCCCGAACAGAGCACAGACTACAAGCAAAAAGGGAAAGCAAAAGAGTCTGTAATAAAACCCGAATCAACATCGGCTTTTCTTTTCAGAGGTGGTGACAACTCTGAGATCTGAAAGGATTTAAAAGTGACCTAGAGATGGCTTTTATCTTTCTCAACAGGTAATTTATTTTATTGATATGGTTTGTGTATAGTTGTCTAAACACACCCACACACACACACACACACACACACACACACACACACACAAACGTCTGTTTAATTGGTGCAGAGATTTTCACTTGCTAGCACACATGTGTATTCTTCTTTATAATGGCAATAATTTATATAAATAAATCTTTTAGCAATAGGCTTGCCAAGGACATGTGTGTCTTGAAATTATGTTGACCGCTGGTTGGTAACAATGACTACCGTGCTCTATTTGGCCAGAATATCCTGCAGTTATAAGAACTATAACATTTTACAACTTTATGTCTAATGTTAATGGACATTGCCTAACTTTTGCAAAGTTATTTCAAAACATCAGTGTTTCCAATAAGTCAAAACAACAGCATAAGATATGGCACTTATCTGCTCAGAAATATGTTCCCGTCTGTCGCTCACTTCCACGTTGTGTTGAGTGAAGCGACACTAGGGGACTTTCTTGAAGGCCTTGGTTACCTCCGAACTTGAGAAAAGGCCAATGAGAAATTGGCAGACAGAATTAGCATGTCCCTCCTATAAAGGAGGGAATCATGCTTCTGTACAGCCAGATTTCTTCTTCGGCACGATCAGCAAGCTGAGATCACTTACTGTTCCACTCACCTCTGCAGAGCTTACGCGGTTGGATCCTACGGCACATATCAGCGGCTTTCTGCTTCTCTGCATGGCAGTGCAGCTTTGCCCCTGGGCGCTTCGACAATGCTGCTAAAAGAGAATATTTGTAAAAGAGTTTTCTCTAAAAGAGCATGGCTGGAGTTGAACGTCCTTTTCAGGATGCATCTTTATAAAGATGCCCTTCCGCCCCTGTGTAGTTCCTGGATGCGGTCGATTTCTCTCTGCTCCTGATGGTCACAGGCGCTGCCTCGTGTGTCTAGGCAGCGATCACACTGAGGCATTTGTGGATGGTTTGTGTTCTCACTGCGAGAATCTCACCATGGCAACGTTGCGGTCGTGGCTTTCCTTCTTAAAGAGTAACACCGCTCCAGCCACCCTCCGCGTCATTCCTTATTCCCACGGGATTGAGGATGACCCGGCTGGCGAAGGAGGCGATTTGGGGATGGCAGCGGGCTCAATTTCGCCTGGGTAGATCCCCTCGAACCACCCGCCCCGGCACGCTCGATGACTTCCATCCAAGCTCGAGGTGGGACCGGCTCGCCTCACGGCCAGTCTGTTTACTCCCTCGAGCCCCTCGAGCTGGATGATAAGTTTGCCGCTGCATCGGAGAGTTCTGGCGTCTGACGCGGAAGACTCGACTGGACTGCTGCCTTCGGGTCAGCATGCCCAGTCTAAGGCTGACGCCCAGATGGCCATTATGCATGCCCAGGCCGCCGTCAGCTGGGGGCTGGACTGGAACCCTCCATCCTCCCCACAGCCTTCACACCTAGATGATTGGTTCCTTGTGTCTGGTTGCCGCTCACAGCCTAATACCAGTACCTAGGATCGCCTGGTGCTCCCCTCCAAGGCTGGTAGGATGACGTCGTCACTGACCGCCAAAGCCTACAGCGCCACCGGACAAGCCACCTCCACCCTGCATGCCATGGCCCTCCTGCAAGTCCACCAGGTCAAGGTACTCAAAGATCTGCACTTGGGTAGTCCTGACCCCGACGTGTTGCAGGAACCTAGCCCTCAGGGCCACGAAGGTCACAGCGCGGACCCTCGGGCAGGCGATTACCACCCTCATGGTCCAGGAGCGTTATCTATGGCTGAACCTGGTCGAGATGTGGGATATAGACAAAGCACGCTTCCCCAACGCCCCCGTCTCCCAGTTCAGTCTATTCGGCGACACCGTCGATGACTTTGCCCAGCAATTCTCAGCGGTGAAGAAACCAGCACGGGCCGTGCTCCGTCTGCTCGCCAAGGGCATCCTACTGAGGCTCCCAAACGTCAGGCAGCTCCGCCTCAACCTGGGCCCAGCTCTCAGCCCCAGCATCGAGTGCCCCGCAGGATGTGCACGCCCACTGTCTCCCGAACGTCCTCGAGGACCCTGAAGGCTCCCAAGCGTACGGACGACCCAGGGAACGAGATGTTTGCTCCGGAGCTGGTAAGCAGACCACTCCATCCCCCGGTGGAGGGCCGGGAGGATAATCCTCAGTGTAAAGTAATTTTTTTACCACATGCCTTCGGTCTGCGGTACCCACATTCTCAATAATAGAGCAATTTCCTCTTTCCCTGGGTCACCTGGCTCGCAAATTACGTTCTCATGGCAACACGGTGCCACACTCCAGCAGTCCCGGCACCTCGGACGCGGACCTCTCGCCTCCGGATCCATGATCCAGAGGACACCTACACGGGACCTCCTCCTCAGTCACTAACCCGCCCCCTGCCGGGTGTGTGGAGGTAGGTAAGTGCTTCGAGTCTTCTTTCAGCAACAAAGACTCTGGACGCACTTTAGCCTCCCGACACCACACTACCTGGTACATTAAAAACGATTGTCCCCTTAGTGCCCCTCGCACAGAGCTTGGACGCGTGGCTCTCACTTCCCAACCGGTCACACTGGTGTACCAGGACCATCCGATAGAAGGGGAACGTCTAGGATACTGTTGTAACCTCCGTTCCCTGATGGAGGGAACGAGACGTTTTGTCCCCCTGGCCCCCTGAGGAAATCAGCCTAACAGCTTTATTATAGTTGTCTCTGCGTAAGAAGCTGCGAAAGGATAAAGTTTATAAACATTGAAAAAGTTATACATTTCAGCTTTAAAGCATATTTTTTTCATTTTTGCATCACTTCAGTAAAATTAATATGATTGTTTTCAAATGTGTTTCCCAAACACCCCCAATCTATCTTTACAACATATTGTCTTGCTCCAAATTCACGCAATTGGTTGAGCCAGTGTTGCTGGGTCAGAATCCTCAAAAAAAGCAGAAGCAATAATTTGATCATGCCACAAAGTCATGAATGGTGAGTTGTCTCTGCAATTTAAGATGTGATAGGACAACATATGTTAGAAGAAAAATTAAACACATCACATTTAACTGGAACTTAAACACTTCTCTCTCTGAGACTTTTTGAGTCCTCAAAATGTAGAAACCGTTGTGTTTTAAACGCTCAGATCTCCTTTCTGAGTGAACATCAGTACACACTCATTCATAATCGACCTGTTTGCTGACTTGTCTAAGCTCTCCAAACCAAAAAAGATTGTACTTAACCCCCACATCTTCCTGTGTTCTGCCCATCTGGTCTCATCTCCACCCTTGGGAAAGTGCAGATGCTGCACTCCACTGGAGGTAATGGGACATAGATAGGCCAGAGAGGATCTGTAATCACTAGTGTGGTCCCATAGAAAAGGGGTGTTAAATCAAGCTCAGGTGTCTGATAAAGGGATTCTGATTGCTTGCAGCAGCCGTGTTGCCGAATGTCCAGACAGCAGGATAGCAACCACGAGATTGATGAGCAGGCAGATGCCTCCCGCTACACTGTTCCTGTGCCCCGAGATCTGACTTACAATGGTATTATCATGGCCATGAGTTACATAACAGTGAAGAAGACACATACATATTGTATTTTAATTTAATGAAATCCCATTTATTATTATATTACATATTGCAACAATAATTATCACAAAATGTAAGGATTTCAAATATTACTTTGTATTCAAAATTTTAATTCTCTCATTATTTACTCACCTTCATACCATCCCAGATGGGTATGACTTTCTTTATTCTGAAGAACACAAATTAAGGTTTTTAGAAGAATATATTTAACCTGTGGATAATAGATATACCAGAAATTCTGTAAGGCTTAACTTAATGTAATGTAAGTTATTTAAAATATTGTAGCCCTATAATGCAATGCTAAAGAATACCTTTATTAAAAAAAATATATTACTTTTTGCAGTCTCATACAATTGAGGTTCAGTGTACTGTATATTTAATTTACTACTAGACTGTAATCTGGATATATTTATTTTAATAAACTGCATTCCTAGAATATCATGTTGGATAGATAGAAGTCAAATTAAGTCCCCCCAAAAGTACACTATTATGTTACTCTTAAAGAGTTTTAGATTAGATTACTATAATATAATACAATACAATAAAAGAGCTAGAGTACTTATGAGTGGTCATAGTGTGACACATTTATTAAACCACCATCGCTGGACCAGACAGGACTGGCAAAAAGTGCTCTTCACTGATGAGTCATGGTTTTGTCTCACCAGGGGTGATGGTCAGACTTGCATTTATCGTTGAAGTAATAATGAGCGTTACACCGAGGCCTGTACTCTGGTGCGGGATAGATTTGGAGGTGGAGGGTCCATCATGGTCTGAGGCAGTGTCACAGCATCATCGGACTGAGCTTGTTGTCATTGCAGGCAATCTCAATGCTGTGCGTTACAGGGAAGACATCCTCCTCCCTCATGTGGTACTCTTCCTGCAGGCTCATCCTGACATGACCCACCATCATGACAATGCCACCAGCCATACTGCTCGTTCTGTGTGTGATTTCCTGCAAGACAGGAATGTCAGTGTTCTGCCATGGCCAACGAAGAGCCAGGATCTCAATCCCGGCTCTTAAGCACATCTGGGACCTGTTGGATCGGAGGGTGAGGGCTAGGGCCATTCCCCCCAGAAATGTCAGTGAACTTGCAAGTGCCTTGGTGGAAGAGTGGGGTAACATCTCACAGCAAGAACTGGCAAATCTGGTGCAGTCCATGAGGAGGAGATGCACTGCAGTACATAATTCAGCTGATTGCCACACCATATACTGACTGTTACTTTTGATTTTTATATATATATATACACACACAGTTGAAGTCAGAAGTTTAAATACACTTTAAAATAATTCTTATTCTTATTTTTTTTAAACTCCACAGATTTCATATTAGCAAACTATAGTTTGGCAAGTTATTTAGGACATCTACTTTGTGCGTGACGCAACTAATTTTTCCAACAATTGTTTACAGACAGATTGTTTCACTTTTAATTGACTATATAACAATTCCAGTGGGTCAGAAGTTTACATTCAGAGTTATCTGTGCCTTTAAGCAGCTTGGAAAATCCCAGAAAATTATGTCAAGCCTAATTTAGCTTCTGATAGACTAACTGGAGTCAATTGGAGGTGTACCTGTGGATGTATTTTAAAGCCTACATTCAAACTCAGTGCCTCTTTGCTTGACATCATGGTAAAATCCAAAGAAATCAGCCAAGACCTATAAAAATAATGGAACTCCACAAGTCTAGTTCATCCTTGGGAGCAATTTCCAAATGCGTGAAGGTACCATGTTCATCTGTACAAACAATAGTATGCAATTGTAAACACCATGGACCACACAGCCATCATACCATTAAGAAAGGAGACACATTCTGTCTCCTAGAGGTGAACGTAGTTTGATGTGAAAAGTGCATATCAATCCTAGAAGAAAAGCAAAGGACCTTGTGAAGATGCTTTTTTGATTCTATTCAACCAATTAAATAACTATAACAGAAAATGCGGAATAAAATTATATAAAATTAATCCCTTTCCCCGAACATTCCCAATAATCTCCCATATTTCAAGTCGTTATTTTTTCAATACAAATTTTGTGAGACAGAATTACACAGCAAAAGATGATCTATAAATCATACTCCAGCCAATAGGTGGAACAAACTCAAAGATCATGTTGATTCATCCACAAAACTGTACCGAGGGTGTGCCACTCCGCATAATAAACTCCAGCCGCTAGGCCAAACTGGCACAAAAAAATATACTCAGTTTCCTCAAACAGTCATTTCAGACATTCAGACATTCCTCAAAAAGAGACTCTCTGGCTCCCGGCCCTATCTGGGGTATCAGCTTGAGCACATAAGTGTCTTTTAATGCCTCCAGAGCCCAAGGATTTTGAATTCTTTGACATATTGGCCTCCTAGAACAGTTATGAAACAGAGTGTATCGAATCTCACCTGTTTATATCATCAAAAGTGTTAAAACTAGCAAAGTGCGCAGAGCTCGCCGTTCACATGACATTTCACATTCTTCAAATAAAGAAGTGATCCAAACTAACCTAAGACAAGCAATGTTTTCTACAATTACATTTCAGGACTTCTGAAAAACTGAATTTAATTGTATTTCACCTAGATGTAGGTAAACTTCTGACTTCAACTGTGCAGTATATGCACTGGTGGCCAAAGGTTTGTGATAATGGACAGATTTTGCTGTTTCGTAAGGAAATTGGTAATTTAATTCACCAAAGTGGCATTCAACTGACCACAAAATATAGTCAGGACATTACTGATGTAAAAAACAGCACCATCACTATTTAAAAAAAAGTCATTTTTGATCAAATCTAGATAGGCCCCATTTCCAGCAGACATCACTCCAACACCTTATCCTTGAGTAATCATGCTAAATTGCTAATTTGGTTCTAGAAAATCACTTGCCATTATATCAAACACAGCTGAAAGATATTTGATTCATTAAATGAAGCTTAACATTGCATTTGTGTTTGTTTTTGAGTTGCCAGAGAATGCAATAGACTGGCATGTCTTAAGGACAATATTAGGTCACAAATCGCAAAAGAATTAGACAGCTTTCTCTAGAAACTCATCAGTCAATCATTGTTTTGAGGAATGAAGGCTATACAATGCTTGAAATGGCCAAAAGAAAATGAACATTTCATACAAAGGTGTACATTACAGTCTTCAAAGACAAAAGACAACTTGCTCTAACATGGACAGAAAGAGATGTGGAAGGCCAGATGTCCAACTAAACAAGAGGTTAAGTGCATCAGAGTCTTTAGTATAGACGCCTCACATGTCCTCAGCTGACAGCTTCATTGAATTTTACCTGCTCAACACCAGTTACATGTACATCAATAAAGAGAAGACTCAGGGGTGCAGGCCTCATGGGAAGAATTGCAAAGAAAAATACACTTTTGAAACAGAACAACACAAAGAAAAGGTTAGAGTGGACAAGGAAACACAGACATTGGAGAACAGATAATTGGAAAAGTGTTATGGATCTTAACCCCATCATCAGCTAGACTGTAAGGTGTGTGAGAAGTACCAGACAGCCACATCTATGGGAAGTGCTACAGGAAGTGTGGGGTGAAATGTCACCTGCGTATCTGGACAAACTGACAGCTAGAATGCCAAGGATCTGCAAAGCTGTCATTGTTGCACTTGGTGGATTTTTTTATGAGAACTCTTTGAAATAGTTTAAGAAGTTCTGATTATTCTTTTCAAATTGTAATAGTAATTTTTCATGTTATTAATGTCCTTTCTATGCATTGTGATCAGTTGAATGCCACTTTGGAGAATAAAAGTACCAATTTCTTTCCCTAAGAGCAAAATCTGTACATTATTCCAAACTTTTGGCCGCCAGTGTATAATATATATATATTATACATATATTATATATTATATATATTATATTATATATATATTATATATATATATTTAACAAATGGATGTATTCATTACATTTATAAGCATGTATGTAGGTATGAATGTGTATACATGTTAATTAATTAATTTATATGATGACATCATACTCCAAACTCCTGATCTGTTTGACTCAAGTATTGACTGTGTTTGATAATATTTGAGGGCTTTCCAAATGAACAAATACTGTAAAGTAAAGCTAACTTTAAATATATCTCATGCTTAGCATGCTTAGTCACCAATGAACACTGCGTAGGGATCTTTTTATGCAGGGAGCAGTGTGAATCAGAACACGACTATGGGGTTCTTGTATCACCCTGAAAGGATTTATTTTGTTATAACAATCAGTTGGCTGTACATTATCCCGCTTATTACACAGCTTCTAGCCAAATAAAGAAATGAACATAAAATATTGATTTGCATTAAAATTACATTATTATGTGATAAGAAAATCTCAGAACAGCAGAGTTCCACCTCTGGTTTGGAGTTCTGATGGTGTATATTTTGTGAAAAAGACCATCTGACTCCTCATTATTTAGCTTATTATAAGTCTACTTGCAAAATATATAATTAAATGGACATGAAACATTGATTTGAGTTAAAATGTTTTTTTATTAGCTTACTTGTAGGGATTGCACAGTGTTCCGAGAATAAGGAAAGGTGATTTGCAATGCCCGGATAACCAGTCTGAAATGACTTAATCCCTGGTTGTGCAGTTGTTAGTCAGAAATATCAGACTGCTAGATGGTGCCATTTACCAATCAGAATCGAATATTCTAGGGACCTGTGTAATAAATACTTTTAACTACAATTTAACAGTGTACTTAGTTTTGGTATATCTACACCTGCATAGTAATGACTTATGTACCAGTAAAGAGACATACACAAGGGGTTGGAGAATAGATGTTATTGTTGAAAGAGAGGATGGAAAATTGTCATTTTGTCTTTGCTCATGTCCATCATTACATCACAATGTAGTGCATGCAGTGTCTTAAATTGCTAGCTCCTTTGCTCATTCATCATTCAATACAGACCACATGTGACCGTAAATGAGTGCATAGAGATAGCTGTAGACACTACTACACTTTTTGATAGATGGTAGAGTATGTCACATCCAGAATGACAAAAGAAAAAATATTTTAAAAACATAAACACACTTGAAATTTGAGAGTTTAGATTAAAAAGTTGAAAAAACAAGATAAGATATTATTCAGATGTAAAAATCAGATTTCATGTTGTTTGTGCTCTTCATACCACTGCACAAACATCTAAACAGATTTGAGGTGGTTATGCTAAATGATCATTTTTGCTCCCTTCTGTTTGAACAAAGTCTTAATAGAATTTTGACTACAGTTTTTCTATTTGACAAATTTAGGGAATCATAAAAGATGCCTACAATTGTGGCCAATCTTGCTTGGTGTAACATGTTCAATGAAAACCAATTTATTGTTTTTGCGATGGACAGTATGCAGAAAAGACGTATGATGTTACGTATGATAGTCTGCCTTGGACATAACCCAATATTTCTCTGGGTTCTTGTCTTCCAATCTGACAAAAAACAATGGTAAAGGACAAATAACATAGAGGGTGCTTGAAGAAATAGTGGTAGCACTTAATTTTACAGTACAGTTCTACATCTATGTACTATATAATTACAACAACTACAGGAATTACTATGTACTAAATCTAACCCCATCCCTAACCTTAACCCATATGTAGGTACCTAATGTTACTCAGTACTTTCTTGGTTAAGTACTGTTATGTATACCTTGTCTTTAATCATTGTTGCCCTTTGTTTGTCATTTTTGTCACTTTTGGAGTTTCTTAGTTTTCACTTTTGTCACCCTTGTAGCTCCATTGTCTCCTTGTTAGCTTTCGTGTTCTCTGTTCATTGTTTTCACCTGCCCTCGTTAGTTTGCCATTGGTTTCTGTTTATTGCCCTGTCATCTTGTTTGAGTTCTGTTTGTTCATTGGCTCCCGTTTTCCCATGTCCATGTATTTTAACCCGGTTGTTTTCACTCCCCTGGGTCAATCGTTGAATGTTGTTAAGCCTGGTATGTGTTCCCTGCCCGAGTTCTCAGTTTTGTTTCATCGTGTTCAAGTTTCCTGTTTTCCCATTGTGGGTTTTTCCTTTGTGTTTATTGGTTTGTTTGTTTAAATAAAGTTAAGCTGCATTTAGATCCACTCTCCTTGTCTGCCTTCGCTGCCTCCATTCCTAACAAGTACACTCTAAGATACTGAAAGTACACATGCTGTAAAATAAAGTGCAACCAAAATAGTTTACCCAAAAAAAAAAAAAAAAAATATATATATATATATATATATATATATATATATATATATATATATATATATATATATTTGTAACACGCACAAGAAGAGATAGTCACAATGTCGGGTAAAACTGCTTTATTGGCAGAATGGCAAAAGTACAAAGGGGCAAATCCAGAGAAGAGTAGTCGAGGGGAGCCTAAGGTCGAAGCCGGGGAATCAGAATAACAAACAAACAAACAAACAAACACTGGAGTAGTTGAAACAGGGGAAAGCTAGCGAAACACTAGAGCTGGCAAAGCGAAGGGGTAACTAAACAATAACCAACAAACGTGGGGGGAGAGGGCAGAGTATATATAGAGGAAATGAACTGTGCAGGTGAAACTAATATTCTGGTGATTGGGAGCGAGCGTGAGAGCTAGAGGGGGCGGGTGAACTTGAGGATCAGAGTTTGTTACAGTACTCCCCCCTCTGCTACGGACAGCTCCGGACGGCCGCGCTCGGTTACGAGGAGCGCGACCTCTGGGAAGTGGTGCGGGACGATCGGGATGCTGGCGATGGTAATCCAGCTTGAGGGCTTGGTCCAAGACGTCCCTCGACCGTACCCACGACTGTTCCTCAGGTCCGTAGCCCTCCCAGTCTACCAGATACTGCAACTGGCCACCCCGACGTCGTGAGTCTAACAAGGCCCGGACCGTATAGGCGGGCTGACCTCCGACGTCGAGTGGTGGAGGGGGTGTCTGGGATGCCGTGGGCGGAAACATGGGGCTGTAAAACACGGGCTTGAGAAGGGAAACATGAAACACAGGACAAATTTTGTAGCGGGGTGGCAAAAGAAATTTATAGGTGACAGGGTTAACTCTCTGAACAATCTTAAAAGGGCCGACGTACTTAGGGCTCAGCTTCTTGGATGGGAGACGAAGACGGATGTCTCGGGTTGACAACCACACCCGCTGGCCCGGATGGAATATAGGGGTAGGTCGGCGTCGGTGGTCTGCCTTCGATTTCTGGGTCTGGGTGGAGCGTTGAAGATGGTCATGGGTGGCTCTCCAGACCTGGGTACACTTCTGGGCCCAGGCATCCACCGCCGGAACGTCACTGGGATCGGCCTCCCAAGGAAAAAGGGGTGGCTGATAGCCCGGGACGCATTGGAAAGGGGTGAGGCGAGTCGAAGAGCTGACCAGGCTGTTTTGGGCGTATTCGGCCCAAGGAAGGTAGGTGTGCCAGGTACCCTGGTTCTGGGCACAGTAGGCCCTCAGGTATTTACCTATCTCCTGATTGAGGCGCTCAGTCTGGCCATTGGTTTGGGGATGGTATCCCGAGGAGAAGTTGAGTTGGATGCCTAGTCTGTCGCTGAAGGCTCGCCAAAAGCGAGAAGTGAGTGGGTTCCTCGATCTGATGTAATCTCCTCGGGAATGCCGAAGTTCCGGAAGATGTGGTTGATCATATGGTCGGCCAGTTGGGTCGCGTTGGGTAGTCCTGGCAGGGGAATCAAGCGGCACATCTTGGAAAACCTGTCTATCACCACTAGGATCTCCGTCCGACCGTCGGAGGGAGGTAAGTCGGTGATGAAGTCCATGGCGATGTGGGACCACGGCCGATTGGGTATAGGCAACGGTTGGAGGAGCCCCGGGGGGTTCAGAGCCGTAGCTGAAGAGACGAGAGAGGGCGTCCGCCTTGACGTTTTGGGAGCCTGGGCGAAAAGTGACAGAGAAGTTGAAACGGGTGAAGAACATGTCCCACCTGGCTTGTCTGGGGTTCAACCTCTTGGCCGAGATCTTACTGAAGTCTCGGATAAAGCGCCTGTAGTAGTTGGCAAAACCCAGAAACCGTACCAGCTGCTGGGTGATCAAAAACCACGGCAATCTGGTGGCAAAACTGATCATATGAAGCAAGAATGGGGCTATCGGCCATCCATAATGCGGTGGCCCATTGTTTTTCGGTGAGAAGTGAGATTAAAAAATGAATTCTCTCACTGTCAGAGCATAAAAGGGGGTGATACTTCATGTAAACGCTGCACTGCATTAAAAACCCTTGGCAAGCGTCCGAAGAGCCATCAAACCTCTCGGGGGGTTGAAAGCTTATGGCGCTCTGGAATGCTTTAGGAGCATCAACGGGTTCAGGGACAGACAAAGGTGGAACAGGGTGAAATTGATCAGAAATAGCACGTACCGTCAGTAGTATCTCCTGTATCTGCTGCCCCTGGGCAGTGAGCGCTTGGTCATGTCTCCCAACCATAGATCCTTGGGCAGAAAGTGCCGCACAAATCCGCTCTAGTGAGCTTTGAAGGTCCTCCGTGGGATCCATTGTGACTATTCGGTGGGGTTGGTTATTATGTAACACACACAAGAGGAGATAGTCACAATGTCGGGTAAAACTGCTTTATTGGCAGAATGGCAAAAGTACAAAGGGGCAAATCCAGAGAAGAGTAGTCGAGGGGAGCGTAAGGTCGAAGCCGGGGAATCAGAATAACAAACAAACAAACAAACACTGGAGTAGTCGAAACAGGGGAAAGCTAGTGAAACACTAGAGCTGGCAAAGCGAAGGGGTAACTAAACAATAACCAACAAACGTGGGGGGAGAGGGCAGAGTATATATACAGGAAATGAACCGTGCAGGTGAAACTAATATTCTGGTGATTGGGAGCAAGCGTGAGAGCTAGAGGGGGCGGGGTGAACTTGAGGATCAGAGTTCGTTACAATATTTTATAATTTATTCACCCTCATGCCATTAAAACCCTGTAGGTGTTAGGCAGAAGATGTCTAGTCAGCTCTTTTCCATACAAGGAAATATGATAATGACATTCTGTATAATGCCAAGCTCCAAAATAAAAATAAAAATAAATAAATACATATTATAAAAATTGTGCACTATATTCCAAATCTTTTGAAGCCATACAATACATTTGTGTGACATACAGACCAAAATTTAAGTAATTATTCGCAAAAAATATTCATCTCTGCTTTAGTTCTAAAAATAAATATATTGCAGGATAGATGTGATGACATTTGGTCAAAAGACATGCGAGAATGAATTGTGTTTCCAGTCGTGTTCCAATACTGTAAAATGGCAGTGACATTGCATATTTGTAGTCCATGCAACTTCTTTTGCTTTGAGCTTTGGCAAAGGGGAATATTTCCATTTAATAACAACCTAAATTTGTACCGCTCTTTCGCTGCAAATAAGTATGACATCGCATTATAATTAGAGCAATTTTCCCAGCTGTAAAGCCCTGAACATATTATGTAGTAGACCATAATGCCAGAGAAGTGGTATGCATGTGGGTCATGTACTTGTCTGCTTTAATCAGTGGCTATATATAATCTGCTTCAAAGCGCCATTTAGCACTCTCTCCTGTGTGCTAATCATTTATTTGGAGATGTGAGAGATATTCAGAAGCTGATTCTGTTGTGTAAATGTAGGCCTGCGCTGTTAGCAGGGGTCAGGTAATTATATTATCAGGAACATGAACTGTCAGAAATAAGTTTGCTCTAACTGGGGGTCCAGAGGTTTGTGTCTGCTCAAAATATGTATATCTTCCTTTGTACACATAATAATAATAATAATAATAATAATAATAAATTGAATTTGTATAGTGCTTTTCTCGAACTCAAAGTCGCTTTACAGAGCATTATTCAGGGACATATAGAGTTGGGAGGGGCAGGGGGCTATGGATAGGCAGAGGTGAATAGATGGGTCTTGAGGCGGGACTGGAAGATGGTTAGAGACTCAGAGGTGCGGATCTCATGGGGAAGAGAGTTCCATAGCCTGGGAGCTGCCCTGGAAAAGGCTCTGTCCCCAAAACTGCGGAGCTTGGACTTGTGAATGCAGAGGAGACCGGCTGAGGTGGACCTGAGGGACCGTGAGGGTTGGTAGGGGGAGAGGAGGTCAGTGAGGTATGAGGGGGCCAGGTGATGGATGGCTTTGTAGGTAAGTACCAGGATTTTGTATGTGATCCGGTGAGAAATGGGAAGCCAATGTAATTGTTTTAGGACTGGAGTAATGTGGTGCCAGGATTTGGAGCGGGTGATGAGTCGGGCAGCTGCGTTCTGGACCAGTTGGAGTCTTTTTATGTAATTTGAGCTGATACCAAAGAGTAGTGAATTGCAGTAGTCCAGTCGTGAGGAGATGAAGGCGTGAATGAGTCTTTCAGCAGCAGAGGGTGTGAGTAAGGGTCTGATTTTGGCGACGTTACGGAGGTGAAAGAAAGAGGTTTTAATGACATGACGGATGTGAGGCTCCAGGGAGAGGGTTGAATCAAAAATCACGCCGAGGTTGCGGGCCTGGGGAGATGGGGAGACAATGGTGTCGTCAATGGTGATAGTGGTGTTATTGGTTTTGCTGAGAGTGGATTTGGAGCCTATGAGGAGGAATTCTGTCTTATTGCTGTTGAGTTTGAGGAAGTTGTGTTGCATCCAAGTTTTAATAGCAGACAGACAGGAGTTGATGTGGGAGAGGGAGGATTCTGAGGGGATTTGGTGCTGAGGTAGATCTGGGTGTCATCGGCATAACAGTGGAAATTCAGTTTGAAGTGGCGAAGTATCTGCCCAAGGGGGAGAATGTAAATGATGAAGAGCAGGGGGCCGAGTACGGAACCTTGTGGAACGCCTTGGGTGACTGTGACTGTTGCAGAAGTGAGGTTATGAAGAGAGATGAAGTGGGATCTGTCGGAAAGGTAGGAATGGAGCCAGCTGAGTGCAGTACCTTCGATGCCAAGGTCTTTGAGTCTGGTGAGCAGGATGTTATGGCTCACAGTATCGAAGGCTGCACTCAGATCGAGAAGAATAAGGATGTTAAGGGAACCGGTGTCAGCGGAGGTGAGGAGGTCATTGAGAACTTTAAGGAGAGCGGTTTCTGTGCTGTGTAGGGGGCGAAAACCAGATTGGAGAGGTTCAAATTGGTTATTGGCATGAAGATAGGTTTGTAATTGTGAGGCAACTATACGTTCCAGGGTTTTAGACAGAAAGGGGAGGGTGGATATTGGGCGGTAGTTGTTAAGGGAAGAGGGATCCAGACCAGGTTTTTTGAGGATTGGGGTGAGAGCGGCAGTTTTAAAAGCAGAGGGGACAATTCCAAGGGACAGTGAGGAATTGAAGAGGTTAGTGAGGTAGGGGCAAAGGACAGGGAGGCAGGACTTCATGAGTGGAGTAGGGAGGGAGTCAAGTGAGCAGGTAGTCGGTTTGGAAGAGCTGATGAGTTTAGAGATTTCCAGAGTGGTGACCGAGTGAAACTGGGAGAGGAGGCAATGTGGAGAAAGGGGAGGGAGGTCAGGAGGGATAAGGGGGAAAGGGGCCGTGTTAGGGGCTAGATTAGATACTGGGAAGTCGGATGCAGGGGATAGAGATTGATAAATTATGTTGATTTTATCAGCGAAAAAGTGAAGGAATGAGTTACAGAGATCCGGAGTAGAAGTAGGGAGGGTATTGGTCCGAGGCTTGATGAGGTTGTTCAATGTGGAGAAGAGGGTTCTGGGGTTTTGACAGGGGTTAGTGAGGATAGTGGAGAGGTAGGCAGATTTGGCAGCAATGAGGGCATCTTTGTAGGCAATGAGGTGGAGTTTATAGGCTTCATGGTGGACTATGAGCGATGATTTTTTCATCAGGCGTTCTAGTTGGCGGCCGGTTTGTTTCATTTCCCGGAGTGCAGGTGTGTACCAGGGTGACGAATTGTTAAAGGTGACAGTTTTTGTTTTGAGGGGGGCCAGAGTGTTAAGGGAGGTACACAAAGCAGAGTTGAGGTGGTTTGTGAGATCATCAGGTGAGGTAAGGGTTGAGTCCAGGTGGAGAGTGGTGGAGAGCAGGTCAGAGAGATGATGGGGATCAATAGATTTAATGTTGCGGAATGTGATTTCTCTGAGGAGGCGGGGGCGTGGGGTTGGAGAAGGAATGGTGAACCGTATCAGTTTGTGATCAGAGAGGGGAAAGAGGCATGGATGGAGGTTGAGCACTGGTTGGTTAGTGGAGCAGACCAGGTCAAGAATGTGTCCTTTTTCATGGGTGGGGAATGTAACATGTTGGATGAGAGTAAAGTTATCCAATAAAATGTTGAATTCTGATGACAACTTGCAGGTGGGGGAGTCTATGTGGATGTTTAAGTCACCGAGTAGCAGCAGACGTGGAGAGAGAGATGAGGCTACTGTGAGAAGTTCAGTGAAATCGGAGAGGAAGGAGGGATTTGGTTTAGGTGGCCGGTAAATGAGGATAACTGTCATGGAGGAAAGAGCTTTGAAGACGAGATATTCAAATGATGATACTGAAGGGAGGGTGAGTTCAGAGATCCGGAAGTTCTGATTATAGATAACGGCGAGTCCACCTCCACGGCGGGAGGGGCGGGGTTTGCAGATATAATTGTAGCCAGTGGGGGATGCTTGGTTAAGGGAAAAGAAGTCATCGGGTTGTTGCCAGGTTTCGGTGAGCAGAAGGAAATCCAGCGTGTTGTCAAGGATAAATTCATGAAGGGCAGGGGCTTTATTGTTAAGCGATCGGGTGTTAAGGAGGGCAAAGTTGGCCTGGTGAGAGGGTGGTGAGATGGGGGTAGGCTGGAAAAATCTGAGATTATCACAGTTAGCAGTGCGTGTGGGGGGGTAATGCAGTTGAGGAGGGACAGTGAGTGGATTTGCAAGTGATTGGAGAATAGATCTATTTGATGTGCGAATAGCACTGTAGTCCAGTCCGGGTTTTCTATGCAGCCAAACGGTGCGCTCAGCGCTAAGTGATCCAGCGGGGGAAGCACTCCGATGACGTGGGAGAGGTGCGACAAAGCGTGCAGGTGACCAGATGGATGGAATGGAATGTCCGTGGTGGAAGTAAACAAACTTGCGGCAAATGCTTCTGTGGATATAACGGTGTCGACGTAGAAGTCCGAGCTGTTTGATGACTGGGATGCAGGATGGAATGGAGAAGTTGATTAGTTCGACCAGTTGCAGAGTTGAATATATGAACATGATGCCGAGCGGAGGGACTGAGAGCTCCGTAATAGCAGTTAGTGATGGACTAGGGACACAGAGATGGAAAACTAATGTAAATGCTAAAATTATCCACGGCATGACAGGAGGAGATGAAAGTCTCGGTCACGGCTCACATCTGGTGGAGGTTGCCTGTGAGAAAGAGGTAGGCAATCGGTTTTGCCGCTATTGCAACTAGAATTAGCCGGCACGCGTTGATGAACGCGGGCAGCCAGCCTGCTAGCGGCTAACCGACGAGGCGACAGTCCGGTCGTGGTGCCCAAGCGGCTTCGGGAACTAGCTGAGAGACTGTCCAGAGGTAGAGGTACAATAAACACAAATAAAACAGGAACAAAGAAGGAATAGCAGACGGAATAGCAGACGGAGAAATAGCAGACGGAGAAGCGGCAAACAAACAGCGCCAGCGTCCTCTCCTCTGAGGAAATGAGGGTATGTTGTACATAAAACAAATACAGTATGCATGCATGCAGAGTGTGTATTTTACAGAGATTCATAATGTGTTTTGTTGATTAGTATCACCTCAAATGACTTCTCAAAACACAAATATGCATTTATTTGGAGGGGGGGGGGTTCCGGGGGGCACAAAGATTTTGGTCTCTTTGCTGCGACTTGATTATAAAATGCATAATATGCCAAATCATTATTATTATAGACAAGCTTAAAGCTACAGTACACTATGTAACTTTTGGCCCTCTAGTGGTTATAAAATAAAACTGCATGCATCTTGCGGAAGGACAGTGTTTTGGATGGGGTTCGGCTCTGCTCATCTGCGTGGATGAATGTGGTTTGATGCATCGTATACACTGGATACAGGACATCTTATCAGAACAAATGGACAAATAAATAACGAAAGAAAGGAAAAGACTGAAATTTGAAAACATGTCATCTGAGCAGATAATATTATGTGTTGTTTTTTTACTTATTGGAAACATTGATGTTTTAAAATAAATGACATTACAAGAGTTAGGCATCATTCCTTAACATTAGACATAACGATTGGTAGTATGATAAGGTCAAACGTTGTAAAGTTTTTATAACTGCAGGATTTTCTGGCCAAGTAGATTGTCATTATTACCAAGCAGTATTCAATATCATTTCAAGACTCGCATGTCCTTGGCAAGCCTAGGGCTAAAGGATTTATTTATATAAATTATTGCTGTTATGAAGAAAAATACAGACGTGTTCTAGCAATTGAAAAGTTCTGCACCGATTACAGTTTAATTATTTTATTATACACACACTGTGTGAGTGTGTGGGTGTGTGTGTGTGTGTGTGTGTGTGTGTGTTTAGACAACTATACATAAACATATCAATAAAATTGCTTACCTGTTGAGTAAGAAAAAAGCCATCTCTAGGTAACTCTTAAATCCTTTCAGATCTCGGAGTTGTCACCACCTCTGAAAAGAAAAGCCGATGTTGATTCAGGTTTTATTAAAGAATCTTTTGCTTTCCCTTTTGCTTGTAGACTGTGCTCGGTTTGGGGTTTCTTTGTTTTTACATAGAGATTCCCTGGACGTTTGCCATTTTGAATGATCCATGGTCAATTTGTCTCATTCGTTGTGACAACAAACTTTCAGCTTCAGCTACAGTATTCCCACACACGTGCTACAGTAGCCAGAACTTATTTTCTCTGCATATTTATATGACGTCAACATGCACTGGTGAATGATGTATGCAATTTCCCTAGAAACCCATCCCGGCAGCTCTAAAATATTTATAATATCATTATTATAGGTTTATCAAAGTGTATTTGGGTAAAGTAAATCTGTTCGATTTGCCATTGTGGGCAATTAACACTCAATTCCTTGGACAAAAATGCAATGTTTTAACCGTTTTAAGTTAAAACTTTTAACCATTGAGCAGCCTTGGAAATATTTGGTTATCAGCTTAATTCCACTGTCTGACATCATAAACCGTGTTCAGATTGAAGCCTTTTGCTGTCCTCCGGCACAGTTTTAACACAACATGTTGAGAACAATTGCTGCTTATGATGAGCCTTTGAACAGAAAAAAAACTGAATTCTTACAAAATGTAAAGCTAGTGGAGCTTTCTTTGGTCAGCTAGGCTATATTTGTTCACAAACTTTCTAAAGCTAATAATGAAAAACTATTGAGTTTATTTGATCATCTTTAGATCGCTTGGGAAATATAATATCAATGTAATGCAATCAATATCTTTGGGATGTTGGCATGCATGACCATGTCTTACATCACCATTCAGATTGATCAAAATTTCCATCGTAGATAAGGTAATACACATACCAATGGTGACATTATTTCAATGTCAACACAAACAAGATGAGCTTATTCTTTATCAGTTGTTTCAACTGCAATATTGCAAGCATTATAAAATTGAAGTAAATCTGTTTTTTAATGCAGATTCATCTGTAGCCTTCACTGGCCCCCATGGCCAGTCCTCCAGTCCAGAAAATCAGCTGTAATGTCTGTATCATCTTGCACTTGCATAACCAATACTCCCTGAAGCATAATAAACAATTTGATATACAAAAAAATCTGACTATCTATAGCTTGGTATTAATTAAAATTTCACAGCGAAGTTGTGCTGTCCCCACATGAGGACATCGATTTGTAGCTTTTTTCTCTCAATGAATAAATAAATAAATAAATTAAATGCATACTTATCAGGGGCTACTAGTTACAAATCAAAAAGGGAAATGACACATGCACACAGCACTCGCTTTTCAGTAGGATAATGAATTTAACCATAGTGATACTTACTGCAGTATTATGGTATCAATATAATAACCATGTTTTAATTTTGTGGTTACTTTGATTTTACTACAAAATACTATTGTGATACTATGGTTACTGTAGTAAAACCATGGTTATTTTTTGTAAGTGAAAGGTAAGGGTTAGGTTTAGGGGTATGGGTTGGTGTAGGTTTACTGTGGGATTCTAAATAAACACAATAAACATGCTAGTGCAAATAGCCTCTGACAAATTAAATTAGTTTGACTTTATCTGATTATTACATAATAGTGTCACTTTGCCAGTAACAAGCTACTTTGTCCAACATGTAGCGATGTACCGAGACACAATACTACACTGCTGCATTTTTTGTCACAATGTATTGAGCATGAAGCTTTGCAACAAAGCAAACTGAGGCAATAACCAAACATGCTCTCCAATATGGCTCTCTCATATGTAGCACTGGAAAGTAAGATTAATTTTAGTGAAATGGTTCATTCGGACGGTTCATGAAAATGAACTAATTAAAAAAAGATGATTCACCAAAGTTTAGGTCTTCTTTATTAAAGCTAAATATTTAGTCATATGCTAGTTGTATTGACTGTAAATCTTTTTCAGTTTAACGCTGTCACCCTATTTGAGATTATTCACTAATTCAAAAACATTTATTGATTTTGTTCCCCAAAAGTACAGCTGTGATAAAGTATCTGTTCCTGTATCTGTTATTTTAAAAACACTGCCCTATATTGTTAAAAAAAGATATTGCTCCCTTAATTAGCTTCAATGTACAGTAGCTGCTTTTTGATTCTAGCTTTTAGTGCAAACAACATATTTTTAGCTTCGCATGAGTCCAGTGGTTTAAACTACTTTTCTTATGCATATCTTTGAGCTTGTCAATTTACAGTTTCAAAGTAAAAAATGTTGGCTGTATTCCAAAGCCTTGTGTAATGCCTTGCTGTCTATTACCCACATAAGCAGCTGGATGTTGAATCAAATGCAAATCCATCACATTATAATTCATGTTGTCTACACTGGTCCAACAGTGGACAGATTCCCAATTCTATAGCTGATGCACTACAAATCTACTCCAGTCACTTTATTATCACTTTACTATATTTTAATATCATACTTGTAAATCATTTTTCCATTAATATTAATTAATGCCATTCATTATAGGTTTAAAAAAACCTTCAGTCTGTAACATTAAATTAAAGCCAGCTTGTTATGTTTCTAGTCTCTGGTTTACTAATTTAAAAGGTATTTTGTTTCTAACCACATGCACAGTATATGTAGTTTTAACAAAAATAATAGTACAATTAAATAAGTAGAGTAAATGTTTATATCAGTGGATCTCTCTTGAAAAGAAAGTAGCACATGTATTTCACCTATTTAGCCGTTGCTGAATTCTAGTCGAGCTCACAGCCGATTGGTTCGTGCTTTCTACACATCATTTAGAATGTTCAGTTCAACACTTCTAATGTCAAAAGCCTCAAGCCGTCGCAGTGCATTGCATAGCAACACAAGACGTGTCCAATGTAGACAGGGTGTACGGCAGCATCATAATTAATTTGGAACCACTTAAGGGAACAATTTTGAAAGCTTTACATAACCAGTAACCCTATACTGTACGTCATACTCACGAGAAGCACATAGGGGACTCCACTCACTATTGATTACGATATAGTTTGGGAGGTAGCGTGTTGCATGTCTGAAAGAAGGTATCTTTGAAGGCTGCATAATCATGCTGTCCACCTTTTGAAACAGCCTTTTCTTTGGGAGCATGCCTATTGTGCTTTGAAAAATGCTGCCTACATAGGTAGCTAACTAAGTTTTGGAATAGGGCGGTTGTATTCATTCATTCATAATTTGGTAATAATATTTTTTTGGCAGTGCTTGCCTTGCTGGTATAGATTAATTATAAACCTCCAGCATAAATTTATCCATCAAACTGGTTTCATCTGTTGAGTCTTTGAGAAAATGCTCCAATGTACTGCATGAGATAGAAGAGTCAAACGTGAAAATATTCAGCTTTCTTCCCACGTATACTACATAAGGTTTAAGTTGTTCAGAGTATTGTGTAGTTCCTCAACATGAAACAAGTATAGTACTTCAACATGAAACTAGGGTAGTACCTCAACGTGAAACAGCTTTTTTTGGAAGAATTGTATACTATTCGGTAAATGTTTTATAAGAACAAGTTGGCTTTACATGAATCAATTGAGTAGGGACAGTGTGAAGCAACTAATCCTCAATGCTGTAACCTTGCTTCAGTATAAATGAATGGTGCACTTTTACACCCTGAGGAGCAAGCCTTGTAGGAAATTAAAAATATCTGCTATCAGTGTAAGAACTTGGTGCCAATTTTCAAACACAGACCCCATTAATGGGACCATTTCTAATGATAGCTGTGTAATTTAATTTAGCTCTGTCAGAGATTCATTTACAGCTTAAAGTCATTGAAAAGGAATTGTTCTTACAGACACTTTCCATTTCAGAAATGCTCCTGCTTTACCTCTGTTTCTTTCATCCTTGTTCTAAAGAGAGAGCAATTCCATTCTGCAACCACAATAAGATTGTAAGGGGACTAAATAATGTTTCGTCTTTATGCTTCATAAGCAATAGTATAGGTGGGTAGCTGACTTGAAATACATCTGGGAAACTGACATACTGTGGTGTGAAATGCTATACTCCTTTAAAAGCTATTATCAACAGCAGTCAGTAGTGACTTGCTATATGTAATTTGTTTTGAAATTTCCATCGTTCATCAACATTAAATGTAGGAAATTAGAATAATGGTTTGCTTATGACTTTTAGCTTATGCCTGCATTATTCTCCGACCATTAATGGAAGGACTTTAGCTCAATAAGGGGATTAACAATTAATTCAGGGAATATAAAAATAATTCATGTTTATGTCCTATCAAAGTCTATGGCCAGCAATTCATTTATTAGAACGTAATGTTAATTCGGTAACATTTTCTATGAAGCCCATATTTATAATGCATTGTAAAGGCATTATACATGCATTATACTGCATTCATAATAGGAGTGTGCAGCGGAGCCATTATCTATATTTGTATCTGTATCTGTTCACATGACAAAATTATCTGTATCTGTCTCTGTATTCGTATAGAACCGGGTGTGGCGGGGCTTAAACCGGAAGTGAGTCAAAACTAAATGAAACACCCATTTTTAAGTTTTACTCTTACATTTATAGTTTCTATTAATAAAATATGCCTTGTAAATGCCTTTTCATAATAATAGCCTAATAATAATAATAATTATTATTATTATTATTGTTTTTATTATAGCTATTATTTAAAAAATATAATTTTATCCTTTTTTTTCTTATCAGATGAAGCTGAATTTGTAGGCTACATTAACTGTGGAATATGTTGTTTTAATATTAATATCTGCCTGAAACAGAATTTACATTTGTCTGTGCATGTATAACAACATTATTCTGGAGGCAAGAGTTGTCAGGCTAATTAAGCCTCCGAGAGGGATAAAGGCCGACTGTGGAAGGTGGTGCGACGAGAGAGAGATAATTTACAGTCAGCTGACCGCCATGTGTGTTTGTGTCGTTTGTTTAAGTTTTTCATTAAACTATTATTTATATTGTCAAGCCGGTTCTTGCCTCCTCCTTTCCATTGAACTGTTTTACACTGGTGCCGAAACCCAGGAAGAAGGAGGGATACGCTGTAGTAGAGTTCTCGCCACTGGCGAATGATCAGACTCTGGTCGCTGCCATCTCACATGACGCTGAAACGGCGTTTGATATGGTAGAATGGGATAATTTTTTTACGATTTTGGAAATATACAGGTTCGGGAATACTTTTATTGGATGGATTAAGTTAGTTTATAGACACCCTGTAGCAGCAGTGCAAACAAATTGGATTATTTAAATTAAATTGATAATGTTTTTATTATTTTACTTTGGATACCGGCACCTGGGAAAGTTTCACTCTTTCCCTCTTATTGTTCTGTCTTACCCTGTTACCCTTACCAAATTAGCAGCCACGATAAGAAAGAAGGATGATTTTCCAGGGGTGGTGGCGGGTGGAGTGGCGCATAAGCTTTTGCTTTATGCAGTTGATATTTTATTATTTGTCTCTGACCCTACTTGATCTATGCCTTGCCTCCACAGAATTATTAATTCCTTTTCTAAGTTCTCAGGATACAGAATGAATTGGTCTAAATCCAAAGCTTTGGCCCTGACAGCATACTGCCCAGTAACGGCTTTTCAGCCAGGCGCCTTCCAGTGGCCCAAATAGGGCATTAAGTATTTGGGGTTTTATTTTATTCCATGAAATGTGTGTGATTTAGTTCTAATTAATTTTGACACTTTAATAAAAAGGCTTTCGAACGATGTGGGCAGGTGGGCTTCATTACATTTATAGATGATTGGGAAGGTTAATGTTTTTAAAATGAATTGCATTCCAAAATTCAATTACCTGCTAAATTTTCTCTCTGTAGAGAGAAAGGTGGGCTAGGCCTGCTATTTTATACTCAGACATTTGGCTCACTGGTCGCTTCCACCTGAGAGAACCTCTCCCTGGTTTTGTATTGAACAGGAAGTTCTTGAGCCTATTTCGCCATTGCAAAGCCTTTCTATCAAACTAACCAGAGAAGTTAAGTTACAGCCCATTATCTCGCATTTGCACGAGTGTTTAATTCTGACATTTATTTAAATGTTGCTTCGAGCATATGGCTGAACCCAAAATGATGTATTAACAAATCCCTTTTCTGCTGGACAGAGTGGATTGCGAGGGAGGTAATACGCTCAGTGACCTATATGAGAGTGGAGTGTTGAGATCCTTTGAAAATATGGTTCAACATTTTGGGATCCCCAGTTCTCAATTCTTCACATATGTACAGCTGTGCCATATGCTCTGTACTATTTTTGGGAGTAGCATACACCCCCTAGAGCAGCTTTTACTCTGGGAGTGTGTGATTAGTGCTTTTGTAAAAGGCCATGAGGCATCAGTGTTTTGCTCTCTGCTAATTCAGAGTCTGGGGGACGGAGCTTCAACTTCTCTCAAGATATTACGGGAGAAAGATTTACACAAGGAATTTGTCATGATTCACTGATGTTTGCATTGTTTTTCTCCCCTGTCATCTGTTCCTCTGGACTACTCTTCAAATAATTCCCTGCACTCTTCACTGCCAGCTGTCCTAGATTGTTTTCACCTGTCTTTCATTTACTCATTAACCATTGTGTATATAATGCCCTGTTGTTTGCTTAGTCTTTGTCAATTGTTATGTGTTTTGACCTCCTGTTTATTTACCTGTTCCCATCGTGGTTGTTTCCTTTTTTCCTGTGTTTTCCCATAGTGGATATTTCTTTTGTTGCTGTGTTTACCCCATTACATTGTACCTTGTTTATGTTATTTAATACAGTTTCACCGCACCTAGATCCAGCTCCTGTACTCCCTTCCAATACGTTACAGAACATCTGACCACACAAATGGATCTAGCGACGATGTTCTTCCAGATGAGCTGGGAGGATTTGCCCATTAGGGAATACTCCCTTCAATTCAGTGCCATTGCCAGCTTCTCTGGATTTGAGGACTCCCATCTTAAGTCGATCTAACGGATTGGACTATTAACTCATCGGTGGAGGGATTTGCCAGAGAAGGGAGACCACACTTGGAGGGAGTGTGTCAGGTTAACCCAGGAAGAACTCGCTGCGGAGGATCCTCCTCTCTCAATCCCGGTTCCGGCTTCCGAGTCTTCCACGCCTGCGTCTGCTCCACGCCAAGTCACAGCCACGTCTGAGTCTGCTCCATGCCATGTCACAGCCACATCTGAGTCATCTCCATGCCATGTCACAGTCCAGCCTTCCACGGCTCTTGTCTCCAAATTGAATTATCCATCACTGATATCGGTGCATAGGGCATAGTGTTTTGACATCCTGTTTATTTAACTGTTCCCATCGTGGTTGTTTCCTTTGTTCCTGTGTTTTCCCATCATTAATGTTTCTTTTGTTCCTGTGTTTACATTGTACTATGTTTATCTTATTAAATACAGTTTCACCGCACCTAGATCCAGCTCTTGTACTTCCAATACATTACATTATTGGAGGAGGGAGTGTGGCCTATTATTCAAAAAAAATCAAGTCTACATCTACATATGCAAGGGTGCGCCTTAAAATTTCATTTTAGGGCGGTCATTAATGTAGGGTATAAATATATAAAAAAATTGGGTCCTAGCCAGTGTTTTGAACAGCAGGCAGGTTATCCTTTGGGGATGGAAGTCGGCTTGAGTGCCCTCATTTCAGGAGCGGTGCATAGATATGGGCAGGGTGGCGGCATTTGAAGAAATGTCATATAGAAGGCATGGAAACTTGGAGCAATTTAATAAGAAAATGGGGCATCTATTTGGCATTATTGGAAGGCTCTCGGGGAGGGGAAGTGGAGAGAGATGTGCAGTTTTAAATATGTGTGATTTTTTTTGTGTATATTCTCAAGTTGGACCACAGGGAAATTTGTTGAGGGTCAGGGTGGGGTTGGGGATTGGGAGGGCAAAAGGGAATTATGGGGATTAAAAGTTGATTCGGTGCATATATGTTTCCTTTTCTGTTTCATGTGTCTGAATCAGTAAAAGTGTTAATCAGAAAAGAAAAAGAAATATCATATGGATGTCTATAGGAACACATTGCTTTTGTCACTTTACTTAAAGAATACCTATTATATTACAAATATATATATATATATATATATATATATATATATATATATATATATATATATATATATATATATATAATTCTAACTTCTGTATCTGCAGAAATATATATATATATATATATATATATATATATATACACTCACCTAAAGGATTATTAGGAACACCTGTTCAATTTCTCATTAATGCAATTATCTAATCAACCAATCACATGGCAGTTGCTTCAATGCATTTAGGGGTGTGGTCCTGGTCAAGACAATCTCCTGAACTCCAAACTGAATGTCAGAATGGGAAAGAAAGGTGATTTAAGCAATTTTGAGCGTGGCATGGTTGTTGGTGCCAGACGGGCCGGTCTGAGTATTTCACAATCTGCTCAGTTACTGGGATTTTCACGCACAACCATTTCTAGGGTTTACAAAGGCCTACCAGAGCATTGTTTCTGACCATGTCCATCCCTTTATGGCCACCATGTACCCATCCTCTGATGGCTACTTCCAGCAGGATAATGCACCATGTCACAAAGCTCGAATCATTTCAAATTGGTTTCTTGAACATGACAATGAGTTCACTGTACTAAAATGGCCCCCACAGTCACCAGATCTCAACCCAATAAAGCATATATATATATATTCTTCCAAGTTGGTAGAATCGCCATATGTTGCAGCCTCCCTGAACATGTGCCAGTCGTGACTGCATCTAAAAAAATCATAACCAATCATTATAAATATATTTAAATAAGGGCTGTCGATTTAACACGTTAATAACGTGCAATTAATTTTACGAATAATAACGCGTTAAAAAAATTTACGCATTTAATCGCAAAGCTTTCCTGAGAAATTCAAGCTTGTAGTACCACCTGTTTTCTCCAGAGGGCAGTAAGTGAAATTTCAGCTGTTTGAGCAACACACAGTTTATTACAGTGACCAAAACATTAACAACTCCAGCAGACACACACACACACAAACATGCGTTACGTTCTTGCGTTCAAAACACTTGAAGGAGCGCAAATGCGAACCAAGGGATCTCAAGATGTGTTTAAAGATTGAGTATTAAACTATATTTAACTTGACACAGTGACCTAAACGTTTTACTTTTATGACGCAACACACCCGAGACGCGACACAAATGTCTGACACAGGTCGTACGGTCTTTACCTCACAAATATTTAATTACCAACAAGGTTAAGGAGGTGTCTTTTAAACTGTTACCCAGTCAATCTTTTTTTAAGAAACATGCTCCCTGAAATAGATCCACTTTGCTCCTTCTGTAATGCTGTAGATTAATCTGCCCCTCACCTTTTTTGGGAATGTGTCCACACTGTAGTTTTTTGGAGAATTTTTTTTTGTTTGTACTTACCTCTATTTCAATTACTTTTTCTTTGCTTTATAAAGACCAATAAAGTTTTGATAACTTAAGTCAATATTTTCTGATTAATCTTTTTAATTTTCTTGCCAAGTTATTTATACATAAGTGTAAATTTATGTCTATAAAGCCCCTATTTGCACTTTTTTGTAAAGACTTGAAATATTATTTAAATACTCTTTGTACCTCCAACAACTCCAAAGCAATGAAAACCATTGCACTATGTAATGAATATAATGTCTTGGCATTATTGTAAAATATATCTGTAGTATTGTGTACTATGTGTACCCCTGGCTTGTTTAAAAAAATAAATAAATGTCTGACGCAGATGTACATTGTCCTTAAACAAGCCCTCATAATAAATCTACAACTGATTGACATATTCACTTGTGAAATGAATTGCTGTGAACTGTGTGCCAATGATTGAGTTATGATCAATAATATGGTAGTAAACAATACATTGTATTCTAAAGCCGCTTTTTGAATGGTCTTATCAATGATTAGCTCTTCTGCCACAAGAATGTAATGCATTTTAGTGATTTGAATATATATATATATATATATATATATATATATATATATATATATATTTATATATTTTATATATTTAAAGATAACTATGTATAATTATTTCATCATTATATATTGAATTATTGTTATATGAGGGGCGTTTTCAGCAAATATTTCTATATGCGATTAATTGGGACACATGTAATTAATCGATTACAAATCTGAATTGATTAACAGCCCTAATTTAAATATATTACCACCAGATGGGATTCTATTAGTGTCATACTGTAGCTGTCATGATTCCCCGTTGTCCTCACTGTGTTCTCTGTTTCTCTTGTCACGTCTCCATGTGGTCCGTCCCGTGTTTTCTGTTTCACCCTCGCCAGTCACGTTCCGTGTCGCCCTTCCTGGTTATCCGTCCCGTGTTTTCTGTTTCACCTAACACGCTCCCTGTCATTTCTTCCTTGTTGTCCGCCTGTGTTTCACTGTCTCTGTTAAAAACTACACTTCCCTTCTTCCTCACTCCTCATCACCGCTGTCACAGCGTTATTGTCCGCACCTGTCGCTTGTTTTGTTATCATTGTGTCTGTGTATTTAACCCTGTTTATTTCTCCATTCCCCTGTCGGTCTTTGATGTTCGTGGATGCCTGTTACCCGTGCTCTCTGCCTTTGTTTACTTCCCGTTTACCCGTTGTATGCCCTCCCTGTTTTGTTTTACCTTTTCCCATCGTGGATGTTTTCTTTGTTCGTGGTTTTTGTTACTCAATAAATCTTCCGCTGCAAGTAGATCCTCGTCCTGTGTCTGCCTTCACCGTCATTTGTGACAGAAAGACCGACCATTTATGGATCTAGCAGCGGTTTTCACCGAACTGGCCCGGGCAAATTTTCCCGTCCGTGAGTACTCACGGCTCTTCTCCACGGTCGCCATCCACACCGGGTTCGACGACGCTTCCCTGAAGACCATCTACCGGGTCGGGTTATCGTCAGCCCAGTGGTGGGAAGTGCCGGAATTCGGAGAGCACACGTGGAGGGAGTACGTGAGTCTCACCCTGAAGAAACTCGCGGCCGACGAACCACCCCTCGAGATTCCGGCTCTCGAGCCTGAGCCCATGCCTACCCAGATCAACGAGCCAGCGCTGCCAACTTCGTCTGCCCGGAGGAGGAGGAGGAGAAGACAGGCTTTCGCCTCCCGGCTCATGCCTATCACGGTCTGCGAGCCAGAACCCCCGCCTGCCCCGGTCAGCGAGCCAGAGCCCACGCCTGCCCCGGTCTGCGAGCCAGAGCCCACGCCTGTCACCGTGAGCGAGCCAGAGCCTACGCATGTCACGGTGAGCGAGCCTGCGCCCACGCCAGCCACGGCCAGCGAGCCTGAGGCCACGCTGACCAGGAACAGCGTCCCAGCTTCGCCAGTCGCATCAGCCCGGAGGAAGAGGAGAAGGGGAAAGGTCTCTGCTCTCCAGCCTCCGCCTGCCGCAGCCCCGTGCCCTAAACCCCTCTTGGCTC
This sequence comes from Xyrauchen texanus, assembly GCF_025860055.1. NCBI lineage: Eukaryota > Metazoa > Chordata > Actinopteri > Cypriniformes > Catostomidae > Xyrauchen > Xyrauchen texanus. The sequence goes on along the minus strand of NC_068314.1, from coordinate 15,482,005 downwards.
CGCCCTCAGCGCCCAGCGAACACGAGCCGGCGCATACCACGGTAACCCAGCCAGTGCCTGTAGCCTCAGAGGTCAGTGAGCCAGCGCCTGTCATCTCAGAAGTCAGTGAGCCAGTGCCTGTAGCCTCGACCGTCCCTGTCTTGTGGCCGCCTCCCAGGCCTCCTCGAACTGTCCCGGTCCTGTGGCCACCTCCCGGGTCCCCCGAACCGGCCCTTGCCCAGTGGCCAGCTCCCAGGCCCTCTAAACCTGTCCCTACCCGGGGGACGTTCCCCGGGCCGCCCGACCCGGTTCCCTGCACACAACCCCAGAGACTGCTTACCTGCCCTCTCGGCCTCCCTGGTCTTCCTGTCTGCCCCTTGTGCCCCCGTGGACTGCCTAATTGCCCCTTGTGCCCCCGTGGTCTGCCAGTCTGCCCCCTCGGCCTCCCAGGTCTGCCGGTCTGCCCTTTTTGCCCCCATGGACTGCCTGGTGGCCCCTTGTGCCCCCATGGACTGCCTGTTTGCCCCTTTTTTCCCCATGGACTGCCTAATTGTTCCTTGTGCCTCCTTGGTCTGTCTCTGTGTCCCTTGTACCTCCTTAGCCTGTCTTTGTGTCCCTTGTGGCGCCTTTGGTCTGTCCGCTTTCCCCCTTGTCTAGCCCCTCTCGCCTTGAACATTTGTTTATCCCTGCTGTTTTTTCCCTTCTGTTTATTAAGTCCGTCTGGAATCCGGCCCTTTTGAGGGGGGATTCTGTCACGATTCCCCGTTGTCCTCACTGTGTTCTCTGTTTCTCTTGTCACGTCTCCATGTGGTCCATCCCGTGTTTTCTGTTTCACCCTCACCAGTCACGTTCCGTGTCGCCCTTCCTGGTTATCCGTCCCATGTTTTCTGTTTCACCTAACACGCTCCCTGTCATTTCTTCCTTGTTGTCCGCCTGTGTTTCACTGTCTCTGTTAAAAACTACACTTCCCTTCTTCCTCACTCCTCATCACCGCTGTCACAGCGTTATTGTCCGCACCTGTCGCTTGTTTTGTTATCATTGTGTCTGTGTATTTAACCCTGTTTATTTCTCCATTCCCCTGTCGGTCTTTGATGTTCGTGGATGCCTGTTACCCGTGCTCTCTGCCATTGTTTACTTCCCGTTTACCCATTGTATGCCCTCCGTGTTTTGTTTTACCTTTTCCCATCGTGGATGTTTTCTTTGTTCGTGGTTTTTGTTACTCAATAAATCTTCCGCTGCAAGTAGATCCTCGTCCTGTGTCTGCCATCACCGTCATTTGTGACAGTAGCTTTGGCCTGATAAGTAATTAATTAATTGCTTTTATTCAATTTATAATGGTGTAAACGCTTACTAATTTAAAATTGTTCTCTGGCATTAGACTTTATGAGATACTAGGTGTATAAAGAGTGTTACATAAGACATTATGTGACATGATTAAGCTGAATGATCAGTTAGTATTCAACAAACAGATTCGATGATTGCATCAGAATGGGACCAGGCTAATTAAGCATTGGATTCACTGATTCAAATTTATAAACCCAGAAATAAATGAGTGCCACAAATTATGCCTTCTGTCAGTTGGCAGGGACAACTTTCCTCAAATTCTCTGTGTTGGCAGCACATAGTAATTCTACTGGATTTAAAGGGTAATAGCTTGCATTGTGTTATGAAAGATCTCCAGTCTTAATCTCCTCATTGGGAAATATTGAAGGAAATATAGATTGTTAAAGGTTTGATGAGAAATCTCAGACCTGTCCTAAAATTTTTTCATAGTTAGTGAAGATGCATTGTTATTTTTACTAAAGCCTTTAATTACTCACATTTTCCAGAAAATTAAAGAACAAATAGTAATAAACATAATAATATAGTAATAATAGTAATAAATAAACATCGTCTGATCTAATATGAGAGCAATGTATATCATTAAGAAGGTGAGATATTCAAATAAGCCCATTTGGGTTTCAAACCATGTCTGCATAGATCTTTTCTGTTTTGCATTCTTGCATTGCTCTTTTATTCTCATGGTGTTAAATAAACAAACAAATTCTGAACTTCCAAAACTATAATTACCCTGGTGTGGACTTGAGTCATGAAATTCATTAGTTTCCCATGCATTTCTCATGGAATCGAATTTTGGTTAGAACCAAGCAATTAAACAAATTGTAAAAGCAGCAAAATAACATTTTGACCCATGACCCAACTCCACCTAATGGATGAAGGCTGAACAGTTTTGCATATGGGAGGTAAGTACACAACTGTTCAAAAGTTTAGGGTCATTTACTGTATTTTTATTTTTTTTTTTCACATTTTAGAATAATAGTAAAGTCATCACAACTATGGAATAATAAAAATGGAAATATGGGAATTATGTTGTGACAAAACAAAATCCAAAATAAATCAAAACTTTGTTATATTTTATCATCATCATAGTGGCCACACTTTGCCTAGATTTTGCAGAAATGTACACTTGCCATTTTCTCTGAGGTATCACCCTGGGATGCTTTTTAAACAGTATTGAAGGAGTTCCTATCTATATGCTGGGCACTTAGTGGCTACTTTACTTTATTTTTCGGTCCAACGTATATATATATATATATATATATATATATATATATATATATATATATATATAAAATTGTAGTTTTGTAATTAAATTAATATGTTTGCAAAATTATATTTTTGTCTACTAAACTTATTTCAAACATTTAAGCATATGCCCTCAGGTCAAAAGGTTTTTAAGATCATGAGAAACATTTTGGGCAAGTGACCCCAAACTTTTGAACAGTAGTGTAGTTTAACACTGAATGTCCAAAAGTACAGTGCATCTGGAAAGTATTCACAGCGCTTCACTTTTTCCACATTTTGTAATGTTACAGCCTTATTCCAAAATGGATTAAATTCTTTATTTTCCTCAAAATTCTACAAACAATACCCCATAATGACAAAGCGAAAGAAGTTTGTTTGAAATCTTTGCAAATTTGTTAAAAATAAAAATCGAAATAAATCACATGTACATAAGTATTCACAGCCTTTGCTCAATACTTTGTTGAAGCACCTTTGGCACCAATTACAGCCTCAAGTCTTTTTGTGTATGATGCTACAAGCTCAGCACACCTATTTTTGAGCAGTTTCTCCCATTCTTCTTTGCAGGACCTCTCAAGCTCCATCAGGTTGGATGGGGAGCGTCGGTGCACAGACATTTTCAGATCTCCCCAGAGATGTTCAATCAGGTTCAAGTCTGGGCTCTGGCTGGGCCACTCACACATTCACAGAGTTGTCCTGTAGCCACTCCTTTGTTATCTTGGCTGTGTGCTTAGGTGGTTGTCCTGTTGGAAGATGAAACTTTGCCGCAGGCTGAGGTCCAGAGCGCTCTCAAGGATGTCTCTGTACATTGCTGCATTCATTTTTCCCTCGATTCTGACTAGTACCCCAGTTCCTGCCACTGAGAAATATATAAATGATGCTGCCTCCACCATGCTTCACTGTAGGGATGGTATTGGCCAGGTGATAAGAGGTGATAAGATAATTCAGGCTAAAGAGTTCAATATTTGTTTCATCAGACCAGAGAATTTAGTTTCTCATGGTCTGAGAGTCCTTCAGGTGCCTTTTGGCAAACTCCAGGGGGGCAGTCATGTGCCTTTTACTGAGGAGTGGCTTCCATCTGGCCACTCTACCATACAGGCTTGATTGGAGTGCTGCAGAGATGGTTGTTCTTCTGGAAGGTTCTCCTCTCTCCACAGAGAAACGCTGGAGCTCTGTCAGAGTGACCATCAGGTTCTTGGTCACCTCCCTGACTAAGGCCTTTCTCTCCCGATCACTCAGTTTGGCCGGGTGCCAGCTCTAGGAAGACTCCTGGTGGTTACAAACTTTCTCCATTTATAGATGAAGGAGTCCACTGTGCTCATTGGGACCTTTAATGCTGCAGAAATTTTTCTGTTCCCTTCCCCAGATCTGTGCCTCGATACAATCCTGTCTCGGAGGACTACAGACAATTCCTTGGACTTCATGGCTTGGTTTGTGCTGACATGCACTGTTAACTGTGAGACCTTATATAGACAGGTGTGTGCCTTTCCAAATCATGTCCAATCAACTGAATTTACCACAGGTGGACTCCAATCAAGTTGTAGAAACATCTCAAGGATGATCAGTGGAAACAGGATGCACCTGAACTCAATTTTGAGTGGCATGGCAAAGGCTGTGAATTCTTATGTACATGTGATTTTTTTATTATTATTTTTTGTGTTATATTTTTTTACATATTTGGAATTCTGTAAATGTAAAATGAAAGTGAATCTGGAGTGCTATTAATGGAACATGCTCAGCACAGTCATTAGCAAAATAACTCAGAGCACTTTTACTCTAAACACAAGATGGAATCTGTGGATCAAGTATAGAACTGCTCTGAAACAACTAAAGATATTGTATCTTACTTGCGCATACATGTAATGCACTAGAGGCAGAACAGAGCCGTGCAAAGACAAGCAGTGAGCAGCATGTTCAAACCTTGTGGTTTAATAATAGCCCATGGTCATATTCTGATTTTATTTAAATAAATTACTAAGCCTTAGGTGATAGCAGATTTGAAATTTTTGCTACCTGAAGTAAATTTTCACTCTGCTATTGTCCAGACTGATCTCACTTTGAATTTGGAAACAGGTCTAACTGTCAATTGTCATTTTTTATGCTTAACTCGGTCTGTGCTTGCCGAAATTCAAAGCACTGCCCCCAGTAGCTGAAGCAGGAGGTGTTTTTTAAACTTAAGGACATGTGCAAGCTCCAATTTACGGATGAAATGCCCACAGAGGGGTGCCAAAAGCGAGTTGAAAAGTAGATTGTTTTTAGTTGTTAAGGATCTAAAACAGTGAAGAGGAATGCACTACTAACTCTACCCCCAAACCAATACTGAAACTGAAACCCCAACCCTAAACCCAAACATCATTGGAGTAAAAAAAAATTATCTTAGAGGGAAAAATTAAACCTTCGAATTGCACTTATCAATGATTATACAAATGTGATTACTTCCAGGTTTCAATTTCGGACAATAACCCGAATTTACCACACTGCTGGTGCAACAGGCAATCAGTTGCACCTCAGCGAAAGATAAACACACTTGAAATGATGCAAAAATGCCTGCTGTGAGATTATTCTTGCAAGTAAGTTGGCAGAATGAGGCCGATTTCTGGGTACTGGAACATTTGGTAGCAATATGCCGACTTTCCGTGCAATCATGTTGGATTGTCACACAAGTCCCAGAGGCAAATTATTACTGCAATACCACCAAGACTGTTGGGTAAGCGACAGACTTAAAGTGGATGCCTAAAAGCTTATTAGATCAGCTTCTAAATGACAGAGTGGAGAGTTTAAAATGTTCCTGTCATATTAAGTGTTTTATCTCTACTGACATTTTTGGGACTAATAAGATAAATATGATTGAGGGCAGTGGGGCCTTTGAATTTCAACAAATAATCTCTTTCTATTAATTGTTTTGCCACACATGTTCCTTGAGGGCCCTTTTTGTTTTTTATAGCTGATTTCTGTGCTAGAAACTAAACCACTAATAAATTATCTTTTCCTTCTGGCCATTAGGGATTTTCATTTTCCTAAATAATTTTGTGGGGGTTCCCTGCTAACAGTATTTCCTTTTTCCCAGTAAGTGCTTTAATGCTGGCAATTGTTTACATGTACAATTGATTTGATCTTTTTGCAAAACAAACAGAATTTGCATTATTTTATGTGCCACAGCCAAGGGTTTAGCATGTTTTATTAACTGACATCCTATATTTTCTTTGCCCCATTTTAAATTTAGGAATAGATCATCCAAAAAGACCTTCACTGTTTACTCACCCACATGTTGGTCCAAACCTGTATGCTGTTATTTATTCAGTGGAATAAAATATATGTCAAGATATATATTTTTATGACCACAGCTGCCAAGTTCAAAAAAATTATAAATAAATAAAAAGAAAAAATATTCATATGGTGATGAAATGTCATGCAGGCAGATATGATCCATGTTTTAATCAAGCTAGCTCTGCAGGGTCATAGAATAAAAAAACTGTCTATTAGTAGCATGTAAAGGCACTAACATGGGATGTGGTAACCGTGATTTCCCTATTCATTTGGGGATTGGGAAAGAGGCACCAGACAGCTAAACAGAGACACCTCTTCTTGCGAAGCCTGTTCACGAGAATCCAATCGCATTTTCACGAAGGACTGTTTGCGGCACACGCTATGAACGTTTTTATTTTTTAGCTTTTTGTGACTGCTGCATGTCATTGTTCAATCACAGTTGATTTTAATCAATTGGTTAGTTCCCTTCAGAACAGTTTGAAATGACTCCCTATTTTTTAGCATTCACTATAAAGAGAATGAAATAACGATTGGGTGTTTTCGTTCAGCCAATCTCTGCCGACCAGTCACATTTATTTAAGTCAAGTTCTATTCTTGGTCAAACTGTTTTATGGAGAAATTACACATTTTACAGATACAAAAGCAATATTAACATTATATATATCATAATCGGCGAAGAAGGCAACAACAATGAACTTACGTTGGTCAGATGGATGCAAACAGTTTTGAATAATGAGAGAAAGTTGAACTCAGCAGTATCCATCCATCCATTCATTTTATCTTATGTAGGTTATCTTATGTAGGTTCATGGGGTAAACTCAGCTGTATAAACTTTTTTATTTCATAGTGTGCTTTCTTTCCCTTTAATCTCACATGCTCTGACCTATGTCTGTTACAAGAAGGTTCATGTAATATGAGACAGACACACTAGGTAGTAATAAATAATTGATCTTTACATTTCGTAATCAATGCATAACATTTTGTCACCACGATGCATCGATGCATTTTTCCACTCATAGATGCAACAGATGGAGATGTTTAAAGAAACAAAAACGATTTTGTAACATGCAAATCAAAGTATTAAAAATGAAAATATTTGATGATAATTTCTATTTTTTTCTAGTTAGTTTTGAACAATGTATGATAGTTTCAGTTGTTTTATTTTTTGGGAAAATTGTAGATTTATTTTTATTTTTATTTCTAGGTTATTTTTTGGAATTTCTTAAAAAAATGTCAGGTTTCAGTTTCAGTTACCTATAATAACCTTGGTGTATATCCTTCACAAATTCTACTTTTGTGTTCAGCAGAACAAATTAAAATGAGTTTTTGAGTAAACTACAAGAGATAAATATGTTTGATAAATGGAATTTGTTAAAATGTCTCGGTTTAGGAAAAAAGTCAGTATGAAAGGTAACATTGCTGATAGCATAATACCACATAATTTGCAACTGCCTATAAATTGACCACTAAACCCTGTTATTTGTGGTGTGCGGGTCATGTTGAATGATCACTGGTGTTTGGAAAAGGTGATTGATGAAAACTGTGGTCCACAGACGGCAAGCTGACATTTGCGGGTTATTACGTTTGTTAAACACAATCTGTTTATGCAGATGACTAAATTCAATGGCTGATGGCTAACGGTCTGATGGCTGATGAGCAACAGTTAACACAAATTAGACCCGGTCCATTTACACTGAGGGGTCTTTGCTTGTGGATGGAAAGGGATGTGTGGATTATTGCATGATGTTTTCAGAAACAGTTGAAGGTGTAAATTTGAAGATACTTGCATGGTGTCCATTTGTTCCTTAGTCTCAGCTTCAGACTGTGCCATGCAAGATTATATCCCCTCTCAGAATCTTGTCCAAAATAAGCTTTTTAGCCAAAGGTCTGGATACACAAGACTACATGTCTTTAAGTCTTGGGACAGGTTGAGAAAACATTGTAAAGTTCCTGAACCACTAACTGTGGATGTTTTGACTCTACAGCCAAACATTGGACCTCATGCAATTTTATTAGTGGCTCAATTACAAAGCCCTGGCATGTAATCCAGTTAGGCTGGGCTGCTGGCCTGAGCAAGGGATAAAAAAGGCCTACTGCCATCATCTGCCGCATGAACACAGAGCCCAGACCCACAATCCCTGTATTAAATGCCTGGGCAGCCTGGCAAAAAAACAGATGCCCATCTGTGTGCAGATAAGACCATTAACAAATGTTCTATGTGTGAATGCAAAAATATCATTGTAAAAGATTCAAGGATGAGACCGATTCATTATGATAAAGGGTTGAGCCTGAGACCAACTCACATATCATAATAGGAACTGAATGCTTTTTAGACCCGATCCATCTCACAGTGTGTCAGAGTCAACTTTCGTGCAAAGAGCATTTAGATGTTCTCATACAGTCTGGAATATAATTGGGCAATCCATTGCTATTGTGGTGAAGATACACCTATGGCCTGTGGAGTTTCTGCTATCTCCATTCCTAGGAGCATTAATTCAGAGCACACAGGCAAAGTTGAGATACACATCCAAGGCAACAACTCATTGTGACTTGCATTGGTCTGTTCCAAAATCTAATGAGCTGCCTCACCGTCTACATAGGTGGCTATCTTCTAAGGCAGCATTGTTGGGTGCTTCGTTCAGGAGCGGTGTTGGTTATTAGCAATAATCAATAATTATCAAAGATAATTATTAATTATTAAAATCAATAGAACATTGATTAGAATCAACATTAGATTTTTAATCCTTCAAATCAACAATCATCAAAGATAACCATCAATTATCAAATTCAGTAGAATATTAATTATTATCAAAGATAATTATTAATTAATAAAATCACTAGAACATTGATTAGAATTAACATTAGCTTATTGATCCTTCAAATCAACAATCACCAAAGATAATTGTCAATTATCAAAATCACTAGAATATTAATAAGGATTAATTTTGCCGGGGCACCACCTTGGAATTAGGGACTAATAACCAGACAGTAGAGCAGTCTCACTATAAGATTGTTCTCTTTGGAAAGTCGACGTCAGGAGAACATCGACATTCAAAGAAAAACAATGAAGGCTTGAATCCAAGCACTGACATCCCCTGCCAGTCATTTACACAGGTGCACAATACCATAGATAGCACAATAGAACAATACCAAAACACTTCTCTTTGAAGTATAACAAAGTTTATTAATGCAGTAATATCAATTAATAATCAATACAATGCAGTCAATAAACTTCTGAATTCAAACTACAAACTAAACAGTAACATGATTAGATATGGGAACAAATAAGCCTATAATACATGGGAGGAAGGTATATGTGTGTGTGTGTGTGTGTGTGTGTGTGTGTGTGTGTGTGTGTGTGTGTGTGTGCTCATGTGTGTGTGTGTGTGTGTGTAAGGAAAGAAGGAGTGCACAAAATGGCAGACGTGACTCTCTTGGAGGGTACGTCACACAAATGTGGGCGGAGAGACTGGTTGATGGCGTCTGCCATGTCTCCGCTGGTACTGTAAGTTAGGGACAAAGCTGAGCTTTATCGCCAAGTTATCTGCTCGCCAAATGTGTGTGCGGGTATGTTTGTGAGGCGTTGTGTGTGTGTGCGGTTAGTACGAGAGAGAGAGAACAGATTGACTGATTGTTGGAGAGAGGGCAACCGTTATTTTATGACTAAGAGATGTGGTGAACGGCTCTTAATCTGTCCACCACAGTCATTGATTCTTTAATGGATAAACAGTGTGCCGGTGAACATGGAGAAATCTCAACTCATCCAGTAAGATGGAGATCATATGGCCAAAATTGAAGGTACGTATGTTACTTCCTTGGGCAACGAGGCTACACCTTTGAGCAGCAGGGCTCCATCTAGATGAGGCACATACTGTCTCTGGGAGCAATGCCCAGAAAGATCTAAGAGGTTTTGATGGTTGAGGGATGCGTGCTGTAGTGCATTTCATGAGAGTTCAAGCCTATAGAATTTTACACATAGGTTTAAAGTGAGCAAGGCTTCATGAGATCTTTAGTCTGTTTTGTACTCACTTTGTTTGATTTTGGCATGGTTGTTGTTATCAGGCTTTGAGGGTTCAGCCGCAGTGTAGGCCTGCCTTTGTCTCTTATTTGAGTACCTGAGGCCCAACAGCACCCTAACTGAAATGGTGCCCATCTTTATCAAATTAACTTGTGGAAATACATTCTGCTATTTCTTAATTTGCAAGGAATATATGTGATGCTACATAATTTTTTTTACTATATTCATTATTTTAGAAGGCAGCATAATTTTGCCACCTGTTGTTTAAAACTCCATTCATGTCAGTAGCATGCCAAGAATGCTTAAAATGCATTGAAAAATCTAATTGAATCGGACATTTTCAAATCTGATCTGGGCCACTTATATATGCGAAAATAAATCGGATGCATTTCTGCTTTTGGCAATGTGCCTTCAGTGTGAAGCCTGTTGAGAATCACGGCAGTCTATTGGCAGATGGCCTGAGATGGTCCGCTCCATATGAGTGCGTCATCGCAGGCATATGGAGCACAGCACCAATTCGTCCGAATTTTTCTATATTAGGGAGAAGCCATCTTGATCCCTAAACAGCAAAAAATCAGTAGTGTGGCTGTAAAGGGATCAATAGAAAGGAGGAGGCGAGAACCGGCTTGACGATATTAATAATAGTTTAATGATAAACTTAAAAGAAGACACAAACACACACACGACGGACATGTCCGTAAACGATCTCTCTCTCCCGCACGATCCTCTGCAGTGAGCCTTTATCCCTCACGGATGCATAATTAGCCTAATACGGGACCGGGTGTGTAGGATCGCGACCCGGCCCGCCCTCCGCCCTGCCACATTGGCAAAGTAATGCAGTGTCTTGTTCTTTCCTATCAGGAAAACAAGGCTACAGTCATAACCGAGACGTTACCTTTCAAGTCGGTAACTTAGATGCTGTGTGAGTAGCTGACGCAATGCAAACTGTATACCATAATGCAATGCTACTGAATCACATGCACCAAAGCAATGCACACCGGAACCCGAAAACCCTTTCTGGCTGGTTTTGTGTCAGTTTTTAAAGTTTTACCTCGTGTTTGGGTTTGTATTTAATGAAATACCTTTTTCGTTCACGCACTCTCGCTACACGCGCAAACGGTAGAGTCACTGGCTTGTGGTAAGCCGAGCTAAGTGGACGTTTTCAATTTATTCCTGTGGGAGTTGAGTGCTATATTCACAAAGGGGATTAACAGTGGTTTAGAACAAGTGTTGAGAGCAGCCTAGAGCATCAAAAAGAGAGTTTATTCAGATGAGCCAGGCATCAGAAAACATTATGACCTGAAAGCAGTGACGTCTGTCATAAGCACTTCAAAATCTGAAGATAATAATGCTGAAGTTTCTGCTGGATTTGGTGCTCAATATAATATTTTATCATTTTTAATTCAGACTTCAAACAGACTTCAAATGATGATTGCATGCATTCATTGGTTTCAGTCATGGAGCTGGGTGAGCAAAAAATGAATCAGCATTTTATATACTTTGTTTATTCGGGCATGAAGCTGGCACATTTTCAACAGTAATCGCACATTTTGAGATGATATTATTGCTCTTGAACTGAAAACCTCAATTATCGTGCTGTACCAAATTCCCAAAGCAGCAGCTTTCTATCTCTGGTGTAGTGAGCGGCTTTGAGATGATTACTTATGCTTCAGTGGACATGTACCATTAGGGGCTTCTCACAACCAATGTGTTTTTGCGTGTCTGAACTCTTTTTCAATTGATGTCCTTTGTAAATGCACTGGATGGATATCTTTCACCTTTGCACATTGTCTTGTGCATGTGTCGAAAAGATTTGACATTCTGAAGAATTTTAGGCTACAAAGAAAACTTAATTTGACTGTTACACATGATTCCAGATCGTTCTGCACCAAGCAAATTTTATGTGCTTCTACGGTAAGTTTCTCATCTGCTCTGGTGTGCTGAGGGGATGCTGTGCCATGTTATATTAGTGCCTGTATGTTTACTGTTACTATAATGTAACGAATGTTGTCTAAAATGCTTACATGCATCCTATAATTTTGAGAAGAAATTAAAAAGAAAGTGATTGATTTCACGTTCGGGTCGGTTCGGTTTTAAAATCTGACTCTAATTGCACCTAGCAAAGCTGTTCGAGGTCTCCCAGCCTGATGACAGTTTTTCAAGAACACACCTTTCATCCAAGCCCAGGATGAAGCCAAACTCTTTTTAGAAAGAGCTTAGCTTAAACGTCAAATGGACAAGGTTTTACTCGCGAGTGCAATGGCCCCAACCTTCCAGTGGGTGAGTCTGCCTGGAGATGGCCAAACCTTTTGCGTTGTCTCTGATGCAGACAAAAAGCCATTCAGACATCCTGAATTGAATCATGCATTCAATATACACACACAGTGCCTAACCAGACACAGCATTAGCAGTCTTTTAGACTTGTCAGACTCAAACAGAGAAGGAGTGAAAGCTTACAGTGTGACATCCTCCTCCCTTAAGGCAGAGGTCAAAACCTTGGGCACATAATCTTCACTGAGCACATAATCTTCACTTAAGGACAACTAAACTCTTTACAAGAGTCCTTGACCGTCAGGACATGAAGATCATCTATGTGTAGGCTTACCATATCTAATAACTGAAACAGAGGACCCATAACATCTTGTGACACCAGTGTTAAGCCCCACACTGGGATATTACCATCATGAGAGGGCCTTAGCCATCTGGCTGTCTTTAAAGAAATTGTAACATGTGGGAGTCTGCTTAGCGTCAATCTGCCTGAAGGACTATGTACAGCAGCTATGGCAGCGACATCAAATTTGAGCAAGGATGGAGAGAGCACTGCATCCAAATGCTCTTGCAGGAAGCAGAGCACAGCTTGCAGAGAGCAATGTACTGGGTCCTCACCTTGGGGATGTTCTGTTCTGTGTTCTATGTTGAACACCCTGTTCAAGTGCCAAATATAAAGTCTCCAAAGCTTGGCTGGGGATGCCAGATCCTGCCTCAGATCTCTCCTCAAAGGAATTCTCCATGGAGGGGCATCCAGCAGCTTGACCATCTCTGGAAGTAGGTCCAGTGGAGCCTTTGTCAGTGAGTACCAGTATGTCATCGCCGGGGAGGCAAACTAGTCCACCTCAGCTTCCCCAAATACCTCCCAAGATCCTTTTTACTGTCTGAGGATGAAGTCTCCATTCCCCTTGTCTGACTTCCAGATGCGAGAGCAAATCTACCCAGCATTTCAGGCAACCGCTGCTCATCATCTGTAGAGAGAAGATGTTTTCCACTCCAGAGGAGAATACTGCATGCCACCAACATAGGGCATGAACGTACTCCTCCATGACGATTTATGTTTGCCACAGCCACGGTACTCTCAGTATGGACTAGAACGTGAAAGCCCTACAAAAAACTCCCACTTACTATATACAGTACATGAAGAAATCTCAAATAAGTTGTTATCACAATAATACAATGTTGGTTTGCGGCTGGATGTACAGAAATGGCCCAAGAAATTTGCAGAAATATGTGTAGACTTTATAATCATTAAACATTTGTAATAAGTACTGATTATTTCACTGATAACTCAAAAACACAGTGGAATATTCATTTATGGATATCTACTACACAATGGAATATTCACTTGTGGATATCTACTGTGGTTTACTTTCTACGAAGTGCCGCAAAAGAAAATCACAAATTTGATGCCATTAATCTAGTAAACTTTGACAAATCCAGTGATTATTTCTTTCTCAATATTGCTCCTTGTATCAACTCTGGTACAATGTCAACATGACTCTGTTATTAAGTGGACTGGTGCACCCTCCGACTCCTTCAAGCTGTGTAACACCAGCCAGTCAGAATGGAACTCCTGATTTATGCAAGCTCTTTCAATTTTTGTGTGAAAAATACATTGGACTGTCAATGAATGGACTGTGGCTTTTAGAGTAGAACATAATACGTTTTCAAAGAACTAAACACAGTTTGTGAAACATAGTCTCCACCTTTACACTTTTCCTAAATTATACTCCCACATTTGATTTAGACTGTCGCACCTGGTTTGGTTTCTCCAACCTGATTGTGACATTTCAAGAGTCCTTTGTCTCCGTGGCTATGAGCGATGGCAGTGGTAGGGAGACTGGCACTTGGAGGCTTCGGGTGCTGGCTCTTGGATGGTCGAGGCTTCAGGCACTGGCTCCGGGACAGTCGAGGCTTCAGGCGCTGGCTCCAGGACGGTCGAGGAATCAGGCACTGGCTCCGGGATTGTCGAGGCATCAGGTTCTGGCTCTGGGATTGACGTGGCTTCAGGAGCTTGATCGGGGATGGACGAGGCTTCAGGTGCTGGCTTATTGACCATGACAGGCGTGGGCACTGGCTTGCTGACCGTGGCAGGCGTGGGTTCTGGCTTGTTGACTCTTGCAGGTGTGGGCGCTAGCAGCGGCACAGGATTACAGCCATACCCTACAGTGTAAGGGGAGAATGTGAGCCTCAAATCATGGTCAATGAACTCAACCACGGAAAGTTCATGAGTTCACAGGCTCATTAAATCTGAACCTACAGTAGTCCTTGAAACAAATATCTCCCCATTTGAAATCCTGGACAAGTCTGCAGAACTGCTCTGTATACTGCACAATGGTATTATTTCCTTGTCCGTAGTTTGGTCAGATGTTCTGTAGTGTCTGCAGAAATGAGGCGAGAGAAGGACGATATATGTGCTGGCTGTGTAATAACATTTTTGAGAAATAAGCATAAAAGAACTCAAAACACGAAAACAGAACAAACCGTTACACCCATGAAAGATTAAAAACTGACAAAGACTGAGATAACACAAGGGCAATATAAACACAAGAACTAACAAGGGTAACAAGACTGTGATGACAATAAGGGAAGGAATCAGGAACAGAGACACAAGAAGGAAAACACAAAATTTTCTTGGGAGACCTCAAGTGGCCGCTAGGGCAAATGTCCCAAGTGTTGCACATAATGTGGAATGAGTCATGATCATTGGCCCACCTTCTGGTACCGAGAAACCATCTGTTGCACCAATGGTGGTCCTTCTTCCATGCCATTTCAATATCACAGCCATCTTCTCAAAGGATGCTCTTTCATAGCTCAGAAAACTTAATTAAGTTATCAGTTCTGTTTTGTAAAAGTATCCACTTTGACTCTTTGACTACACTTTTAAATTCCTAAGGAGAAATAAAAATACAAATAAATAAATTGTTTATCTAAATAATAAAAATAATAATAAAAAATAATACACATATGTTCATACACACACAGACACACACATACATAGATATGACATCAACTCTTCACATTTTCTCTACACATGTTCTCTGTTTTGACATAATTTACATTAATAATAATAATTTATAATATATATATATATATATGTGTGTGTGTGTGTGTGTGTGTGTGTATACTCTGGCCAATTTTTATGGTATATGTTTTAGATAACCCCAGATATTTACAGATTTCTTCATTGCTTTACATGTCAATCAGACAGCTCTTCCGGTCTTAGTGAGTGTTTCTTTGCTAGTTTAAGATGCAACACGGCCCACACCTTTTGTCGTAGTGTGGACATGCTATTGCTATCTTGGCAAATCTGAGCACAGTTTCAGACTTACTGTAATTGAGATCTTTTCTGAAATTCCAGAAGAGGAACCAGGGCAAGATTTTAGCTGGTGCCCCTTGCATCGAAGCCAATTCCACCACTGATCATTGTGTACAAATTTCATAATTGTATTTTGAGTACATTAGCCAGCTTCTTTTGATTTTTTTTCTCCATTGACTAAGACTGTTAAAATAGTCATGCAGACACCTTCTCCAGTCTTTTTGTTTTGGAAATGTGAAACTGTTTTTTGTTTGATATGGTCCTCTGAGAACAAATTCTGTTCTTACCTTATCATTTAAAACAGAAGGCCAGTCAGCAGGGTCTATTGGTGCAGTCTTTTTGTAGATGCATGATGTTGTGCTTTGGCTGTGCTGTGCACTTGATGCTGCATCACTGGGCTGTGCTAAGGTAGAGGGGACAGGTGCATTTGATGCTGCATCACTGGGCTGTGCTGAGGTAGAGAAGGTGTCTGCAGGTGGCCTGGGATTTGCAGGGGTGGGATTCAAATATTTCAGAAGTGCATCTGAAGAGAGAACAGGAGTATATGGTTGTTATATTATATTAATAAAAAGCTGCTGATTGTGAAACAATATACAATAATAGCACATAAGCCACATATAGCCTAAACACAAATAGCAAGTGTAATTACACCTAGCATTCATGCACAAACATGTATTCAATGAGCACTGTATGTTTGCTATAATACATGTAACGATATATAATATAATATATAATAATAATATAATATAACAATCAATAATGAAAATGCAATGGCTTACAACTATTAATTACAAAAGTGGATGAAAAAAAAGGAAAAGTATTTTAATTTACTTTTACATTTTCTCAAAATTATTTATGTTATAGATTAGGTTATTCCCCAAACAACACATGAAAAGTATTTCCAACATTCCCTAAAGGCAGTTTCACTGTTCACATTCACATCTTCGGTTTGCATAATTAATTTAAGGTAAAAGTAACTGCATTAACTCTAGCTAGCTATTTAAATGATCAAATGTTACTAGTACTGTCCAAAGTAAGCTAGCTAGTAGTAACACTGATCCAATGATAACCAATATGCAATTAGATAAACTATCATTTCACATTACCTCTGTTCTTATCCCGTTTTTGTTCCTCTTCTCTTCTTCTTTTTCTTCCCCTGGGCACCAGAGGTCTTTGTTGTTTTTGACATGTTTGAAGAAGGCTACTGATGTTAATTTATCTTGTTCAGTGACAGTGTCACTTCAGATAACTGAACTCGCCCATCCCCCACGATCAGGTAATCTAACTATGAGAGCGGGGGCAGGGGGGGTGATTGATGCACCAGGCCACGGTGACACCGAGGGCAACAGAAAATATAAGCTACGTAGTTATGTTGTTGTGGGGGCTTTTTGCCTTTTTTGTAATATTTAGAATTAATAGTATTAAAATAGTAATAGCAACAAAAATCTCTCTCTCTCTCTCTCTCTCTCTCTCTCTCTATATATATATACATATATATATATAATCACTCGTCATTTGGGGGCCCCATATGGGTGGACGGCACCCCTAGCATTTGCCTATTCTGCCTATACCACAGGCCGGCCCGTGTGTAAGATTAATGGAATCTCTTTTCTCAGCAAAAAATCTGAAAAGCAGGAGATACAAGTGAAAGTCTCCATTTGCTCTCCATTTAATCTCACTGCTGTCTAGGAGAAACAGTCGAGGTATTAAAAATATCCCATTTCTGAATTTTTATTAGGAATTTACCTCACATCTTTTGAGGGCCGCACTGGTTTTTTTAAATGAAAGTGTTTGTCTGTGCCATATTTAGCACATTTTAACTGTCGTTGCATCTGCTCCCTCCTGAAATAGCAACAGAAGTGATCACTAGTGAGATGGGCATTTGTATTCATGCTCCAATGACTTACTTCTGAGTGGGCTTGCATGCTCAGTTGTAGTCTCTGTTGCATGCCAGAATAAGCCCTTCATTGGAAGATTGTGACAAACCATCAAGGTTTTCTTTAAATTACATTATTTGGCAGTCACACATCTGTGATAGGTCTGCTTTAAATTCATTAGATTTCACCAAAAAATTTAAATTCTCTCATGATTTACTCAACCATGTTGTTCCAAACCCATATGCTGTTATTTTGATTTCCTTTTGTATGCAGCTCTTTCCGTAAAACAGTCGTTCATAGTGATCACATCTTTCAAGCCCCACAAAAAAGACAAGAAAGCATCATAGAAATAGGTAGAAATATGTTGACTATATTCAAAGCTTTGTTTGAGGAACAGATCTAAAGTAATTATTCACTGAATTATTCCTCTACCAAATTACCAATTTATTCTATCATTATAATCTTTTCTTTGATTTTAATGTAACACATACAAATAGACAAATACAATATTTTCAAGTAAAGTTGCTAAATAAATTAGCAAATAATTAATTATACAAAGGAGAACAAAGGGTTTCAGAATTATTTATATTATATATATATATATATATATATATATATATATATATATATATATATATATATATATATATATATATATATATATATAATTCTGAAACCCTTTGGTACAATTACTACTGATTTATTATTATTATTAGTAGTAGTAGTATATATATAACTTTACAGAGGTGATCTATTTCTGTACATATTTCTTCCAGTATCAGTATCGGGACATCCCTAATATATATATATATATATATATATATATATATATATATACTGATACTGGAAGAAGCATGTACAGAAATAGATCACCACTGTAAAGTTATGTAATATACTACTACTACTAATAATAATAATAATAATTATAAATCTGTATTAATTGTATTATATCCAGGCGGCAAATGTCGGTCCAACTGAAGTACTTTCAGAGGCTCCTGGGGCATATGGCATCCTCAGCGGTGGTCACGCCGCTCGGGTTGATGCATATGAGATTGCTACAGCACTGGCTCCAGACCTGAGTCCTGAGGCACGCATGGCACCGCGGCACACATCACCAATACCTTTGCAAGGTTTTACAATCTCCGGGTTGAGCCGGTCTCGTCTCGTGTTCTTTCAGATGCGAACGGGTAAGTAAGTATAGTTACATGCACAGCTGGCCAGGTGTACCGCTTATACATAGCGCCTTTCCCCTCCAAGAAGGTGAAGCCGTGCGCTCGTCCCTCCCATGCATGTTCACGAATGGTGAACCCTGGATGTTCTTCCTCCTAGCCCTCTTACTCACGAATTCTGTGAAGGAATTCGTGGTCAGACGCAGTACTTGTGCTACATGCCCTGTACCGGGGTAAGTGCTCCACAGGTTTTCTGTGATTTCCTGTGACATATCTTCTGTGTTAGGGTCTCCCCCTTCCTTGTGGTAGACCCGCGTCTCCCTTGGCAGAGCCCTCTCTGCCCCAGTCGCCGTGTTTGTAGAATCCACCGCCCCACGGCTTACCACTGCTCTTCTCCCATGTCCAGCCATTCGGCCCATATGTTATATTTGCCACTTTTTACCCTCCCCACCTCTCCAGGGCAGGGTGTGGCCTCTGTGGGGCTTTTTCCCCTGAAAGAATAGGAATGGAAAAGGATGCCTTCCCTGGCATGTTTTATGAGCATTTTTAGGCCCCAGCCAAATCTATTTTTCTATGGAGAGAAAAACTTAGAGAGAAAAGGCAGCAGCTGGCCCTCAATAACCCTCAGTGTTATGGGGAAGCACATGCTGTCTTGGGGCATCTGGGGAGGCTCCATGCAGCCTGAGTACATCTGTTCCTACACTCATAGTAGCTTGCATACACCTGCATCGGCAGTTCACATGACCAGTTCAGTCATTATGGCGTTTTGTATATGGGACCCCTAGTGTCACTTCATCGACACAAGTCGAGTGAGTGACAGAAGGGGAATGTCTTGGTTACTGTCGTAACCTCCGTTCCCTGATGGAGGGAATGAGACGTTGTGTCCCTCTTGCCACAGACAGAACTTTACCGCTGTAACGGCAGGACCTTGTCTCGGCTTCAAAACCTTAATGAACTTGCCTGCTGGCCTCTCTTTATTCACGTATGTCGGGTGGAGAGGCATGCAAATTAAACTCGCCAATTCTCATTGGCCTTTTCTGAAATATCTGAAGGTGAATCGGGCTCCAAAGAGCGACCCCTAGTGTCACTTCATCGACACAACGTCTCATTCCCTCCATCAGGGAATGGAGGTTACGACAGTAACCAAGTCAGTTTCATGCTCTCAGTAGCAAATAATTCACCAGACAAAGCACATTGAGGTCAGTACTAAAACATGTCCTTGTTGCAAGTGAACCTGCATTGAATGTAGTCTGGGTCGTATTCTTCTCCTCTTGTATATTTTGATTCATTTTGTTTTAGATGAGATCATAGAGTATCACACAACTTCTTCATTTTGGCATCTGCCTAAATTGACTAAACTATATCACTGATGAATTTGTACCAAAATGCAGTAGAATTGAATAGACACATAGCCTCCAGTCAAGATAGTCAGAGCGTTTTCTCTTCCCTTTTAAAAGTTGGTATGTCTGTTTATTTTGCTATCCTAAATATGTACAAGTGTATGGTTAGTTGCATTTTAATATATATGTTCATAATTTTTGTTCCATAGCTGTTCTACAGCTATCTTATAAATAGCATCTGTAACTACGTATCAGATTGGCCATCTCATTCAATATCAGCAGCACATGTTAGACATGACCATTTGTTTTCATCAAAATAAAAGATGGAATGATTTGACAATCCATACATTTTTATAGAGCACATGAATCATGCCATATGAGACACACCCCCTTAAGCATGATGCTTAAGGCAGTTTCATGTTTTAGTTTTTGCAACATGTTGACAAGACATCTCTGAATGAGTGCATCATGTGGAAAGTGTAGCAATAAATATTAAATGTAAAATTTGGTGAGAACAGCTGAATCATCTTAAAGTTAATGTATAGTTCACCCCAAAATTTAAACTCTGTAATCATTTACTCACTTAGGTTCCATTCGTTAACATTAGTTAATGCTCTAGATATCATAAAAAATCAATTAACAACATATTTTTTACAGCATTTTTTAATCTTTGTTAATGTTTACATTTACATTACATTTATGCATTTGGCAGACGCTTTTATCCAAAGCGACTTACAGAGCCCTTATTATAGGGACAATCCCCCTGGAGCAACCTGGAGTTAAGTGCCTTGCTCAAGGACACAATGGTGGTGGCTCTGGGGCTCGAACCAGCGTCCTTCTGATTATTTATATCTGATTATATCTGATAATGTTATTTAATAAAAATACAATTGTTCATTGTTAGGTCATGTTAGTTCATTGTGCATTAACTAATGTAGGAAATTTGGTAGTATAAATGTACACGGGATGGGTTAAAGTGACTGCGTACCCCACCATTATATGCAGGAAACAGTATGTGTAAGCTAGGAATTAAATTAAACTGTCCTTATTCTACATTACAATGTAAGGAAATTTATAATGGAATTAGTTGCGTTCGACAACCATTATAAAAAGGATAAATGACAAATAATAAGATTATTTGTCTGAATAAAATTCTCCACCATTAAAATCGTAATACAACGTCTCGTTGGATCCGCTCACAATTTCTATTGTAAGGAATTAGGTTTAATAAGGGAATTATGATTAATTCACTTATTGGAGTAATATTATTCTCATGGCTTATTGAAAATAATATTACCATATTTAGGTACAGCTTTGAAGTGAAATCTTTTCAAAACAGGGATGAGATTATTTATCAAAATATACCACAGTCAAATTATCCTTGAAAACAGACAAAGCTATTCTAAAACATAAAACTAATCTAACACATAAAACATGAAACAGGTTGGTGAGTAAATTGACAGAATGATCAATACAGTGAAAATTTACGTTATGGAGTCTGTTGACAATACCTTAAAAACCATGTATCCTTCTAAATCTATTTTCAATTGGATTACCAAAAGTATTCAACTAATACACCAGCATTTTGAGCAAAAGCTTGGAGATGTACTTGTGTGTCGTTGCGTTTCCTTGCGTTGCATTTCCTTGTGTTGCTTGGTTCTTTGGTTTTGTAGAAAGTTAGTTCCGTCCATGTCTTGGACTCTGTTATGATCATGGAGAGTTATTGTCTGGTTGAAGTTATGCATTCTGCTAGAAGGACTCGCGACTCCCGTTGGGTGTGTGATAATCCTACACTAATGTTAACTAATAAAACTTTGATTCAAAAAATTTATCAGTATATGTTGAAATAGCATTAGTATTAACCAAGATTAATAAATGCTGTAAAAGTATTGTTTGTTGTTAGTTCATGTTAACTAATATTGTTAACTAATCTTAAAAAAATCAACCTTGTTGTAAAGTGTTACCGTAAAGTCAGATCTCATCGGTTCTTGCATGTCTCATGACCAAAGATCTTTACACAAGAACTGATAAGTTCAAAAGATTTATACTATATTGACCAGGAGTGCGTTTCCCAAAAGCATCGTTAGCCATCTAAGTTTAATCGTTGAACTATGTTGGCAACGAGTTCCATCGTTCAAGCAATGTGCTTTGTCTGGTGAATTATTTGCT
Source organism: Xyrauchen texanus (assembly GCF_025860055.1). Lineage (NCBI taxonomy): Eukaryota > Metazoa > Chordata > Actinopteri > Cypriniformes > Catostomidae > Xyrauchen > Xyrauchen texanus. Next base: position 15,460,013 of record NC_068314.1, on the reverse strand, counting down.
ACTGAGAGTATGAAACCATCTCGGTTACTGTCGTAACCTCCGTTTCCTGATTTAGGGAACGAGACGTTGTGTCGATGAAGTGACATAGCCAACATAGTTCAACAATTTAGTGTATTCGCAAACAGCATCAAAAGTTGTGTGGTTGGAACTTGTTATGAGTTTTGCAGAAAGCTTCATTCTGAAACTAAATAAAAACAGGAATGCAGACATTTAAGGGATTAAAGGCTGTTATCAGAAAGCACTTTAACACAAGCGGACTCTGTTGGAGAACATGGCTTCTGTGTCCATGTTCACGATTCACTGTTGTCTGCCCTGTGTTTCTCCCCTGTTATCTGTTCCCGGACTACACTTCCCATAATTCCCTGCTCTTATCACTGCCAGCTGTCCCTCATTGTTCCTCACCTGTGTTTAATGTTCTCATTAGTCTTTGTGTATTTAATGCCCTGATTTCTGTTCAGTATTGTCAGTTGTTGAATGTATACATGTCTTGTTCCTAGCCCTGTTCTTAGTTCCCTGTGGTTTTGTTTTATTCTGAGTTACCTGGTTCATCTTTTGTTTTCATTAAAAGCTGCATTTAGATCCTCACTCCTCATCAGAATCGTAACAATGTTAATGCACAAGTGGCATTTTTGCCTGCGTTCCAAAAGGGATAAATCAGCCTCAGAAAGGATTGAGAAAAATCATAATGAATAGCTTTAAACTAAATTTTCAATAAAAATAGCTTAAAATGTGAGTTCCAAATGAATTATTTTGGAGACCAACATCTTACAGCACTCTGCTGCTCTCACAGGGAATGGACAAGTCAAGTCAAGTCATTTTTATTTGTATAGCGCCTTTCACAACACATCATTTCATAGCAGCTTTTCAGAAGATCAAGCATTAACAGAAGATAAAACTGTAATGTCTATGAGTCATCATTGTGTAGTTTGATAAAATACGATTGTGAATTGTGTTTAAAATGAGTAATTCAATTATAATTGTATTTATAACCTCAGTGAGCAAGCCGAAGGCGACTGTGGCAAGTAACACAAAACTCCATAAGATGTTGGTTAATTGAGAAAAATAACATTGGGAGAAACCAGACTCATTGTGTGGGTCAGTTCCCCTCTGGATAACATCATGAATATATTGCCAATATTAATTATGTATTGTGCAAGTCATGGTTTAAAATGATTAAACTGAGTAAGTATTAAGGGACGGGGTTTAAACAAAGATTTTGTATGAACTGTAAGATTAATGACTAATGTCTTTGAAGTCCATCCTGTAGGACATGAATAGTGCAGTAATAGTGCATATGGATGAACTCTTCTGAATAGAACACGCCCATTTGAAGAGTGCACATGTGCGTTTGTGCTCAAGAGCGTTGGGGCAACCCCGAAGGTTGATGTAGAGTGAAAAAATAAAACCTACTGCAGCACAATTCATCTGTCTCATTACATTTGTGTCAGCTTTCTCGCATTAAACATCTTTCTGGTGTATGTGTAAATGAGCTATTATAATAAATTTTTCCCGGTAATTGTTACTTAACCCCCTGCGTAACATCAATAATGACAGTTCTATGTTGTTGAACCAACGTGGTTCGAGCGATGGATGTGTGCAACATAGTTAGGAATAGGAAAAAGTCATGACTACCTAATTATTTTCTCCAATGATGCATACTAAGGTGGTTCTGCAGTGAGTTACATCGTTGTTCGGGAAATGCAAACCAGCTCAACAAAAACAAGCAAATACTTAGTGCTAATTTAAATGCTGCCTATGTAGCCAGCTCAATTGGTTTTGGCACAGCACCATAACCTGACAAACTAGAGAGAATATTGTATTGTTTCCCGCTGGTATCCCACAAGATATGACAGCACTGAAACGCTTTGTGTTCAAATCTGTAACACCTCAATTGTTAATATGCCCACAATTTTCCTTGTTTTGCAGAATTGTATTACCAAGGTCCACAAATTGTATCTTTTCCTCATCTCTTCAATTGTTAGCAACAGGTGTTCCCATAGTAACTTCAAATTGAATAAAATGTGCACAGTGACACGAAACAAATGGGACGGATGCAGAAAATCATTCAATCTGAACTCTCCACCACAGAAATTCCAAGTGTTCCCCACACCTTTAAATCCAATAATATGAGTGCAACCCAGTGTAAATTAAGATGATATTCCATGGATAGAAAAGGGCTAACTTAAATTTTCTCCTCTCAGAAGTCTATTTCCCTTCTCTGTGTATTTTCATACTGATTTTCGCTGCAGTTTCGGTGTCTTTCTAGGTGAGTTGATGAATGCAATTAGGCTGCATACTCAAGCTTACTAAAGTGTAAATTAGGAGACAGTGTGACCTATTTATTAAAACTTTCTTAAGCTTGCCTGCTGTATTTATCAACAAGGTTTATGTTTCTGTCATGAAAGATAGGTCTGTATTTCCTCATGGCAGAGGGTTACAGGGCATGTTTACAGATAAATGAAACATGGTGGAAAATGTGTGTAGAAGTAAAGGATTGCTATTTATGAATAATGCAAAAAATTACATAAAGTTGGTCTGTATATAGCAAATCGTTTGGCTTGCAGAGAGAAGAAAAACACAAATAAGATCTCTTTAATTGGGCAATTTTCTAAACAGCAATGAGATTATACAAAGAGCAAATAGAGACTTTTGCTTAAGTCACAGGCTTCTTATTGAATATAGAAACAATATGAGACATACTGTATACAATCTGTTGACATATAGTAAAAATTTTGAGCTGAAAAATCTGTGATCTCTCTTCTGAAACTCCAAAACGGTCTACTTTAAAAAATATATATATATATTTGGTACGCTTTAAAAAAATAAGTAATTTAAGCTGAAGTTTGTCATTTCACTGGTGCGCCAAACAAAATTGCAAAAATTATGTTTTTAAACAGCTTTCCCGAATACTCCCCTGTGTGCTGTTGATAGAACAATCATAAGTACCGCCCCATATGACGCCATTGGTTTGGTCAGCACTGTGTCTGGGGTTGAGATGCTCAAACAAACAGAGCAATATTTGTATAGCTCCACAGAGACACAGTGTTTACACAGTTTTCGAGAAAATCATCCTAAACTGGGGAGGAGAAATTATTTAAACATTGAAAAAGTTTTGCAAAATTTTGTTATTTTTATTTTCTACATGAACAATTGTTTTGTTTTATAACTTTTAGAATTTTAGGTCAAAGTCAAAGTCAAAGTTCATATACAAATGAAACCTAACTGATAAATCTGTTAAGCCAAGATAGCCATAAAAGAGCATCTTCTCTGGCTTTCTTTGAATGAAGTATGTAATTTCTGCGCCATTAGTGTCAAAATGGCTGTTCCACACAATTTTTTCACTAAATGAGCCAAATGAAGAATAACATTTATAAATTAATTAATTATAATTTATAATACAGCAATGTTTACTAGGGATGTGCAAGGTAACTGTTTATAATATTCGGCTATCTGTTGGTAGTCAAGACTCGGGAATGACGAACGTTTGTTGCAATAGATATGCGTCAAACAACACTACTCAAAATATAGGAGTAAAGTCGACCGTGAGCTATGAGCCTAAAGCAGCGTTCACACTGCCAGCGACATCGCGCAAGACAGCGACACCATTACATTCATTATCAATGAGAGCACAGCGACTTCTGGCGACACGAGCTGTTGCGACTGTTGGCGACCGTCCAGTGCGTATACCTAGAAAAACAATTGGAAAACTGCACAGATGCACACAAAAACACCCCTTAATTTACTTGTTCTTCAAAAACTGACCCAAATCTGGCCCAAAACCTGATGGTTTTTCATGGTACCAATAGGCTGGGATCAGGTTGAAGACCTTTATTGCATTTGTAGAATAAACAATAGTGATTTTGGTATTCAAATACAGGAGCGTTGACTTTTTAATACATTTTCGACTATACACATCCCTAGTATTTACCTTTAAATATAAAATATTTTGAGCAAAATTAAAACATTTTAAAGTATGTAAAATGCATTGTGGAGACTTCGGTTAACATTTTGAACTGATTTGCAGAAATAAAGTGTCTCGAACTCTAACTCCGTATTTGCTATTTAAGTTTAAAACAGATGTGCTATTAATACATCTCTGTCATAGTCCCAAGAGAAGTAAGAATCACAAAACTAGTCTAATGACAAGCTCATTATGAACTTAATAGTCAAATTAAGTTTTAAAATGTTGAAATATTCTAATGTTACTACATTTTAGAATGCCAGCAAAGTCATTGCAGATTGGAGATTTTTTTTGCCCAACGAGACATGTTGTTCCCGAGAGATCCAGAACCGTTTGATCGGCCACATTATGCGGAATCACTGACAAGCTGCATCACCCATCAGATCTTTTTGCATCAGCTCCAGTGTTTTTCCTTCCCCTGTTGCGTGATTGCAAGCACGTTGTTAGAGCAGAATGAGAGATCTGGGTTAGGATCCCAAGTTGATACCAGGAAGTGACGAACGGTATTCAGAAATTTTGTTTTTCTAATATACAAATTTTACTCCACTAATGTTTATGTTTAAGTTTTGGGGTGGAGTGATTCAGTTTATGAAATATGCAATCTTCTCCACTGTATTACATACTTACCAGCTGAAAACAACTAGCTTCTCATCTCGCTTTTGGTGCCAGTCATTTTACCTGCAAAATGGAGCTCACATGTGCCTATATGTCCAACAACATTTACCGATTTAGCCACCGGGGGCAGTGTTTCGAATTTCAGTAAGCACAGACTGATTTTAGCTAAAGAAATGTCAACCTACTGTTTCCGATTTCACTGTGAGATCAGTCTGTAGTTTTACTTTAAAAGCTAGAAAAACTCCCACAAAATATCTCATTTTATTGTCCTCTTTGCAAGCCATCCACTGTCTGTGTAGTTCACCTTGATCCTTAAAGAGCATGTACCTGACAAGAAGCACAGAAAGTAGAAAATAGATTTTTCATCCATGCTGGCAAAGTTGGCGGACTCTCTGCATGGGGTCGTCATGGAGACATCAGGCACTTTCCTAAATTGTCTTGGCCTTTCCCCAATTGTCTTGGCCTTACAAAGCTCGCTCTACCCTGCCAGTAATGCAACACATTTTTAACTCAACACTATTTTTCTACCTCTCTCTGTTTTTTGTATTTTTTTGTATTATTATAATTTTTTCAAAGGGCCCCATGGCAGCTTTGTTATGGTGAGCTCTAAAAAGTCTCATGCTAATCACTGCACTTAGAGGATCAAGCCATTCATGCAAGTATATGCCTGGTGTTCTTTGTAGTGTTAGCCTAACAACCTACACAGAGTTGTTTTACAGTCGTGAGTACTATTAATGGGACTGCATCTACCCCATTTGGATATAAAAGAAAATATTAGACATTCACAGATACTAAGAGCCCTTGATATTACAGATGTCTATCCTTCCAAGGTAATTTTATTGTTTTTGCTGATCATAGTGTGGCTCAAAACTATGTTTTGCAGAACACTGATATGTGTTTACTGAAATGCATTTCCTTTCTGATTGCACATTATAAACCTGTGATTTCTGAGGAGCACTCACAGACCACATACGGGCAGTAATTTAAGCAGTCATAACACTCCTTGTGCTGATTTTGTTTTTTCTCTGTCTGTGTAAATTTAGAATAATTTGAAAGTGAAATCAATCATGGTAATATTAGTAGCATGTTTATTTTTTTTCACAGTTCTTGCTTCTCAAGACAGCAAAGGAGCTACATATACTTTGACATGGAGTTACTTAAAAGACTGGTTCAAAATGTTGTTCAAATTTTACCAAAATAATTTGCACAATTACTCTCATTGGACATTGACTTTATTCAACGTTACAAAAATAGTAAACAATTTGAATTCTGCCATAATTTAGTTACAAATAATTAATTTCTGTAATCGAATTACTTTTTAGTCTAAAAGTAGTGTAATTACATTTTATATTCTTATAATCTTATCGCATTTGCAGTACATTACTTGGGTTACATGTATTTCTAAAATAAAATTAATGTTGAATACATTTCAAACATGCATTATGTTTATATGTATGTCTATTTGTTTATATGACTGAAGGGTGTCCACCCTGTATAGAGTCATTGTAAGGGAGAATCATGTTGTTGAATGTATGTGTGTGACAATCAACAAGAAGGAAAAATAAAACTTAAGTTAGAAATATGAGATAATGCACTTGTTAATGTTAACTAATGAATTTAACTAACAGTATGATAATGCTTAACAGATCATTAGTTAATGTCAAATAAAATACCTTTAAGGTCATTGGACTAAGATAAAAAAGTTTGTGTAAGGGGTGGTATTTTTAATTTAGCTGTACTTGTTACAGACATTAGTTTTTGACACAGATATGAATTCTACAGACAATAAAACATAACAACAATAATAACTAGAGCAAAACTCTTTATTGCCTCATTAACACATTTATAGTGTACTGTATCCTTAAACATATTCATGTCATCATAAATCAAGAACATAAATATTTCAAGAGAGATAGAAAATACATGTTCATTTAGCAAATGTCTTTTATACATAAAATATAAATTTCAATTGTACTATTCAATGGCCACCCCCCTCCCCCAGGTCGACGGGTAAACATTGACGGTCCATCGGTCAGACAGCGAGGGGGATCTGCTACGAATTTCGTACTGCTCACATTCATCACTTATCATTGAGCTAGACTCCTCTGAAGGTTTTCCCTTTCTCCTGCGCTAAAGTGGCAGATTATTCGCTCTTGCTGGATCTGAGCAAGTGAAATGGCTGCTTTTATCCATGAGCCAATGCTTTCAAAATCAGGACAAATAACCTCTTTGATTATTACAAGAGGCAGTTCAAGTTGTGAGATTTTATCAACAAACTAGTGCAATGGCCGAATTCCCAGTGAAGTACTACACAACCCACAATCCTCCTAAAGCAAGGTCCTTCATTGATCCCCCAATCAGAGATCACAGAATGACCGCCCACTCCAAGGTGCCAAATTCAACTGCTGTTGAACCATTTTAAAAGACAGTGTCAGTCAATAGGCGTTATTACAATTTTTGTGTAATACTGGTTTTGTGTAATATCACATTCACCAGCTAAGGAAGTTCAACCTGCCACAGGCGCTGCTGATACAGTTCTACTCAGCAGTCATTGAGTTTGTCCTCTGCACTTCTAAAATAGTCTTGTTTTGTTCAGCTACCAAATCAGACATCAGAAGACTGGATTATTGAGAGGATTATTGGCACTCCCCTACTAACCCTACTAGAACTGTACACATCCAAGGTGACGAAAAGGGATGGTAAAATCACCCATTCACCCAGCACACTTCCTTTTCAAACTGTTGTACTCTAGCCGGCACTACAGAGCACTGAGCACCAGATCAGCCAGGCAACAGTTTTTTTTCCCCTCAGGCCATCCCCTCATGAACAGTTAAAACTGCTTTACTTTCCAAATACTTTGCAAATACTTTCCTTTTGTCAATACAACCATGTTCAATATTCAATCCATCCATTCCCACTTAGATCTACAGTATATTCCATTTATATTTTTTAACATGTTTATCTCATTCTGATTTTGATTCTTATTGCAAGACCTGCTCAAAAATGGAAGATCCAAAAACCATGTGTTTGTTAGTCAGAATCTGTTTTGTAAAATATTTTCCTGCAAAAAAAACATGGAAATATTTAAATATACAAATAATCATACGACATATATAATGTGATTTAGTGTGATATATTGTGATAAATGGCACCAAGATGATTAGTGTCATCTTTTTTTTAATCAATGTGGGCTTTTCTTGTTATTATGTGTTGTTGATATATGTATCAAGCATACAACTAAATTTAACAAACCACCCCTTACACAAACTTTGTTATGGTAGCTCAAAGTCTAATGCCCATAAAGGTTCTAAATAATAATTAGTACATTTAAATACAAATTTACAATGTATGAACAGTTTCAACTTTAGATTGTGTATTGCAAAAATATGAGCAAATGATTAATAAATAATTTGTAAAGATGTGTACATTTTAAAAGCATTCTTACATACATTAACATACAAACAGTATATGTGTTGCATTAATGGATAATTTTAAACATGAATAGTGTGTAAAGTGGTGAAAAATGCTAATCATTTCTGAAAACATTTGTTAATGTAAAAATTGCATGACCTCATTTATAAATAATTTATGAATAAGTTTAAAGATATTTGTAAGCATTCAAGTGTACATTAACACATGATATGTTCATTATTATGTTGCCTTTTTTAAACTAATTTACAGACAAAAGTACAAAGCCATATATAATTTGAATTTATATTATATAATGCTTAAAAATGTATTAGTTGTTAGTTAAATTAATTACATTAACAAGCACATTGTCTCATATGTCTAACTCTGTATCTGAATATACATTAACTAATGCTCTGTTAAGTATTGTATAATGTTTGTAAATTATTTATTAATGAAAGTTATTATAAAGTGTTACCTTTTTATTGGAAAGTTTTTCAAACTGTAGCTTTATAAATAAATAAAGTTATCTGATTATAATTTTAGAAATTGAATAAGTAATTTGCATTGAAAACGTCTTGGTTATGTATGTAACCTTGGTTCCCTGAGGTGAACGAGATGCTGCGTATGATCGCTAAGGGACACCGTTCAAGTGTCCCATGGTCTGAACCCCTTATACAATCATGCCAATTTATTGGCTGATGGTGCGTATGCGATGCCCCCTAGGGAGTTACACCACGGGCTCCATAAAGGCACTTACTTTCACGCCATTGAGTCCGATTTTCTGCAAAAGGCACCAGCCTATGCAGCTGATAGAGTATGGTCAGCTACAACCCTCAGGGAAACAAGGTTACATATGTAACGGAGACGTTCCCTTTCGTGAAACTCAAGCTGGGTATGATCGCTATAGGAACGAAATACACTCTCGCCATGCAAACAGTAGCTGCCAACTGCCTAAGCCCATGTGGCAAGCATATAGTGGCACACAAGTGAGCTAAAGCGTCTGTATAAAAGGAATTATTAATTTACTCATGTACCAACAGTGAGAATTTAGGAAGCAGGAGTCAAAACACTCATCCAGATTATAAAATCTAACAAATGTGTGCGGAGATAACCACCCTGCCGCCATACAAATGTCCTCCAAGGATGCATAGCCAAAGCCCATAAGAATGCCTTATAGATCCACCCCAAGTTCAACTGGCCCGGAACATGTACGGCTCGTAGACATAGTATATTATCTCGTGCGCACAGAATAATGTGACGTGCCAGCCTTAGCATGGTATGACAGTGCACCCCTTCCTGGCAATTTATGTAGAACACCACTGTCCTGTTGTCTGATGGGATGAGGACATGACTGTCCTGAATCTAGAAGGAAAAACATTAATGCCTGCAGCACCATGAGCATATCCAGCCAGTTTATGTGCCAATACTGCCGCTGGCCTGTCTAGACTCCATAGGCTGGATGACCTTCATGTACAATGCCCAACAAGTGAAGGAGGCATCTGTTGTTATCACTTTGCGGCAACACACCTGTCCCAACGGAATGCTCGAAATCAGAAGGTAGGTCGATTTCCATGGCACCAGAGTTTGGTAGCACCCATGCATCATTCTGAAGGAATGAAGCGCATGCATCTGTGGTTGAAGTCCCTTTGTGGAGTTCATCCAGCACTGAAAAGGTCTCGCATGCAACATGCCCAGGGGAATGACAGCAGATACCATGATCATGAGCCCCAAAAGCCTGTGAAATGTTCTCACAGGGAGAACATGTCCCACTCTGAACACAGTTAGACACTTTTAGAGGCAGCGCCTGTGAGTCCAGCTCCACTCCTAGAAACAGAGTTTTTTTTGCCCTGGAAACAGGGCGCTCTTGTCTAGGTTTACACGTAGCCGTAGATTGCTCAAATGGCTGAGATTGACATCTTGATGTCTCTGAGTGAGCTAATACTAACCAATCATCAACATAATTCAAAACACGGATATCTTGAAGCCTCAGGGGCATCAGATCTGCATCCATTCATTTTGTGAAAGTGCATGGTGCCAATGAAAGTCCGAACAGATGGATGCCAAATTGGTATGCTTTTCCCACAAAAGTGAATCTGTGAAAATGGCTGTTTTGTTTCAGCGCAATCTGAATATGGAAATACTTCACAATACTTCAAATCTTTTGTCACAAACCAGTACTTCAGTAATCTGAATTGACATTTTATTAGGGTGAAATTCAAATGTCTCATGTGCATGGTCTCTTGCATCAGAAAATGGCTGCCGAGCTAGGCCTAAGAGCATGTCCGACGAGACTCATGCTTTTGCTCAGGGGAGGGTGACAAACATGAGGAGGATTCCGGTGTCTGTTCGCACTCCTATCTTCTCAGACACAAAGCCGAATTCCCAAACGACTCCAGCACACGGAGCTCTCTCAATCCTCAATGGAATGCTAAATTTAGCATGCTAACTCTAGTCTGTCGACCAGTCCTCTTCCCTGGCATCCGGTTCCTACCACACTAGTCTTGTGCTGTCGCCTCGAAAGACAGAAAGGCACTCACCACCCCCTCTGGCATGGTTGGGCTTTGCCCAGGCATGGTCACGTCCCATCATCATCTTCCGCCAGTATCTTTGTGCCAAGCAGGGCTATGGCTTCTAGGTTGGAGATTAAATTGTAGTTCCTCCATGTGGCTGCCCAGGTCTCACAGAAGCTGTCCCAAATTGTTGTCAGCCATGCCAATTCTAACACAAGTGTAACTTCAGATATGTTGGCTTTCCACAGGTTTTATTTGTTGATGTCACAGTCACAGCAATACACCCGTACTCAGAGCTACATCTCAGGAGCTACATTACACAGTTAAATGACAGTAACCACACATAAACAACATGCACTTAAATACACCATTTGGAACTTCAACTAAAGTGAAAACACCCCAAACCCATTTCACATAATTCCAAAGTCTCTATGAGTATTTCACCCCAAACCTAGCTGAAGTACCCTCATCTGCAAGTCATGCTAAGCAACTGGCAGTGCTACAATATATGAATAGTTAATATATTGAAAACAAGTTTACAGGCTTTTGGTTTGGCAAACTCATTGATCATTCCCTTTCTCTGATCACTATAAGGTTGTCGAAAGCAAGGGTTAACCCCCAACTCTGTGGTCCTCTGAGAGTTAATAGACAAAGCATACAGATTAATTCCAAATTAGCCTCTACAAGCTCCAGACCCTCCAGTGTCATTTTCAAATTCCATAAGCAGTGTGTAGATCAAATGTAACCTTAAATAAATAGTTCGAAATATGAAATTTGTTTTATCATTTACTCACCCTCATGCCATCCCAGATGAGTATGACTTTCTTTCTTTTGCAGAACACAAGCAAAGATTTTTAGAATATCTCAGGTCTGTAGATCCATTTAATGCAAGTGAATATTAACCACAAATTTTAAGCTTTAAAAAGCATATAAAGGCAGCATAAATGTAATCAATAACGCTCCAATGATTTAATCCATGTCCTATGAAGCAATCCAATTGGTTGTGGGCGAGAACAGACCAAAAACAACTAATTTTTCACTATAAATCTTGACATCATCAGTCTCCTCAGCGATTATGATTTCAAGCTTCATCAGACTTCCAAGTGCCATCGAGTGATCTGCATAAGTATCAAGTGCTAAGAAGTGTGGTTGTTATTGAAATCATGATCGTGACTGCACTGCCCTGCAAAAGCAAAAGACCTTAACTCACTAGAGTGTGAAACTGAGAAAAATGACTTTAAAGTTTCTGTTTTGTCCAGACAAAAGTATTATAGGTAGGACTCCCAAAATTTCACAACTAGTTGCTATACAGAAGAAATGTTTGTATGCAAAAAATCTTGAGCTCAAAATTGACCTTTGACCCTTGTTTGGCAGTTAATGTACTCTGCTTTTGTATCATGTGCCAAAAATCAGGAGTCATGCAAAGGCAAAAGGCCGTAACTGACATATAATCAACTTGCTGTTCACCATACTTACATCCATTATAAGAACACCTAACCAAGGTCTAGTCATCATGGTATTTGTTTTAAATTATATAGAAGACCTTTGGTTGTTCCTATTTAGTGCTATAATGATCAGGATAGTGCGGCAACACTAACACAGTTAAACAGATAAGTTACTTTGCAGTACAGTATGTACAGTATGGATAAATACAATACATATTTTCACAATAAAGATAATTTAATTATAATTGAATACAAAGGTATATGTATTTAAATGCAAGATATAGAGTAATATTAATTAAACATTAGACCAATACATTAGAGATTAGAGACTGCTCATTCCAAGTTTTTTACTGCGCCTAAATAAAATCTTACTGAAAGCTAATTTTTTGAGATATCAACCTAAAATTTGGAACACAACTTGTCCATAGGTATATATGACAAAGCATTCTTGAAATACAACCATTTAAGTTTGGATAGTGATTTTCATGTCTATGCGAAAAAAGGGGGAGGGGTGACAGTTAAAGGGTTAAACTTTGAAGTCCAAACTGCTCAAGATGCTCAGTCAACGAACTTGACTTGGATTACTACTTTTTAATTCTGAGATAATATAGACAGCGTATACCGAAAAAAAGTTGGAATTACTTTTACTATTTAGGTTAGCCTACTTTGTACGGACGTTAGCGATAACGAGCTGTAAAATCTGATGTGAACACCTGCAAGAAGGAAATATGGCTCAAACACGTATGGATTGTTGTGGATACAGCAGATGACGTGCATTGCTATGGATTATATCTTCTATAGATTATATCGGATTGCATGGAAAGGTAGGATGCCTCTGTATTTAATATTTGGTTTTCAGCATCTGATGTGAGGCGAGTGTCAGCGTCAACGTTAAGCGTAATTTACGTGACACCGATTAAATTTAGCAAGCTCCGGGCTGTCACTGACATTGACAGATCTGAACCATCGCCCTATCACATCGCTATCACAGAGTAATAATACAAACAAGCAGTCGGCAGTCTACACTTTATTTCAAAGATGTGTCGTGTGTATGTTACGCGGTTTGGTGACAATAAAAGAGCTGTAATCTTTGACAGTATGACAAAGCCAGAGTACAGTAACATCACAGCGGCACCGTAACATCTCTCTTGATGCCCGGCGAAACAAAGTCAGAACACCTTAAACTCAAATTCAGTGTGCCGGAACAAAGGCTAAGAGCCGTAACAACTGTTACGGCGTTCTGCTGTGGTTTCTCGTATGGTTTTGGATGTTACGGTTGTCATAGCCCTTTAATTTCTCGTTAAAACAATCAAATTGACTCACGATATTTATTCACATGATAAAGGAGGTCTTGAATACCCCAAAAATGACATTAACTCATTTTTGACCAAACATGATGTTACGGCGTTTTGCCTTTGTAGGGCAGTACAGATCTGAGATATTCTTCTAAATATCTTTGTTTGTGTTCTGCAGAATAAAGAAAGTCATACACATTTGGGATGGCATGAGGGTGAGTAAAGAGTATTTTTGGGTTAACTAATCCTTTGAACATGCAGAGTTGGTTTTCCTTTTGCATGCAGGCTAATGGCTTTGTGCTCTTTAATGCAAATACAATGACATGACGAAATGATATAGTTAAGAAGCGACACTGTATAGTGCCCTAAATTGTTTTTAAAAAGCACACTGTTTCATGCTTTTTGCACTTGGCACAGATTAGTTGAACCGAACGCAGCAGGATAATTAATGCAACACCAGACCTGAAATATTCAGAAAACTCACAGCTCACACAAATTGGACTATGCTTGCTCCAGGGAAATCAGCATGGTTCAACATAATGTCAAATGAGCATGTGTTTTAATGGGCCCACAATGTCAATGGCTCTTTCTGATGCAAAATGCAGAATAACAAGCTCCCATAGTCCACTTCCAAGGCTTATGCATGAGAGGTAGATCTACAATGGTGGCCACACAGCATAAGATAGCCTTGAAAATATTTTGTTGCTCAGAAGTTGCTCATTTATAACTCAGGTCACTTGATTCAGTTCTTAATAATGTTTCTTTACTTATAATCTTTATCCCAGATGTTTCTCCTAAAATTCCATTAAAGAAAAGGAAATAGACACAGATGAGGCAATTGTTGACATACAGTAAGAATAGTGTTATTTAAGGAATAGTTAACCTGAAAATTAAAATGATCTCATTATTTACAGGGGCATTGCAGTCATTTTAAAAGTTGGGGGGACATAGCTTTCAGTAGGTGGCTCGCACAGACCCAACACTTACAGTGCAGTATTTATAAATTATAGTAAATATTGATATACAAGTATTATATAATTATTATATTAATATATATAAGTAATATATGTAATATACTTGTAGTATTTTTAGTATTTTAAAGATGCAAATGTTGCAAATTAAATGTAACATTTTGCAAAATTAGCTGCAAAAATAAAGGGCCTCTTGTGGAGCACTTGCTTCTTGATTCACACTTGGGCTGGTATTGATACAAATTTCTCTATTAAATTCGATACCAATTCACAAGCTCAACACAGATCAAGTAATCTGCTTTATTTGTCAAAAAAAAAGAGGATTACCTCACAAACATAATGTAAAAAGCATAACTTGATGAAGAATCTGCTGATATAAACTCCACTTAAAATCTGTGCTTTAAAGAAGGATTGTCCTTTGTTCTGTTTTTCAGCCGTGCCTTTGACGTATTTCTGCCAGTCATGACTGATATGCAGATAAATAACTCTCATTTGTATTTTCCTCATCTATAGATGATTAATTTATATCAACATCAGTGCTGATAAAAAACATGGATAAATGAGAATTGTTGAAAGCAACATTGTAGAAATGAACGGAGCCACATTGATTAGACTGTTTGACTGACGGTCTATTACATAAGGGTTATTTTGGCTCATTATACTCACTTGGCTGGTTGGTTGCTCAATCAACCCAAAATATAAAAATGCAAAGAATACAGTGTACAAATCCACCATTTGGACTCAGTGTGGGTTTATCTTGGAAAAGTGTGGCAAACCGAATCACCTTTTTTAAAGAGTGCAGGGACGTGTACCCACATCCCCCCTGGCTGCTACGCCGTTGCTTTCCTTCATGCTATTCTGTATGTGTATGACTTTCTTTCTTCTGCTGAACACAAGCAAATATGTTTATAATAATACCTCAACTCTGTAAGTCCATACAATGCAAGTGAAAGGGTATCAAATTTTAAAATATTGATCTGTTTCTCACCCACACCTATCATATTGCTTCTAAATATATGGATTTAACTACTGGAGTCTTAAGGATTACTTTCACGCTGACTTTATAATTTGGGTACCTATTCACTTGTATTGTATGGACCTACAGAGCTGAGCTGTTTTCTAAAACTCTTTGTTTGTGATGAGCAGAAAAAGGAAGTCATACACATCTGGGATGGCATGAGCTTGAGTAAATTATAAGATAATTTTCATTTTTGGGTGAACTATTCCTTTAAATGATTGTGGGTAGCATAGCTGGTCTTTGAATTTGATGAGAAAGTATTACAAAGAGTATGCATTGAAATCTCTGACTTTTGATTGCAACTGACTGTATACATATTTTTCCCCCTTTAATTTCCAGGCAAATCATTACCAGCATTAAGCATGATTTGCTTTGGTTTGTGTAGTAGCATTCCAATGTGATTTAAAACACCCAGTCAACACTGCCAGTGGTAAATAAAGTATTAGATATGATGTATATGGTACAGTCTGGAATGAAAGATAGTCAATGTCAAACATTCTGCCTTGGCTTTCATGCAAAATTTTACTTCAGCAGGGTATAAAAAATTTCATTTTTCTATGGTCAGATTTCTGAATTAATTTAGGTTTGAAAGTCAAGGTTGTAATAACGCCCAGAAACTAATCTGTCCCCTTTTTATTTATATTTTATTTTTCAAGCCAAGTTCCTGAGGGATCGATTTGGCAGTTTACCTGCCTTGGTTTAGCTTTCTATCTTATGAAATCATATTGAAACATGCAGATTATGAAGTTTTCACATCTTTGAGTTTACTGCATTTATATGTGGTATGGTACTGTAAGCAGCCCTTACAGAGACATTTGATGTAGGCATTTACTCCATGCAGCAAAAAGCATATATTTTCCCTCATATCTAGTGTCTCATTTATGCATAATTCACTCACTTGGGTGGCATACTTCAACCTTTGCTTGGACTCAAAATACTCGAGATTGCACTGCAATTCACAGTTGGACAGAAATTTCTGAAATTACAATAGATAAAGTGGAGCTATCCAACAGCTGATCCACAATGATAGGTTCAATTCAGTTTTAGTCTTTTTCAGACCTGTAATTCGTTTGCTTTGTTCCAAATCAGGGACTAAAATTGTCCCATTGTTGTTATATTTTCTCCTTGGTTCGGTTTGCTTTTACAAGGAATCTTTTCAAAATAATAATTAATAATAATAAAAGTCAAATGTGATCAAACTCTTCGCTGATCAGGACAGGTGTTTTAGCTCCAAATCAGCACGTTAGTTACCCATGCAGTGCTTTTGACCTCAAATTCCCTTTGATATCTGGCTACATAGAGAGTCTACATTTGCACAGAAGTTGTGAGCTGTTTTGGTCTCAGTACTGTTATGGTTAGGTTTACTGTAGGGCTTGGGTTAGGCTGAGGACTATATTAATGTAAACGTTGCCAATAATCAGATGTGTAAAAAAGTAAGTAAAATAATGCTGTTTTGGTCTCAGTACTGTTATGGTTAGGTTTAGAGTTTGGGTAAAGGTTCTAACTACACTACTAAATTTGGCCAAAAGTATGTGGACACCTTTTATTTAATGGGTTTGTATAAACCAATTAATTACAGTGAAAACAAATCGTAATGTTACAGCTTACTATGACACATAGAGAATTGTGAGCTTCCAACTTTATGGCAACAGTTTGAGAAGGATCTTGTTCTGCTCCAGTATGACAATGCCCCTGTGCACAGTTCATTGGGACATTGTCTGATGTGGGAGATCTTGACTGGTCTGCACAAATCCAAGACCTGAACCCCATTGAATACCTTTGGGCTAAATTGGAACACAGACTACGAGCCAGACCCCATCATCCAACATCAGTGCCTGACCTCGGTGATGCTCTTGTGTCTGAATGACAGCAAATCTCCACAGGTATATTCTAGCATCTAGTGGAAAGAGTGGAAGCTGTTAGAGAGGACCAGCTTCCTTTAATGCCAATGGTTTTGAAATTAAATGCTCAACCAGCACATATAAGAGTGGTGTTCAGGTTGTCCAAAAACATTTGGCCATATATTGAATTGTTATTCATGGTATTAAATTTGTTGCTGAGAATCAGACTCACTGTGCCTTCCACATCACATCCATTAAAGTGAAAGAACGCAGTTTGTGCACAACTGTCCTTTCAGCTAGTGTAATTTCACTAGGGGGCGTTAAAGACTTTTGAAAAGCAAAGACCGATATCAGCATACAAAACATTCAACCTCCCATCGCCAATTTTGTAATGAGATATTTCTGTTAGCTCATAGCAGCATAGGGGAGTGTGATTATACCAGTTAAGGTGATTTAGCAGTACAGAAGACATGGCACAGAATGTCATTAGATACTTGTACATTTGTATGGCATTAAAGGGGTCATGACGTAGCCTTTTATTTTTTTACTTATAAAAAGGTTAACTTATAATACTAGTAAAGTTTTAACACACAAAAAAAACAGTAATATATTTGTTCTACTTATATCTGACCAAGTGATGGATAATGTTTATTTGTGGCACAACCATTGATTGTAAAACATTCTTTGCCATGTCTTTTGTACTGCTAAATCACCTTAACCAGTATATCACCCTCCCCTATGGCGCTATGAGCTAACAGAATGATCTCAAAATGAGGTTCACTTGTAATACTAGTAAAGTTTTTTACACCAAAAAAATTAAAAATAATAATAATACAAAATAACAGTCATATATTTGTAAAACATGATTATTTTCCACCCTCATTCTGACCCAATGTCAGAAATGCTCAGTTTTTGTGCAGCTTTACCTTTAAGACTTGACAGTAAATGCCCACAGTTATGATTGGCTCTCTGCTCTTGACTGACTTGCTGTCGCCTTGCCATCTCACTGATACTTGCCAGGCTAGGGAAGTGATAAGATAAAGCAGGTGTTGATATGTTGTTGTGGAGACGGTCAGATGCAAATGTGTACCACAGTGTGACATCATGATGTGGAAAAATTAGAGAACGAGTCGTTTTGGCAGTGTGGATTCAACAAATGCGCTTTTTGCAGTTAGTGGTGTGCGTACCCTCATTGAAAACAGTTGTTTCGAAATTTAGAATGTGCCATGTCGTCCGCCAGACACGTCCGGTGTGCAACCCCATTTACTCTCTCTCTCTTACACACACACACACGCATGCTCGCACGCACACACACACACAAACAAACACATTCAGCATGTGGATAGAGAGAGAGAGAGAGAGAGAGAGAGAGAGAAGCCATGTGAAAATAGTTAAAAATTAAAATGAATGCACATATACTATTTCATGCCTTGAAATATTTTTTTATAATATAATTATTTTAAAATAATTTTTCTTCTTCTTCAGTGTCTGTCAAAAAGCATTTGGGATTGTATGTCAATGTTTTAAAAGTTTGGTATGAAGAAATAAAATTGTAAGAAATAAGACTTACACTCCACTAAGCCTGTTGCTAACACCATTAAGCTTTCCTGCCTGTGCCTGTTCTTAAATTACACATTTATTAATTGTGCAATTATGTAGTATTTGTACAATATATACCTCAATTAACAAAAATAAAAGGGGAAAATCAGGTTCCAAATCAAATGCTCTAAACAAACTATGGACCGCCCTTTGTCCTTTTCTGAAACATGCAACTTACACAAATGCACACAAAGACACACATGGACGCACATAAAACAAATGAATGTTTGGCTTCAAACGTGACTTTCCAAACATCCCATTTTCTTTCTTTGTGGAACAGAAAAGGATACATTTTTAAGAATATTTATGCTTCTTTATTACAGTTCACAATGACCTTGGCTGTGAAACTCCACAAAACACTTAAAGGACCATAAACAGGTTATTTATGAATCGTGTGCTATATTTCAATTCTTCTGAAGCCTTATGAAAGCTTTGTGTGAGGAAAAGAACAATATTTAGGTTGTTATTCACAGAAAATCTCTTAATTCACAATCATCATACTGTATATTTGTGTATGTTTTATGAGTAACAAATCCTGATTTGATCAGAGGAACGTACATTCTATCAAGTCTTTCTGCTCTCCTGATTTGGAATTACTCATACTTCTGTGTCAGCCATTCTGGCTAACGAGGGAATTCACAGCAGTCATTATCACAGCTGTGTACATCCCTCCACAAGTCAACACAGACCGGACACTCAAGGAACTGTATGAGAGTATAAGCAATCAGGCGCCCTGAGGCTGCGTTCATTGTGACCGGGGACTTTAACAAAGCCAAATTCAAGTTAATAGCACCAAAATACTACCAACACATCAGTTTCAACACATAAGGGGACTGAGTTTTGGACCAATGCAACAAATCCCTCCCCCACCCACCATTTGGCAAATCGGACCACTCTTCCATTCTGCTTCTGCCCGCTTACAGGCAGAAACTAAAACAGGAGGCACCCGCTCTCAGAACAATCCAGTGCTTCTCGGACCAGTCAGTTGCTATGCTGCAAGACTGTTTTGATCACTCAAGACTGGGAGATGTTCTGGTCTGCCTCTCATGATGGTATCGAGGTCTACGCTGATACAATAACGTGTTTCACCAGGAAGTGCATAGATGATATAGTGCCGACCAAAACAATACGGATCTACCCTAACCAGAAACTGTGGATTAATAGCGATGTTCGTGTGGCACTTCATGCATGGACCTCCGCTTTTAATTCCAGGAACACGGAGGAGCATAAACAAGCCAGTTATGCCCTCCGCAAAACTATCAGAGCAGCCAAACGCCAGTACATGGAGAAGATTGAAGGACAGTTCAATTCCACCGACTCTAGAAGCATGAGGCAGGGAATTTATATCACCACAGACTTCAAAGGGAATAAAAACTCTGCTACCTCTCTCCCTGATGAGCCAAATACTTTTTATGCTTGTTTTGAGGAAAATAACACAGCTCTCGTGGAGAGAGCACTCACAGCCGAAGCTACAGAGGTTAGTTCACTCTCCGTCTCTGTAACGGATGTAACCCAATCTTTCTGACAGGTGAATATCTGTAAAGCTGTGGGTCCAGATGGCATTCCAGGCTGCGTCATCAGAGCATGCGCAAACAAACTGGCTGGTGTTTATATGTATATTTTCAACCTCTCCCTCTCATTGTCTGTGGTCCCCATATGCATTAAAATGTCCACTATTGTGCCTGTACCAAAGCAATCCAAAATCACTTGCTTAAAACACTGGCGTCCTGTTGTTCATCATCAGCAAATGCTTTGAGAGGCTAATCAGGGATTACATCTGCTCTCTGCTGCCTGCCTCACTAGACTCACTGCAGTCCAGTGCCATTGCATCTACAATACACACTGATCTCTCCCACCTGGAAAAAGGAACACATATGTGAGAATGCTGTTTGTAGACTACATCTCATCATTCAAAACCATAGTGCATTCCAAGCTAGCTGTGCAGTTGGTCCCTGGACTACTTGTCAAGCAGACGTCAGGTGGTTAGAATGGGCAGCAACATCTCATCACTGACCCTCAACACTGGATCCCCGCAGGGCTGTGTTCTCAGCCCACTCCTGTATTCCTTGTACATACATGACTGTGTGGCAACACACAGCTCCAATGCCATCACATTCCCAGTGGCTCAAAAGTTTACAAACACTTTGTTAGTATTTGGAAGCATTGCCTTTAAATTGTTTATCTTTGGTTTTTGGGGGTAGCTTTCCATAAGCTTCTCACAATAAGTTGCTGGAATTCTGGCCCATTCTTCCAGACAGAACTGGTGTAACTGAGTCAGGATTGTAGGCCTCCTTGCTCGCACATGCTTTTTCAGTTCTGCCCACAAATTTTCTGTTGTATTGAGGTCATGGCTTTGTGGGCTTTGACTTTGTTGTCCTTAAGCCATTTTGCCACAACTTTGGAGGTATGCTTGTTGTCATTGTCCATTTAGAAGACCCATTTGCGACTGAGCTTTAACTTCATGGATGATATGTTCAGATTTTGCTTCAATATATCCACATCATTTTCCTTCCTCATGATGCCATCAATTTTGAGAAGTGCACCAATCCCTCCTGCAGCAAAGCACCCCCACAACATGATGCTTCCACCCCCATGCTTCACGCTTGGGATGGTGTTCTTCAGCTTGCAACATCACCCTTTTTCCGGCAAATATAACGATGGTCATTATGGCCAAATGGTTAATTTTTTGTTTCATTAGACCAGGTAATTTCTCCAAAAAGTAAGATCTTTGTCCCCATGTGCACTTGCAAACTGTAGTCTGTTTTTTATGGCTGTTTTGGAGCAGTTTTTTATCTCAAGAAAATAGAAAATTATGAATTTAAATGTAGGCCTTAAAATACATCCACAGGTACAACCCCAATTCAGTACACCTCCTATCAGAAGCTAGTTGTCTAATTGTTTAAAGGTTGACATTATTTTATGGAATTTTCCAAGCTGCATAAATGCCGAGTTTACTTAGTGTATGTAAACGTCTGACTCACTGGAATTGTGATATAGTCACTTAAAAGTGAAACAATCTGTCTGTAAACAAGTGTTGGAAAAATTACTCATGTAATACACAAAGTAGATGCCCTAAAACATGTATTAAAACTATCTCGGATAGATTGATGAATTATCTTGCAAAATGGATTGCTGTGCAACAAACTTATTGGAAAGTGTTGCCGAATTATATTTCCTTTTTCAAATATTTCTTCCTCAAAAGTACAAGAAGAATCAGAATCTTTCAGAGAATAAATATCAGAATCATAATGATTTATTTACCATTCCTTGGACAGTTATTCCCTCTGCTCAGCCTTTTTTTTCTCCCTTCCAACCAAAGTGAGACACTCCAAAAGGGCACGTCTCACGCAGATGTACACTGACACGTCTTTATACAATCCTTATTAAAATTCAGATAGATTGACAAATTCACTTGCAAAATGGATTGCTGTGGACTGTAGGCCAATGAAAGACTTATGATCAACACAGTGCCGGTCCTGCCGCATTAAGCGACATATGCAGCTGTCTAGGGCCCCCGCGGCCACCAGCGGCCTCCCTATCACGCCAAATAATTATTTTTCAATAAATGTAAATTGTACTTGGCACACAGCCCAGCTATATGCATGCAAATAATCTGATAGAACCTCTCAAAACTATTCAAAATATCACATTCACTTTGAAGAAAAGATATGGAGGAGATAATTATGTGGACTTAACAAACTACAGCCTAAGACCTAACGTGACTTTTTGGCAATTTCAATATTCACCCCTTATCGATATACACTCACCTAAAGGATTATTAGGAACACCTGTTCAATTTCTCATTAATGCAATTATCTAATCAACCAATCACATGGCAGTTGCTTCAATGCATTTAGGGGTGTGGTCCTGGTCAAGACAATCTCCTGAACTCCAAACTGAATGTCAGAATGGGAAAGAAAGGTGATTTAAGCAATTTTGAGCGTGGCATGGTTGTTGGTGCCAGACGGGCCGGTCTGAGTATTTCACAATCTGCTCAGTTACTGGGATTTTCACGCACAACCATTTCTAGGGTTTACAAAGAATGGTGTGAAAAGGGAAAAACATCCAGTATGCGGCAGTCCTGTGGGCGAAAATGCCTTGTTGATGCTAGCGGTCAGAGGAGAATGGGCCGACTGATTCAAGCTGATAGAAGAGCAACTTTGCCTGAAATAACCACTCGTTACAACCGAGGTATTCAGCAAAGCATTTGTGAAGCCACAACACGCACAACCTTGAGGCGGATGGGCTACAACAGCAGAAGACCCCACCGGGTACCACTCATCTCCACTACAAATAGGAAAAAAGGCTACAATTTGCAAGAGCTCACCAAAATTGGACAGTTGAAGACTGGAAAAATGTTGCCTGGTCTGATGAGTCTCGATTTATGTTGAGACATTCAGATGGTAGAGTCAGAATTTGGCATAAACAGAATGAGAACATGGATCCATCATGCCTTGTTACCACTGTGCAGGCTGGTGGTGGTGGTGTAATGGTGTGGGGGATGTTTTCTTGGCACACTTTAGGCCCCTTAGTGCCAATTGGGCATCGTTTAAATGCCACGGCCTACCTGAGCATTGTTTCTGACCATGTCCATCCCTTAATGGCCACCATGTACCCATCCTCTGATGGCTACTTCCAGCAGGATAATGCACCATGTCACAAAGCTCGAATCATTTCAAATTGGTTTCTTGAACATGACAATGAGTTCACTGTACTAAAATGGCCCCCACAGTCACCAGATCTCAACCCAATAGAGCATCTTTGGGATGTGGTGGAACGGGAGCTTCGTGCCCTGGATGTGCATCCCACAAATCTCCATCAACTGCAAGATGCTATCCTATCAATATGGGCCAACATTTCTAAAGAATGTTTTCAGCACCTTGTTGAATCAATGCCACGTAGAATTAAGGCAGTTCTGAAGGCGAAAGGGGGTCAAACACAGTATTAGTATGGTGTTCCTAATAATCCTTTAGGTGAGTGTAAGTCATTTATTTGAAATAAAAATGATTTCAAAACATGTAAATAAAGTGTCTAAGGGGAGTGTGATATCACTCAAAATAAACTCAAGTATTCTCGTCATGATTGGGGTGCTCAATAAAGGTTGGGCAGTACAGAGAAGGGGGTAGATGGGCAGTGGCGGCTTCTTCTAATGGCATTTTCTAGCAGCTCTCGCAAGGGCTCGGTAACCCGTTTTCTGGAACTGAAGCAATCTCTCTCTAAATCTGCACTCGGCATTTGAAGACAGCAGTGACGAGCTACCATTACTTGCCACATCAGGTCCATTTCTTCCCGCTACCAGTAATGTAGTTAAGTTCTGTCACAATACTTATAAGATTATTTACCATTGTATTATAACCTACACAAGTGTGCAAATGCCACTATTTGCCGTAAGTGTAAATAGCATCTTCTGTACCATACCTTAATTTGGTAATGTAATTCTTTCTTATTAATTTGCACAGAATTTCATTAATTATATTTATTAATTTGTGCACGTGATATATGGGTTTGTTTTGTTTAAAAAATATGTTCTTTTTTTTCTACTCCTGAAGAAGTTATAGCTGTGCTGATAAACTAGTTGATAGATTAGCATTTTTAAGCTTCATGCTTTTGAATAAATACTTGTTTATTTGCACAATTTAAACTCGCTAATTATTGATGTTGGGTGTGTTTGGATAGGTGTATTTGGGGCCATTTTGAAAATCTGTTTAGGGCTGCCAAAATGCTAGGGCCTTGTTTAACAATATGGAAATAAACAATGGGTCTGTTCCAAAACTTAGTGAGCTGTCTCGCTGTCTCCTACATATGCAGCTGTCTTCTATGGCAGCATCCTTATTGAAATTATGCCCCATAAGAGAACAATTTGGAATGCTGTACATAGATGGCAGCTCAACACATCATTCAAATAGCACTCCTCACATGCAGTGCACGGGACACTCAACTCGCAACTGATTTCAATAGAGGTGATGCGAGAGAAACTATGCTATCCTCTAATGAGCATAAATACTGGGGGGGGGGGCACTAATCGCATGGTTGGTGGTTTGAATCCTGGCCCACACGACTCCACATGCCAAAGTGTCCTTGGGCAAGACAATGAACCCCAAGTTGATCCCATTGGCAGGCTAGCGTCTTGCATGGCAGCTCTGGTGTATGAATGTGTGTGTGAATGGGTGAATGAGTCACAGTGTAAAGTGCTTTGAATACCGTAAAGGTTAAAAAGGCACTATATAAGTGCAGACCATTTACCATACGAACAGCACTTTGGGTAATATCAGCGGTTTTGTATCATAATAAATATTTATTGACATATATCAGTATTGAATGGATTATACATTTATTTATAGTCTAAATATATCTTGCTTCATCTGCCTATGCTACCTTAGAATTTAGCCAAAACGAGATATCTTAAGAGGCAGCATAATTAAGATACCTATCTTTTGGAACAGACTTCGCTTCGGGTTGCACCTTTGATGTCTTTGATGCCTCCGGAGGACGCTTACTAGGTTTTGGAACAGACCCAATTTGTTACCTTCTAAATACACTTTTTGTCTTATCAAAGCTTTACTCGTATGCAACAATAATGTAATGCATTTTAGTTTTCTGGCTATTATTTTTATAATATAATTTGTATTTATAATTATTTAAATATAACAAATTTATAATGATCTAATAATTAGATATTGAGTTATTGTTAATTGAGGGGCTTTCTAAGCAAATATTTATCTATGCAATTAATTGGTGTATCATTGGAATTAATTGACAGCTGCAATATACTGTATATACAGTATAATACAATAAATGTTCTTGGAATGTGGTCAAAGAAAGCATATTGTAAAAACAAACAAACTTAAAGGAGCAATATGTAACATTGACATCAAGCATAATGAACATTGCAGTCCAAATTAAAAATATTGGGGAGAGTTTTTTTCCCCACGGGTTGGCAGGTCTAGGACACGCAATAGGAACGAGCAAGCTGACAATGGCAAGCGACGAGCCTTACACTGTAAATTGATCAGCTTAAATATATGTTTGCAATGTTATATTGTTTGCAAATTATAAACCAGTTTATGTGGATTTTTCAACTGGATATGAAGAGGGCTTTTTCTGAAGGTTTGTATTATTAATTACACAGCTCATTAGTTGTTATGCCTCTGGTCAAAGCTCTGGTGAAACAGAGTCTTCTGTCACAAATTGTTTCTAAGATAATTGATCAACACACCTCGGGCTTTGGTCTTGTTAAGCTCTGTTTGATTTCTTTACCTCCATGACATGTCCTTGTTTTATTTACTGGTCTAGATTTTGTTTAAGCGAGTGAACATAATTTGAAACTGCTGTTGGGCTCCACACCCATTCCATTCACTAGAAACAAATATATGCTTTTCAATGGCATCTCGCCACTGTGGGGAATCCACACGAATGTAAAAGTGACTCACAAATTAATATATACCACAGCAGTGTGATGTTATGCCTCACACGGATAAAGGAAACAAAATACATGCAAAACGAGAGTTTGAAAAGAAACAATAAAACTAAAACAGATATAGGTCTGAAACAACATTGACCTGCTGCGAGTATTAATTTCAAAGTGGCCTGCATCGAACTGATGAATAGTAAATGCACTGTTTTTTTGTTTTGTGATCGTTTAGGTTTTAATTGTATGGTCATGCAATGTTACTTTCCATTTATGACCTAGCTTTTCAGTCGTAAACAGAACTTTTGAATTGTTTGCTTATTTTCAATGTGGAACCAAAGCTCCACTATACAGGATTGTTGTTGGACACCAGGATGCATTTTCACTCATAGCACACTCTTTGGGCTGTTTCTGTCCACAGTCTATGCTCTGGAAACGAAAAGGTTCAAAGTCAATGAAACAGAATCTAAAAAAGTGTGTAAATTGATATTTTGTTGCATACGTGTCCTTTTTAGACTTTTTAGGGCTGTTTCTGTCTATAGTCTATGCTCTGGAAAAGAAAAGGTTCGTAGAGTGTGCTATAAGCGATTTTTGTAATGAAAGTACTCTTCGCTATGTCGGCTTAACCAGGTGAAGGTCAGAGTGATGCTCTGGGAGAGAGGAGACCTCAAAGCAAAGACATTTGTGATTGCCTTGGGCTGTCGGCTGATGACCCATAAGCTAAAGTCAGTGACTGCCCTTTCGCTGATGCTTTTTTTACCCCTTATAAGAAGCCACGTTGTCAAGTCCATCTGAAGAAGCCATTCTTGTTAGTGTTTATGTAGTATTTATAAAACAAATTCAAAATTTAACTAATTAATTTCAAAGTACAAAAAAAAAACTTCAATGAGCAATTTTTGCCAGTGATTGTATTTATTAGATTAACACTGCATAGATGCTCGTCATCTCTGAATGAAGATGTTGTGCATTGAAGCATTTTCTCAAGTTCAAGCAAGGCCTAATCAATAGAAAGTCTTGAGGAGTTCTTGCAAAAGTTTCGCCAGACGTTATGTCTTTTCTGAGTTCACCGTGTTGAATTGATCAGTAAAGACGTGAGTTTTCATTGAGGTAAAGAAGAGCTCTCATCAGGTGGTTCCACCACAGTGAGGGTGAATGAATCAAACAGCTGGGTGTCTGTGGTTCTGTGACAGCGGCGTCTGAATAGAAGAATCAACAGAATGCATTATATTCAGCCTGTCTTTGAGAAACTCCAATAAGTTATCAACATGAGGTCAGCAGCCACAGAAAACACAGACAAGAGCGAAAGAAAACTCAAAATTGCCATACATGGTCCGTGGTTAGTCACACTTTTTTGTTACAACGTACCCTCACAGGAGCCAGCAGATCTATAAATTTGAGAACCAAGAAGTGGTTCTTCTTCCGAACTGGTTCCATTAAAAAGAAAAGAAAGCAAAATACAAAAATGACTAGAACCAAATTATTTTCATGACTTTAAATTCTGTTAACAGTTCTCAGATGTGCATAGGGCACCATACTAAAATACTGTAAAAGTGTTTTCTCTGCTACAATTCATCTATGCCACAATGCTACTGAATCTACTGCACAAAACATAAAGCAAGATTCTGATTTTTAAACTAATAAATCGTATTTGGCTGTTTTTAGTCAATAAAAAACACTTTAATCAATCAGAGTGGTTACTGAATTAATCTGAACCACAAACCATGCCTGACTCAAAATAAACTAACAAATGTTACTGTCTTACGTGAACTGTAAATCAGAGTAATGACTGACTGGTTGTTCTTTTGACAATATATTGTTAAAGATAAACATTGTATGTTTTGTTGTAATAAGTGAATATGAATTTGAATAATTGCAAATAACTTGAAATCTGAAATTATCCGATCAGCTGGCAACATACTGCTGACACCAGTTAATGCAATTAGAATAGTTTTTCAAATATGTCTTCCTCAAAGCACAAAAAGAATAATTGATGGAAGAACTAATTAAGGAATCAAAATCATTCAGATAAATCAAATTCAGAACGATAATGAATTATTTACCATTCCTAATCAGAACAATTATTTCCTTAGTTCTGCCTTTTGTTTTTGCAACCCACCCCTCTCCCCAAATAGATAAATGGATTTGATTCTGGTGAGCAATGCCTCTTATATTTGGCAGTGATTTAGAGCTTCATATGGACATGTGATTGGAGGCCATTGTTATACAGATTCCCCCTGGGGAATGGTAGACAAGCCCCCTCCATCCTTTTCACTTTCTCCCATCCTTCTGCACTTCTTCCTTCAGTTTGTCTTTTGATGAAGTGCCTCTCTCCAAGTTTCCATTCTTAATACTCTAAGCCCCATTAGGACAGCATGAAAAATCAAATGCACACCCCCCTTCCCAAACACTGTGATGTACAATGCAGTTGAGTTGAAAACCTGGGACGTTTTCATTACATCATAGACAATTGTTCCAGAAACTTGACAATAGATATACTCCCTTTGTTTTCCTCTCCAGGTAGGGATTTTATTATGCAATGCTCATCCCAAGCCATAGAGAAGTTTTTTTTCATCTTGTACAGACCAGTCAAACATCGGCCATCCTGTCATAAACCATGCTCGATATTTCTGTGAAGGCAGAGCTGCAATGAACACAATTTGTGTTTTGTTATGTTATTATATGCCATGGACCTGGTCACTGTCTTTTACCCTCACATTTCCGGTGGAATTATTCTGACATTCAAGTTGTGGGTTTGACGCCATGTATGATCAAACTCAAGTCCAGATCATGTATCTGTCTCCCGTGTCTGATTGCAAGAAATTGGGTGATCTTTGCATCAGATTTACACCATCTCCTTGTCCACCAAATCCAAAAAAGTTTCTGAAATACTTGCATTCGGTTTCAGAAAATCACATGTAGGTTGGACTGTGGTAAGGTTTATTGAGGTTTTGGAATTTAATTAATGAATGGAGGAGCCAAAGATTTACACAAATATCCAAGATGGAGTAAAAGGACTTATTGTAGGATTCCGAACCAAAATCAATCCTGAAACAAATCAGGAGTTACAATCTTTTTTGGAACATAATCTAATTTTGTAATTTCTTGTCTTTCCCAGATATATATACACATTACCAATTTTGTTAATATAATGTACTAGATTTAACAGTCAAACTGAGGAGAGATGCCAATTATAACCTATTGTGAATAATCAAGGGAATTGCTTTCCTCTGGAAATTGAAATATCACAGGAGGCAAATATATTTTACCCATTCATGTGCCTCTCTTCAGGAAGATCTTGTATCATTACGCCTACCAAATATAATATGAAAGTTCGCTCATTTAATATTGAGCAGCGGGCACAATTTCTTAACACTCCAACTATCATGGTTAATCAGCTGCAAAATATGATGAGAGACTCTAATGAGGAAAGTATGGCTTCGCTCCAAAACTTAGTGAGCTGTCTCGCTGCCTACATAGGCAGCTGCCCTCTAAGGCAGCATCGTAACTGAAATAAACTTTCTGAGTGACCAAATTAGAATGCTCGACATAGATAGCAACAACAACAAAAAATGCATCTAATTCAACTTGCGCTCCACGTGCAAAGCCCTCAAGAGACTAGAAGCACCATTGATTTCAGCATTATCTCATGAAAATGATGTGGTTGTGGCAACATTTTTGCAAAATAAAATTATGCAGTTCATGCCACGTATCGCAGCAGTTTCACAGTGAAATGTCCACTTTGTGGCACTAGAAGCGAGTTATAATTTAACTCTCTAGCATGAACCTTAAAACTAAAGCTAACCAATAATGTCAGAAAATGTGAGATGAAAAACAGATTATGTTTTTAAGGTAAATTCTCTATCAAGTTTTAAATAAACAAAACTGACATTCCTGCCATAAACCTTAAGCCTTAACCTAGTTAATATGAGGTGAAAACGTCTTCGTTACAGATGTAACCTCTGTTTCCTGATGGAGGGAACGAGAAGTTGTGTCGATGTAGTGACACTAGGGTTTTGCTCTTGAGAGCCCCAATCACCTTTGCTTTATTCAGAAAAGGCCAATGAAAATTGGCGAGTGGAATTTGCATGCCGCCCACTGCATATATCTGTTATAGTGGAGATATAGTGGAGTGTGCCCAAACTCCCAAGGGGCACACCAGGTCTTGCGATTAATAAGCTAAATAAATGGCATCCACAATCCAATGGGCCAGCCTCTGTTTGGAGACAGTTTTCCCCTTCTGCTGCCTTCCAAAACAGACAAAGCGCTGCTCCGAGCATCTAAAGCTCTGCGTGTGGTCCAGATAG
This sequence comes from Xyrauchen texanus, assembly GCF_025860055.1. Lineage (NCBI taxonomy): Eukaryota > Metazoa > Chordata > Actinopteri > Cypriniformes > Catostomidae > Xyrauchen > Xyrauchen texanus. The sequence continues at coordinate 15,429,635 of NC_068314.1, read as the reverse complement.
ATGCACAGGGCGCAAACTGGACACAGCAATGACAAGGCCGGGTCTTCCTCCTCTGAAGGGAGCACTTGCAGGTTCACCACCTGATCCCGAAAGGGAGTGTTGGGAACTTCTGGCACGTTAACAGGCCGGGGTCTCAAGATCACGTGACAGCCGCCTTATAGAGGGGGTTCTGGCCTGAGTGATCATGTCTAACAGCAGAAGGCCTGTTAGGTCTTTCATGTCCCATCCAGGAGCCAGACATGGTGGTTCCAGAGGTTTCTCCACAGGAGCCGTAGCTTGCCCTGACCCTGAGTGAGAAGGTCCTGCCTCATGGGAATGTGCCAGGGAGGGGCTGCTGCCAGGAGCATCAAGTCTGGTTGGGCCAGTACGATGCAACCATCAGGACTTGCTGCCCATCCTCCCTGAATTTGCACAATGTCTGTGCAATGAGGCTCACAGGGGAAACCTGTACTTGCGCAGCCCCCAAGGCCAGCTGTGCACCCAGGCATCCACGCTGAGGGGAGCCTCAGACAGGGAGTACCAAAGGGGGCAATGAGAGAACCTCAGGAGGCTGGTCTGACCAAGGGCTGAAAGTATGGGGGCACCGTGGCATTATGATCACATGCTGGGTGCCGTGGCGCCATGCCCACCTCTGGACTTGAGTCTGTAGCCTGTGCTGGAGTGGTCTAATATGCATCAACCCGAGGGGGAGTACTACCACCAAGGATACCCTATGCCCCGGGAGCCTCTGAAATTGATTCAATGGCACCGCCATCATAGCTTAATAAATCTGCAGAGATATAAGCTGTCAAATCTCCTAAGATTATATGGCTACTAACAAATAAATATAATAAATTTACATAAAATATAAATTTTACGATTAAATTATGTAATTATGTGAAAATCAATCAATCACCGAACAGCTGAATTCCACCTCCGGTTTGCATCAGAGTTCCGTTAGTGTTTATTTAGTAAATTATGACTGTCTGGCTCATTATCCATCTTATTACAAGACTACTTACCAAATAAATAAATAAATGGACAAAGAACACTGATCTGAGTTTAAATAGTTTTATTAGCTTACTTGTAGAGATCACACAATGATCCAAGATGTTGGAAAGTTGGCTCGCAATACCTGGATTAACAATATGTCTTAATACCCAAATGTCTGTTTGTTACTCAGAAATATCAGCGTGATAAATGGTACAGCTGACCAAGCAGAATTGAGGATTCCAGAAACCTGTGTAATTATCACTGATAATCTTCCCTTCTGCCTAAGCTCTGAAATCGAATTTGCGTCTGTGTTTATATGAGATCAAGTTTGACGTCATTAGCGGCAAATGGCATTAGTTATTGTGTTTTCTAACTGAACTCTGGTGATCTGAATGGTGATTGAGATTGGAGAACTGGGCAGTGGGGAAGATTTTAAGTCAATAAAGACTTACATTTATCTATCGTATGATATTTGAACTCAAGATATGTTTGAACTACTTTTTAACTGTTGAAACTGTGAAAATGCTGTCATTGCAGTGGAGGTTTGATCATTTTGATTCCTCTTATACCCCTTGGCATATTCCTTAAAACTGTCTGCGATTGTAAAATCCTTTCAGCTTCACTTTTTAGGAGTTTGTTTTTGAGAAACACATTCGCTTTCAGTGTCCCTCTGAGCACCATAGCTGGGAGATAGACAGAGAGAAAAACAAATACAGTGAAAGAAAAAGGAAGAGACAGGGCTAAGGTAGCCCTATCTATACTGTATGGCTCTGGTTTTGTTGTGGTGACATTTCAAAGTCTATTGTTTTGGAAATTTCCATCTGTGTGAACAGTGCGGAGTGCTCTTCCTCAATTTATTTTTTTATTTTAGATAATCAGCATCCATTTGCCGAGCCTGGAAATCAGACCCGGTGGTGATGCTGCATGCTTATTTGCACTGGAAGATGAGCTTAGGGCAATTGCATGGAACTAAGTGATGGAAATGCGTGTCCAACCCTTTGAACCAAATTAAAACATTTAGCGTCTGACCGCGTTGCAAAGCAATTTTTTTATTTTTGCAATTTGTTGTTTTTGCTTTTTTTAAATTCCACTCTGAAATTGCCTCGGTTCCAACCTTGTCTTTCTGCCAAGCGAGTCAAATTTGTAAAGTAGTTGGATATAAAGCAGCGGCAGAGGAATAATGAAGCAGCTTTTTTTCTTTTTTATATCAAGGCAAACACAATGAGCATGCTGCAGCAGTTTTACACTTATTAAAAGATCAGGTCAGGGCTAAAACTGCCCCAGTTTAGATCCTGCAGACAGGATGTCTTGATACGTCAACTATTACACTAGACCTATTGAAGGTGATGTGTGTTATTTCCGTGCTACCCACCAGCATCACCAAATGGAAGTGCATAAACAATCAGTTTTCACTTAAGTCTATTCTGTAAGAATTTAAGAGGCTGCCCTTTCTGGGTTGAGGAAAAATAACATGCTGGGTCTTACTCCACAGCGCTACAGCCAACTGCTATAAGCCAATCCTGTTTGGCTTGGCCCCAGTCCGCCCGTGTCAATGCTTCAGAGTGCTTCTTATGCCACACGTTCCTGTTCTGCATTTCTCATGTACCAGCTGTTGGCCCAAAGTTTTCCACAGCACCAAGCTTGGCGTGACCACAGCTCGGCTGTCTGCACCAAGAAGATAACTACTTTCACTGAAAATACCAAGAGCCTCAACATGACTTCTTTTCTATGGTGCATTTTTGAGACTCGGAATTGCTCTAAATGTAAGATATTTAACACCTAACTATAATTTGCAATTATGACTTGATGAGGTAATGGAAAGGAAAGGGTCCAACCGATTAAGACTTCAGGATTTACCCTAATAGTCATTTACCCTATGAGCTTTCTTTTTCTTTTCTTTTCTATTTTTCTCTCTTTTTAATTTTTTTGAAAAAATATTCATATTATCCATTATTTACTCACCCTCATGTCATTCCAAACTGTATGCTATTATTATTTTATCTTCTTTACTGTGGACCACAAAAGAAGACATTTTGATGGCCATAATCCTCAAGCTACAGAAAAATGACATTAACATTTTAATGTTAATAAACATTAACACAGTAGGACTAGCACATATTATGTGTCCACTACATTCCATGTTTTAAAGCCAAATAATTAGTTTGTGTGAGGAATAAAATAAAAAATAAGTCATTAATTTAAAAGAGTTATTCACTGATAATTTTCACCTCTGCCAAAGATGTAGTAAATTCCTGCTTGCATCCAAAAATTAAGAAATGCAGCATCTGATGTTGAACAAATGGCCTTTTGGTGCACCAGTTTTTAAACTTGGCGTGGACTCAGGCTTGGTGAATCTTTTGTGGAATAACATGGCATGTCACATTCAGCAATGACACACAACATCAAACATTGCTTGGTGCATGAACAATTGTTTTTGAATCTGAATGAAAAGTGTAATTAGATTTGTGAGCATATATATATATATACATATATACACATATATACACTATATACATAAGTAATTTTTGTCCATATCAGGACAGAAATGCTTTGGAGACAGATAAATATTAGTGTGGTCAATGCTTATTTCTTTGAGAGAATTCATTAGCCATGCCAGCTGCTACATTTATCTTTTCTGTCCTCTGCTCGAGAAAAAAAAGCCACAGGGGACAAATTTCAACAGCTTTGTTTCACTTTTCATATTAATCTAATATTAAAACCTGTCCTCTTGTACTTTCACCCAAAATGATACAGGTGCTGCCAATGGAATACAAATAGCCTTCCATTGTGAGCATGGTGACATGGATTTTTCCTTAAAACTTTTTACAACACACATTTACATGATGCAAGCAAAATATTAGGTGCCTAATTAGGAGCTTCTTTGTCATAAAAATGACCTTGGGTGAACTAATTAGCACTGCGTAACAGAGAGGAGCTGTCTTACCACAGTGGTTCTCAATTGGTTTTGCATAAGAACTCAGATATTACATTGAACATAGAATGGTGACCCAACACTGTAGCAAATATATTTATCGTACAAAATAAATAAAATAAAATGAATGCCATATTTGGCCTTTGACAACAACGACAAATATATGGGTGTTAAATCCTCCCTTTTAAAAGCTGATAATGGATATTTATTTTGTTTGCTATCCTAACTTTTTGATTATGCTTAATTGCATTTTAGTATTTTCGTTTAGCATTATTTTACCCAAAACAGACCTGCTACTTAGTAGCTCCTGGCAAACACTGAAGTGTTGTACCTCACTTTCCCAAGTCTCACCAGCAGCCTACTTATTTCTCTCTCTCATTCTCTCTCTTTTGCCTGTAACCTACTTAGAGGATGATTTTAAAGTTGCCAGGGTGGGAACCCAGGGAAAGTGTTTCTATGTGTCCTCAGAGCAGGGTTACGTTGGACATAGTGGTGCTTTATTAAATAGTATTGAACTCTACTGAAATAGATTGAACAGGTCCTGAGTGAGTCACTTGGGTGGAAGTGCTGGTCACCTGTGCAAACATTATTGAGAACGAATGCAGCACAGACAAACCCTGTGAAAAATGATCAGTTAATCTCTTTGTGTAGGTAATGAGTAACAATTCATAGTTAATGGGCTGCAGGCTTGCAGTCTGGGCCATTATAGTTGGTGCTGCCCCATCTTTCAATAAAACGTATTAGTTAACACATTTTCAGCTGTGTTGGTTTGGGTAGAATTCCAATATAAAATTAAAAAATAAAATAAATAAAAAGGCCAAGACTGTACTTTATGAGGAATCACATAAGGCACAATATATATTTATACTTGGTGGATTATAAATGTAAAAAAATATTCAAATATTTACATATTTAGTTTCAGACTGTACTACTGGGCTCTTTTGCAGAAATGTACAGTATCTGTTTAATGCAGGAACCAAATTAGCCTATTTGCCAAGCTGTATTTTATTGTGTGGAATTTGGGGCTCTATTTTAAGAACACTAAGTCTTGCATGGAGTGCCATGCTAAAAGTCATATGTGCAAAGTCAGTGGGCTAGCCATGAAGCTTTGGAATTTTTTTGCAAGTATGCGGTAAGTCTAGGAGTTAAGAGGGTTGGTGGTAAATAAGACGATTTAAAAGACGTTGGTTGCTGTAAATTGGCTGTATCCATAGGTGGAAATGTGTGTCCTTGCATTTTGTTGCTAATGTAAATGGACTTCATCCATAGGTGGCAGTTTATGTTCTTGCAGCTGGATGCCCTAAACAATCGAGAGTAACCAAGGTGCGATACCTACTGACTAGTGACTAGTTTAAAAGTGCACTGCAACAGCATTTAAGTTTAATGAAATTAAGTAAAATGCAGTAAATCATCAAGATGCAGCATTTCAGCACCTCTTAAAATTTACAGTAACCAATCAAACACAAAACGAAGCATCTGTAAATTAAACTATGGAAAAACTGTGTGAGTGTCCCACTAAATCCAGAAACATACATAGTAACTACATCCTTTTTGAATGTCAGATATACATATAGACACACTCTTTATATGCATGGAAAGGTGGTTCTCTGGACCAATTGAATGTAAGCTTATTTACTGGATCGGATCTAGGGGGGTGCTGGGGATGGCTTTGACCCAATTTATCCCTAGGACCTCCAAGTGCAAGTGAAGCACTTGGCATCATGCACTAATCATACCTCTAAAACGAGTGTGCTGGAGAAACAATCGCAAAGCACCATCAAAAACACTGGCGTGTATGGAAGACACACGTACAAAAATTATTATTATCGAAACCGGAATCAGTAATTTTGTTATGATTTACATTCCTTGTGTTTAGCAATAATAAGATCCATCCTATTTTAGGATTTATTGTATTACTTCAATGTCACTGGTTGGGACAAGAAGGGATTGCAAAACTAGATAATTTAATGGTCAAATCAAAAGCGCATAATATTTTCACAGTATTCACAATGTTGCCTAATTTAATATTGCCAACAAAATCATTGTGAATATTCAATATTGGCCAGCTATATAAGTCATGTTAATATATTCATCTTTGTGAAGTTAAAACAATCATAGACTCATATAAATGCAGCATAGTCTCAATAAATGGTCTTGTTGGACAGGGGAGGGAGTTTTGAGTCCTGAAAATGTCAAATTTAGCATTTTGCATTCACCTCTACTAATAGCACTTATATTGTTGTTGGGTTTTCAACCCTTTAAATAAACCTTAAAAACATGGAACAGTTCTTAATTAAGGTTGGTTGTATTAAGATTCATTGTCATTGGTGTGCTTCTGTTACATTGTAGAAGTTCTGCTTAATTACACTGCATTCACTACTTTATCAAGTCTCTGACAGATTTGGACACTATTGATTGCTTAGCAAGCATAGTAGCAAAAAAAGAGATTAGCTCAGGAGAAAGAGACACAATTAAGAGGGAACAGTTTTATGTGCTGAAACGTCCATCACTGGTGCAATTACGTTCTACTGTTATAGAGTGGTTACATATGCTGTGGACTATTATTAAGCACGATATGTAAACAGATATGAGTGTAGCTGGTGGGCTGTGAATAAACCTCCGAAAATATATTTTGTGGTTTTATTCTGACGGCTGTTTATTAAAAAGTTAAAATAAACAGCGGTCGATGGAGCCGTATTATATTCAAAGAAAAAAGGAATAAAGAAAATACAAAAAAATGAAATACAAAAATGAAATATGAAAATGTAACACAGGAATGAAATACGGTAGAGGCTAATGTCCAAATAAAACACAAACAAGGTATTAGCCCACCCACATGCCTCAGCATACATAATCTTAATACATGTCCATATCATCCAAAGCACTCCACACATGCAACACATTCTTAAATCACTCACGGTATTTATGAATTTCCAAACAGGCTTCAAGGACATGCACAATCTTTTAAAAATAATTTAATTGGAAATCACTCTGTCTACAAGACATGATCAATTCCAAATGTACATACACAGTTCTTGCATGTATGCCAAAACGTGGTCAAACTCCACACATGCAATTCACATGCATCCGTCAAAAATGATCCACAACAATCAGGGATGGATTATGACTTGCAAAGGCCCTGGAGCCAATTTTCTCCAATGGCCCCTCTCCACCCAAAAGGGTAATTGTTCATGGGCAAAAGGGTTTTGAAGTGGGGGTATGAAGGCATTTCAACGGCATTAATCCATGCGCGTTATTGACTCTCACACGCGCGATAGATTAAAGCCACATGAGGAAAAAGTAAGAACTCGTGCGCATTATTGACACTTGCGGACAGTAGTTCATTGCCGTTCGAGGACGTACAATACATCTCCTGTGCGCGCAATAGAAGACACCTGACAGCACACGCAAGACAATTCCCCAAAGTCTCTAATCACATCTGCTTCTTTTGCTCGCTCAAACCCTTTTATTTTTGGCAGTCATGGGGTGGGCTGTGCTCTTTTGATTTTAAACAAAAATGTCATTGGTTACTTACCTTTTTCCGGAAGTCTGTTTTTTTATTATAATTTTTTTTTATTCTTGTATGAAAATCAACAGAAAGGCAGTCATACCTGAAAGATTTACAAACAAAGACTGAGATTATAATTCAATTTACACATCACATTCTCCACAACATACCAAACAATAAATTACAAAAAATAAGTAAATAAGTAAAATAAACAAAAATATAGTTGGGAAGTAGGAGACTCAATGTCTCTAAATTCATTGAAAATTCTGCTTTAAAATCAAGTAATATCAAGTAAACATTTGTGTATGTAAAATTTCAACAAAAGCAATAAGCAGATGAGATTAGCGGGAGACTTAGGGGAATTGTCTTGCGCATACTGTCAGGCATGTCCTCGCGTGCGAGATCTTGTATTCCGCGCGCAGGAGATGTCATGCGCACGCGACATCTTCCCGTTTCCTCGTAAAGCAATGAACTACTGTGCGCAACTGTCAATAATGCGCGCAGGTGTTTAAAACGTGTGCGCGAGTTCTTCCTTTTTCCTTGCGTGGCTTGAATCTATATGAGGGGAGGTGGGGGGGGTTATTGTTGTCATCCGTCCCTGACAACAATAACCCAACCCCAACATAAAACTCTTCTGAACACATATTTAATTCAATTTATAAGCATGTTGTGTAAAATTTTATATTTACCCAAATAACTCTCAAACGATGAATAAAACCGGGTGCTCTCTTGCACAAAGCATATTCTCATGTCTCCAACACAAGAGTGTGCCAGAAAGTGGGTGTCACAAAACTCAGCTGTCACAAAACTCTGGTCTTAAAGCAGCCATGTCCAATTTCAATTACATGAAATTTCTCCACTTGGCTACATGAGTGTATATTGTGTGTCTGAATATTGTTGTAATTGGAGAGGTTTCATCTAGTTGTTTTAACCACATTATTACGTATGGTAATGTGGTACCTTTACGTTTGTCAAGAAGGAATATTCTCGACCAAAGGCAATAATTAGACATATTCCTTGCAGAGTGAAAATAATTATTATAACAAGCACAAAGGCCGAGCCAGTCAATATCTCAAGACACTGAATTGATAGTAGCCCTGAGATTACACTCTGATTCTATGTCTAGGTATTTGTTTATCTAAGGCTTGAGTCTAGAGACTTGGAAAAGCAAAATAGCGTAAATCTTAGATAGGAGGTTGGTATTCTCAGAATCCTTTTGAATGTCTCTCAATAGGTTGTATTGTTTGACATAATCAGCTATGAAAATCAGCAAGTAGATGCATATATTATGGGCTATAATGGATCTGGACTCACAAAGCTCTGGCTTGCATATTTATATTTATAAAATTTAGAGTACCGTAGGTAGATTATATGCAAAATCTATGGATTGTGACAGTTACACAGCCCGAGGTATTGTCATGTACTGTATTAGGATACAGAGAAAATAAGTTCTTAATTTCATTGCACATTCTTGTGAGAACGGTTCATTATTCGATGCAGTTGTTTCCTTGGCCTGAAATGGTCAAGAATACATAATCAGAGCCTGTCTGCCAATTCCGAGAGGAAATGGAGGCTTGGACAAGGACCTTGAGTGGCACTGCTCTAAAAACAAGGGAAAATTAATACTAATAAAGTTATGATTTGTGTAAATAGACTTGGAGAAGGACTAGATGCGTGAATGGATCACATTTGTTTGTCACAGACAGCGGGTAGCATGTGAAAACATGCCCTTCTTTTTTTTTTAATGTAATTTCAATGCATTTTGCTCACTGGCTAAAAATAGTGTCAAGGACCTGCTCTCCTCTGTGATTTTTAAGAGTTCCTTTGTCATGGTGCAAAGAGGGGCTTAGGGCAGTGGTTCTTAACTGGCGGGTCACAACCAGGGATGGACTGGGACTAAAATTCAGCCTGGGATATATACCAGCCAATCACAGCCTGCTGCAGAAAAGCCCCCTCTAGTGCATCACTCACATACTGTATAATACAAGATATCTGGTGCCAGTTAAACTTTTTGTTAAAAAGTCACTTCCTTTCACCACTGGACCACTTTTTTGATAATTATTTAAAAAATATATATATTTTTTTGCATATAATCATATTTCTACGCCCCTCTATTTTCTGAGTTTTCTTATATTTCAGCTGTTAGAAGGCAAGCAATAAAAGTGTATAGTTTTTGTCCTCTGTTCTATTTCTCCTTGCCTTAAGAGCAACTTAAGTGAAAACGTCTCGTTACTAACGTAACCTCCGTTCCCTGATGGAGGGAACGAGACTTTGTGTCGCTGAGTTGACACTAGGGGACGCGCCTGCGGAGCCCGGTCATCTCTGATTTTGAGAAAGGCCAATGAAAATTGGCGTGTGGAATTTGTATGCCACTCCCCTGGACATACGGGTATAAAAGAAGTGATGCTGCAAATACACATCAGATATCTTCTTCGGAGCCGAGAGAGCAGTCACAGAGCTGAATTCCTCTGCTGTTTCATTCATCTCTACAAGCTGTTGGTTTTACGGCGCTTTCCAGCGGTCCTCCCCCTCGCATACTACGTTGTGCTGAGCATACACCCCTGGGCGCTTCAGCAGCTGATTAAAGAGCTTACGGAGTGAATAACTGAGTGACAGACGGGGAACTAGCTCATCTTGCCCAACTGTCCCCTAGTTAAAATTGTCTAGTAAAAACTGACAACCTACTCTTTGCAAGATGACACATAAAGGAGAGTGTGTAACCTATTAATCATCAAGGGCAGTGGCCTCTGGTTTTTTAGGTAATGCTTTGATTTGGCTTGGTGAATTCAGTTGTCTTTGTCTTGGTCTCTCATGCATAGAATAGCATTCTGAGATACTGTTCCACTCACCACAATTGTACAGAGCGGTTATCTGAGTTATCGTAGACTTTGTCAGTTCGAACCAGTCTGGCCATTCTCCGTTGACCTATCTCATCAACAAGGCATTTCCATCCACAGAACTGCCCTCACTGGATTTTTTATGTTTTTGACACCATTCTGAGTACATTCTAGTGACTGTTGCCCATGAAAATCCCAGGAGATCAGCAGTTACAGAAATACCCATACCAGCCCATCTGGCAACCATATTTTCTCCAATACCAAGTTCAAATCTCTTTCCCATATCCCTTAAGAGCTGTTAAGGCCCCGTCACCAAGACTCTGAGGTGCATTTTGTTCTCAACAAAATGCACCTCAAAATACATTCAGTAACTACAGTATAACAAAGCTTAAACAATCTGCCTACAAATAATTTTTTTTTTTAGGGCTGTCAATTTAACACATTAATTGTGTGCGATTATTTACACTGTTGGTCAAAAGTTTGGAATAATGTACAGATTTTGCTCTTATGGAAAGAAATTGGCACTTTTATTCACCAAAGTGGCATTCAACTGATCACAATGTATAGTCGGGACATTAATAATGTGAAAATGTACTATTATAATTTGAAAAACATTTTCAGAACTACTTCAAAGAGTTCTCATCAAAAAATCCTCCACGTGCAGCAATGACAGCTTTGTAGATCCTTGGCATTCTAGCTGTCAGATTATCCAGATACTCAGATGACATTTCACCCCACGCTTCCTGTAGCACTTACCATAGATGTGGCTGTCTTGTCTGGCACTTCTCATGCACCTTACAGTCTAGCGTATCCCACTTTAACCTTTTCTTTTTGTTTTCGGTTTCAAAAGTGGCTTTTTCTTTGCAATTCGTCCCATAAGGCCTGCACCCCTGAACCTTCTCTTTACTGTTGTACACGAAATGTCTAGGTTACTGATGTAACCTCCGTTCCCTGATGGAGGGAACAAGATGTTGTGTTGAAGAAGTGACACTAGGGGTCTCTCTTGAGCGCCGAATATACCTCTGATCTATGAAAAAAGGCCAATGAGAAGTTGGCAGACAGAATTTGCATGTCCCGCCCCCGAACATACGGGTATAAAGGCAGGGAAATACGTCTGTTTCATTCAGGATTTTTCTGAGGAGCCGGAAATGGTCCGGCCACAAGAGTGGCACGGCTCAGCGACGTGGCCGGGAGGACGGGGTCCAATTTAAATCACGCCATGCACTTAGCCGTGTACTGCTGACACAGGAGCGGGCAGGTACTTGACGTGCCAAAACGACCAGCTATATCAGGCAGACTGCAACAAAGTGACGCTTGCCAACCTGGGAACAGGGCGAGCCTAGCCGGGCCTCTTTTCTCTCTATATCTCTCACATAGAGTCAACGGTTGGGGCCCTTCGGCCCACGCATCGGGGAAGGGGGTCTTACCCAGTTTCCTATTCTTACAGGGGGAAAAGACCCTGTGGAGAGCACACCTGCCCAGAGAGGGGGAGGTAAGAGTGGTGACCTAAACCACATGGGCTTTTAGGTCACATGTGGGAAGTGGCGCGGTGGTAGATCCAGCCTCTTTGGAGGGAGGAGTTGCTACAGACATGGCGACTGGGGGCCGTGGGAACTGCCCAAGGTAGACGCGGGTCCGCTCGTAAGGGGACCGTACCGCGGAAAATACACACGGGGGGAAGTCCACGTAGGAGCCCTGACCTGTGGAGCACCTATTCCAGTACAGGGTAGATTTGAGTACCCGCAGTGGATTGGGTCAGCGAATTCCTCCGCTGAATTGCTGACCCAGAGGGCTAGGTAGGAGTCATTCAGGGAGCCGAGCGAATGGGATCACCTGGGAGAAAAAATGCACGGTTTGACCTCAGCAGAGGGAAAGGGCGCTAGGTGCAAGCAGTCCACTAGGTCAGTTTGTCAGTGCGTTTCCGAGTTCTACTGGCTCGGACCTGAGAATAACACAGGACGAAACTGACTCAACCCTGAGATTGTAAAATCTCGTAAAGGTATTGGGTGTTGCCCAACCCGCTGCTCTGCATATGTCTGCTAGGGAGGTGCCTCTGGCCAGTGCCCACGAGGATGCAACACTTCTTTTTTGAGTGTGCTCGGCTCCGCAAGGGGAGGGGCACGGCCTGTAGTAGGCCAATGTAATGGTGTCAACTACCCAGTGGGAATGCCTCTGTTTGGAGACAGCGTTCCCTTTCCGCTGTCAACCAAGGCAGACAAAGAGCTGCTCAGAACGTCTAGAGCTCTGCGCCCATATAGATACGCAAAGCACGTACCGGACACAGCAACAAAGGGCTGGGCCTGCCTACTCCCAGGGCTGCTTCGCTTGCTGGTTCACTACCTCGTAGGAGTCGTAGGAACCTTGGGCACGTAGCCCGGTCGCGGTCTTAGGATCACATGAGTGTCTGCCGGACCGAGCTCCAGGCAGGTGTCGCTGACAGAGAATGATTGCAGGTCCCCGACCCTCTTGATGGAGGTGAGCGTGATCAGGAGGGCTGTCTTCAGTGAGAGAGCCTTGAGTTTGACTGATTCTAGTGGCAAGAAGGGGGGGGTCTCTGAAGGCCAGAGAGGACCACTGATTCCAGGAAGGGAACAGGCTTGGCTGGGAGGGATTCAACCTCTGGGCACCTCTTTAGGAATCTGATAACTAAGTCGTGCTTACCCAAAGACTTGCCGTCTACTGCGTCGTGGTGGGCCGTGATCGCAGCTACATACACCTTCAAGGTGGAGGGGGACAGCCTCTCCTCCAACCTCTCCTGCAGGGATGAGAGCACTGCGCACCTCTGTGGGTCTTCAGCCCGGGAAGAACACCACTTCACGAACAAGCGCCACTTCAGGGCATAAAGTTGCCTGGTAAAAGGGGCTCCGACTTGGTTGATCATGTCTACGATGGCAGGTGGTAGACCAGCTAGATCTTCCGCATCCCATCTAGGGGCCAGACGTGGAGGTTCCAGAGGTCTGCACTTGGGTAGTCCTGTTCCTGAGGATTCCAGAGCGTGCCCCGTCCCTGAGAAAGAAGGTCAGGAGCTTCCCAGGAGCTTCTGGAAAAGTTTTAAATTGACCGGCGTGCCTGGCCTGAAGGCAGCAAGGCATTTTAGCACTGACTGCGCGTGCTCGTTGGCGAGGCACAATGGCATTGAGACTGAATCTAACTCCATGCCAAATAAAAGAGATACTCTGAACCGGGGCGAGCTAGTTCTTTTCCCAGTTGACCTGAAGCCCTAAACGGCTGAGGTGCCTGAGCACCTGGTCCCTGTGGACGCACAGCAACTCTCAGGAGTGAGCCAGGATGAGCCAGTCGTCGAGGTAGTTGAGTATGCGAACGCCTGCTTCCCGAAGCGGGGCAAGGGCTGCCTCCGCGACCTTCGTAAAGACACGAGGGGACGAGGACATGCCGTAACCTTGTACTGATACGCCTGGCCGTCGAACGCGAGCCGTAGAAATGGTCGACGTCAAGGCATAATTGAGACGTGGAAGTACGCATCCTTCAGGTCTGCCGCTGCGAACCAATCTAGATGCTGGACGCAAGTTAGGATGTGTCTTGCGTGAGCATTTTGAACGGGATTTTGTACAAGGCCCGGTTGAAAACCAAGATCGGTCGTAAGTCGCCACCTTTCTTGGGTACGATGAAGTAATGGCTGTAGGGACCCTTCTTCATCTCGACTGGAGGGACAGGCTCTATCACGTCTTTGAGTAAGAGACGATTTCCACGCGCTGGGATTTGGCGTCTTCGCCGTGCACTGCGGTAAAGCAGACGCCCGCAAAGGGACCGAGTCGGATGGTAGCCATAGGAGGATGCCCTCAGTGGGCAGACGGAGCATGGCCCGTGCTGGAAGTGTGACGGGGCATGATGTTGTTAGAGATGGCGTCCATCTGCTTCTTCACCGCTGAGGAGTGCTGGGTGGAGTCGTCAACGGTGTCGCCGAATGGACGGAGCTGGGAGACAGGGGCGTTTGAGAAAGTGTGCTTTGTCTACCTCTCGAATCTCGACCAGGTCCAGTCCATATATGACGTTTCTGGACCACAAGGGTGGCCATCGCCTATCCGAGTGCCGGCGCTGGGACCTTCGTGGCCCCAGGGGGTGCGATCGGTCATTGAGTGCAGTTCCTGCAGCACATCAGGAACAGGACTACCCAAGTGCAGATTTTCAAGTGCCTTGGCCACTCCACTGTCGAGGGTAGTGGGAGAGGAGGAACGAGGAAGCAGGTTTCGGGCAGTAAAAGGTGCCCTTTACGGCTTACTCAACTCATCATGCACGTCCGGGAAGAAATGAATCGGTCATCTGCATCAGACGCCACTGTGATGCTCTCCGATGCAGCGGTGATGATGTCATCCAATTCCGGGGGCTCAAGGGAGAATGCCGGCTGGCTGTGAAGCGAGCCACACTCATCCCGAGCTCGAACGGAAGCAAGCAAGCGTGCCGGGGTGAAACCGTAAGCTCTTTTTTACCTGGTGAAACCGAGCCCATCATTATCCCCAAATTGCCTTCATCACTCGCGGTGCCTGTCCCAGTCCCGTAGGAATGAGGCGAGGCATGGGGGGCGGCTGAAGTGCCTTTCTCTCGTGACAAAAGAAAGCCGCGACCACAATGCTGCCATGGCTATATTCTCGCTCTGTGAACATGAAACATTCATAAAACGCTGCCTTCTTGTGATCGCAGCCCAGGCATGCGAGGCAGCTTTTATGACCTTCAGAAGTGGAGAGAAATCAACCGCATCCAGAAACTACATAGAGGCAGAAAGACGTCTGTGTATTTGTTCTTTTAGAGAAACTAAATCTTTTAGAGAAAATCACTCTTTTACAAACACTCTTTTAGTTTGCGCTGTTGAAGTGCCCAGGGGCAAACTGCACTGCCGTGCAGAGAAGGAGAAAGCCGCTGAAGTGCACCATAGATCCAACAGCAGATCCCTCACAGGTGTGTGACTCGCAGCTCGATGCATACATGACCATCGGCTATGAAGAAACTTTCTGAATGAAACAGACGTATTTCCCTGCCTTAATACCCGTATGTCCGGGGGCTGGACATGCAAATTCTGTCTGCCAACTTCTCATTGACCTTTTTTCATAGATCAGAGGTATATTCGGTGCTCAAGAGAGACCCATAGTGTCACTTCTTTGACACATGGGGCACCGGTGTTGAACGGGTAGAATTCAATGAAGCTGTCAGCTGTGGACATGTGAGACATCTATTTCTCAAACTAGAGACTCTGATGTACTTATCCTCTTGTTTAGTTGTACACCTGGCCTTCCACATCTCCTTCTGTCCTTGTTAGAGACTGTAATGTACACAATTTTATGAAATCTTAATTTTGTTTTGGCAATTTTAAGCATTGAATAGCCTTCATTCCTCAAAACAATGATTGACTGATGAGTTTCTAGAGAAAGCTGTTTATTTTTTTGACATTTTTACCTAATATTGACCCTCAGACATGCCAGTCTATTGCACAATGTGGCAACTCAAAAACAAACACAAAGACAATGCTAGATTTGATCAAAAATGACTTTTTTCAAATAGTGATGATGCTATTTTTTATATTAGTAATGTAACTCTCATGAGCTGGATGAGAGTTTCGCCGCTGCATCGGAGAGCATCTTGGTGGACTCCTACGCTGAGGACTCAACTGGGCTAGCATCTTCTGGTGTGCCGGCTCATTCTGAGGCCGACGCCAAGCTGTCCGCTATGCTTACCCTGGCCGCCACGAGTGTCCAGCTGGACTGGAACCCTCCATCCTCCCCTCAGCCCTCACGGCTAGATGATTGGTTCCTGGGTTTGGGGCACCACTCACAGCCACGCCATTTTCATGGTTTGTGCTCAAAAAGGGGGTGCGTATCAACAGGTTAATCAATAATAGTAATTTGTTCATTTTTAACCAAAAAAATCTCACATAGAGCAGCATAAATAAAGCTTATTTTACTGACCTACTGTGAATTCTACACATAGAATGAGGCTTTAAGTAATCGATAACACATTTTTACGTCATATTATTTGATGTTTTACATGTACTCTTTAACATCCTCATATTAATATGTACCTCTGAACCAGGGTTTCCGTTGTCCGGTAATTACCGGACATTGGCCGGTAAAAAAATTAAATGTCCGACAAAATTAAATCTCTCCGGTCAAATTGTCCGATTAAAATTGCCTAATAATCCCGTCCCCCTAACACAATCTGAATTTGAGAATACGCCTAAAATGAATAAAGCAAAAATACACCGATCTCTTGCTATGTTATAAAGGAACAGGCTCTATCGTTTGAAAGTTATGAAACAACATCGCATGCTGCATTTCAAATAAAGCGCACGCCTAAAGCGGCTGCAATATAGACCTAAACAACGAGCGATTGAGTGAGACGTTTCAAATATGGCCAGGCCCAGGCAGACTAGCTTTAAAAGCTTTTTCAGAGGCCAGACGATGGTGAATCAGGAACATCTCATTATAGATAGATCAGTGCTTCTAATCCGCGCATTCGTGCAGTTTTATTTCTCTATCATCAAAACTGAATAGCCTATGTTCATCAGTGCATGGTTACAGTCTATATCAAGCAGGGACACGTTTGTGTGCATTTTATTTTGTGATTTCACCGAATTAATAGAGAGTCTCCGCAACGGCGATAGATTGAAAGCGGCGTCCTAGTGAAGATTGCGCAACTCGCGCAGCAGCGTCGTCCATGCAACTGATAGCAGCGGACACGGCGCTCGCTGATTTCAAAAACAACAGATTTTAGCGCTAGATCTCTTATTTAATAACGGACTAAATGAATGATCTGCTAGTTAACTGGAGATGTTTTATTTATTTGTATTAGGTACATCCGTGCCTCAATGTTTCAAAAAGTGAATGTGTGTGAAACCACAGTAAAAAACAATTGGCGTTGATTGGCGCTAATCGGACGTTCATGTTTTTTTTTTTCGTCTATTTGAAAGTTAAGCTAATAATAATATGTTGCATTCTATACGGCCTGATTGTGTCATTTTTTAAGTTACATAGACTGCCTCCAGTTTTCCTCAACTTGACTAATTAAGAGGCGATATATTTGACCGGCATATCATCAAAACTTTGACCGGCACCATTTTTTTCTAGCGGAAACTCTGTTCTGAACACCTCCCCCAGCAGCGTGGTGGGTGTCTGAACGTTCACAAACAGTTTGAAGTTGCTCAGCTGTTTTAAACATCTTTTTGGCTCTGAGTAAAGAATGAAGAAGCACTTTGCCGTGAGTGCTGTTTTGGTGATATTTCATGTTCATCTCTAGCTATCACATTGTATAAAAAGGAAGCTGTGGCCTGCCTGTCTCCCTGAGGGCACAGACATAAATTAGCCTGCTCCCTTGATTCCATCTCACCATGAATAGATCCATTTTTATTTCACCTTTCTCATTAGGTTCTCTCTTTAACAGCTTTTGGAGCTACATGTTGATTAGACACAGGTTTCAAAAATCTCAAACAAGTGTGTGCGTCATGGATACAGTAACTGTCAGCTTTTTATGAATATTGGCGTAAAATAAAATAACAACAACAACAATAATAATAATAATAATGTGTTTGTGTTGTTATTTAAGTGAGTATTTCTATAAAATGGTAATCCAGACTTTTAGAAATATGCTCTGGTGAAGCTCAAGCACTTAATCTTAAAGGAGACCTATTATGCCCTTTATTACAAGATGTAATATAAGTCTCAGGTGTCCCCAGAATGTGTCTGTGAGGTTTCAGCACAAAATACCCCACAGATCATTTATTATACCATGTTGTTGATGCCTCTTTTTGAGTGGAATCAAAAACACGCTGTTCTCTTTCATCATCTCGTGTTCGAGATCCACCTATGGGAAGGGCATCCGTACCTGACCTCTGCAGAAGCATCCAATTGCACCAAGTCTGGCTAGACAGACAGAAGCGCGTGTCCTATGCTCGGTAAGGTCCCGCCCCTTACCTAAGGGCATATAACAATCTGCAGCGCTGCTGCTCCTCAGTTGACATTAAGCTTCTCGTGACCTCTGTTTTGTACTCAGCTCGGTTGAAATTAGAGTTTTTCACTCACCCGTCTACAGGAGGATACATCGCACAGATCAGCCTCCGCCTGGCGTGATTAACCTTTTTCAGCCAACTTAGCTGTTTATTGTTTATTGCAAGCCGCCCAAGCTCGCTCTAAACTACCACCAGGCTGCCGCCTTTTCTCTCTCCTGCTCCACGCAAGGATTTTTCGGAGTTTTCGAACATTTATGGCATTTTCTAAGCCTCACGGCCTCCTCTGGGGGCAGCCTACTCAGCGTGCCTGCCGGCGGCGTCGCGGTGCCCTCATCGCAGCCAAGGATTCCCATCCTTTATGTGTTGTGTGCATGGGTCTCAAACATGCGGAGGAGGCTCTAGAGTTTCGGAAAACTGTAGCCACTGCCTGGCGTTGCCTAAAAAACTCCGCCGCCGGAGGCTCAAGGTCGCCGCTACCCAGTGCACCGACCTCGAACTCTCCGACTCCGATGGGGGTAACGGTGATGACGGCAGCTCCTGGTTTCCTCCGGTAGCGGCCTCGCTCAGCTGGGCTGATCAACACAACCGAATTTCCTGAGGAGATTCTCTCAGTGGACCCCTCGTTCAGCCAATGAGCCGGCTGGTTCTGGTGACTCACGACGATCGCGGGCCTTCTTGAAGGTTCGGAGGGCGAGGATGCCATCCCGTCTTCTGTGACTCAGGCTAACGCCCCTGCAGCCCTCACCCAGTCTGTCCTCATCGAGGTTTGTGGCGGCGACGCTCGCCTCAATATCGAATGGCCAGCTTTACAAAGTGCCACTGACCAAGAGAGGGGCGTGTATGACGGGAAACTCCTGGGACCCCCTCCAGGCTCGAGAAAACAACTTCTCCCGTCCTTCCTGCATCGCTAAAGCATATGAGGTACTTTTGGGGGACCAGCTGGACCTAAAACACGGTCTCGCGGGCCTTGAAGTAAAGGACATGGCGGCCCTTGGGATGGGTGACCCCCAGCCATCGAGCCCTCTGTCGCCAGACACCTTAATCCATCTCAAGGTGGTCTACTTGCCCCCCAAACCTGTTCTCCCGAACAAAATGGACCGGTTTTCTGCCTCTATACACCAGGCCTCTTACAAAGCCTCGGCCTTGGCCGTCAGAGCCCTCAATGTCTCCTCTCTTCTGTCTGCATACCAGGCTGAACTCCTGGTCGATATGGGGCAACAATTGGAAAAAGGGACCCCCACACCCTCTCTGTGGAAGGAGATTGTTACGGTGAATGACCTTGTTCTCCGTAATGCCCGTCAGGCCGTCCAAGCCTCGCGAGGCTCTATAGCGTTCTCAGTGGCTGGAGAGCGTGCTCTTTAGCTTAACTTGTCGGGCCTCCCTGACAGTGAGAAGCGGCGCATTGCGGGTGCCCCTGTAGAGCCTGGCCAGGCTCTATTTGGCCCTGCCGTCGCTTTAATGCAACAGCGTTCGCGACGACAAGAGGAAGGAGGACGGCGCTAAAATTATGCCTCCCGAGGAGGCGGCACGCGCCAGGCACCACCAGCGCGACCACCCAACCCTCCTGCTTCGAGCGTCCTTTCCATTACCCGGTAAGGCAAAGCCTCGGAATAAGCCACCTCATCAGCAGGGTAACCCGCCTTCTGCTAAGCCTTGGGGTAGAATGTCTTCGCGCGGCTGCGGCAAAAACCCCACTCTACCCCCTCCGATTCTAAGCGAGGCGGCGGCCTGATCCATGGCCTCAGGGGCTTTGAGTCCACGTTCTCGGGCCACCAGCCCCGGACTCCTGTTCGACCCTCCAAGTTCTCAAGAAAAGGAGGGTTTCACTCGGTGAGGTCAGCCCCCTACCAGTGGGTGCCCACCCTGTGTGTTCGGTTCAGAACCATGTGTGTTCCCCTGTTCAGCCCATATCAGGGAACTTCCATGTGCTGGAAGTGTTTACAGTGAGAAACAGTATGAGAGCAGTGTCACCACACAGCCCCTATTACATCTCTCCCACACACTCAATAAAGGCTTCGGCCCAAGTGTTTCAAAAAAGAAAAAGAACACAAAAAATCACAAAAATCCAGCACAGAGAGAGACATCTCTCCACAACCCCTTATGTCGCCCCTATGTTGTCCACTAGATGGCGCCATTGTATTTCAAATGAGCAACTTCGGGCATAAGCGCAGCAATAAGCGCTTCCCGGCTCAGGTGGGCTCACTTGCGAGCCACACAACAGCTTGGCAGGCTGTGTCGGCTCCAGTGGGTGATTCGAACCATAGCGAAGGGTACAGGCTCCAGTTTGCCAGGAGACCTCCACCTTTCGGCGTTATCTTTTCTCACACAGAAAAAGCTGCACACATTCTGAAAGAAGAAATTTCCTCCCTCCTCGTGAAGGGGCGATTCAAGTAGTACCCGAGATCAATGCAATCAGGGGTTTTACTCCCGTTATTTCCTAGTTCCAAGAAGGGCGGCTCTCTCCGTCCTATTATGGATCTCAGAGTGTTAAACAAACATTTGAGGAAATACAATTTCAGAATGTTAACACCACGGCACACTCTCAGCTCAATTCATCAGAGCGACTGGTTCACATCAGTCGATCTGAAAGATGCCTTTTCCACATCAATATATGCGCCCGCTCAGGAAATTTCTTAAGCTTTGCCTATCAGGGCATATGCTCACGAATTCACAGTCCTCCCTTTCGGCCTCTCGCTGAGTCCGAGGGTGTTCTGTCTATGTCTTGAGGCGGGCTTAGCGCCGCTGAGAATAGCGGGTCTCAGGATCCTAACATACATAGGCGATTGGTTAATCATAGCCAATTCCAGGGAAGAGGTGGTGCAAGACACTGCGCCGTGTGCTCACGCACATCACATCACTTCGGGTTCAGAGTGAATGTGAGCAAGAGCAATTCACACCTGCCCAGAGTGTTATATTCCTGGGTCTGGAGCTGAATTCAATCTCAATCTTGTGCGCCTTTCACAAACAGCGTTAAGCTCTCTAATGAATTGTCTATCACAATTCAAGGAGGGGACGAATGTGCCATATCGCAAGTGTCTCAGATTACAGGGTCTTATGGCATCAGCTATTCAAGTTTTGCCTTTGGGCCTTCTGCGTATGAGGGCATTCATGAAGTGGGTTTTATCCCTCCACTTCAGCCCATTCTGCGACCTCTGCCGCTCTGTCACAGTGGCGCTCGTGCACAGCAGCCTTAGCCACTGGAGGAGTGCAGACATGTCGCACATGGGACCCCTCTCGGGGCTGTTATGTTCTTGAAAAGTGGTAACGACAGGCGGCGTCCTTAACAGGCTGGGGAGCCACTCAGGAGGGCAGGGCGGTGAAGCGGTTAGGTGGCGGCGAACTCGTTCAGCCCACATAAATTATCTGGAGCTCATGACCGTATGGAAAGCTCTGAATCATTTTCTTCCCGTCTGCAGGGGCATCATGTGCTGGATTAAGCTGCGACAATACCACTGCAGTGGCTCACATCAATCGCCAGGGCGGCATGCGCTCGCCCAAGCTTCATGCCCTAGCTCACAGGCTTTTGGTGTGGAGCAGGCGGCACTTCCTGTCATTCTGGCGCAACCCATGTTCCAGGTGTCCTGAACAGAGGCGCGGACCTTCTGTCGAGGGGAACCCGCTCTCACGGAGACTGGCGACTCCACCCCCAGATAGTGGGCATGTTGTGGGAGAAATTCGGGAAGGCTGAGCGTAGATCTCTTAGCCTCAGCGAAAACTCCCACTGTCCTATGTTCTTCTCGCTAAGGGCGAGGGCAGCCCCTCGGCGTGGGCGCTTGCCCACCCGTGGCCCAAAGTGCTGCTCTCTGGCGTTTCCCCCTGTGCCTGTTAATTCCTACCCTGGCCAGGGTGAGAGAGCAGGGCCTGTCCCTAATTTTGATAGCACCCAGGTGGCCCAAGGCACCATGGTTGGCAGAGATAATTCCTCTTCTGCATGCCCAACCGTGGCCCCTCCCTCTTCGCACAGACCTGCTGTCTCAGGCTGAGCGGGGAAATATATCACCCACACCCGGACAGGGTGGCTCTGTGGGCTTGGCCCGTGAGAGGACAAACTTAAGCTCGATGGGGCTCCCCCACGGGTGGTTGCAACTATACAGAGCGCTAGGGCTTCCTCCACAAGGTCCCTATATGACTGTAAGTGGCAAGTGTTTGAAGGGTGGTGTGATGAGCGTGGTTCAACATCATATCAGTGTTCAGTCTCTGATATTTTATGTTTTTTACAAGACCTTATGGATAAAGGCAGGACTTTTTCCACTATTAAGGTCTACCTGGCAGCTATTTCCGCTTGTCATGTTGGGTTTGATGGCTTAACGGCAGGGCAGCACCCCCTCATTCGTAGATTTATGAAGGGTGCCGCCGTTCTCTCCCAGTTACTAGAAGGACTGTCCCTGAATGGGACCTCTCCATGGTGCTGGAGGCTTTATGTCAGCCACCTTTTGAGCCCCTGGGAGGCGTTTCCCTGAAAATTCTGTCTTTTAAGACAGCGTTGCTCCTGGCCTTAGCATCAGCTAAGCGTGTCAGTGACCTACATGCACTCTCTGTTCATTCCTCGTGCACTAAATTCTCTCTTAGTGGAGATAAGGTTTTTCTTAAGCCTAACCCGGCCTTTATGCGAAATGCTTCCCAGCATTCTCGTGTGAGGTAATGGAGCTTTCAGCTTTTCACCCTCCTCCTTTTTCATCTGAAGAGGATCAGAGGCTGAATGGTCTGTGTCGGTCCGTGTCCTGCGGGCTTACTTGGATAGGACCAGTGCTTTTCGGAAGAGCAATCAGCTCTTTATCTCTTGGGCTCCTCCTCACTTGGGGAATCCCATTTCTAAGCAACGCCTCTCACATTGGCTTGTGGAAGCTATAATTTTGGCTTATGAATCTTCAGGAGTGCTGCCTCCAGAAGGCATCAGAGCCCACTCAGCGAGGGGCATGGCCGCCTCTTGGGCTCTGTTCAGGGGAGTTTCATTGCAGGACATCTGTTCTGCTGCCAGCTGGGCTTCTCCCCATACTTTTATGCGTTACTACCGACTGGATGTAACCAGGACCCGGTAGCTCATTCTGTCCTGGGGGTGGGTTCTTCATAGCCCCTCCCTGTTGGTTCCTTTTTCTTTATATATGTAATATATTTTATATATATATATATATATATATATACATATATGAAGTAGGGAAAAAGGGGTAATGGGCGGTTGGCTGTACACATTCATGTCACCGAGCATGCATTAACATTCCTGCTGGGTGTTGTCTTTACTGGGTGCTGCTGGGCTGATATTTATGTTTGTGCCACTAACATGTTTCTTCAGCTCTGCCAGTACACAGTTCTCACTTGTGTGCTTCAGGGTTGCCATGTGTGTAATTACGGGGCGTGTCAAGCACCGCCTCCTTGGGGCGACCGTTCCCTTTTCTGGCTTGCAGGACCTCACTGTGAGTGTATTGGGCAATCGGGGAGCTGTCCATGTCTCCCATAGGTGGATCTCGAACACGAGATGATGAAAGAGAACAATAGGTTACTCACGTAGCCCGGTTCTCTGAAACATCGAGTGGAGAGATCCACTAGCTACCCGCTTGCTGCGCGAGGCGAATATTCTTACTGAGGAGCAGCAGCGGTGCAGATTGTTATATGCCCTTAGGTAAGGGCGGGACCTTACCGAGCATAGGACACGCAGCTTCTGTCTGTCTAGCCAGACTTGGTGCAATTGGATGCTTCTGCAGAGGTCAGGTACGGATGCCCTTCCCATAGGTGGATCTCTCCACTCGATGTTTCAGAGAACCGGGGTTACGTGAGTAACCTATTGTTTTTATGTGTGTCTCTTTAAATGCAAATGAGCTGCTGCTCCCCGCCCCCGACATAGCTCTGGTCTCCTTGAATACAATTAGAGAAAATGGTAACTGACAGTAAGCATTTTTGGGTCAAAAATTTTAAATAATGGTATCACTCTGGTCTTCATGAATACAATCAGAGACAATGGTAACTTTAACAGCATTAGCCGTGGAATCAGCTAACAAGCACATTCGGAAAGGCGATTTGTCAACATTCACAAAATATAAAGTGAGATACTTACATTTTCAGGACATAAAGCTGGAACAGGTGGTACTGGTCCATGCTTGAGAATATTCTTTTGCTTTATATTGACACTGATTCACAAAGCAGTCCGGTGTAAAATGATTTGCACAAACACACACATTTTTTATGTTTTGGGGCACATTTCCTTCAAAAACAAAACTTGTCCACTGCGTCTTCTGTGGCACTGATGCCGGAAGTACATGAAGACTCTTATGTTTTACAGCCAACAACACTTATGATGCTTATGAAGCTGAGACATTATTCTTCTCACTGTATCTGCTCCAGCATGGAAGAAATGGCGGACTGTGTGTAGCTCACTCAGGGGAGGATCTATGATAATAGGGTGGAGTCTGTCACCAGTCGTGGGCGAGGCCTGCTCTAACGTGACGTCACGTTAACGAAACTAAAACCAGTCAGTTTGACACACTGTTTTTGATTAATAGAAATATAAGAAAGAGGAGTGGGTGGACTTTTAACATTGTAGGGTGGTTGTGTACACACACTGCAGACTCACATTTATGTACAAACACAATGCCAATATGAATTTTGCATAATAGGTCCCCTTTAATTTATTATAACTTAGTATTTACACAATGGCAAGCAAATTAACTGGCATTGCTCAGTGTCAAAAAAAATTTCCTCAATAAATATTCAATTCTGTTATTTTATCAAACATTGTGGAATGTTTCAAAGCAAGACAACTAATACCACAAAACAACAAAATTCATAAAATCCATTATGATTCTCTGTTGTTTGCCCTGTGTTTTGCCTCTGTCATCCCCTGGACTACACTTCCCATGATTCCCTGCCCTGATCACTACCAGCTGTTCCCTATTGTTTTCACCTGAGTTTCACTTACCTAATTATCCCTCATGTATATAATGTCCTGTTTGCCGTTCACCTTTTGTTGGTTTTGTTTCAGTCCTGTTTGTTTTGCTTCCTGGTTTCCTGTCTTGCCCTGTTTTCGTGTTCATCCTGTTTTGTGTTTAGTTTTATTTTTATTAAAAATAGCTGCACATAGAACCTGCCCTCTTGACCTCCTTCATTGCAACAGCTGATGTTTGTGCTGTTGTTTTCCCTTAAATAAAAATAAATGATTGTACATCCTGGAGACTGATGTCATTAAGGAATTGGTATTTGATTGTGAAAGAGACATTCTAAAAGACTAACAGGGTGGAAAGTGATATTGAGAACACAGGATAAACCTATTATTAAACCTGTTATTTCATTAATTGTTTTGTATTATTATGATTATTTGAAGTTCATGAATCATATCTCCAAGGAGTGTGGCAAAAACATCAGCATCTGCTCAAATCGAAGGAGTGATATTATTTAAAATCCATCTATTGACGTAATTGTGTGATAAAAGAAAACTAATGTGATTAGCTTTAAAAACCTGGGCTGTGAATTGATTAAAAAAAAAACCTAATTAATTGCACATTTTTCTGTGATTATTCGTGATTTATCATTATTCAATTATGGTACATGCTACATTACAACAAACATTAAAAAATCATCATAAGTATATTTATATTATACTTTGTCTCAAAGAGCTTGCAAGAAATTGGTTAGTCAACTTTGATTTGAATTATTTAAATATGTACGTTAAAATGTTCATGATAATAATTTTTTATTTTTTTTTTGGTTTTAATCTTTGATACAAGTATGTATACATGCCATAAATTAGTAGGCATGCTGTAATTAAAAGTTGGGCAAAATCGTCTGCCGTTTTCCAGTGGACATTTTTTAATAATGGAATCAAATGGGCAGATTCAATTCATATGAAACTTTATTGGCAAGCGAAACTTAAGTGTACATTGCCAATGCATTATTAGACACTAAACATAGAGATATAAAATGTATTGAATGCAAAAGTTTAATTTGCTGAAGCTCAAAACAATTATTTCCTCTGGCTTTCTGCAGGACTGGTCCATCTCAGTCTCTATTGCGCACACGCTGGGTCTATCGCGGGTGGTTTTAATTTTCAGACGACTGTCATTCACAGGAGATGCGAAGAGATACAGCAGCTTTCCCGTGTCTCTCGCACACCTGTTTTAAGGAATGTGGGTGAAGTCTCCAATCTCATGATAGTAAATCCGCTCCTGTATTTATTATGCCTGGGACACGCATCATGGGTAGTGGATAAGCGTGAACAATCAGTTTCTGGATGTGAAGTTGAGTGTGTACCTCCTCAAAATGTATATATGCCAATGTTAGCACAGAAAGAGTCGAAAAACATTAGTGAATTTAGCTCATTGTACAAAGGTGCCTGGGTTTGTTCCTGGTTTGCAGAAGATACTCTAACCCTACCCTCACCCTATCGCATTGGTATTTAAAACATGCGAGAACTGACTCTGGTGAGTCACAGCCGGAAGAGCAGCGCTGTATACAAGCGAGAAGGAGGAACACTGTTCAGTAGCTTGGTTGGTTTTTGTTTAGATGTGTATTTATCTGTTTCTTTACTCATGTAGGGATTAAGGGAAATGCGACATTTAGGAGGGAACTTTAAATTGATCTCATTCTCACACCATTATACGTAAGGATATTTGGTAAGGGGCTATGAACTAAATTAAACTGTCCTTATTGTACCTTATTAGGTAATGAAATGTATAATAGAATTAGTCGCATTCGACAACCATTATAAATTAGATAAATGACAAATAAGTAGATTATTTGTCTTAATAGATTCTCCACCATTAACATTGTGATACAATGTTTTGTTGTATCCGCTCACAATTTCTACTGCAAGGAATTAGCTTTAATAAGTGAATTATAATTAATTCACTTATTGGAGTGATATTATTCTCATGGCTTATTGAAAATAATGTCACACTTATTTTTGTACAGCTTTGAAGCTAAATCTTTTAGAAACAGGGATGAGATTATTTCTCAAAATACATCACAGTCAAGATGCCTTTAAACACAGACAAACTTTATTACTATTCTAAACATAAATCTAATCTAACACATATATACATGAGACAGGTTGGTGAAAAGTGACAGAATGTGAAATAAGTTATCCGTACAGTGAAAATGAACTTTATGGAGTCTGTTGGCATTACCTTAAGAACTATTTATCCTTCTTTGAGTCTACATCGATTTGCTATCGGATTACCCAAATTATTTAATTGATACATCAGTACTTTGAGCACAATACTGGAGATGTACTTGCGTGTCTTTGTGGTGTTTCCTTGCGGTCTTTGTGTTGCTTGGTTCTTGGCGCTTGGGCGAAAGTTCATTCCGTCAATGTTTTGATCTCTGTATGATCGTAGAGTTATTGTCTGTATGAATTATGGGGTTAGATTTGAAGCGAGGCCGTAGAGAGTGATGAGCTTTTTCGGGACGTCGAGTCCTTGGGCCTCACATGGCATGGACCTGGCAGTCAGCGAGGCGACCAGACCAAGCACATGTAGGCAGAAGAGAGGAGACCCGAAGAAGGAGAGACGAGAGGCAAGAGAGAAGAGAGCATGTTCTTCCTGTTCAGAAATATTTAAACTGAAATTGGCCGCATCCCCAAAGGTGTCCTGCGGCAATCAGAAGTGACTTTTCAGAGTCACATGGTCAACTGGGCTGTCTTTTCCGACAGTTGAGTTATGGTCCTTTGTTTCAGACACTTAAAAATCTCCTGCTCAAAACCAGTGCATATTTAGTCATGAACTTTTATATCTTGAGAATGGTACAAGAGACATGATATTCGTTGTCATCAGCTTTCTCCGCATACGCCAGCGAACGCTTACATACTAAACATGACTTTTTTTTATGGCTGTTATACGTGTAGGTAAGAAAATCCCTGGTTACAAAATCATATTGGTTTTACACATCATTGCATTTTATCTAGTTAAGACTTATAGTTACCATTCTTATTAGAATGAGATAAATCATACAAAATTAAAGATTATATTTATCAATTATAGGTGATTGCACATCGCTACACACATTTTAAAGAGGTCCATCAGTCTATAATCATTAATTTGTCAGTTTTACAAGTTATCACAGTTCAAAGCAATTGTCCGAATGCCTAGCCAGACTAGGTATTGTATGAACTGTGGATTTATATGCATTCTGTACATTTTGGAGGGTTGATTAGGTTGATAGTACTGTGTCTGTGTGTGAAATGTTTCTGGATTAAGAATGTCCCTTTTAAGATGCTGTTTGCTCAACAGTGGTCACGATATCACGTGATCTGATGAGTAAGTGAAGCAGATTGGTTTATATCTGTTATAGAATCTTGTGTGTCCCGAGTCTCTCAGGAACTCCCAGAGTGTGTGTTCTGTCTTTTATTGCTTTGACCTTTGAACTTAGGGCCTCTTTGTAGAGAAGTTTTCAAGTCATATGGGATCTAGACATGTCTCTTTGTTAGTTTTATTGGCCAGATGTGACTCACTGGCACCAACGTCTTTCCATGTATGACGTTGTGGAATTCTAGGACTACGATTGGATAAATCCTCGATTCAAATCATGTCATTTCAATTCATCTGCATGTATAATCCAGCACTCAAAATGATGTGTTTGTGTGCTTATCCTGGATGTCTCAACTGAGAGGAGAATGTGAGATTATTTCTGTATCATGGCAACGTGAATACGTCACACGAGAGACTGTGTGATCTCCACCCTTTCTTGATTATAAGTAAAAAATATTATAGGTAAAAAGTAGCTAAATATTGGTCTTTTTCACTCCAAATGTGATTGTATCATTTTAGAAGACATTAGTATAACCGCTGGAGTCTTACCAATGATGTTTATGCTGACTGTCTGTTATTTTTTGGAGCTTCAAAAGAGAAATCTCATTCACTTGCATTTTAAGGACCTACTAAGCTAAAATATTTGTCTTCAAATGTGTTCTGGTGAAGAAAGAAAGTCATACATATCTGGGATATGATGAGGGTGAGTAAATAATGAGCATATTTTAATTTTTGGGTGAACTATTCCTTGACATGAAAAGGTACTGCGTAACAGGAAACAACCTTGGTGATGTCTATATATGTGCTAAGTTAAACCACGAAGAGTGTTTTTTGGATCATTAAATACTCAAAGAGCATTTTGTTACGAGTCTGGACCATTTAAAAGCAAGACTCCAATCTTCCATCAAAATGGTTAGTTGTGTTTTTCCACCTATTGAAATACTTTGCTACCAATCTTCTTTATTTCATTTGATGCCCATCAGGACACAATCAGAAAGAATCCGCTTGAGAGGAATTTGCTCATGTCTTGGAAGCAATTGCACATGTTCTTTCTTAATGAAGACCTGGGCAACCAGAGTAGTGAGGAAAAAATGGGGGAAAAGATGGCCCCAAATTGATTTTCCTTGATGTTTCCTACTTCTTCTCTTCATTTGACACAGATCTGTAACACCATTGAGGACTTTTTATCACTTACAATAACAAAGGGCTTAAGCAGCTCATTATCAGTGTAAATACCAACAGTTGTGTGAAGGCTGATTTATTTTCCAGAAGAGTTTAAAGCCCACAGTGTACTGCAGTCAGATGCAAACGCTGAGTGTATGCTTACAGGATACATTACGCAAAATGTCCTCATCAGCAGGGTGCTCAAGCATTTAACGCGCAAAACCAGATTTTTCTAACCGTGCATACTCTGAACTGGCAAAATGTGCATGCACCTGGATTTATTTGCACTAATTAGTGGGTCCACAATGAACCACTTGTATAATACTTAAATTGTGCTTTTTTTTTGTATGTAAATAAAATAAAAAAGTACTATAAGGCTGGGACTATTTGCACAAAGTATCTTTGTTTGATATAGGTAAAATGGGAGAGTGGCAGCATCACTTTTTTGTATTTATGATTGAAAAGGTAAATGTCACTAACTGTGTGTACACTATTATTGTTAAATCAGACAAAGTGAATTCAAAAACAGTAAGTTGACATTTCTTGATCTAAACTCATTCTATGCTTGTCAAAATTCAAAGAACTGCCCCCAGTGGCTGAAGCAGGAATTGTTTTGAATGTAACAGCACATGTGAGCTCTAATTTGTGGGTGAAATGCCTGCAGAGGAGCCTCAAAACTTAGTTGTAATGCCAGTTGTTTTCAGCTGTAAAGGATGTAATACAGTGAAGATGAATGCATATTTTATTAAGTCTACCCATATACCTAAACCTACTGTCAGTGTAGTAAAAATTTTATATTAGCAGGGCTCCAGACTGCGACTAAAATGGTTGCAAATGCGACCAAAAATAATTGATTGTGACAATAATTTAACATTTAATTGCCATTGGCGACAGTCGGGTTGTGTGTGTTCAAATGTGGTTTCTTCAGATATCATCTTGTGAGTTATTGAATACACCTTTGGAGCAGGCACAACCTGAGTCTCACTCCGCTTTACACCCTTTCTGTTTCTGACAAGCTTGCTGCACCACATGCAACAACAAACCCAGTGCGCGAGAATCGTGAAGAAATTATTCTTTTGAACCGGGTTTTTTCATGAATCACCCAATAAGAACTGAAGGTTTGAACTCAGAAGCTCAGGTTAACAGTTTGAATCAGATTCACTTTCTCAGTGAATCAGCCATCAGTACCCTCACATCTGGGAGTGCAGATATTTCAAAATAAGAGTTCTTAGTGTATTTCAGGCTTCTTTATTATTAAAAGTACTGGGAGTAAGTAAGTTCTAAGTACAGTACTGTGCAAACGTTTTAGGCACTTGCATAGTGAGGATGTCTTAAAAAACAATGACATAAATAGTTTTCACTTATTGTCATACAAAGTCCAGTATCATAAAAACAGCTAAATCAATATGTGGTGTGACCAGCACCGAAGAAACCGCACCAATTCTCCTAGGTACACCTGGACACAGTTTTTCTTAGTTGTTGGCAGATAGGATGTCTCAAGCTTCTTGGAGAATGATGTTGAAATGTCCATTTAATGGTGAACTATTCCTTTGTGTAAATGTAAGGGAGGTTTGCCACAAGTAAGCACCATTTATGTGTTAGCAAAAACATGTCAGCATCATCATGGCTGCATACATATCCACCTCCCAATCCTAAGCTCCCAAAGCTACCAAAGATCTATAACTCCTGGGAACTTTTCAAAATATAATTATTGAAATCCGTAGGCACTATAGAAACGCAGTACACAAAGTGATCATTGTTGCCAACTTAGCGACTTTGTCGCTATTTTTAGCGACTTTTCAGACCCCTTTAGCAACATTTTTGCAAAAAAGCGACTAGCGACAAATCTAGCGACTTTTTGGACAAACCTTAGCAACTTTCCAAATTCCAAATATCGCCAGTACTGCAAGCGTGAGGTCTTACTTCCCCGCTGCGTCTGCTCTGTTCAGTGAGCAGCTGAGAGGAGCAGCACATTCCGTTGACTGCACGCCAGCGGACATAGACATGAATGAGCTGCGCATGTGCACGCTGTGTTAGCAGGAACCAATCAGTGATCACATATCAGCTGCCTTCTCCTTTGTTTTAATTCAAAACATTTAATTTGACTGTTTTTTCTTGGCATGCGCTTATATTCACTACTAATCAGAGTTTTAGTTCATTCCGGTTCGGTTTCTGAACTCTCCGACTTCAGATCGTATATTTGCAGACTCTATACATTTTACTTATCCAAACACAACAATAAACCTTCTTCAAACTCATAAACATGTAACGTTAGCTAAGTTCCGTTCCGTTGTCTAACAGAAAATATGTAATTGAGAACCGCTTTACTGGACATTCGGCTATATACTTATATAAAAACAGTATGAGCACGGTTTAGGGGAGATAACCGTTATTATAAACTGAAGTAGGCTACAGTACCGACAAATTAGGCAGAATGCAAATACGATGCGATGACGTCATTAATATGCTAATGACGCATGACGTCATCTGGCGACATTTAGCTACTTTTCGAGCAGGCTTTAGCTACTTTCCATTGAAAATAGTTGGCAACACTGAAAGTGATATTTTTCACATCTAAATCCTACTTCAGTGTTGGCCAATATGTCAAGGGCACTGGGGCCAGAGGTATAACATCATTAACACTGTGACAGGCAGCTGTAGCTGAGGAATTCTTTTAGTGTGGCAGCCAGAGTGTTGTAGTAATGCCATCTAATACAGTAATACTCTGGTGGCAAGCAGTGTTTTTGCCACCCCATTATAACTGTGTTTGGAGCTTGTACGGCTTGTTCAATGTGAACTGTTGTTGCATGGAAAAGAGCTATGTAAAGTAATTCAAATGTTCTCCATTTGTGTTCCATTGCTAGAAATATACAGCACATGGGCATGGAATGACATGAGAGTGAGAAAATTAGTGTTTTGCAATTGTGAGAGGAACGTATTCCATAGCTTTGTACATATATTGCTGTTGTTTCTGTGCTTTTATTAATTAAACTCATACCTCTGGGATTAATTCGTTTTATTTACTGTTAGTGATTATCTACCCACATGGATTAATGTTAATGAAAACCAAGACATAAAATTAATTGCACACTAATGTGGTCATCGACACTTACTTAAATACACTTTTCTCCCACAAAAATATTCCTCGCAACATTTTTAAATCCTAGACACTTACTATTTAAATTAGATGAAAGTGAATGTTGTATTTCTTTGAAAGGGGCTAGGGACATACTCTGTGTTTTGAATATGTCTCCACTGGAACCCTAAATTGCTTTATTTCCCATGTTACCCCTCTGTCAGTGGGAGACCATTCTTTAAAGGTAATCTCTTTTCAGTTAATAGAAACAGCTTTACTCTCCCTTTTAAATTGTTTGTTTTCTGCATTTTCCCTATACTGCACCTGCTTTCATTTTTATTTTATAGTCTGTGTTTCATAGTGTTGCACTTTTATGTAGGTGTTTCAAAGAATGGCAAAGTTTTTAAATGATAATTATTTTGCAGTGCAAAGTTTATGGGGATTACTTTTGCTTTCAAAAACAAAATACTAAACCTTTATTAAAATTATACTTTCTGAAAAGAGGTTTAGGACAGTTTGAGACATTTTGTTCTTTCAGATATCCATTGGCTAGTTGCATGCAAACATACTGTATTTGAACTCTTGGATGAATCATGGACCTTCAATTCTTTTGAATCTTTAACCACAAACCTGGAGTTCAATCAATAAGATGAGACTAAAGGTGTTGGTCAGAGTCGCCATGCCCTATAAACATATTCACAAATTTTGTGTTTGTTATTCAGAGGAAGCATTGCCTGATTTGAACTATGTCTTGAACAAAAAGATCTTGAAACTGTTGACTTGAGAATTGTTGACTTGCATAAACCTGGAAAGGACATAAGTATCTCTAAAGATTAACTAAATTTTCATCAGTCCAAGGTAAGACAAATTGTCTTAAAATGGAGAAAGTTCAGTACTATTACTCTTCTTAGGAGTAGGCCATCTTCAAATTCACAAGAGCACAGGGCAAAACACTCCACGATGTTAAGGAAAATACAAGAGTGTCAGCTAAAGATATACTGAAATAACTGGAAATTGCAAACATCTATGACATGTCTACAATTCATGAGACACAACAAAAAATCCTCTGATCTGATCCACAATAACAAAAAAATGTTTTAGGGAGGTTACTCCAGCTAAAAGAGTGTCAACCAGTTCACATTATCCCCACTCTACACTGTGAATGTATACACTGGATATTCAATAAAGACAGAAAAATGTGTTTTTGTGTTATTTAAGCAGACTGTGTTTGTCAAACGTTGTGACTTTGATAAGATCAAATGTTTGGACCGATTTATGCAGAAATCCATTTTATATCCAAGGGTTTACATACTTGTTCTCCAACTGTATATGAGATGGGCTTTACTTAGTTCACTGAGGTGTTTTTTTTCTCAGGGACTAAGTATTTTTCTGAAATGTTGGCTGTGAGGTTGGTGGAAAGTCTGCCCAGAGCTCTCTCTTGGGCTCGAGGCCGATGGCATGGTCAGCCTGACACCATCTTCTTCAGTGTTCAGCCTAGAAAATCAATTTGAAATAAATGTACGTGGGGAGGGAGGCTGTTGGGTGTTAGAGTAAGAAGGCATTTTTTTCCAGAAGCTTTCCACTGTGAAACTCTGAAAATAGACCACTTTTAAGTGAATGGAAATATTTCACTAACATCTACAGATTCGGTATATGGAAACTCTCATAAACAATAACTGTAAAAAGTCATCTTGTCATCTTGACCACTCCACCACATGTAACACACTTGAAACAGAAATGCGGGACTGACCGTGCAGAGTGCATTTCACCCACAGATTAACAACTGTTACACAGGGGGAAAAAGGAAAAAATAGTTTCTTAAGTCGTAATTTTCATATTTGAATAGCACTGATATCATAGAAGTGCCTCCAACATTGTTAATTTGGAGTCTTTTTTCTTCTTCTTCTTTTTGTCTTGACTTGAACTATGACATGAACATAGTTGCTGATGCAAATCTCTAATTAATCAGCAAAAGACCTGTCACCTCACTGGGTCCTTTTTTGCAAGTTATTGGGAACATTTTGAAATGCAGACAACTGCTCACAGAGTAATGGGATACCATTACTTTTGTGCAGTGAGCATGACGGCAGTGTTGAGGTATCAGATGACAGTTTGAGTCTGTTGATAATTAATATGTAGCTGGACAATTTTTATACAACTAAAACTTACAGTAAATGTAACACTCTGGTTAGTATTGGCCGATCTTGTTTGTTCAAATCTTGTTCAGTATGACAAATATCAAAGAGGCACAGTTGGTAGAGAATTGTCATCAGTCAGAAAACAAAATAAAACTTTTCAATTTGATATTGTAAAATGTAGGAAATAAATTGATTTTGAATTATCTGCTTATAACATTTATATAGTCTTGAAATATTGCCAGATTTTAAGTAGCTTCTAATAGTACTGTGCAACTTCATTTAATGTTCATCTAGTTGTCAAAGCTAATGATTGCAGCTATTTCAACAAATTACCTCTTGGCACCCCCCCCATGCCAGCTTGTACCTGACAACACAGATAAAGCCATGGATTCCCGGAAGTTGTTTATACCCCTCCCCAGCTGTCCCTAGGCAGTGGCTAGCATAAGAGTGGGTTGGCAGGCTTTATTAAGGCTGGACTGAGCTCAGCAGATAGCATCCTATCTTGCTGCCTCTCTCCCACCTGTGATGTGGCCTTTCACAAACTTTGGCTTGTGTGCAATTGAATTACAATAATCTAGCAAGGTCACAATGGCCTCTAAATTGAGCACAGATGGGTGTTTGTTGTAAGTTCATGTGACAATTACCACAATAATCATGCCATGGCATAATGGAGCAGAATTGAAGCCAAATGGGATTTCTGAAAAATCAAACCTACCTAAAAAAATAGTGTTTATGTGTTGATTGCAGCTAATGTTTTCTTTGTCTCTCCTTCCCTCTTCACCATATGTTTGTCACCATCTGTCTGTTTTTTTTCCTATCTTTTCCTCTACAATCTCTGTTTCATTTGCCTCTCGGATTCACTTATTTCTTCAGTTATGGAGACATGGTGCCTAAGACGATTGCGGGGAAGATTTTTGGTTCCATCTGCTCCCTGAGTGGGGTGCTGGTAATAGCCCTACCTGTGCCTGTGATCGTGTCCAACTTTAGCCGAATCTACCATCAGAACCAGAGGGCAGATAAGCGGCGTGCTCAGAAGGTACAGGTGAACACCTTTAAATAGTTGCTGAGCTTTGCTACACTGTCAGCAGGGTAAAGGGTGAGCAGTGTGTTTGTGCATGTGAGTGTGTGTTTGCAAGGTAAAATGGCACACCTTTGCCCCGCCCCACGATTTCAGATCAGCCACTAACGACTAGCATGCGCTGCAAAGCTGCAAATGGCTCGGTGGACTAAGGCTGGGTGCATGACCTCAGACCAGCCTGCCACACACTCTAACACATGATCATTTATGCAAATCAGATCATTAGCTTAATGATGTTTAGAGAGAACTCATAGCTGCTGATGAAATGCTGATACAGTAGGAGAGACAACAGGTGAGATGTCATCATCCAGAATTTACCAGACTTGTGCGTAATTGGTTAAAGGTGTCAGGACATTGAAACGCTTTTTTTTTGTGACTGATTTCAAAAACCTTTTCATCTCATTCTACTCTATCTCTGCTCCTTTCAGCCTTTCACCTCACATTAAACCAGAAATCAACTCTAGCTTCCAATACATCTCCTAATCTTACACGTTCCCACATTTCATCTCATCTGGGTTGCTAAGAACTTTCATTTTGTACAATACAGAGTTTCAGAGCCAATGCAATTGTATCCTTAAAAAAAGCTTGAATAATTATATAATTTGTGACTAATCAATTGTTTCACTTTTTGAATTTTTTATAGAGCATAATGTTATTCTTTTTCTGTAGAATGCAATTAATTGGATCATAATTATGCTAAAATACTGTGCTATTTACTACTGCCTATTTATTCATTAAATAACACTATTAATAACCAAATCATAAATGTTTTTTTCAGCTTTAAATGACTTAATGACATTTTCACACACAATAAAAAAATTTGGCTTTCCCACATTTAACATGCTCTGCCACTACATTACAGTTTTGAGAGCTTCACAGATCACATGGTCATGCATTAGCCAAGCATCAGTTTTAGCATGAGAACCATTAATGTTTTGGTGGAAATGGAGTAACAGTGTCCAGACGAAACTTGTGAGACTTTCAAACATTTTTATACAGTATATATTTATATATGATATAAAGTGAACGATTTTGTAATGTATTACCATTGCTCACTGGCTCAATAACCTTTGTCATCTGGCACTCAAAAGTGGTCAGAACGGCATGGAGATTGTAGACAGAGAGATCAAGAGAGAGAAACAGGAACAGACTAAATAAAAAGTCAAATAACTTTTATGTAATACAATGGTTGCGATTGCTGGTGCACTCTACCAACAAATATCCTATATTTCAACAAGGAGAAGGAGACATTACCCTTAGTATTTGTCAGAACAGGTGTAACAGCCCTCTCACAGCCGCCTGCCACTATTTGAGTTCTTCATATGATGTTCAATGTCAAAGAGGTCTGGCCCTAAGGTGATCAAGATTTTAGGAATCATTGTTTTTTTTTATTTTACACCTATTATCTGTTGCTCTTGTTTGAGTGCTTTTGGCAATCCCTCTGTCTCACACTGATCAATAATGATCTCCCTCATCATCTTCTCTGCCAGACTCCTCCTGCTCAAGCTCCTGCAGGACTTCTTATACAGACAGCAGGACATCCACAGCCTTAACTGGCTGATTAAAGAGAGCGGATATTGCTAGAATGACTGGCTGATTAAAGCGAGTGGATATTGCTATAATGAGCCTCCATCCTTCGCTCCTCTGTCTTACACTGGGCTGCTCCGGGCTCACATTACAATTAGTAGGCCCATCTGTGTCTTCATCTTAGCCTGATATCTCTCACACCCAAACAGATCTCAGCTATATCATCACAGGTACCAAAGTCTGGGAGCAATCTGCTTCCTTTCCATCTTTTCAGCCTCATGCAGATTTCTTCTTCATTCTGCCTTGTGTGGCGGTCACCTCTGCACAGCCACTCATCCAGTAACCTTATTGGAAGTGGAGTTTGTCTGCAGTCGCAGTGACATGCAGAGACACAGCAAATGGCATACTTTTATTTTAGGCCCTGCTCAAATCACAGCGGCAATTTTCAGGACCAATGGAAAGGCCAAATGGATGTGCCCCAACCAATCATGGTGACTTAACTAAATGGATGGGAGGGTCACAGCAGTAATCGGGCAGCAAAATTCAATTTAAATTCTGAAAGAGTCAGCCTGGTCATGGGGTAAAATCAGGAAACAGAAAGCACGTAAAGCAAGAAACAAAGAAAAAGGTAAGATGTGGAGGTATTTCAAGGGCCACTTCACCCATAGTCAGAGGACACCGATTTGGAGAACCACCAGAGCAGAACAATCATGAAAGCTGAGCGAATATCTTATTCTCTCTGCATCTGGCAGCTAAAATGTTGAATCGAGGAAAGTTACAGTAAGATTAATGGTTATTTAGGTATTTTATGTGAACTGTACCATGCAACAGGAACTGTTTTAAATTGTTAGCATGAGTCAATTTTATTTGGCACCTTATGAACATGATGGATAGAATAAGACCATGATGGGCAAGGTGTGTTTCCTAAAAAGAAGACTCAGACTCCTTAGACTGCTGAAATAAAATGTTGAAATGGGAAGGTTGCAGCAGTCAAAAAGTGAATAAACATACAGTATATATACACTGGCAGCCAAAAGTTTGGTATAATGTACAGATTTAGCTGTTTCAGAAGGAAATTGGTACTTTAAAACTAAAGTGGCATATAACTGATCACAAAGTATAGTCAGGACATTACTGATGTAAAAAATCAGCACCATCACTATTTCAAAAAAAGTAATTTTTGATCAAATCTAGACAGGCCCCATTTCCAGCAGCCATCACTCCGACACCTTATCCTTGAGTAGTCATGCTAAATTTCTAATTTGTTACTAGAAAATTACTTTCTGTGATATAAACACATTATATCAAACACAGTTGAAAGCTATTTGGTTTGTTAAATGAAGCTTAACATTGTATTTGTGTTTGTTTTTGAGTTGCCGCAGTATGCAATAGACTGGAATGCCTTCAGGTCAATATTAGGTCAAAAATCGCAAAAAATAAACAGCTTTCTCTAGAAACTCATCAGTCAATCATTGTTTTGAGGAATGAAGGCTGTACAGTGATTGAAATTGGCAAAAACTGAAGATTTAAAACAAAGGTGTAACTGTCTTGTTTACTGTCATAACCTTTGTTCCCTGATGGAGGTGTCGATGTAGTGATGCTAGGGGTCTCTCTTGAGAGCCCCGAACACCTCTATTCTTTTGAGAAAAGGCCAATGAGAAGTGTCGAGTGGAATTTGCATACCACTGCTGATACAGGTGCAAGCAACCTGCTGCGTGCGTAATAGCAGGTGCATCAGTCTAACCTCCCCCAAAAAGACGTCATGTTGTTCCCCACCTCCCTGAGTGGGGAAGCAACATAAATTG
The DNA here is from genome assembly GCF_025860055.1 of Xyrauchen texanus. NCBI lineage: Eukaryota > Metazoa > Chordata > Actinopteri > Cypriniformes > Catostomidae > Xyrauchen > Xyrauchen texanus. Next base: position 15,390,412 of record NC_068314.1, on the reverse strand, counting down.
CTTGGAGCAGGCTGCACCAGCCGCTGCCTTTTCTCTCTATGTTTTCTCTCCACAGAGTATTAGATCCGGCTGGGGCCATCTAATGCTATTATACGCATTGGGGAATGTGTTCTTTTCCATTCCTATCCAATTTTCCTAGAAAAAAGACCATGTAGAGACCACATCCTGCCCAAAGGGGAGGTCAACATGTGGCAATACGGCACATGCCCGTGGCTGTTGGAGGCGGAGGGTTAACGATTGCATCCAGGAATCACACAAAGACGGAAATGCATATTTATAAAGACGTGTCTTTAAAAAGAAGTTCAACGTCAATCTGTGTGGTCTAATAGAGAAAATATACTCTTTAGCAGGAATATACACTCTTTTAGCACTGTCAAAGCGCCAAGGAGCGAAAGGGAGAAAAGAAGGAGAGAAAGCCACTGGAAATAACAGCAGTAGTATTCAGCTCGCTGAAATTACAACCGCTCAGCCCCGAAGAAAAAATCTGAATGAGAGTGGCATTCCTTCTCCTTTTATACCAATATGTCTGGAGGAGTGGCATGCAAAGAATAATCTACACATTTCACTATATGTCATTTATTGGTGCTTCTCTATCAAGATTCAGCACAGCAAATCTTCTTTCTTGCAAAAACAACAAAGTAATTTCTTCTCTTTTTGCTTTCATCAGAACGTATACAGAAAAACATGCTCAAAATAAAAAATTGTGAATAATATTCAGTTGTTTAAACTACTTAAATCATCTCAGCAGTTTAAACTTTTGATCTCTGCTATTTCAACTTTTACATTTTGAATAATTGAAAGTGTATGCAGCTCCCAGCAAATAGCAAATGCTCTGTCAAAGTTCTTGAAAAATGGTTCTTGAACAGTCATTTACAGACTTGACCTTAGATTAGTGCAGGGACTCCATTGTATTACCTCCCCTTGGCTATTTTCATAAGCAAAGACAGCCAGTGTCTCAAGAGTTTCATATGATACATGGCCTCACCTGTGAGCAATGGGCCTCTATTTTAAACTGTTTATGACATTAGTAAATTTGGTACAGTTGTTCGAGTCGTGACAGAAGTTCTGGATAGCTGTTAGCACTTTTTAGTCTTTCATGACTTTGAATGCCTTTGCTGTTTTGTTATTTTTTAAGTTCATCAAGTCATTTCGTTAACTTCATTTTGCCAGAGAGGAGGGGTAAACAAAGGGAATAGCTTTAAAATGAATTCCACAATTTCTGAACACCATTACCTTTAAAGCACCATTGCCTAGTGTTTTTATTTTAAACAAACCATTTTGCCTGCTCCAAATTACTTTGGTTAAACTGAAGCCATCTCATTTGAGCTGTGCTCTTCAGGCGTCTCCAGGGAGCATCTGCCAACAAGAAGGTGACAGATTTTCAAGAACTGATACTCACTTTGAATAGGTGAAAAGCTCTTTAAGACTGATATCAGCCACTTTTTAGATATCTCCTCCATTTCCTATCCATTTTATTCACACCTCTTTCTTCTTTCATTTCTTTCCCCAGAAGATCCAAAGTAGATACTGTTTATGTGAAACATTTTGGGCATCAATCTTAGCTAGAGCTTCTAAAAATAATTAAAATACTGTTTACACAAAATGTAAATAGTGTGAAGTAGCAGAAACGAGAAATAATGTTATTATAATTGTATTTATTTTTTCAGAATAAACTGAATTCACCCAATACAAATTCACTTGACAACAAATGACATATACCTAGAATTGTATTCTGATGTAATGTATCTGTAATATTAAGTGACCTCTCCAGTGCTTATATCGTACATTTTCTCTATAGATGAGTGAAGCTTCATCCATCTCTGATTAGTGTACACACAATCGTTAATTGAACAATGTGAAATTTTATTCAATTCAAAAAAGAGCCCCTTGCTCTCGCCCCCTTCCCAATGTTTCTCTGGCTTGGCAAGTATGGATGAGATGACTGATTGTATCCTGATAGATAATTCATTACCATGCACACAAGTCGTCTGACTCTGGTCCTATCTGCCCACACAGAAAGCCCGCTTGTCCCGAATAAGAATAGCCAAGATGGGCAGCTCCAATGCCTACCTACAGAGCAAACGCAATGGACTCTTCAATGAGCTGTTGGATCTGACGGTAAGTGAGACTTTCTTGGAAATGTTCACTTCATGAACATGCAGTTTTTATCCAACTCTGCAGTGATATCTGACAAGAAAGCTGAAATATTTTGAAATCAATCAGAGATCCTTTGGGTTCAACTTAACAGACACACAGCCATGGTTTGCCTGTAAATTAACAATGTCACAATTTATTTCTACCAGCATATTTTCTGTCGGCTTGTGGGATTTGTATGCAATTGCCATCATGTACATGAGTCAAACTGCATTAGAGTTAACACTTTATTGTTAAGATACATGTTGGAAAAGAAAATGTGGATGTGTGGTGTAGTGGTTAAGGGAATAGTTCATCCAATGATGAATATGTGGATGATAATTATTCTGCCAAACTGCAAAAAAGACAACATTAAATTATCACATAAGCCGTCAATATTACGTTATATTTCAAGTCTTCTGAAGCCATATGATAGCTTTGTATGATTAAAGGACCAAAATGTAAGTTTTTATTCACCTAAAATCTTCCCCTCTGCCACTGCTTACCAATCTCACCTTTGGATGTGCTGTGCCAGGTTTCATGCAAATGATACCAAATGCCAAGACTTTGACGGCATGAACGTCCTGGTTACTTCCGTAACCTCCATTCCCTGAAGGAGGGAACAAGACGTTGTTCACATATATATATATATTATTATATATATATATATATATATATATATATATATATATATATATATATATATATATATAGTGTCTGTCTTAAATAACACTTGGATATTTTGTCATATATAAGAGACATTCGTGCATTTTTATGTGTGACTTAAGTGTCCAAATATTTATAGGACTACTGTATATATTCAGGCAAACACATACACACCCCTGATGGTATAATACTGATATAATGACATAATTTCTTTTTCGATTCCCGCAGTGGACAGATCTACTCTGTCAAATCCCAGTGCCTTTGGCACCATTTCATTTTGCTCTGTTGATGTTCTCATCAAGGGTGGCATGAGTTGTAGCTAATGAAATCAGGTCAGATTAAACTTACTCTCATTCTTACTCTCATTCCCTCCTAATTAGAAGTTGTGCTGACTTTAAAAAAAGGATGAAGATTTTTAGAATTGGTTGCAATCTGTGACCAGCTCCTCCCTTTATATTGCTACGAATGTCACACAAGATTAAATAGAAGATCTAAAAATAATACCTCTAATTAACACTCATTAGCATTTATTAAAAAAACGTTTCCACCAGAAGCTGGCAGACCTTGATGAAGAGCTTGTGGTATTTGCTGTGCAGTGGGGAGTGTGATAACAAGACAAGCAAACAATTCAGGATGGCAGACTTCCATCCAGCCTGTCACCCTTGATAGTTGTGGAATACCCCTGCTTTGCAGATGAAAAGATGCTCTGTACAATGTGCGTCTTAGTTCTGTATGTACATATTTTGGCTTCATTTAGTGGGGGATTTTTTGAACAAAAGGTTGTGATGAAGCTGACAATGGTTTGGCACTTTGAATTGCAGTCATGTCATTATTATTGCTCTGATCTGTGTGGGAACTCTGTGTCAAACAGAATAGAATGCAAGACCTTGGAAAGCCAAGAGAAGAGCTGTTGTACTGAGTACACACACACACACACACATATATATATATATATATATATATATATATATATATATATATATATATATATATATATATGTATTTCTGGTAAAGGCTATGGAACAGCAGTTTGTTAAGAGTTGTTTATTATACTCTTTCTCAAAAAGCCTCACAAAACATACGCCCTCACAATCACATACACAAACACACACACACACACACACTAACTAACTAACTAATAATGCCAGTGGCCACCATCATACTTCACAGACTCAATAATACATTTATTGGGCTGAGACTTTTGAAACATCAAATAGAAGAGATCCAGGATTGTAGAGTCTGCATCAATACCATATAGTGTCCACATTTCAAAGTGGTATTGACAAATCAGAAGCAGTGGAAAAAGTGGAAAATCATACTCAAGAAGAAGTACTGTTACTTCCCAAAAAAAATTGTTTGAGTAGAGTAAAAGTACAAGTCCTAAAAAATTACTCAAGTAAAAGAGTAGCTTTTTTTAAAAGTACCCATGAGTAGTGAGTATCGAGTACTGAGCTGCGAAAGCTATGCCTCATTATAATAAACACCGTATGATGCAATTTCAAAATGTAGCACACATAATGTAATTTACATTCCCTTTTATGTCTGTTTACCAGAGAGAATACAAAATATAGGTATTTTATGAGTATTTTTGACTGCCAAATTTTAAAATACATCACTTATCTATGATAAACACTACATGAATATGATAAAAAATAAAATAAAAGGGCGACATGATTACACAAATTAAAAGATGAAAATTTTATTTTCAATACACTGATCACCATTTTAAATCAAAATGTATGTTTAATTACATTAAAATTAATTTATTTTTAGGGTCTAAATTTCCCTTAATGCCAACAAAGCATGTTATTGTTGAGCATAAAACATGCAAGGAATGCAAAAAATTGCTAAAACAGCTCACTTGGCATGTCATATCTTGCATAATAGAGAGGTAGAGCAGGGGTAGGAAAAGTTTGGTATATGGGCCACGTCAGGCTTTAAAGGAATAATTCACCCAAAAATAAAAATTCTCTCATCGTTTACTCACTCTTATGCCATCCCGGATGTATATGGCTTTCTTTCTTCTGCTGAATACAAATTAGGATTTTTAGAAAATATCTCAGCTCTTTTGGTCCATACAATGCAAGTGAATGGGTGCAAAAATTATGAAGCTCCAAAAATCACATAAATCATCATAAAAGTAGCCTAATCCATGTGTCTCCAGTGGTTAAATCCATGTCTTCAGAAGTGATATGACAGAAGTGGGTGAGAAACGGATCAATATTTAAGTACATTTTTAGAAAAAATTCTCCTTGCTCAGCCAGATCTTTTGCTTTCACATTCTTCTTCTTGTGTTTTTAGTGGTTTATATTATTCATTCATATCGCCACCAACTGGGAAGAGAGAATAATTTCTTGCAAAAATTGACTTAAATATAGAGATCGATCAATAATCTGATTTTCCAATATTTTAAATATTAAACTATGAATTTTAATGTTTATTTATTAAAATGTATTCTTATTCGTAATGTATTCTTTAATCAGATATCTATTTGGTAATATCAGATCCACCGATAACTACTCCTTTTGAGATACAGTGTTCCACATTGATTTAGTTCTTGTATATTTTAAGCCCAGAAATAATTGTGTTCTCATTTTAATGTATGATGCACAATTTTCTGAAGTGTATTTGTGACTGATGGGACTATTTTGCCTGAAGTGTTGCTCTACAAAGTTAGATACCTTTTTTATCAGGCATTAGAAAAAACTTGATAAAGGCTGAGCATAATTATAAATTATTTTATCATCTCTACTTTCTTAGTAATTTATTATCCAAATTAACACACTCTCTACATCAGGGATCGGTATTATTAAAAAACTAACAATATTAATAAAAAAGGTTATTATTATTAAAATGTCACTGTTTTATAATATTAAATTAATATTTTTAAAGCAATTAATGTTATTCAGCAAAACATAGTGAGGGTTTTTCTCATTTTTTTGTTATTGTTGTTTGATTAATAGCCTTTTAATGGAATGTATAGACAGTGGTCTATACGGTTACACTTCGAGTCTGACATTTTGACAGAAATATGTTTTTGTTTTTTTTGTCCCACTGTATACATTCACTTTATACATAACCGATTGAGTTTTTATATTCTACTACAGACACCAGGACATAAAAAGTCCTTCTTTTATATTTTATCTAGATCAACCAACCAGTGGTGGTTTGCTATCATGATTGATATGAGGAAATCCCCTGGTCTAGATGTAGAACATAGGCTAAGTATAGAAAATGACTCAAAAGGATAAAAATCACAGCAACCCACTAATTTCAATGATAGATAGCTATGTTATAGACACATAGAATCTATTAAGCAAAAAAAATGTATTTACCTTGATATGTGTCTTCCAATTAGAGGCATAATTAATGCTGACATCTGGCTTGACCAAGCTAAACTCACACAACAGGATCAAGCAATTGGCCTTTTTCACAGCGAAAGGACATTTCAGGTGTTGAACTGTAGTTTGAATCATAGTCCACATCCATAACAGTTGGCGCCCGATCTACAGCTGCCGTTAAAATTTCTATGTGTGTTTTGATTTGATGGGAGTCACAAGACTCTTGTAGCCAATTGTTGATGAACAGACAGAGGGAAAATAATGCAGTAAAAGTAGTTACAGCACTTAAAATGTAATTGTTGCAGGGCGGAGGGCGGGGCCGGGTTGTGATCGTACACACCCGGTCCCGTATTAGGCTAATCAAGCCTCCCGAGAGGGATAAAGGTCGACTGCAGAGGATCGTGCGGGAGAGAGAGATAGTTTACGGACATGTCCTTCATGTGTGTGTGTTTGTCTTTTGTTTAAGTTTTATATTAAACTATTATTTATATTGACAAGCCGGTTCTCGCCTCCTCCTTTCCACTGATCACTTTACACTGGTGCCGGAAACCCAGAGAGGAGGAGGGATATGACGTAGTAGAGTTCTCGCCACTACCGTCCACCCCAATGGAGCAGCCATCGTCCATCTGCCGGGGGACGAGTAGCCCAGCCGCCTGAAAGAGGACGATGGTCGACCTCGAGGGGAGAAGGGGCTCCTAACCGACTGCCTGGAGCAGTCAGGGCCGCTGCCAGGGGCGCAGGAGTCGCCTACTGGCTGCTGAAACGCGGCGGGGTTTAAGACCGCCAACCGCGAGCGGGGAGGGGCTCACTGCCAACCGCCTGGAGCGGGAGAACCGCTGCCAGGGGCGAGGGAGACCCCTTCTGTTCCCCGAGAACGCTGCGGGGTGTTCCGTCAGCCAGGGACTGGAGGACTGCCTCTGATCCGCCTGGAGAGGCACGGCTGTCGTCCGGTAGAGGGCGGAGAACTGGCGAGTAAGAGTTTTTTTTTTTTCATCTCTCTCCTCTCTCTCTCACACTGTCGCTCTGCATTGGCCTTTTCCCTCTTTTAAATTTTACAGTGTTTTTTGGGGGGGTACTACACTGTTACAGGAAGTACCTCCCCATTTTAATTATTTCTGTTTCCCTTCCCTTGTCCCCTCCCTCGTCCAGGTAGATGGGGATGACCTGCCGGCAGACTGGGCTTAAAGCAGGCCCCCCCCTTTCCCTGGGGGAGGGTGTACGTCAGGCCGGGGGCTCCCCAGCCTGAGAGAACGAGGGAGGAATGTGGCAGGGCGGAGGGTGGGGCCGGGTCGTGATCGTACACACCAGTCCCATATTAGGCTAATCAAGCCTCCCGAGAGGGATAAAGGTCGACTGCAGATGATTGTGCGGTAGAGAGAAAGATAGTTTACGGACATGTCCGTCGTGTGTGTGTTTTGTCTTTTGTTTAAGTTTTATATTAAACTATTATTTATATTGACAAGCCGGTTCTCGCCTCCTCCTTTCCATTGATCGCTACAGTAATCTTAAAGTACTATAAACTACTTAAGTTTACAAACTATTTGGATATGCTAGCAGTCGTACATTGAAAACTGTGCAGCTTCTATCAAGTCACAAAACATAAACATGACAGGAGGCATCTGGGTTTCATTTAGATTAATTTGGAGTTATCGTTAAGTGATTGCAGTGTAAATTACTGTGTGTCTGTGTGCTTGTGTGCATGCGTCTGTGCATCTGTCTGTGTGTGTGTGTGTGTGTGTGTGTGTGTGTGTGTGTGTGTGTGTGTGTGTGTGTGTGTGTGTGTGTGTGTGTGTGTGTGTGTGTGCAGGGCACAGAGGGGGAGGAACTGCACCGGAATAAAACCACATCTCTACTGGAAAGTCAACACCACCACCTATTGCACTGCTTAGAAAAAACAACCGTAAGTCTTTAGCATGCAATTTCAGCATTACAGCCATTCAAATTAAAATAAGGAAAGCATAACCTTACCTAAAAAAAGGAAAGAAAAAAAATCAGCTTAAATCAGCTAAGATCTATATATATATATATATATGGATTTCTCATAGAATTCTAAACTGCCAGCAGTAGGTGAAGCTACCGGAAGTGCTCTGGTGGCCATTTTACTATTCCCTACCGACAGAGGGCATCGCGGCATATGCAGCGTTTAACCGCAAAACAACACTCACTTAAGGATGTTGCAAAAGTTCCCGCAGGTTGTAATTTATACAATGTACCTATTAAGCACAAGTGGGCATAACAATCATAATCTTTAATAATCAACAGTACAAATACAACACCAAAGTGTATTAATACCCCTTTTTAAAGAAAAAGTATCCAATAGTGACATCTGCAGATTGTTACAGGATGCAACGTTTCTCTGCCTTCATAGTTTAAACCTGTTGATGCTCATTGTTCGTAATGTTGACAAATTATACATCTGCATAATTTGCCAACATTATTATAATTTTTTTACTAGATTATATAGTAAATGTGAACTAATTTAAGCAAAGTGAGTTCTAGCGGTGGGGGGTGCACATCAACAAGTTTTATAGTTGTTAATAAAAAACGACTAGCTTTGTGTTGATATTGTAACAAGTCAGTACCTCTTTAGAATAAATGTAGAAGAACCAAATATAAAAATGTAGTATAGTATACACACACACACAAGTTCATGCTGTATGTGTGTGTGTGTATGTATATATATATATATATATATATATATATATATATATATATATATATATATATATATATACACACACATACATTTATTTACCTTTACTTAATGGAATTATCCATTTGCATTCATTTCTGGATTAGGTACATACCAGCTTGTGAGCATTTAATTATTTCAACAATCCCCATATCTATTAAATCATAATCAGAAATAGGTTTATTGACATATGCACACTCAAGGAAATCGTACATATTTATTTGTTCAATAACAAAAGCTTCCAAGTACACACATAAATTGACTTAAACTGAGCAATACAATAACAATTTGCAGATATGGACAAATCTGCTATTGGATATAACAACAATCCCAAAGCAAGGCAATTTAGCTTTCAAAAGAATGGTAGCAAGACAAGCCATCAGAGCTAGTGGCAGATGAGACAGTGACACTGGAGGCAACACCTTCTGATATGCTGGCATTTCAGGCAGTGACATTCAGCCTGAAACAGAAGACAGAGAAAAACATCACTGTATGTCTTCCCAGCTTGTCCATGTCCAAAGAGGCTGTGGTGGGTTTACATGTCAGGCTTTGCATTTAAAACAACTATGAAGATGATTCTGTGCACTTCCTGTTCATCAGCACTCAGTGTCGAGAGCTCATCCCAAGATGAACACACTGATTGACATGAAGTCCTGAGGTGGATTTATAAGACCGTCAGACAACGTACTGAAAGTCTGCAAGACAGCTGAGAAGGTTCTTGAACTCCATGGTGGTTTTGCATTCAAGGAACTTGAGGCACACATGTTCAACCTAGAACCATACAACAATATGGTTCACATCTTCATCCTCAAAGTGCATTGCAGAAAGCTGCACAAACATCAGGCTCCACTTCATTGCCAAGGAAACGTGCTGCTTCACAATCCAAACGGCTTAGGAAAACTCAAGCTTGTACTGCAAAAAAGAAGAAAAAGAAAAGTGTGATATAAAGATCAGGGGCTGGTTGCACCAGCTATACGAAAGTTTAAACTCAGCCTAGTTGTGACGTAAATGGGCATTAAGTCACAATTTACACACTACTAAATATTTGAGCGTTGCATCATTAAACTTATAAACGTATAAACTAAATATTTATGGAAGATTCCGACCAGGTGTAACTGATGGAATAAAAAAGCAGACTGATATTTTATGACATCAATAATCTCATGTTTTGCATGACAGGCATCAGTCATTTTGACATACATTATGATGTTGACATTTACGAGAGAGAAAAAACCTTACTTTTAAGCGTCTCTTCAGCATGAAACCATTCAAACAGTGCAGTTTTCAGGATGCGTTGACCAATGTCAAGTTTCAACACACACGCATGTGATCAATAAAAGACAAAACAGAATGCTGCAACCCCAGCGAACTGAACCCCCCTATTTCTCATTTGGCCACACAAAATATGAATCATTGTAATTACTCAATTCTGATTGGCAATTTTAGTTTTATCAGTACATTTTGTGCTGTCTGCATTAATCCTCATGTAATAATAGTATTTAAAATGCAGCATTTTGCAGTTTTAGTATATTTAAGTAGACACTTTCAACCCTATATGATCATGTTGGAGAAAGAAGCATCATTACCATACCATACCAACTTTATTTGTTAAGCACTTTACAACAACCAAAGTTGACCAAAGTGCTTTACATAAAAATATAGAAAAATATACATAAACATTATGTACAATTAATAACCATACAATAAAAACAAAGTAACAAATACAATCAAGTAAATAAAATCGAGTAAATAAAATCGACCTCTTACTAGGTGTTAAAAACCACAGAGAAAGATGGGTTTTAAGAAGGGTTTTAAAAACAGATAAAGAAGAGGCCTGCTTTACATGCAAAGTCAGATCATTCCATAGTCTAGGGGCAGACACAGCAAAGGCACGGTCCCCTCTGAGCTTACGCTTAGTTTTAGGCACAGTCAGGAGCAGCTGATCATCTGACCTGAGAGCGCGGACGGGTTTATAAGAGTGTAGAAGCTCAGAGAGGTATGGTGGGGCAAGACCATTTAAAGATTTAAAAGCAAATAACAGAATTTTAAAATGGATCCTAAATTGAATAGGCAGCCAATGTAATGAAGCTAAAATAGGGGAAATGTGCTCATGTTTACGTGTGCCTGTTAAAAGACGTGCTGCTGCATTTTGTACCATCTGGAGATGGGTGATGGAGGACCCACTAACCCCCCACATATAGGGAATTACAATAGTCCAGCCGTGTAGTTACAAAGGCGTGGATTGCAGTTTCAAAATGTTGTCTTGACAGAACTGGCTTTATTTTGGCCAGCTGCCTCAAATGAAAGAAGCTTGATTTGACAACAGCTTTGATGTGACTGTCAAATTTAAGCTCAGGGTCCAATTTAACTCCTAGATTTGTAATGTTAGATTTAATATAGGGTGCCAAGGAGCCCAGATCTACAGGCGGGGTCCCAGTGGTGCCTCCAAAAACCATCACTTCTGTTTTTTTATCATTAAAATTTAAAAAGTTCAGAGCCATCCAGGCCTTTATGTCGTCGAGACAATTGAGTAGTTGTCCAACAGAGTTATCATTTTTCTTTGTAAGGGGTACATAAATCTGACTGTCATCTGCATAACAGTGGAATGAAATGCCGTACTTTCTAAGTATGGAACCAAGTGGAAGCAAATACAAAGAGAAAAGTAGAGGGCCGAGGACTGAGCCCTGTGGGTCCCCACACAAGAGAGCAGCAGTGGAGGATACAAATTCACCTATGCTGACACAAAAAGTTCGATCCGCTAAATATGACCTAAACCACTCCAGTGCCATGCCACTGATGCCCACCCACTGCCTTAAACGTGAAATCAATATCTCATGATCCACTGTGTCAAATGCAGCAGTTAGATCCAAAAGCACAAGGATAACACAGTCGCCAGAGTCAGTCGTTAAAAAGATATCATTAAAAACTCTTAAAAGAGCGGTTTCGGTGCTTTGCAAGGTTTTAAAGACGGACTGGAAAACCTCTAGTATATTATGTTCTTCCAAAAAGACCAATAATTGACTGTGCACAATCTAATAGAAGTGACCTTATCAATAAAAAAGCAAAGGAAATTTTCACACATAGCTGGGGATGCCTCCATACAAGCATTCTGTGGTGCATTTAAAAGTGAGTCAGTGGTGTTAAACAAAACACGAGGCTTGCGACTATTTGCCAGAATAATATCTGTGAAATGTTTTCTTTTGGCATCTTTCACAGTTTCCTGGAAATGACGCCAGCAATCCCTTAACATTTGAAGAGACACCTGCAGTTTGTCCTTCTTCCACTTGCGCTCAGCTCTACGGCACTCACGTCTGGCAGCATGAGTTATGTCATTTAACCAGGGCTCAGATTTAGTTTTTGGCTGCCTGGATTTTAATGGAGCCACAGTGTCTAAAACAGTTTGGCAGGTGGAGTGAAACCATGAGCTAAGCTCTTCTGTGTGCAATACAGACTCAGGGGTGATGGTGTTCTGACTGAAAGCAGCCGAGAACTGAGCAGCAGTGGAAGGGTTAATCATGCGACAGCTTGTATCATTGGCTAATACAAATGTATCATTGGCTAATACATTTTAGTTTTTTCTCACAATATAGTATATTGCAATTTCTTTTTATATTTTCCTTTATTATTTTAATATAATTTTAGCTTTTTGAAAATTTAAACATTTTATCCATTTATATGACGTCATGAAATCACATTTTTAATAATGATACAAGCTGTTGTCACTGTAAAAGTATAACATTTTAAATAATCAAAATAATATTTTAATTATCAAAATATGTCTCTCTAGATATCTGCTCTTGTGACGTCCGCAGTGACAGTTACATGATCAAACAAGGTTTGTACATCAACCGTAACAAAATCAAATTGAAGTTCATCAATATGTAATACTTCTGTGTACAAATATGAAGGCTGATTATTGGATCAATGCAGGTCAACGTCATATTATGCGACTACGCATCACTTTACGGAGAGTTTACAACTTACTAGTTAAGACTTGCCTTAAGAACAGGTGGTGCAACCAAATTAAGCACCGACTTAGTAGATACTAAACCCTTAGTGTGAACTTTATACCCCAACTTACGTAAGACCATACGCACAGCTGTTTACTCAACCTCATGTCCTTCCAAACCTGTATGACTTTTTCTGTGGAACACAAAAGATGACATTTTAAACCATGTTTTTGTCCATATAATGAAAGTTGATGGTGACCAAAACAAGCTATTTTGCTCACAATTTACTTTCCTTATATGGAATACAAAATACCTTTTTGGGGGTTCTGCAAAAGAAAGTCACATGGATTTGAAAGGACATGAGGTTGAGTATATGATGACAGAATTTACATTTTTGGGTCAACTTTTCTATTAATATTAAAAGTTATAACTATCTGAAACACAGTGATTTTATAAGACTTGTAAAACGTTGCACTGCATGTTGCAAAAGTATCTTCACTGCAAATAAAAATAGTTAGTAAAATATTTTTTACTCCACTAATGTTGTCTATTCTCTTACCTGTTAAAACAGCTCTGCAGTGAAGCCAGGCTAACAACTGTCTCCTCATACAGCTTTTCCTCCTGTTGCAAACCAATTCCAGTTTTATCTAACATTCAGTGGGATGATTATTGAAATCCAAACTGCAAACTTACCTTGTTTAACTTCTACAATATCCATGTGCTCCTTGTCATGGCTGGACTGGGATGAGAAATTGGCCTGGAATTTTACATAGCAACTGGCCCAAAAGTTGTTGGGGCGAGACTGTTCGCTAAGGCGGTGGCTCATTTTAGCTTATCGTGGCCAACACAGCAGCCCGCTCAGTTCTCCCGATGGCCAGTCCAACCTGATCGGCCCCAAAGTGCGTCGGTCCACTGGAACAATGCCTGGTATGCCAGATTACCAGTCCAGCCCTACTCGTCAATTCCAATTGATCACTTTAAAAATGATGCCCGTGAGCTGGACCGTATTCAGGCCTGCACTGCAAAAAGTACAAATCACACACAGAGAGTTAATGCACGCCCTCATTATATTCATCAGATGTAACTGGTGTTGATCTACAAGTAGATATTCAACTTGACCAACTGGGTGAGTTATACTGTTATTCATTGTGGTTATTTTCCTAAGTTAACGTTAGCTGCATAGCTAATATTCATTTAGCCTAAGAAAATAACCACAATGCACGTTCAACGTAAACAAAAGCTACAAAACATAATTATGTATTCAGAATTAAAAACTTTAAAGACTGCAAAAAATATGTTTGAAAATGTCTACTGATATCTTACCTCAGTTTCTTAAACTTATTTCTATTGAAGTAACACATGTGCCGCTGAACGTAATGCTGCTGCAATAAAGAGTAACATAACACGCTCACACTTAGAATAAGCAGGGGGGAAAAATTGGAGTCCAAATAAATTATTAATAACATATTTAGGAAGATTGCATTGTTATGCAGTATATGCAGACTTAAAAAAAAACTTTTTAATGTGACTGGATAGGTGAAAATTACTCACCAAAACAGACGATTTCCCATTGAGACCTGTAGGAATACAGAATGTTAGGGAATACCAAGATGGTGGAGCAGTAGCTTCACTGTTGTGACTTCATGAGTAATCCAGTTATATATATATAGATCAGTGGCTAAGACCAGCATACCATATTGGACTGGTTTAAGCAGATTTTTTTTTCTTTCTTTATCTAGCTTGTCTTCTGGCATGACAAATGCCCCAAACTCCTCTAGAACCATCAAAACCAGCTAAGAGACTAGTTAACTACCTCAGACTAGTTTGAGATGTTTTTTAGCAGGAAATGTAGCCTACAGTCAGCAACCCAGATGCTAATGTGAGGGCTCTTGTATACTTGTAGTCTGTGCATTATAATCGTAAGGAAGTTCCTTCCATTTTGTGGGCACAAGGGTGAATGTACTTATCGTTTCTTGAATAATTGAAAACAAAACAATTGTGGACAAAATACAACCAGCATGCCAAAAAAAAAAAAAAGGAATTTCATCATCGAAATGCTCATTCTGTGAATGAAAGATGAATTTTGTCAACAAAAGGGATTGTCTGGATAAAGAAATGCATGTCATCGACAAAATACATTTTGTTCATTCCATTTGGGGGAAAAAAATTCATTAAATAGAATGTTCAAAAATTTATTTTGTGGTTATCCACACAATCCCCTTCATTGACTAAATGCATTTTTTTAAATGCTGAAACAAACACACTTCATTCTGATCGCCAGTCCGGAGCATGGCTTCCCTGGCAACCCTCCAGATCTGACAACATCTCTGGGAACAGTGTTGAGTTCTTGGGAAGGGAAAAGCGGGGACTGGTAGCCTAAACAGCACTGGAAGGGCAACAGACCCATAGACGAGACAGGATGGGAAATAAGCGTATATTCGACCAAGGCAGATTTGGAACTCCAAGTCAATGTTCGAGAGAAGGTTGATTATGACTGATGGACACCTGGGCAGAGGATAGGATGAGATCGGCAGATGGTGAGAGAAAATGAGTAATCCACATGGAGGAATGAATCAAACAACATGTAAATTCAACAGGTGAAAATCCATACTGCAGGTAAAACCAACAGGTAGTAATCCACACGACTGGTAAATCCAACAGGTAAATATCCACATAATTGGTAAATCCAACAGGTAATACAAACAGGAGAATAAACTGGGTGAGGGAACAAAACAAATAGTAACAATGGACTGACAGAAGGGCGAGATAGCATCACAGAGAATGCTGAACCAATCTGCCAACGAGCATGAGACATGAGGGAGAATGTATAGGGAGAGTAATAGGTGAGGGTAATTACCTTGTGAGCGGCATGAGCAAGCGCTCCCATGAAAACACCAATCACACTGGCCACGAGGCAGAGGAAAACACAGGCAGGAAACAAAAACGCACAGACAAACAGGAAATGGACAGACAGACTCTCCGAGACCGTGACAACATTCGCCCTTATATCCACAAAATGGAAGAGACTTATCTCAATTTTGTGCATGAAAAGAAGTGCTGAATTTATATTTTTAAAAACAAAATGTATCTGGCTTTTGTCTGTGTGAACAAAATGTAAGAGTTTGTCTGGGACAATGGTCGATTATACTGCCAAGATAAACCAATCACAATCTACAGTAGTATACCAGAGAACTGTGTACCTGATAATATTAATTTTAACCCATGGACTGAACAGTGTACAGTTTTTTTAATGTGGAAATCTTTATTCCTCCTCATTCACTCACTTACTCTCTCCCTCTCCCTCAATCCATCTGAAGGATCATGAGTTTGTAGATGAGCAGATGTATGAGCTGAACTGTACCGAGAACGCTCTGCAGAGTTTCCTGTCCCGCAGTCCCTCACTATCCAGTCATGAGGGTTTCACTGGAACCTGTTGCTCGCAACGCTCACGGAAGAATATTCCACTACCCAACTCCAGCATGTCCACCACACACACCCATATGCATTCACAAGGCCTCCAGGAGCTCAGCGCTATTGACATTCAGTGTGTGGAGCAGCCCAGCCATGGTACCAGGTCAGCCATTAGTCACTTTCATGTCAGATGTTGCAGATAAAGGAAGCTGTGACAGGGAGTTCTCCTAATGAGTTCTAATACCTAGACAAAGATTTCCATTAGCATTCCCATTCATCTCATTGGCAGTTGCTTGGCTTGCGTATGCATCACCGGAAGTACAAGACCTGAATGCTTCCATCTTTGCTCAATGGCACTCAGTTCCAGACACTTTTTCTTTAGCCAATCGTGTAAGCTGGAAATGTCATGTGACTGATCACTCTTTACAACAGACAGGAAAACATAAGTCCAGAAGCCCTCCAAACTAAATAGGTGATGAAATCTTGTGAAAATCTAATGAAATTTACATGATTTACATGTTGTTTGCAAAAACATTTTATTTTGTCAGAATACATGGCTACTTTTGGATCGCCGTCAATGGAGGACATGCTTCACCACATAATGGTGTAATTACAGCATCTACCAGCAACTACCAAAGCTATCAGCCAAATCTTGACCCCCTGGTGCGTTACATTTTGCACACTATCCCATCTTACACCATGTGCAATATTAGGCTTAGTGTGTCCCAAACCATGGTATGTTTAAAAATAGTATTCCAAATGCGACCAGTAGTGAAGTTTAGAAGTATTTAAAAGTATTCCTATCTGTGCATGCTTTTAAAGCTTATATTGCCCACAACCCTTACAGAATAGAAGAAAAGAATTGTGATGTTCTTCACATCACAAATATTTTGACATAGCAACATGGTCGGGTCTAATCTAGATTTTCCATCTGCCACATCCCGACCCCCCATTCACCCCAGACCGACAGCAAAATTATTAATGATATCCACGTCCCACAGCGAATCAATGTTGCCCACTCTAAAGTAGCGGCCCTGCTCTGCAAAATGAAACACCAACCCATTTTGTGGCCATAATTTGATACACAGTATTCTGAATTGCATATTCTGAATTTTGATGATTTTTTCCATTAAGATATGATTTGATAGTGAAAAATGGTCGCTGCATACCAGAATGGAGCCAAGTGGTTGGAAGGGAGGGAATGAAAAGTAAGAGGGATTTGTGATTTGGTGATGTCAGTCGAAAAGGATAGTGGTTTCAGCAACCACTGTCTTTGCAAGTAATTATAGGGTTTTGTTTATTTGGAATAACGTGCACTGATGAAATCTGCACATTAAGACAAAGTATATAGGGTCAATTTTTATTTAATGTTGGCTACATGCTAAAGCTTGCATGTAAATTCTTACAATATGTAACCAAGGCAATTGTGGCCTCAAAACATAATTTGATGACATCATTGTTTGTTTCAAAACTGACATTGTCTTACACCATACTTTTAAAAAAATTACTTTCCCATCACCAGATAAGTATTAACTTTTAATACATTGTATGAATTGGGATTTTGCTGCTGTTTAGAGTTGATGTTATTAATTGACATCTTTTAAACCCTCACAGTGCACTGAACTCTTTTAAAACTTAAATTCTTAAAATGAATACTTATATTCTTTTGAAATACTTTTTTTGTCAGCCGTTCCAGCCTCAACCTGAAGCTAAACGAGACGAGTCGAATGAACAATAGTGGGCAACAGATCATCACGGCCATCATCAGTCTCCCCTCACCACCCCCAGTCACCTCCGATGGACATGGGCATGGACCGCCCAACCCCCCTGTCACCATCAGCACCACAACCAGTTTGAATGTGGTCAAGGTGTCAGCCCTGTGACGGGATGTACTGTTAGCATGTGACAGATCTGTGACCACAAGGGGCTCTGACACAGTCAAATCCACTGGACACCTTAGGGTAGAACCATAGATGCCAGACGGGGGTGGGGGGGGCATATGCAAAGAGGCCAATGCAGTCAAGTGTTTCATGAGTTACTTTATCATGAGCCAGTGAGAGAGAGGATGTGTCTCTGTGTTGGCAATCAATTTCCGAAGAGGTAAAGGTAGTATATTCACTAACATGTTGGCACAGAAATGTGATTAAGGGAAGAATCGTACAGTGCAAAGTCACAAAATTGAAAGTGGTGTTCTATTAAAACATTTCATTCCAGTTTGGTTGTTTGTCAGTCTGTACCATAGGCACACAGTATGTGCAAAAATCTAAGGATTTTGATATTGTGTGATATTCACAATGTTACAGTGGAAATCTGTGTTTGTAAGAAGTATGAATATGTGTCTGTTCCAAAACCTGGTGACCTAGTTCAGCGCAAAGGCTGCTCTGCTTCAATCTAAGATAGCTTCTTTTGGCCAATTTCTAAGGCTGTACTGCTTGTTTGCAGAGAAATCCAAGATGGCAGACAAAGCAATGTAATAGTTGAATATAAATATATTTCATTCAATACTGCAAATAAATTATAAATTATAATAAATTATATATTTTACACAGAATTTCTGTTATATGTAGTTTTATATGAGTATTGCACCATTAGCTTAGCAACATGCTAACACCAAATTCTATTTAAATCATTAAGTTGCTGCCTATGTAGACTGTTCCAAATCAGTGACTTAAGGGGGTCACACACCGGACACATCTGGATGATGACATGGCACGTTCTAAAATTCAAAACAATTGTTTTCTATGAAGGTATGCACACTGCCACTGCCGCTTGCCGTCTGTCGGCGGCGCTCTGCTACGTTTTCAGAAGCTTCTCAAATTTCTGCCATGCAATGTAGCGCAACTCAATAGATTTCCATTAAATTCTAAATTTGATAGCTTGAATTAAAACATATTTAAGGCTTCATACATAATAAACTTTGCCATTAGTTTCTACAGTTACACCAGTTTAATACTCTAACCTGCAAGCTCATCAACGTCACTTTGTTAATTCTTGAAGACGTATTTTTTGTGTGTATGTTGACTATTCACAACTTTGGACTGCTGCACTGCATCGGCGTGCACAATGTGGCATGGCGCTTCTCTTCCAGTGTGCGACCTCCTTTACTGTACGAGATTCCATAGGATGCTGCCTTTAAAGGTTGCTGATCATGTGCTCAATAGACAGCAAAGGCAGCTCACTAGGTTTTGGAGCAGAGCCCTTGTGTACTTTGGAAAAGACGTTTGTGTTACACAATCAGCCAAATGAACTCTATAGAATCTCGAAAGATTTTCACAATGATATCTATTCAACAACATTAACTATTTATAGAGATTTTGTTCTTTGTAGAGAATGTGATCTAGCCTAATGCTTTTTTCTCACTCCGATTCCACAATCTACTCTGAATTACCCTTTTAGTTTCTCACATCTGTTTTCCCTCACTTCTTTCTTTACCCACTTATACTTTCAATTTGCTCTCTTTCTCTTGCTCAATATGGAAAAACTGTGATTTTAAATAGCTTATTTTCTTCTTTTTTTCACATTTCCTTAGCATAGGCTCAATAGTTTTTTTCACTAATAAGTATGTTGATGTGACATTATTAACAGATATTGCAGCTTACATATACAAAAGTAATACAATATATTGCACCTTAGTGAAATGAGATATGAGAGCATAAACTGAGACATGAGATCATTGGCCTGTTGAATGTTAAATTGTTTTTGTCAGCTCATTGTGTCTGTAATGGAGGAATAGAGCTCTGAATACAGGGTAACTGATAGACTCTGCAGAATATCCTTAAAATTAGGATAAACCTTAAAGGGATAGTACACCCAAAAATGAATATTCTGTCATAAATGTACTCACCTTCATGTTGTTCCAACCCGTTATGACTTTCTTTCATTGAACATTAAAGGGTGTGTTAGTGACCAACAACCTCAATCACCATTCACTAACATTGAATAGAAAAAAGATTATATAAAAGTGAATGTTGACTAACAAACTACCCAACATCTCCTTTTGTTATCAACAGAAGAAAGTCGTATGTGTTGGAAACAACATGAGGGTGAATAAATGACAGAATGTTCCTGGTAACAGAATGTTCATTTTTGGGTGAACAATTCATTATAGAAAGTTATTTTCAAATATGGTTTACCTAAAAGTCAGATGATGTTAATTAAAGGTACATGTGCGTTGATTATAATTCTTCAGAACGTGGTGTGATGGTGTCATCACCAAACAGGAAGTGGAAGATTTGGTTAATGGTGCATTAATGTCATGTCTGAATTATTGTAATTATGAGATGCAACGCAAAAATTCTTCTTAGAGCTGTTCACCTCCTCAGACTCAGAATTAATTTGTTTCTATGGCAACACTCACATTTCCAAAATGGATATATGTGCAGCTTTGTTGTGAAAAAATGTAAATAGTAGTACAGTAGTTACCTAACTACCTGTAACTGTACCTGCTGCCAGTTTACATTTCTTTGCATGACATAACCATGATCAAGTAAGAGAATTGGTTAGCTCATAATTACAATAATTTTGAAATGATGTTAACACAGCATATGGTCCTAGTGAGTGTTACAAATGCTACAAAAACAACAAACAAATGTTGTTTTGATGTATAATTTTTAGTCTTTCTTGTTAATTTTCAAGTCTGTGTTACTGTTGTCTGTTAAATTGTTCATCAAGTCTTCATTACAGGAAGAAAAAACAAATAGAAAATTTTTCTATTTATAAAACTTTTCTCTAAACATAAATCCTCCTACATCCTTCTTTATGCCTGTTTAGCAGTTCTTTTACATCTGTTGATGTCTGTTGGTATATTCTGTAATTTGTTGTTCCTTATTTATGACTTTGTCTTGTGATATCTGCAGAGCATCTTATAAAATCTTCAAACTGCTACCGAATATGAATGTTTTGTGCATCTAATTTGTCCTCACTAATTCTTGAGACATGGGGCAAAACATCCCACAACCTTACCAGCATTAGCTTGGAAAATAGCAACATTTCCACCTTGAAATTATTGAAGTGACTACAAGAATGTTCTTTGAACCAATACTTTTTCATAGTTGTTTTTGTTTTACATTTTTTTTGTGTTTTGTTTTTGACAAATTTAAGATAAAACCACTAGCCACAGACAATAACTTAATACATCATATACACTGATCAGCCACAACATTAAAACCTCCTAATATTGTGTAGGTCCCCCTCATGCCGCCAAAATGTCCAAATAGCATTCTGAGATGCTATTCTTCTCACCACAATTGTACAGAGTGGTCTCTCTCATCAACAAGGTGTTTCCATCCACAGAACTGCCACTGACTGGATGTTTTTTGCACCATTGTGAGTAAATTTTAGAGACAGTTGTGCGTTAAAATCCCAGGAGATCAGCAGTTACAGAAATACTCAAACCAGCCCATCAGGCATCAACAATCATGCTATTTACTAATCAGCCAATAGTGTGGCAGCAGAGCACTGCATAAAATCATGCAGATATGGGTCAGGATCTTCAGTTGATGTACACATCAACCATCAGAATGGGGGGGAAATGTGATCTCAGCGATTTGGACTGTGGCATGATTGTTGGTGCCAGATGGGCTGTTTTGAGTATTTCTGTAACTGCTGATCTACTGGGATTTTCATGCACAATAGTCTCTAGAATTTACTCAGAATGATGCCAAAAACAAAAAACATGCATTGAGCAGCAGTTCTTTGGATGGAAATGTTTTGCTGATGAGAGGTCAGTAGAGAATGGCCAGACTGGTTCGAACTGACAATGACTATGGTAACTCTCAGATTACCACTCAATACAATTTTGGTGAGAAAAATATCATCTGAGAATGCTATTCTGAGATGCAGATTGGCTCTGTTTTGGCGGCACGAGGGGGACCTAAACAATATTAGGCAGGTGGTTTTAATGTTGTGGCTGATCGGTGTAGATTAAAATGGAAACACTTTACAGTAAAGTTCCATTATTTAACATTAGTTAATTTATTAGGGATCATGAAGAAACAATGAACAATATATTTTTACAGCATGTATTAATCTTAATGTTTAGTTCATGTTAGTTCATTGTGTATTAACTAATGTAAACAAATACACATTTTTATTTTAAAATGTATTAGTAGATGTTGAAATTAACATTAACTAAATTAATAAATGCTGAATATGTATTGTTCATTGTTAGTTCATGTTAATTAATGCAGTTAACTAATGTTAACAAAAGGAACCTTATTGTAAAGTGTTACCATTAAAAAACATGTTAAATTTATGAAAAACTAAAATATACAGTACATGTTAAAAGAAAACTATTTGAAAACTAGACAGTTATCAACACAGATATAACTGTAAAAACATTACGGCACAACACATTTATCTGTCAAGAGGACTTTAAAGGATTTTCTGACTTTGTGGACAACTCAAAAGATATCTTTTAATCTAAATGTATTTATTCAGCAAAGTAGAATGCTAGATTTTCATTATTTATAATGCATATTTGACATTATTTTTGTATCAAAATTGATTTACATTTAACTTTACATTTATACATTTAGCAGACACTTTAATCCAAAGCAACTTACAAATTGAACATAGCAAGCAACTAAAAAGTTAAAAAGTTCACTTATACTGAATGATAGTCAAGGAAAAAAACACAACGTTTCTGAGAAAATGGATGAGGAGATACCTAACCATGAATACCTCTAAACATGTTTAACACACTAAAATAATATACATAAACTTGTGTCAGTTCTGTTGCTTGCTCTGTCACAGTACTCAAGAATCAGTGAACTGCAACAAAAGAAAATAGAAAAAATAAATTATCTACAGTAAACTCATTTTCCTAACTGAGATGTGTAGGAGGAGTGTTTATCTACAGATGTAAAGCATAGTGACGCTTATTAAAAGGTAACAGGTTTATTCTTTTTGCCCAATGTTGCTACACAAATGGCAATTGCTCTTTCTGAATATAATCCTACAACCAAATACATTTTCTGAAGCAAATTATGCAAAATTGCTGACAAATTCACATGTACATGTAGACAGTAGTCCATTTTAATTGTATACTGTTATATATCTATGCTTGTATTTTAAAAGCACAATTCATAGGAGAATATGAATAAAATAATCACTCCCGAACCACTCGTGAAAATTATTCGATGGTAACAGATACTGTCATGTCTACTGATCTCAAACAAAATCTAGTGAGCTTTAGATATTTATATGTTCTGTATATATTTAGTGACTGACAATGCTGGTCTTAGAAGAAAAATGGACCCTTACTGTATAAATGTGCTTATTTAAACCACTCCAGCAGATGCCTTTTTTTCCACCATAAACTAAACCACATACATAGGAGAGTTGGATATCATAGGCATCCAATCAGATGAATGCCTTTTAGTAGAGAGGGTGTTACACAAACATTGGATTCGGATATGCCTTGATGCCTTCCACTATATAGTACCTGAAGGAAATCTTTCAATCTGACACAGTCATGAAAGATAAATAGATAATTAAATGATGTTTAAAAAACACAGGTAACATTATTATTATTATTTATATTTTTAGATATATTTGTTAAGAAAAAGTTTTAAGATTTACACCTGGACTCAAAAATACAAAACCCTCCAATGTTAAATCACAGTGTTTTGTTGATATGTGTTCACCACTAGATGGCAATATTTCAACAATTATCCATGAAATACTGACTCGATTCAACTAATAGTGTAGCTAGTGACTTTTCTGTTTTAAATATTGGACTCTCCAAAACAACATACCAATTAAGGTACAAGGGCTGTGACAGCCCTTGTACATTAATTTTGGGGTGGTACCATCAAGATAAACTTTTTAGTACCTCAAATAAAAATCTACAACTTGTTTTGGGTGAATACTTGTATCATGAGTACCTGTTGTGTACATTTGAAGGTACATTTGTATGTTTTGTAATTCTGGGAACAAAATAATGTAATTTTTGTCTCCTTAATGGTACACAAATGTGGGACTACCCAAAATAAGGGTACCACCACAGTGACTGGTGACAGCTTTGACTGAACTTTTTTTTAACATTAAAAAAATCCCATTTGTGCAATTTGGATTTTGAGATGTCTTACTGGCATACAAATATCTTTGGTAAATTGACACATCTTTTACTATGCAATGTTGTTCCTTATACT
This sequence comes from Xyrauchen texanus, assembly GCF_025860055.1. Classification (NCBI taxonomy): domain Eukaryota; kingdom Metazoa; phylum Chordata; class Actinopteri; order Cypriniformes; family Catostomidae; genus Xyrauchen; species Xyrauchen texanus. Next base: position 15,366,066 of record NC_068314.1, on the reverse strand, counting down.
CTTTAGATAAAAGTGTTTTTCTTTTGACAAGACTATTGGGCATCCTTCAGAGGCTGTGCATGTGTTGATGGTGCACTGGCTCTTCTTTTTCTAACTCTGTTTCTTTTTTTTATTTTATTTTGACTAACCTGGCTTTAGACAGCTAGTCCATTTAAACTCCTAATGCTGTCAGTCATCTGAATTTACCTGTCATATATCTATCTGATAACTTAATTTCCTCCAGACAACCTTTTTACACCAACACAAAAACACTCAAGCAAGATCAAAGTAAGAGAAGATGAAAGATGAAAACTGGACCAAGAACATTCATGTGATTGTATGTATGCATATTTACACCGTCAACAGGTTTATTATTGTTGTTGTTATTATTTATGTATTTATTTTGTCATCCAATTTGGACCACTTTCAAATTTAAAATTCAAATTTGATACGTTTCTGGCATCAGAGGTCATTGCCCTACTATCATATCAAACTATGGCCTATTGATCAGCTTCTCCTCTTAATTGTTGGGATTAGTTTTTTTTTTAAAATGTCCATGACATATTCTTAGTTTGATAACTTGTCAAATATCTCATTCAAAGAAAAACCTATTGTGAGCTGTTGTTAATCAATGTAAATGCTTTTGTTGAAACCATCAGTCTATACATATACAGCACTATTTGAACTGTTCTGACAGGAAGTGTGTATCCTTTTTGACTTGAACATTTTAATTTCCAAGGGACTTTGCTGTTCCTTATGTTCCATCTGAGTGGCTAACTGCTCACTAATTATCAACCTTTGATATTAGGGCAAAAATCATATTCTTGATAATAATGTTTTTATTTTTTCCCTGTCGAAATATCTAAAAGTCCTTAAAACAAGATCAATTTGATTTGCCTTGTTTTAGAAACAACACAGCATAATATATTTAGGTTTTCAGAGAATGTATTTTTAACATGTTACTTTGGAACAATGTTCCAAAGGGTAATGGCACAAGCATTTGAAGACCTACAAGGTGTGGAAGTGCTCATGGATGACATCTTGATATGAGTAGAGAATGAACAGCAACACCACAAGAGGCTGGAAAAGGTGGCAGAGGCAGAGTGAAGAACAGAAAGCTAAACCCACAGAAATGCACATTCAAAGCCAAAGAATTAAGCTACATGGGTCTCTTGCTGACAGCAAAAGAACTTCAACCAGGCCCAGAAAAGTTGCAGCTGTCATGAACATACACAACCCACAGAACAAAACTGAACTACAACAGTACCTAGGAATGATTACTTGTCTAGGAAAGTTCCCATCTATCAAATATCACAACACTTCTTAGGCTCCTACTTGAAAAGACTGCAGACTAGAGTTGGGAAAGACTATGATGAAATGACGAGAGATTTGAAGAGCTACAAAGAATGGTAACAGAGACACCCATTCTCAAATACTACAATCCGCAAAGCCAGTCATACTCAATGTGGATGCATCCAGCTGTGGGGTACATGCCGTTTTACTCCACAAGGATTGCCCAGTAGCGTTTGAATCCAAAGCCTTCACAAATACACAAAAAGCTGGGCACAAATAGTAGCTATGGTGTTTGGATGATAGAAATATAATCAGTACATATTTGGCAGGCACTTCACTGTAAAAAGCAATCATAAACCATTAGATGTGATCTTGAAAAAGCCCCTAGCTGACACTCCCCTCAGACTCCAGGAAATGCTCCTGAATCTCCAACAGTAAAATACCGAAAATTAAAAGCTCCACTTGCTGAGACCGAGAAGTGCCAGACCTCTGCCAGATCTTAAACCTGGTGATGATGTGCAATTACAGGAAGAAACACAATGGCTGCCAGCAAAGGTAGTCAGAGTACATGAAGCCCCACACTCGTATACTGTTGAAAGTGACGGCCAGCAGTTCAGCAACAGAAGGCATCTAATACAGATCAAAGAACAGCAGATGGAAAGTGCCACACATGATCTGGAACAACAGAAAGAAGCTCACTTGACCAACGCAAAAAATTATGGCGCTAAATACAGCAGATAAAAAGGGCAATACATTATATAAACTGTTAAAAATGTATTAACCTAATGTCGATATTTCAAAGCTGTTATTTTCAGATGAAACAGGGAGACCACAGAATGGTGCTCCCAGCATACATGTAAAACAGTGGAAATCTCCATTAATTGAGTTGTTGTGAAGATTTCATGGCCACTGGTTCAATCCTTTACAACCGTAATCACAAATAATCCTACCATTGGAGCAATTCAAATTTGAAGTACTGTACCACCTTCATGTTTTTGCGAGTCCCAGTCAGCAAGGGGTGGTAAGCACAACTCTAGCTGTACAGGCAGCGTGCAGCTAGGAAACAAACTCCACAGACAACAGACAACACAGAAAAAGCATGCATTCTTGCATTCAAACACAGCTGGACAGACTCCAATCTCTGAAGGCAGGGGTCTTAAAATGTGTTTTCATAGTTTCAATTTAAGTTTAACTTCCAAGTATTTTTGTTTCTTATGTAAAATAGATTAATATATATTTAAGTGAATACAAATCATGCAATGTCATTTCATTTTGTGCTCTGCAAACTCTTGGTGTGAATTAATATGAATAAAAATGCCACATTTATTTTAGGCAAACTTTGTGTAGTACTTATGTGACTGATGGTTTCTGATCACTTTCTGTAAAGTAATGTACACTTGTCATGTATACTTGTTCACTATTTCATTTACAGTGCCCTTCGGACTGAACACATACACTCCTTACTTTGAAATCTCACTAAAGACATGTTTTTCTCCAGTGTAAAATAACTGAACCAATTGGAGAAATTTCATGTAATTTAACGCTAGTCATAAATTGGACGTGGCCCCTTTAAGAACCTGAGTTTTGCAACACCTGCTTTCTGGCACTCTTTGTGCTGCAGGTGTGTTAGAGACATGAGAGTTGTCCAGGAGAGCTCCCAGTTTTGTTCATCGCTTGAGAATCCTTAGGTAAATATAACGTTTTACACAAAACGCTTATAAATTGCATTAAATATGTGTTCAGAAGGGTCGTATGTTAAAATTGAGTGTTTGTTATGGGTTATTTAATTCCATTCCTGCTTTGTGTTGGACTCCACTGCTACGTGTCTCAGCGTCCCACATGCTGTATGCCTTGAAGTGGTGATGATGATTAATAGCAGCCGGTGTCAGCCAAACATCACTTCAGTCTATTACAATGGACTTCAGAGGATGAACTGATGCCAACTTCAACCATAAGACTTGGGATACTTCATATGCCATTGCCTGAACCTTGGCTTTAGGATAGACCTCAACGAAATTACCGGCTGGTTGAACACCAGTGCACCTAATTGATCTCTGCCTGAATCACCTCGGTCTAATGATGGACTATACTCTAGAAATTAAATACATAGACTATCAATTCATTGCCAACAAAACCCTTCATCAGCCAACTAACAAGGACAATTGCATCTATGTGAACTTCTGCATTTAATTAGTCATTAATCTTACAGTTCATACAAAATCTTTGCTTAAACACTGACCCTTAACACTTAACTTAGTTTAATAATTTTAAACCATGACTTGCACTATACATAAGTAATATAGGCATTATATTCATGATGTTAGTCTAAGGGGAACTGGCCCCCACAGTGAGTCTGGTTTCTCCCAAGGTTATTTTTCTCCATTAATCAACATCTTATGGAGTTTTGTGTTCCTTGCCACAGTCGCCTTCTGCTTGCTCACTGGGGTTATAAATAAAATGTTTATTTAATTACTTATATTTAAACACAATTCACAATCGTATTTGATCAAACTACACAATGATGACTCATGGACATTACAGTTTTATTTTCTGTTAATGCATAATCTTCTGTAAAGCTGCTTTGAAATGATGTGTGTTGTGCACATGTGAGGATTATGATTTATAGCCCAAATTGTTTTCCAATTAAGTGAACATGAGTAAAGAATTTAGTTTAAACTGTTAAACATGTCCTTAAACCCTGGTTAAAAATAGGAAAAATACTGTGAGTGATTTAAGCATGTGTACTTAGCGTGTACTAAATGCATAAAATGTTGTGAATGATAAAAGCGTGTATTAATTTGATGTATGCTGAAGCATATGGGTAGGATAATGCCCTGTTTATATTTTCATTTAACATTAGCCTCTACTGTATTTCTTTATTTTATTTTTGTATTTTTTCTTTCTTCTTCATCTTTTTTTTATATACAATATGGCCCCATCGACCGCTGTTAAACAGCCATCAGAATAAAACCCCAAAATAAATTTTTGTATCCGTGTTGTTTCTTTACAACCCACCGGCTACATACAAATACCATACCATAAATTGCCATCTCTAATCAAGGATGCATGAAAAGGTTCAAGCGAGTGTCTATGCATGGCTGACAGTTGAGTTGTGTGTGGTCTTAGAAGGGGGTGGATTATTATCTCATCTGAGATTTTTTAGCTGGGTTTCTTATTATAGGTTGTATTTATGATTTGCTGGGAGTGACAGGTTCTGGACTGGCACAAAATCTTCTTTATACTCATTGCTGATCAGGAGAGGTTGTTTCGATTTGAGTTGGTCAATCTGGCAGCTAAAAGGAAGTGAACACTTGCAGAAAGCTGCACAACAGGATGTGGATCCGGTTAGGGATTTATACACACATCCACTTCATATGTCCAGGCTTGTAATTTTGACCCATAAATTTTTAGCCTCCATTTTCTGTAGTCAAAGGAACAGTTCACCAAAACATTGTAATTCTGTCATTATTTACTAAACCTGTACAGTATGGAATGGAGGAAGTTTGGAATGAACCACCACATCCTCATACGGTTCTACACCAGCACTGTAACGAGCATCTTGACTGGCTGCATCACCGCCTGGTACGGCAATAGCACCGCCCACAACCGCAAAGACCTGCAAAGGGTGGTGCGAACTGCCAGACACATCATCGGAGGTGAGCTTCCCTCCCTCCAGGACATATATAACAGGCGGTGTGTGAAAAAAGCTCTGAGGATCATCAGAGACTCCAGCCACCTGAGTCATGGGCTGCTCTCACTGCTACCATCAGGCAGGCGATATCGCAGCATCAGGACCCGCACCAGCCGACTACATGACAGCTTCTTCCCCCAAGCAATCTGAACACTTGATCTCTCATGATTAATATACACCAGCACTGCACTTTATTAATCTATTATCTCACACTGGACTGTCATAATTATATTCTCCACAATACAACTACAGCATATATATATATTTTTTCATCCCTGGATGGGATGCTGAAGACCAAAATGGTCTACCACCGGTGGTGGTAGACACTATCACTCAGGCCAGGGCTCCCTTTATGAGGTAGCTATATGCCTTGAAGTGGCATTTGTTCGCAAATTGGTGTTCTTCCTGAGGTGAAGACCCCCAGAAATGTATAGTAGCTTAAGTGCTTTCCTTGCTGCAGGAGAGGCTGGAGGGTTGGCTGTCCTCCTCCACCTTGAAGGTGTATGTGGCTGCTATAGCGGTGCACCATGATGCAGTGGATGGTAAGTCCCAAGGGAAGCACAACCTGATCATCAGGTTCCTGAGAGGTGCCAGGAGGTTGAATCCTCCTAGGCTGCGCCTCTTTCCCTCGTTGGATCTCTCCGTGGTCCTGCTGGGCCTGCAGAGAGCCCTGTTTGAGCCCCTAGAGTCAGGTGAGCTAAAGGCAGTCTCCTTAAAGGCTGCCCTCTTTACTGCGCTCACGTCCATCAAGAGGGTTGGGGACCAGCAAGTGCTTTCTGTCAGCGACAACTGCCTGGAGTTCGGTCCAGAATACTCTCACGTGGTCTTGATACCCCGACTGGGCTATGTGCTCAAGTTTCCCACAATACCATTTAAGGATCAGGTGGTGAGCTTGCAAGTGCTGCCCCAGTAGAAGGCAGACCCAGCCTTGTTGTTGCTGTGTCCGGTGCGTGCTTTGCGCATCTACTTGGATTGCACACAGAGCTTTAGACACTCTGAGCAGCTCTTTGTCTGATTTGGCGGACAGCAGAAAGGGAACGTTGTCTCTAAACAGAGACTTGCCCACTGGATCGTGGATGCCATCACTTTGGCATACCTGGCCCAGTGCATGCCCTCCCCTTTGGTATTACGCGCACACTCCACGAGGAGTGTGGTTTCCTCCTGGGCATTAGCCAATGGTGCCTCTCTAGCGCACATCTGCAGAGCAGCGGGCTAGGCAACACCCAATACCTTCGCAAGATTTTATAATCCCCAGGTTGAACCATTTTCATCCTGTGTGTTGTCAGATACGAACACGTAAGTATGTAGGGCAGTTGGCCGGGTGTACCGCTTGTGTATAGCGCCTTTCCCCTCCTGGAGAGAAAGAAATGCACTTTTTTCCCCATGCGAGTTCATGAGGTGGTGGACCCTGGATGTCTTTCCTCCCTAGCCCTGTGGCTGGCGAATTTGGTGGAGGAAGTTGTAGCCAGGTCCAGTACGTGTGCTAGGATGCCCTGTACTGGCGTAGGTTCTCCACATGTGCTGGTTATCTGTGGTTACCCCTTGCGATGGATTTTCCAAGGTACGGTAAATCCGCATCTCCCTTGGTCAGAGCTCCCTCTGCCACCGGTCACCGTGTTTGTAGAGCGCCTCTTCCACGTGTGGCTGGTAAACCCAGGTGATGTATTTGCCTCATGTTAACCGCCCCTTTGGGCAGGATATGATCTCTGTGGTGTTTTTCCCTCTTGGGAAAGAACACCTTCCCTGATGCGAATACATTTGGCCCCAGCTGAAAAAAATGTTGCGGGGTGTGAAGGACTGTACAACATTTAGAACGTTTCAAAAGTTGCATATCCTAAGCATATTCCCACAATCTCATTCCAATAAAATAATAATATAACAGGCTATGATGCAATTTCAAAAACATCCCTTTCCACTCTAACAAAATATTTGGAGGCCAAGGAATCTCTTCTCACTGCACAGTGAATCTTTGATCAGACACTCAAACTATTCCTACACAAAAAGCTCCTAAAATAACCCAACAAAAAGAATGCAGCCAGAGTAAAACTCAGTCATCAGAAGAACTTCCTCTCTCTCCATCTCCCCAAAGTGCAATGCACTGTTTTCATCTTGATTAATTTATGTCTTGCCTCGGCTTCTTACTTATGGAGACTGAATATGAGTTATATCTTCTCCCTTGCACTCATTAGGGATATTTGAACATGTGTTGAGACTGGAAATTAGGATGATAATAGTCCTCATTTGGATGGAATCAGGTCAATAAACAGTTGCTCTGGAATGTTTATGCGCCCTAAAAAGACAGAACTGGGGCATAGCATTTATCCCAAGAATCAAAAGTCATCTGTTATATTTTGATAGAATTTAGATGCTTTCAGACTGATGTTTTTTATTATTATTATTCGATATCATTATTTTTGTCGCATTTTCCATTACAAATATCTAATCATCCCTAAAACACAATGCATTTATTGAGAAAAAAAATTGTGTCAAATAAAACTTGTTTTCAGAGAATATATAGTATCGGCAGTGGCTTTAAATGTGATAAATGCCTTAGAAGATGATGCTAATGAAGTGCGGGCAGATTATGAGAAGATGATGCTAATGAAGTGCGGGCAGATTATGTAAAGGAGTCTCAGTGATAGCCGAGCTCTTACTTATCAATTGACTGTTGTTAAACATTACTCACAGACCAACATTTCTCCCTGGACACTCAATTTCCAAAAGCACAGGAGCATTAAAATGCATAGTATTATCATAATGGTTTTCATGTAACTAAGCAGTAAGTGAGTGCTATGCTGCATATAATGTATGACCATGGTGGAAAGAGCATTTAGGGACATGTCTACCACTCAATTTATGTTCACTTGTGAAAAATCTGCAAATCAATTTATTCTGCTTTTGTTTAGCAAATGAGGTCCATAATTCATATATATTAAAATGTAGTCCAACATTTTATCAAGAATAATTTCCTCTGTATAGAGTCAGTGAGCTGGTTAATGGGTTATATTTTCTTTATATAGTAAAGCTTAAAGGAATATTCCAGGTTCAATGCAAGTTAAGCTTAATCGACAGCATTTGAGACATAATGTTGATTACAGCTAAACATTATTTTTGAATTGTACACTGTAAAAAAAATCCTGTTGCAGCTGTGGTTGCCAGAATAATTATGTAAAATTACAGAACAACCTGTAAATTTTACAGTTTAAAATAGTTGTAATTTACATGACCACGCTGACACTGTACATTTATTAATGTTTTTTAATCTGTTAAAATTACAGCAAAAGAAATGTCATAAACTTGATATTAGCCTTCTGAAACAAAAACATAATCTGCTTTTTTACTTTTATAAGTTATTTATTAATCACCGTAATACAGAAGGACACAAGGTGACATGGAGTTCACCAATAGCAGCTCTTCCAGGAGCAATGACCAATAAACATGTAGAGACAGTAGTCAGTGTCACTCACACAAACACTAAACACCATGAGGGTGACATGTGAGATTTAAATAATGCTGTAAACATTAACTAAACTACATCAAATATAAAACAGAACAACCTAATGTACATAACTGATATTAAAAATAAGATTAAACATAACTACTCCCATAAAATATAATTAAACGTAATGGGTCACGCAGGGAATTCTGGGAACGCAGTAATTTTAACAATAATTTACTGTAAAAAGTAAATTTACTCTTTTGTTAAATATAATGTAAATTTGTACTATTAATTATACAGGAAAATCTTACTTTTTACATATATATTTTTTTAATTTTACAACATTTTATTGTAAAAACTACTGTATTGTCTATTAAAATATATATAAAAAATTACTGTATATTTTACAGTTAATATTCGTTAATCAATTCACATTTTATTTCATGAAGTTTGTTGAGAGAATGCCTATAGAAGTGGCAACTTTGAATGAGTGCATTTAAACCATTAACCTGTTAAGATTTATATTTGTTTATGACATAATTAACACTCATGTTTTGTTAAGATTTACTTTGCTGTTTTATGTCTGGGGTCAGAGAGCCCAATGATGTACATTTAAAAATAAGACTTTCAAGAGAAAAAAAATAAAATATTTTGGAAATAAAACTTTTTATTTAATTTCTAAACTTTTATTTGAAGCTATATTGCTGTTCCCTTTACAAAAACCTTCACTAGGATGCTGCGCTGAGAAAAGCGCTTTGGGAACAATCCTACGTTGTGACCAGCTGTGAATATGTGTGTAACACGTCAGTGAACATTGACCGGAATGTATAGCCTCGGCTGGTGAGATCATTAGATGCACCTGTGGCCAGGCTATAAAAAGATGCATCACCAGCGTGTCGTCAGATCCTTTTTTCTTCAGAGCCATTCTGTGTGTGTGTCTCACAAGCCTGTCAGACTTTCTTTCCTCTGTTAGGAGTTAGAATCTGTTAAGCAGTGCGCAGTGAACCTTTTCTCTTTGCTCTTTCTTGCTTTCAAAAGAAAAAAAAAAAAGGGGAAAGAATATATATATATATATATATATATATATATATATATATATATATATATATATATATATATATATGTGTGACAGAAAGTCAAGACAAACGATCCATGTTTCCCTGCCTCCGCTCTATATCCGAGAGGGACACGCATCAGTTTTGTTTTGTTTGTCTGGGGGAAGAGCATGCTGCTCTCGCGTTTGAGCGGGGCGGGTGCGAGCATTGCGATCTACTTTCGGGCAAAATGCTTCGCGCTCGTCTCGCTTACTTCCGGGAGTCAGCGCCCACACTTTGTTCGTGGGGCTCTCGTATGGATCTGGCTGAGGAGCGAGAGACGGGTTCGTCCCTTTCACTCGCTCTCTCCCCAGACCCAGCTGGTCCTTCCCGCAATCTTGAAGCGCACCCCGGCACCTCTTCGGTTCATGGGGGGGACCTTGAATCTCTTGAGTCGGCAGATTTCGAGTTACCCACCTCCGAGCATTCTGGCCATGATAAATCAGCGGAGGAATTACTCGACGTTGTTACTCATGCGGTGGCCAGGCTTCAGTTAGACTGGGCACGCCAACAAGAGATTTCTGTCTAGTGGCCGGGGAAAGGGAACGCCTCATTAGTCCCTTCCCTTCTTTAATGGCCTCCATGACGAGCTCTCTCGCTCATGGAGGAAGCCTTATACTTCCCGTGTCCACGTGCCCTCGACGTCGATATACTTGACTATCGTGGGTGCTGAGACACGGGGGTATTCAATGATGAAGCCGGTTGAGGAGACACTTGCGGGTTATCTCTCGCCGGGTTTGGCATCATCACTGAAAAAAACGCTCTCTCCCCACGAAGCCGTGCAGGAACACCTCCACGCTAGTGGGGAGGGCTTATCAGGCAGCGGGTCAGGCTGGTGCTGCTCTGCAAACTATGGCGGTGTTGCAGGCATACCAGGCTGATCTGCTGAAGGACCTGAGTGCAAGTTCCACGCTCAACAAAGAAGCACTCGCTGGACCTTTCTCTCCGTGCGTCCAAACAGACAGCCCATGCCATTGGCCGGTCTATGTCCGCTTTGGTCAGCACGGAGAGACACCTATGGCTCAACCTATTAGGCATCAAGGGCAAAGATAAAGCTTTCCTCCTTGATGCCCCGGTTTCGCCTACTGGCCTATTCAGAGACGCGATGAATATAGTTATCTCCAAGCATCGGGAGGCAAAGAGCCACGAGGAAGCATTTGGGCAGTTTTTTCCACCCAGTCCCGCCACAGTCCTTCTAGAAGGGAGGCTCTGAAGCAGAGCATGGCGAGTCGTGCTCCCCCTCATGGAGACTGGGGACAGGCTCGTTGCCCTCGACAGCTCCCAAAGCAAGACCTCAGGGAAGTAATTTCTAGGAGGAAAAAGCCCTGACGGTCTTGTGCCTAGCCCTGTGGGGGTTGCTCCCCTCGGGACGGGGCGCTTTTATCATTCACTTCGCCCCTCCCGGTACCCCATGAGTCCTCTCCTTTCCCGCCGCCTCTGGTGTTTCGGAAGGCAGAGGCTTCCAACAAAAAGTTGGGTGTTTCGCTGCTTCCTGCATTTATCCAGGACACGGAACACTCAACACCCCCTCAACAGGAAGTCTTAAATGAATACCCATCTCAAAGTACCTGGCAGCATGGAAACTTCGGCCAGATATTTTTATGTGGGTCCTAAGAACAGTAGAATAGGGCTACAGAATTCAGTTAGCTCGCCTCCCTCCGTGTTTCAATGGCGTGGTCCCCACTACCATAAACCGGACCAGGCATTTCTACTGTGGAAAGAACTGCAAAATCTCTCGGTCTAAGGGGCCATAGAACATGTTCCCCTTCCAGAGAAAGAGTCAGGTTATTACAGCGAATACTTCCTGGTTCCCAAGAAGGGTGGGGGGTTGTGCCCGACCTTAGGTCTTCAAGGCTTGAACTGCCCAGACGGGGTGTTCAGGTCCAAGATGCTAACTATCAAGACGATCGTGTCACAAGCCCAACATCACGTTTGGCTGGTCACCATCGATCTCATGGACACATATCTTCATATAGAAATTCTGCCACAGCACAGGAAGTTCCTGAGGTTCGCTTTCGGGGGTGAAGCCTTCCAGTATCAGGTTCTTCCATTCGGCCTAGCCCTATTAACCCGCACATTCATGAAATGCATGGATGCAGCACTGGCTCCTTTGCGACTCCGGGGCATCCGCATTCTGAATTATATAGATGACTGGCTGATCCTAGCGCAGTTCCAAGAACTGGCAGTTCAGCACAGGGATATTGTCTTAGCTCATCTGGTTTCTCCGGGTCTGAGACTCAACGTCAGAGAGCGTTCTCTCTTCCACCCGGGGAATCACTTATCTGGGGGTTATATGGAATTCGATCAAGATGCAGGCACAATTGTCTCCCTCACTAATCATTTCACTGCTCGTCAGTATCAACGAATACTATGTCTCGTGGCATCTGCATCCACGGTGATCCCTTCGGGCCTTCTGCACATGAGACCATTCCAGCTGTGGCTAAAAGCCAGGGGGTTTCATCCAAGGGCCGGTCCCCTAAGGCAAATAAGGGTTACACACCGTGGGCTTCGTTCCCTTTCTATGTGTTTCAGACCACGGTTTCTTACCTTGGGTCCCACTCTAGGTGCGTCTCGTCGTCGCAGGTTGCTAACGACAGACGCCTCCCTGACAGGCTGAGCAGTGGTCTTAAGTGGTTGTCCAGCTCAAGGGGAATGGGAGGGTCGTCAGCTCGGTTGTCACAGTAACTTTCTCGAGTTGATGACTGTATTTCTGGCCCTGAAATACTTCCTCCAGAGGCTGCCATGTCTTGGTGTGGGTGGGCAATACAGCGGTAGTCACTTACATAAACCATCAAGGAGGTCCACGTTCACGTCAGCTAAATTTCTGGCACGTCGTATTCTACTTGGGGCCCAGGGCAAGCCCCTGTCACTCAGGGAAGTTTATATCCCTGGATGCCCGTATGTGGGAGCAGATTTACTTTCCAGACAGAAAATACACACGGGGGAGTAGAAACTCCACCCCTAGGTAGTAGAACAAACCTGGGTGAGATTTTACAAGGCAGAAGAGGACCTATTCGCCTCTATGAACAGCGCAATGTCTCCTCTACTTCTCCCTGAGTCACCCAGCCCCCATGGGTCTGGATGTGATGGCGCATACATAGCCCTGAATGCGTCTGTATGCGTTTTCCCCCAGTTTCTCTGCTCCTGGGAGTCTTGGCCAGAGTTCGCCAGCAAGGGTCTTGCCTCTTACTGATAGCGCCGTGCTGGCCGAACAGGGTATGGTTCTCTGGGTTAATATCTCTCCTTGATGGCTCGCCTTGGGCGAATCCGAACAGGAATGACCTTCTTTCTCAGGCACAGGGGACAATATTTCAGCCCAGCTCGAATTGTGGAACCTTTCATGCTTGGCCCCCTGAAGGGTACCAACTGAGGTACACAGGGCTTTCTCCTGAGGTTATCAAAACCATTTTAAGTGCTAGGGCTCCCTCCACTTGGAACAAATCTGCGTGAGATTTTACAGGGCAGAAGAGGACCTCTTCACCTCTATGAATAGCGCAATGTCTCCTCTACTTCTCCCTGAGTCACCCAGCCCCTGAGGGATGCTACTGCACTGGCCTACGAGGTGCACGGTCAAGCTTTGCCAGTAAGTATCAGGGCTCACTCTACCAGAGGGCTCGCCTCCTCTAAAGCCTTGGCTATAGGTGTCCCTCTGCAGCAAGTTTGTGATGCGGCAGGTTGGTCCTTTCCGCACACATTCATTAGATTCTATAGTTTAGATGTTCATGCCACTCTGGGCCACTAGTGAAGCTTTTTGTAAAGGGAATGCCTCGGGTTACGTGGTGTAACCCTTGTTCCCTGAAAAAAACAGAACGAGATGCTGCGCTTCTTTGCCGCACTGGGATGTCCCAGGACTGCTCTTCAGAAAAAAATATCTGATGACACGCTGGTGACGCATCTATTTATAGCCTGGCCACGGGTGCATCTAATGATCTCACCAGCCGAGGCTAAAAATTCCGGTCAATGTTCACTGACGTGTTACACATATATTCACAGCTGGTCACAACATAGGATTGTACCCAAAGCGCTTTTCTCAGTGCAGCATCTCGTTCCGCTTTTTTCAGGGAACAAGGGTTACACCACGTAACCCGAGACGTTTTACATGCACTTTTAAATGTGAAGGGTTTTCATTCTAGTAACATAAAAAAATAACAATTATGTAAATATATAAATAAAGAAATAAAGAAATAAATAGTGTATGTGTGAACACCAATAAGGGATCACCAATCTTAGCATATGCCATCATGTGAATAATGTATTACAATATTGTGATGAATTGTAGGAGTTTATGCGAATCGTTCGAGACCATATGAAATAGCCAACTCGTAAATTATGTAGGACTTACATGTTTTATTTCTTGGATCTATCGAACCCCAATCATACTATAATGTAGCATTGGTACGTTTTCTGGTTAAAGGGTTGTTGAAGTTTCATTGCATTTGCCTGTTTGATATCTTCAATTAAAAAAATAGGGAAGGAAATATAGCATTCATTTTAACCTGTCCCATTTTATAAAGGCTAATGCAATGCGAATCAGACAAGAACGTTGGCAGACTGGGTGCTTTAACCCAGCTATACTAATCCTCAATCACGTCCGTCACCCAGAATTCCATTAATCGAAAGATTTGCTCAACTGGACACTGTAGAGCGGTGAGGAGTGCGCGTCAGTGCTGTTGAGGCGGTCTTGAAACGCTCATGCTGGATCAGCGCAGAGAACGAGAACGCAGCGCTTCGTCAAGACGCGCAGAGAAATCCCCCTACAAGATACAGCACGCAACTGCCAACTTTCGTAGATTTAAATGTCTCTTTCATCAACTTTTGGATATTTGTTCTTGTGTGGCGCTCCACATATTTTGGCTTCGTCTCAGCTTAAGATCAGAGAGTCGTTTGTAGCAGGGAGGGACGCGCATCTGTAAGGATGAAAGCGCCGACAGAAGGAACGCTGCAAAACTGATCGATGACTGAATATTAGATTAGTTGGTGATTAATTCATAGCTCTCACACTGATGACAACTGCAGAAATGGATCGACCTCTATCAAAATCCGAGCGCAGAAACATGGACACATGTTTAAGGAGATTAAGACAGGAACTGGTATGTGATATCAAAATTATGATACTTTTTGTACATGTTAATGGTATTATTTTATAGTGTTTCGGTTGCAATTAAGATTTTGAAGAAGGGTTTTTCATAAAATATGCAGTTCCATCAATATAAGGCTTAGTATTCATAATAAACATCGGAAAGTTTGCATATACCGTAGACTACATGTTAAACGTTGACAGCTTGCATGTTTTTGACGACTAAGTGTCTGTTCCTCACTGTAACAATTTACGTAATTTTATTTGTAAAATCATTTAAAACTGCTACAGTAAAATAAAAAGTAGTAGTTCACCCCAAAATAATAATGATCTCATCATTTGCTCACCCTCATGCCATCCATTGATTTTTAGAAGAATGTCTCTGTTGGTCCATACAATGTGAACGTGGACAGAACTCAGAAGTTCCGAATATCACATGAGGTGTCATAAAAGTAATGCATATGACTCCAGTGGTTTAATCAGTGTCTTCTGAAGTAATCTAATCGGTTTTGTATGAGAACAGACCAAAATGTAATTCATTTTTCACCATTAATCTTGACAGTGGTCTCCTAGGTGATTGTGATTTCAAGCTTGATGACACTTCCTATAGCACAATCTAAGGCTCTGCGCATGCATCAAGCACTGGGAAGTTTAATCGAGCTTATAGTAGTGCATAGAGACTGCAATGACAAGATGTACATAGATGCTTTATTTTAATGTCACATGTGATCAGTGGCCTTTTGTCGTTACTACAGCAACACATTTAAATTGAAAAGCAGACCTTCATATTTCTAGAAGGTTAGCATATCAAGTTTACTGTATATCGTTTAATAATATATATATATTATTTTTTTGTATACATTTTTGCTTATTGCTTACTCTGTCCATAGATGCAGTTTTTTATAATAACAATAATAACAAATAATATAGCTGTACTACATACTGTAAATGTAGCTGTATATTAAATACATCAATACACATTTCCCGCCGAAATTTATTTGGTGCACAAGAGGTCTTAATGATTATGTTACCCCAGGATTTACACTTTAGGACAAATGGACCCTGTTTTTGGAGTATCTCTGCTTATTGCTGTCTACTATATTATGTATGAGGACTAATGTGAACCGCAAAGGAGGAGACATATCTGCTGCATAAGGGTTATAGCTTTTGGTTTGTCGAGCATTTGAATGTGTAATAAGTTCTTATTGACAATGCTTCAAAATATATCACGAGGACAAGCAACCTAGGGACATGTGATCTTAAACAGTAAAATTACTTCCTTGACTATCGCATGTACTCTTCGCTAATGTCCTTGTGGAAGGGCCCTTCGTGGAACGGTTGATTTTCTCACTTTCGTTTGGAACGCCACTTTGTTTGGCGCTGCCTAATTCGCCCACAGTTACACTTATCAAAGACATTTTTATGGATCTTTAAAGTAGACTATCAACAGCACATTGTCACTGTTTCGTCCATAACTGAATAGAATAGAAATCTTTTGAAGTCATATCACTAATACTTTTCATATAGACCCTGGCCTCACATTTTAGTCAATGAACACTGGTTTCAAAATTCAGGCCACACATGTACAGAACCCACAGAACCCACAGCTTAAGTGTCATGAGAATCTTGGTATGTGCAGGTGTGATGATTTCAGTTGACTTTGAGCAACTTATCATCTTACACTAGATTAATTCCTTACACTTCTATAGAGAGCACTCAATCTGTCATTTTCAAAAACAAGACATGTTCCTTTTCAGGATTGCATGTCATGGAGATGTTACATACTTGGTGTTAAGTCAGGCTTAGAGCGTTGATGTAAAGTGTGGTTAGTCAAGACAAACTTTTGGTGTTCGTATCATGTTGCAGCAAGCATTTAATGCAGTTCTGCATAATATTCTATGGACTCTCACAATTAAATTGGCCATGTTTACATGATGAGCTAGGGAACATGCTAGTGAGAAAAAAATGTAATAATAAATGACACATTTTTTTAACACAAACACTAAATTGTTAGAAGGAATAAATTATTAAAAAGTGCATGACAAATCCATTGGCCGTGGCTTAAATTATTTATCAGAAGGGCAATAAACACATTTAGACACTTTCTAGAACTGTCTTCAAAGAGGAGGTAGTGATTTTAGCCTCGGGACCCCAGACATGGTTCTCAGCTGCTTAACACAAGGGCTCTTCTGCTTTAGGAGAGAGCACCAAATTAGCCACGCGTCTGTCAAATGGCCCCAGATCAGGGGGTCGTGGTGTGATATGACTGCTGTATCCCAGTGCACTTACACAGAAAGTGGTTTATGAGGCTCCTATGTGCAGCCACAATTGTAAATAGAGGAACACACAGCCCCCTGTTCAGCTGCCTGAGGAGCACAGGCTGTCATTATGGCTTTAGATATGCTGTCTCTGCCAGAGACACCACATGTCTGTCTGCTGCCATTTGGGCAATGAGGTGATACACAATCAGTTTAGTTTTATATAATCTTAAGTTTTAGTTTTAGACCTTCAATTATGTTTGCAGCACAAAATGAATTATCAGTCCAGATTTCTTTCTTTTGCATTGATGTATCGATTCTTTATTAAATAATGCAATGCTTTAGAATGGTTGAATTACCTAAATCTTATATCATGGCGTGAGTAATTTTATATTATGGTAGCAGTATATTTCATCATAGTTAATTTTGCTGGAAATGTATTTACTTTTTATTTAGAACTCGGATGCAAACCAAAATTTTGATTTATAATGATGATAAGTCTGGCATCAGTACTGAAACATCTTCACATTATGTAGCACTTGACTAAAAGCTTATTTTAGAGCAATCAATTCAAATGTTTAACCAAATGAATGACACGATGTGTTGATTAATTAATCAACTCTTTTGAGAGCCTCGGATACCTCTGAATATGAATACCAAACAGAATTTGCATGTCTTGCTCCCGGGCATACAGGTATAAAAGGCGGGGATCATGCATCTGTCAGTCAGATTGTTTCTTCGGAGCCGAGCGGTTGTGTGATCTGCGAGCTGAGACACTCACTACTGTTCCATATCTCTCAGCTTTTGACGGTCATATATGCTGCCTCACGGTTATGGGCTGCGATCACACTGAGGCAGCGTTTATGAATGGTTCATGTTCTCATTGCGAGAGCGTGACCATGGCAACGTTGCGGTCGCGGCTTTCCTTCCATAAAAGAAACGCCTCTCCAGCCACCCCATCATCGCACCTTATTCCCAAGGGATTGAGGCCAACCCGGCTGGCAATGGAGGAGATCTTGGGAGTAAACGCCGGTAAATTCCCGCAGACCACCCACCCCCCTGCACGGTCGTTTGCTTCCGTCTGGGCTCAATATGAAACCGGCTCGCCCCACAGCCAGTCTGATGTCTCCTTCAGACCACCCCCGAGCTGGATGAGAATATCGCCGCTGCATCGGAGAGCATCACAGCGTCTGACGCTGAGGACTCGACTGGGCTGCCACCTTTGGGTCTGCTCGCCCACTCTGAGACCGACGTGCAGATGTCCTGCATGCTTGCCCGGGCCACCGAGAGTGTTGTACTGGACCGGAAATTCCTGTCCTGCCTTGGCCTGGTGGGTTTGCAGGAGGGCCGTGGCATGCAGAGCGTAAGCAGCCCGTCCGGTGGCGCTGTATGCTTTGGACGCCAGAAACAATGTTGTCCTACAGGTCTCGGAGGGGAGTACTGGGCGATCCCGCCAGGTAGCCGTGTTTTGTCCTCCAACTGCTTAAAAATATGACGTCATGGTGGGGTGTTGGGGAAGGTTACATGCAGTCTGATGCCCATGATCCTTTGGCACGCTACAGCTTGCTGCACCAGCATCAGCGGATCACTTAACACTGTTCAGTGTAGGTGGCACTATTGAATAGGGACCCCTTGTGTCACTACAATTGACACAATGTCGAGTGAGTGACAGAAAGGGAATGTCTATGTTACTTGTGTAACCCCCGTTCAATGATGGAGGGAATTTATGCATTTTAAAAACTATTTTATAAATATGTATTTGAAGTCAGAGAATAATCTCTAATACTCTTGGTGGGCCTGGGTCTAATCCCACCCTTGGCTACGCCACTGGTACATACAATGCAAGTGAATGGTGATCAGACCTTTGTAGCTTCAAAAATCACATAAAGGAAACATAGAATTAATCCTTAAGACTCCAGAGGTTAAATCCATATCTTCAGAAGTGATATAATAGGTGTGGGTAAGAAACAGATTAAAATTAAAGTCCTTTTTTACTCTAAATCTTAACTTTCACTTTTACATCTGAAATTCATATGTTGTGCCTGTTCAGTTTCACTTTTACACCTGAAAGTGAAAGTTAAAGAGGAGATTTAGAGTAAAAAAGCACTTAAATGTTGTTCTGTTTCTCTCCCACACTATTATATTGCTTCTGAAGATATGATTGTTTTTATCTTTCCTTTCTTTGTTATTTTTACAACTACAAAGGTCTAATCACCATTCATAATTGTAAAAAAATCGTAGTTTGTGTCCTGCTGAAGAGAGACATACACATCCTGGTTGGAACTTAAAGCATGAAATGCTTTGATAGAAAATAACGCAATGATAGAAAAAATTTGTATTACGTACAGTTTACATATGTTTAAGAGACATGAGTAATTGCATATAAAAAGGTAAGTTGTGATATTTCTCAGCAACCATAAACAACTAAACTCCACTTCCAAGAGTGACATAATAACCCGTAATTACAAGTTCTCCTCTTGACATGTTTGGGGCATGTCCCACTCTATCACATTCCTCTCATGTGTAAATAACGTAAACCTGTCCTGCCCACAGTAGTATCATGAATACATACACTGCCGTATCAATGGCAAAATCTCTAGAGGTTTATATAGTTCTGCTGTGACATTGTATATAGATTGGTTACCGCCCAGCCCTACAATGCATATTGAAGTCATTAATTTGATCACAATTGGACAAGTGGATGGACAATTGAATGCGTCAGAGGGACCAGAAGGATATTCGGGATCTGGAAATAGGTCAGGAAATGTATTTTATGGAAAAATACTGTATATTATATGATCGTGTACATTGTAGTAATCACACTATAGTTATTATAACCTGTGTATTCTGTAATATTTGCATTGAATTTTCATTTTCAGATATAGATATATCGTAATGCATCAAAATATTTTTACACTGCCAGCTGTTATGCTGATCTAACAATATACATGAAAGCAAATTGTTCCACCTGCTGAAATGCCAACTGTAATGACCTGCTAATTGAATACTGTCTGTCAGACACAAGTCTGAACACTAGTAAGGGTCAAGAGGGTCATTCTGTGTGTGTGGCAATGAGATGTCACTTGTCGGTGTGAAATCTGACCTGATCTGGCTCTCTGGATATTTTAAACACTGCTAACATTACAGTAGATGGGTGAAGCTCATCAACAATAGGCAATTATTTTATAATTTACACACACACACACACACATATATATATTCATCATTGTGTAGTTTAAATATGATTGTAAATTGTGTATATTAAATCGTATTTGTATTTAGAATCCCAGTGAGCAAGTTGAAGGCGACTGTGGCAAAAAACACAAAACTCCATAAGATGTTGGTTAATGTAAAAAAATAACCTTGGGGAAAAAACCAGGATCACTGTGGGGCTAGTTCCCCTCTGGCTAACCAGCATGAATTTAATGCCAATATTAGTTTTTTATGTGCATTGCAGGTCATGGTTTAAGATTGGTAAACTAAGTAAGTGTTAAGGGCCAGTGTTTATACAAAGATTTTGTATGAACTGTAAGAGTAATGACTAATGTCTTTGAAGTTCATCCTGGATTAACTGCAGAAGTTCGCATTGATGCATTGTTAATTGGCTGATGAAAGCTTTTGTTGGCAAGTAATAGAAAGTCTATATATTACATTTTAAGAGTGTAGTCCATCATTAGACCAAGGTGATGCAGGCAGAAATCAGTGAGTTGCATCGCAGTTTTACCAACAGGTCATTTCGGTGAAGTCTATCCTAAGTCCAAGGTTCAGGCAGTGGCATATGAAGTATCCCATGTCTTATGGTTGGAGTTGGCATCAGTTCATCCCCTGAAGTCATCGTAATAGACTGAAGTGAGGTCTGGATGGCTCCAGCAGAATTGAGTCATCATCACTCTAGAGACATATAGGAGTGGAACCAAGAACCAAGACACCAAGAAGGAGCGGAGCTGGATCTGGCCGGCTCTGGTGAGTAATATCATCGTAGATGACATAGAAAAATTATCTCCATTTGTGGTTTTTGATATTCTAGAAACTATTAACAGGCCAGAATTTTGTGATCGTAATGAACGTGATGGAATATAGCATGGTAGAAGGTCACTTAAGTACTGCGGAGCAAGACCATTCAAAGCTTTGCAAGTAGTTAACGAGATTAAAACATTTATAAAAAAAAAGCAGAGGCCCTGAAACTGATCCCTGTGGCACTCCATACTTAACTTTTGTTTGATTTGACAATTCCACATTTACACAGACAGGCCCTAAACCATGCTAATGCAAGTCCAATAATGCCAACATAATTCTTAAGCCTATTCAAGAGAATGTCGTGATCTATGGTGTCGAAGGCAGCACTAAGATCTAAAAGCACTAGAAGAGAAATGCAGCAGTGATCAGATGATAAGAGCAAGTCATTTGTAACTCTGAAAATGCAGTTTCTGTATTGTGATGGGGCCTGAATCCTAAATCTTGACTGAAATTGGTCATATATATAACATTTTCTGTAGAAATTAACATAGTTGGAAGGACTCTACCTTTGTAGTATTTTCAACATTAATGGAAGATTTGAAATCGGTCTATAATTAGCCAAATCTCCAGGATCTTAATAAGCGGTTTGATTACTGCCATTTTAAAGATTCTTGGGACATGTCTTAAGGATAGCGAGGAGTTAATAATATTAAGAAGAGGTTCTGAGATTACAGGTAATATCTATTTTAAGAGCTTAGATAGTATTGGATCTTACATGTTGTGGCTTTTGGTGTTTCCATAAGTTTTGTTAGCTCTTCATTACTTATGACAGTGAAATATTGTTGCTTGTGAGGAAATTGCTTGTGAGGAGATTTACGAGATACTGTTTTCTGTGGTACTGTGACAGATGATTGCATAATTCCAATTTTATATCTGATTATTTACATTTTATCAGTAAAAGGGGCCTGGGTAGCTCAGAGAATATTGATGCTGACTACCACCCCTGGAGTCATGAGTTCGAATCCAGGGCATGCTGAGTGACTCCAGCCAGGTCTCCTAATCAACCAAATTGGCCTGGTTGCTAAGGAGGGTAGAGTCACATGGGGTAACCACCTTGTGGTCACGATTAGGGGTTCTCGCTCTCAATGGGGCATGTGGTAAGTTGTGCGTGGAATGTGGAGAGTAGCATGAGCCTCCATGAGTCTCAAGGCAGCTAGCAGACATTCAGATTAGCCAGTTTGTCTGCTTCCTGTCCTGGGCCCCAGTTAATCAAATACTATCACTATTAAGACTATGAGCAAAATTACTAGAGAAGAGCAGCACCTTCCCTGGAGAGATGGAGTCCGTCTCTCTTTAGCAGGTCAGGTCTACCCCAAAAAATCTTCCAATTCTCTATAAACCCTATACCTATATTCCGTGACACTAATCTACTAAAAACCATGTCACCACGATGAGCAGGGAGGGGGCCAGAGCATATTTCAGTGTCTGACAACATTTTTGTAAGTTCACACACCTCTATAACATTATCTTTAGTGATCTCCAATTGGTTTATAAATTATATATACTATACTGTATATGATGTATGTATATAAATTGTTATTTTCTTTTGCACAGAAGGAGAATTTGTAAAGTAACCAAAATGTTTTCTATTCAACAACAATTTATTTTGATCGTTAGATGGTTATTAATTGAAAATCTTCCCCTCGCTGCAGCTCTGAAATCTCCATAGTGCATATTCAGACTGGAACATTGCATTTGGTTATGTCACAAGTGAGAATCAGTTGAATTTTGGTGGTAGTGATGTCAAACCTGGTGTGACGCATCAAGACACCATTTCTTAATCTGAACGTGATCGCAAATGAGATTTCAGAAATCTGACTGGGTCGACTTACATATTAGTCTGTTGCTCACACAAAGTTATCATACAGTGATTCATCAGATAACCTAATATGTAGCACACAAGTCATATGGACTACTTCAAAGTAGTCCTTATTTATAATTTTTGGAGCTTTACATCTTTGGTTACATTGACCTAATGAAAAAAGCTGCATACAAACTCTTCTGGCTTTCCACAGTAAAAAATAACATCATGTGGCTGCTTGGGTTAACTATTTCTTAAAAAGGAAGCAATATCAAATATGTTTCTCAACTGTCTCACTGGATATCAACTTAAGGAGCAGTCAAATTTTACCATAAGAAATTTAAGTGGCTTTGTGAATACTGTGAGGTTGAGGCCAATGGTCAAAACAGAGCTGTTTGTTTCTGTTCAAGAAGAATGGAGCACATTTCAGCTCATTCAGTCAGTGGATTTATTTTTCAGGCAGCCCTTCCTTCCCCTAAGCTAAAATTGGCCTGGGCTTTTGTGGCAGCTGTAGGGCTGAGGCTGGTGATCACAGCTCTGATAGACTCTCATGCATCACTGCTAAAGTTTGCTGTTTGCCTGTCCAAATTCACATGAAAGCAATTGTTAGCAACTGTTTCAGACCATGTACTCTTTTAGACGGATGCGTTGCACTTTCTATTTTGGGTTGAGGCTTATCTGAGAGATTTGCATTCAAATGAGCCCATAGATAAAGAATGGATAGATTAAAATGGAAAGAAATATGAATCCTTTCACTAATAAGACATCCTTCCCTTTTTATTGCTTGAACCAAAATGTAATATGCAGACGTCCTTTTCCTTTGCAGCAGATAAATTCTACAGAATTGTATAAAATGGATGGTAATAACATGGTAAATGTTTTGAGAGTACTACACTCTAATTGGTAAATGTAAACATTATCAAATTAGCCAAAATATTTTATAAATTAACATGCAAGGGGCAAGTAATGTGTAGAACCATAGAAATTAAAAGGGGAGGAGTCAGACAACTCAAATGTACTGTATATAATGACGAGTGTTTAAACTCTGTGTAATTCTGCAGAGTACTGCAGTCAGAGATTCTGTGTGAACCTACTTCTGATGAATCTGACCTACAGCCAATAAAGTCTTATATATCTGCTAAAATAAACAGGATGTTCTGTTGTGTAAGACTTATCTGGCACAGATTTGCAAAGTATAGATTATATGTTTTATTTGGCACAAACACCTTTGATAGATCTCCATGAAGTCTCCTGCATTTGATGTTAGCTGTGTGAAGAGGAAATGCCTCTATCTTATCTCATGTAAAAGTAAAGGGGTTTTGTTTGAGGGTTTAGTTTTGATGCATCAAATACCAGATAGGCTATAGAATATGCTTGCCCGATATGTTTTTATAACAATGCTTACAATTATAATGCAGAATTGCAAGTCATTCACTAAGTTTTAAAGGAATTGTTCACTCAAAAATTTAAAATCTGTAATTATTTATTCACCTTCATGTCATTCAAAACCCATATGACTTTGTTTCTTCACTGGATCACAAAAAGTGAACTTTTGAAGAATATTCTTGCCACTCTTTTCCTCATAATGAGTGAATACGTTCTGGGGTTGTCAAGCTCAAAAATGACTAAAAGTGTTGCATATGACTCATGCGCTATATTCCAATCTTCTAAAGCCAGACAATACATTTTTTGAGGGCAGAGTGAAAGTAAAACAGGGTTGGAACAACATGAAGGTAAATAATGGTAGACATAATGATTTTTATACTGTATGAACTATAGATTTGATCCCCTCACCCTAACCTTACACCTAAACCTAACCCTCACAAAAGCCTTTCTACATTTGTAAATTTTCAATAAAACATTTTTAGTATGTTGTTTGGGGGGTACACTACAAATGTCCTCATAAACCACATATATAGCATAATACCCTTGTAATTACCAGTTTGTTACTACTACTAAGTCCTCGTAAACCACTTAAACCTCCACGACTCCACACGTCCAGAGTGTGCAGGAACATCCCGATGGTTAAGACCTGGCCTGACAGTAAATGCTAATGCCAGCTATGATCAAACAGATACAATATATCAATAAAAACTAAATCCAAAATTGTTGAGATTCATTTTGTTACAAATACATTCACTGGCCTTATTTAGGAAAGTTCCACACCATGTAAAGCAAGAAAATCCTAAATTAGATTTAATGAATGCACTTGGCCAGAATAAATCTAGTTTGTAAGAACATAAAATGCAAATGCACAAATGCAAAAAAATAAATGTATAAAAAAATCTAATAAAATGTTGCATGTGTGAAGTTTCAAGCTACATTCTGTTCCTGTAAACACATTTCACATGACATAGTAATCTAATGCATGACAAGTCCTTAAACTATAAATACCTTAGAAATAATCACATAACAGACCCCTAAACAACAAATAATGACATATGACAGAAAGTTTGCTCAAAATGTAACATAGAATGCCACATTAAAATTAAAGTGTATTTTTGGCATTTTTCTGTGATTTACCATTACATAGAAAAGTTCCATTTAGTATGTTTTCATTTGATTGTGATCCATACTTTATCGTCATTTGGAAGTTTAGCTTTAAGCTAATAAACAACAGAAGAGAGAAAAGAAATAAGAGTTAGAGCAGGTTTGCATGTCAGCACTAAAACTTAAAAAATCCATTAGTAAATCAGATACACCAAGCACAGAGCATATCTGAATCTAAAATGATGTTTACCACAAACCCAGTATACCACAGAAAACACATTGAATTATTAAAGTGCAATCATTCTAAAAGCCCAATGGTAGTCATCTGTGTTGGCATAGTGGAGTAGTTCATGTGATAATGCCCTTGGGATTTTCCAACCAAACAGTAATTATGTCCCACTACTCAGCTCATAAAGATGTCCCATTACCCATTAACAAATTAAGCTATACATGAAGGAAACACTGAATATGGACGACCTGATTTTTGTTAAAGGAATGGTCTACCCAAAAATGTTTTATCCTCTTGTCATTTCCAACCCATATGCTGTTTTTATGTGGAACTCAAAAGGATAAAAGGTTCAAATATTCAGGGTGGAAAATGTGAAAGCTTGTGACCTCAGTTTTATAATACATATAAGACACTTCATGCTCTTCTGTGGTTATTTTTATAATTTCTTTCATAATTATGGCTGTAATATTTTAAAAATTCAAAAGTTCTATCTGTGTCTGAAAGCCGGAGTGGCAGAACTCTAAAGCCCCTTATCTAAAAACCTGCCTGGTCTCTTAGAATTATATGGTTTTTTTTATTAGTTTTACGTGGCTTGTTTGTATTGGGGCATTTTCTTGCTGAAATAAACACTAGAGGCACTACAAGAAAAATAACTTTTATTCAGTTTTACACTAATCACGAGTAAAAAGGTTGAGTAACACTTAATTTTCGCTCTGTATCTCATGCAATGCTTTCATTTGACATGTAAACACTTTTGCACAGAGCACTCAAGTCAATACGTGAGTCAAAAGTGTCATAGAATTACCCCAATAGCGAGTGGTTGCTTTAGTAATTGTAGTTAAGTATGCTTTAGACACTTTGTTTGTTAGCATTACATTCTGTGCATCTTTTACTGTTAACGTCAAGGGATAGTTCACCCAAAAATGAAAATTCTCTAATTATTTACTCACCCTTGTGAAATGAAAAGGTGTGTATGACTTTCTTTCTTCACTAGAACACATTTGAAGAAAAATTGAAAAATATCTTTGCTCAGTAGGTCCTTAAAATGCAAGTGAATGGAGATTTCTCTTTCGAAGCTCTAAAAATCACAAATGGTCTGTCATCAGTACAACTCCAGTGGTTAAATTAATATCTTCTAAAGCAATACAATCACATTTGGTGCGAAGAAATATCAATATTTAAGTACTTTTTAACTATAATCATACTTGAACATTTATCATGGCATATGGTATTATCACGGTATTGTATTGAATTAGCCTGCAAAACAGGTTAAAAGATAAATAAACTTTGTTGTTCTTAATTACAAGATTTAGTTACTTGTTTTGAACTTTTTAAGTTAAATGATAACAAAAAATGTAATTTTGCAAAGATCAAATCATATAAGATTCAATGATACATGGTGGTAAATGCTTCTGTTTTGTATGTAGAGTATCTATTTTATTACGGTTTATTTTCATTGAAAATGAACAAGTAACAACAATGGGAACATTTTGGGGGAAAGGTTTAAAAAGAAACATGAATTTCAGAGTTTCCAAGTAATTTCCTAGTAAATAAAAACTGTAAGAGTTAGAGTGTTGGGAATGTCAATTTATTGATGGAAACACTACAGTGCATTTAGAAAAATCTAAACATTTTAGTTAATAGAAAGAAATTGAAAATTGAAAATCTAGAAATGTTCATGGTATTTTGAAGTGCTCACGATAACAATATTGTGCATGTTAATTATCACGGTATACCTTATTATTGAATATCGGCAAAAGTCTAATGAGGGTAAGCTTCACAAGAGGGTGGAGCCAAGCTGACTCTCGTGTGACATATTCGCATTGCCATGATACCGATGTAATCTCACATTCTCTATTCCGTTGAAACATCCAGGATAAGCACACAAACACATCATTGTGAGTAAAGAAACAGATAAATACTAGACAAAACCAACCAAGCTACTGTATAGCATTCTTCTTAACTTGTAAACAGCGCTGCTGTGGCGGTCGTGCATCAGTTGTCGCACATTTCAAATGACAATGCTAAACTTCACAAGCGCGTCCTTAGATTTTTAACAAACATGGTGTAATACCACTGTTTGTTGTATGTGTTATTTTCCATTGTACTCTTTGTGGCTTTTAGTGAACCCCCAAATCACTCCCACTGTTAGTGAAATGTTGTCGTATGAACATATGGCAATGGCCACTCCCTGCTGTTACAACTCTCACCCATTCTATGATAATTGATCATGCTTGAATGAAGCGTTCCCTCTGTCAGGGATTAAAGTCTAGTCTCATCTGATTGGGTGCCAGGGCTGCAGCGGGTCTCCCATTGGCAGACAGTTAAATATGGGGTCGGCAGACATGCTCTTTGAAAGGTGAGAGGAGTGAGAGAGGAGAGGAGAGGGACTTAGATGGCAAAGGGCAGGGAAATCCCTCTGTGAAAGCTGATGCCAGGTAAGCCGATAGCTCTTAATGTTTGTACGCTTGTGTATTTGTGAAGACTTGAAAGACAGATGATCTGAGGGTTAGTTTATGCACTGACAATCTGTAAACATTTGCACGCACCTGTTCCTTGATAATGGCATAACTTGCAAATGTGTGTATGGCAAAACGATGTAGGTTGTTAGCAGTTGTGATGTGAGTATCACATGCAGGTGAAGTTTGTGGTGTCTTGCAGAAATAATTTTGATTCAGTTTTGATGGATGTTTGAAACTTTACAGTATTTTGTTAAGTTGCTTGAGTTTAGCAAACTGCAGTGCTGCTACTTCCAACCACCTAAATCAGAGTCACTCAAAATTGAGTCACACTTAAGTCGCAAATAAATTTGCATGAGACTCGACTTATATTTGTAAACAATTGACTTTGGCTAATGGACTCCAAATTAGAGTCTTGTAAATAACAAAATATATCAAATTGATTGCTTTTTGACCAGCTTTTTTAAAACTAACCTCTAGTATATAAAACATATTACCAAAGGAGATTTGAGACTTGACTGAAACTTGTCTTTGGCTTGAGAATTGGACTCTGTATGAGAAACTTAAAAAAAAAGTTTGTCTTGAATCCTCTGCATCCTTTGACTTAGTCAACTTTCACTTGGTATTGCATCAGACAGTCTGTGCCAGTGTACTGTTCATGTCTGGGCAAGACTCGTTTCTCGCTCTGGGGACTGTTACACCAGAAGGGGAAATGGTAAGGTCACATGACTACCACTCTCAGTGTCATGTGGGAGTGGGACTGGACTAGGCCCACAGCTGTTGAGGGAGCATTCCTCCTTGAGACACAGGCCATATGGAGCCCCTGATGCTCACTTAAGTAGACATTGTCTGATGGACACAGAAGTATGCACAAAGGGAAAGATACATCAAGAAACAATGTGCAATGAAGGGACACAACACACATTTATTATCCAGTACTAGTACTGATGGAAGCTTGAGTCAGTTCATATCACCATCTTTTCTGTTATTTAGCTTAAACAGACAGAATCATATGTTTTTCTGCAATTTTCACATGTTCCAAAAATAAAAATCCCATTCGTTTTTGCCATATGGGAATTTATTTTTATTGATAAATTATAAACTTTTAAGGACAACCCTACTGTGAGCTCCGAAATTGTAAATTTAAATTGGTGGCATTTGCAGATATCAGTCTGCATTATTTTAATTAAATAATGATAATAATGATATTAATAAAAACTAGGGCTGTCAAATGATTACAATTTTTAATCAAATTAATCAGAATTTAAAGTGGATTAATCAGGATTAATCACTATTTGCAATTACACCTGAATCCTAACCATTTTTTTTCTGAAATGCATACCAAAAGATAAATAACAGGACACAGATACATAATTTTCATATTATGTCTGTTTAATAACACAGCCAAATAATGGTGGTTTAGATCAAGCTGAAACATACTACACACCATAATATTTGTCTTTGTAATGTCCCATCGCTTCCTCTTTGGCATTCCTCTTAACCAGGATGTACAATTTACAGTATTCAATTGAACAGAAAGCAATAAATGTAGTCAAATCATAACTACCACATTTTTGCACAATTTGAGTCATCGGTTGCATTTTTATGTGGAAAAAAACATTTTCAATAAAACTTTTAAATCAAACCAAAGAACAATCTTTTACCTTTTCCTCCATTCTTTAATCCAGTTGCTAACTACTATAACATGTTGCACTGAAACTGGTCTTTTTGTTTGAACATCACCTTTCAAATTTACTGAGCTTCATCATCTTTCAGCCAGTTGCTGAGGCAAACTAACTTGTTCACATTTTCTGAAAGTAAAGCTGACCTTTTCTTGTTCACAATGTGACCTGCAACTGAGAAAAGTCGTTCACAGGGAACAGTGGTTGCAGGAGTGGCTAGATATTTGTGAGCTAGTGAGGCCAGCTTCTCATGGGCTCCTGAATGAGATGCCCACCACCTCAAGGGGCAGTCCTCCAATTTAATGGTGGGCTCTGCTCTGTACCTCTGTATGGCAGGTTGGACCTCTTCATCTTCTGATTCTGAATCTGAGCCCATTTGCAGAAGGCTGATTTTCTTCCTGGGTGGCCCATCATCATGTGTCTGTGAAGACCTTCTGGGTGATTCTTGTTGCAGCATCCCTTCAAGTGTGGTCCACACCTCTTCCCTGTCTGTCTGGGGCAGGCATTTCAAGTCTTTGAAGCGAGGATCCAAAACTGTAGCAATCTGGAGCCATGCATTGTTGAGCTGTTCTTGGCGGGATGCTAGGTCCTCCTTGAACTTGGTCTTGAATCTCACCACATATGCAGGGTCCTCATCACAGGCTTCCATCTTGAGACGCAAGTGGCAGAGAGAAGGTAGTACCACAGAACAAGAGACATAGGCCTCTCCACCCAGGAGCTCAGTTACATACCTACGCACACAAACACACACATGCACACAGAGACAGTGTATTATTAGAACAGTGGTTATCAACATATTATTATTATTATTATTATTATTATTATTATTATCATTATTATTTTTTACATACATGTTATTGATATTTGACTTGGTTTAATTCATTCCAGAAAATAATCAAAGCAATATTTTTTGATAAGTTACAGACTGATTTACCTGCATGGCTCTAGAAGTGTCTCCAGCCTCTGCAGTTTATCCCACTCTGCTGCGATCGGCAAAACGTGTTTGTGCTCCTGATTGTCCAGGGCTGCGATGACAGCCTCTTTATTTCTGCTCACGCGCTTGATCATTTCCAGCGTCGAATTCCAATGTGTTGGAAAATCCTGGATCAATGGCTCTTGCTTCTTTCCCAGGCTGACTTGTTGTGCTTGAAGCTCTGCAGCATTTGCTGGGCTGTGCTTAAAATGACCGACAACTTTGCAAGCCTTGGCCAAAGCATTTACAAAGCCGCTGTCAGCAAGACTCACTGTGACACTTCTCTGCACCATGTGAGCGACACAGTTCATGTGTTCATAGCGTGTAAGTCGAATTGCGGCAACCATGTTGCGTGCACTGTCAGTCCCAATGGTTGTCGTCTTGCCCTCGATGTCCCACTTACGTGCAACAGACAGGAACTGTTCTTTACAAGCCTCCGCAAAATGACGCTCCTCAGTTTTTAATATAGTCAGCGCAAAAGACTTCAGTTCCCACGTGTCACTGATGAAATGTGCAGTTACTCCGAGGTAATTGTTGTTACTCACTGATGTCCAATGGTCTCCTGTCAGGGCGATATGATTTACTTGAGCCAAGACCTCTTTCCTTTTTTCTTTTTCGTTTTCATAGAGCTCGTGGATTTTCGTCATAACTGTGGCTCTTGACAGTGGCTTATAGGATGAGTCTTGAGATGCCACTTGCAAAACATCAAGGAAACCTGAGTCTTCTACAATGCTAATGGGTCTACAATCCTTTGCAATCCATTTTGCTATTGTGTTGGTCAAATTATCTGAGGTTGATTTTGTTAATGGCCTGCGGACATTCAGCGCGGTCTGAACCTGACGGCCCAGCAAACGCATGTTTGGCGTTGACATGGTACCTCAAGCTTGAACAGCTCCGGTGAAATTGAAACTCCTTGTTACAAATCTTGCAAATAACCTTGTACTTGTTAACTGTACCATCATCATCCTTTTTATATTTGAATCCGTCAATAGGCCCACTTTGCTCACCTTGCTCCATCTCGCCTCTAGCTCCCAACCACTTTCCTGTCCTGAATAATTTGTCACACTGAGCATGCGTGAAATGAGTTAAAAAAATTGACGTAATTAACAACAAACAAATAATTAACGTCGTTAATTCGCTATTTTTGACAGCCCTAATAAAAACATGTACTGGTGAAGAACTACACTATCCGAGAATCCTGAGGAGAACACCTATCAGAGAGGTGTGGCAAACCAGCCAAATGATACAATCAACTTGTATATTTGTATATTAATATTATGTAATAAACTTAAAATATATAAAATATTTATAATCAACAACTTTATGAAGCAAAGTTGTATTTATATATACATATTTTTTCAGTTGATTACGTCATTCACCATATTTCATGGGATTGCAGTTTAGTCTGGTTCATTCCTCTTCTTTGTACTATTTTCAAATTGTATTTATTTATTTATTTTTTACTTAAAATTAAAGTTTGTAGTGTTGTAATTCACCTCGGAGCTTGTTGGTTTGGATTAGGGCTTTGAACTCTTTTATGAAGGTTTTATTTGAAATGGTTAAAGAGGGAGGGACATTCTCATTCTGGAAAGCATTTGATTTGAAAAAAATCTATGAAGTGCAAGATGAGTCATCAAGATGAGAAAATCTGATAAAAGTGAGTTTCGGATCACACCAGCATATAGGTGATCTCAAAGCTAACACACATGAATAAAAACTCTAATCTTGCTTAAGGGCACAGTGATAAAGGCTCTTGGATCAGTCCTTTTGGGGCTTGAATAAAGGTTTCAAGACAATCTAACAAATATATGTAAAAACTGTTGGGAATAGCAACATACTAGCAGCTGTCACTTCCTCTTTAGAGACCTTGAGTACTCACTCTTCTGTTTCTGGTCTTGTAATTCTAATTTAACATGTCATCTGTTGTTTTTCTCTGTGGCTTTAGCTCTCTATGAAGGAGGCCGGTGATGGACTCCACACTCAGATGAACTGTTTGATGGGAGCACTACAAGAACTGAAACTCCTACAGGTTCAAACTGCACTTGAGCAACTAGAGATCTCAGGAAAGCCTGGCACTATGGCTCAACCAGCTGTAGAACTACCTAGCCCCAGCCCCAACTCAGACAACCAGAGAATCAAGCCAATCAGGACCTCAGTTAAAGAAGAGCAGCTCCCATCCCAGCATGCCCATCGCAGCAACTTGGAGACATCGCCTTCATCCTCCAGCCTGGATAGCGAGAGCATTACTCTGGCCAGACAAATCTCAGGATACACAGCCCTAAAAGTGGAGTACTGCAGCCCAAAGTTGGGCAACCTTTGTGTACAACACCACAAAAACCAGCAGTATTTGTCTGAACCAGCGCAGCTGGTACCTCCAGCCCAGGTGGTGGACCTTCCTGGAATCCTATACAGCCTATCCCGTGAGGGACCGTCCCTTGACAGTGACTACACAGAGGACAGTATGGATGACTCCAGTGACTGGACATCCTCACTTATGAGTCAGAGGCGCAATCGCCAGCCTCTTGTTCTGGGAGACAATGTCTTTGCTGACCTAGTAGGCAACTGGCTGGACCTTCCCGATTTAGAAAAAGACTGTCAGGGCCTCAACAGACCAGACTCTCCAGCCCACCCACTCAGACTCAGTCGCTCCCAGGAGCTCTGTAAAAGGTTCTCACTGACCACCAACATCTTCAAAAAGTTTCTACGTAGCGTACGACCCGATCGGGATAAACTGCTGAAGGAGAAGCCTGGATGGATGCCACCAGACCACAATCCTGAGGCTGAACTCTTAAAGAGACCCAAGAAGGCTGACAGCAAATCCAAGGACAGCTTTTACTTACCATTCTGGGCAGGAGGACAGCTGGGAAAGGGACGGTCATGTCCTCAGCCAACAGAGGAGATGGGTCACTTTCTAGGTCTAAACATCGACAGCAGTCAAAAAGATCATGTAGACAAAGTCAATACCTTATTTGACTCTAATGCAGCTGTTTGGGTTTAGAGGGGTGCAAATGAAAACGTTTAGTCTTGAACCAGAAATTGCATAAGACATAGCAGTTTTATTTTAGTTCTCCTAAACTCTTAACATGACAATCATTTGGAACCCTCAGGGTATGTAAGCAGGTCTTCCTTTTAAATAAGTATCTTTAAAGCTGCACTTAAAATATTCTAGTAAAAGTTGGAAAAGCAAAGATGTATTCCACAGCTATGCATTTACATATTTCATCCTCATAATGCCAGATGTTTCTATAACAAAAAAATGATTCCGCTGTATTGTCACCACTGATGTTGTCCAGTTTCCCAGCTCTTCAAGTCAATGTCCATGTTTAATGGTTTCTTTGTGATGTGGTGTGTTTAGTTTCCAATTATGAATCTTACCTTGTATTTGAGCACAGTGACTTCAGTTACCAGACTGTTGTATTTTCAGGGAGTTTAGATTACATTTAAAATTAGTCTACAGTTGGCTCATAGCTCATAGCTCATAAATATCAAGACAAATTTGTGTCAACAAATGTTAGTGTAGCTCCTGCTTATATTTTCTCGGAGGTTACATTATGCATGGAACACTGAAAGAGACCTACTATATTGTCTATAATGCTTTCTGTAAAAATTAACTTGCTATCAAGCCATTTTAAATCAAACCTAAGCTCCACTATCAACTTTACATAGATATACATTGTCCCCAAAAGTATTTGGACACTTAAGTCACACTCAATGCATTAGATAACAAAAGATCAAACTAAGTGTCATCCACAAATCCAAACTATTTTTAGCATTTACTTTTTACTAAGTCGTGTCAAGGTGATTTTTTTTTTTATCAGATTCATACAATCAGTTTTAGTTACAGGTAGTTGTGCTATGAATCATAACGGAATCTCAGCTTCAACTGGCTGCTCTTGGTTCTAAGGACAGGGCTTTCTGTACAGCTCTCTGGATTCAACTGTATCAAAGTTAACTGTGATAGTAGTAAACTTATGAGGCTTTCAATTATATGAGCAGCAGTACATCAGAATGTGCCAGACACTGAAGAAGAGCACTTGGGAATTGTATTTATTGTTGGTCTAAAATTCTCCATTATGAAACAATTTGCAAGAATCTATGTAAAGTTCTCTTTATTTTTTCCATTATTTATTTTAATTAGTGAACAATTAACAGCATTTTACTGTCAGCATTTTTCTTTGTAATAGATTTATTAGATCTGCCAGAATGGAAATGTTTTCTTTAGAACTAAACTTTGATTTAATAAGTATATGGTTTCCATTTTCTAGCCCAAACAGCAAAACTCAGAACTCACCACAATACCATGATCATTCTATAAGAAACGGCAAATGCACAAAAGTCATACAAACCTTTACAAAGAGTGTTTTTTGTATGCAGCCAAATTTTTTATTGAGATGCAATGAAATTTTCCAGATCAGATTGTAAAGAAAAGCCTATTTGAGAGTTCACTATTAAATATTTTGTAAAAAAAGAAAAAAACGTACAGTACAGAAAAAAATATTTTATGTTGTTTGTTTTAGTATTGTATTGTATAGAAGATTGATTCTGCCAGGTAATAAAAAAATGAAAGAGGTATTTCTGACTTTTATTTCACAATTGTGATTTTAGTTCTCACAATTTAGATTTTATAACTCACAATTTTGTGATAGAAACTCGCAATTGCGTGACATAAACTAGCAATTGTTAGCTATAAAGTCGAAATTGCAAGAAATAAAGTCACAATTGTTAAAAAAAAAAAGTCAGAAATACCTCTTTTATTTTATTACATGGCAGAATTCATCTTCCATAGCTGTAGGCCTACTGCTGTTTAGAACAAGAGATGGTATTCTATCTCTCGCACAGCCTCGTTGTCATTCGTATTAAAAATCAAAGATGGTGCTAGTGTGAATAAGGTCTAGCTGTAACTGTGTAAGGGGTAGCTGTGTAACCTAGAGTAAATGAAAATGAAATGTTCTATGAAAGTGTTTTTGTTGTGCATTTTATTGAAATGTTGTCTTCCTATGCGCTTTCTTACATAAATAGATCGATCTCTAAAGACCATGGTAAACAAGAAATTAATTTATTAAACTGCACTGACATGAAACGTTTTAGGTGCCATTGTTGCTCAAGTGGGCAATCAAGCCATAATCTCATATAATAAAGTTTATTCATTGTGGCAGTAAAAAACCATCACAACTGCCATTAACATTATTGGTTTCTTCATAAAATATAACATAATTCACAATTTTCTTTCCCTGATAATGTGTTCCATGATGATAGTGGGTCTTCTCCACTAGTTTGTGCATAGTAAGCAATAAAGAAAAAAAAAAATATATATATATATATATATATATATATATATATATATATATATATATATTTCCCATTTTCTTAAATACCTTTTACTCTTTGTGAATAAATGAACAGACCATGGCTGTATTTACATAATTTTAAACCTCTCTAGATAGATAGATAGATAGATAGATAGATAGATAGATAGATAGATAGATAGATAGATAGATAGATAGATAGATAGATCACCTAATCGAGACAAAGTGTGCCTACTTTGAAGAAGCTAATATATATATAAAAAAAACTGTATTGTTGGTCACTACATAATTCCCATACTTAAATTTCAGTTGTTATATAGTTTAATAATTTTACAATTATTCTAAAATGTGGCAAATAGTAGTAATATAGAATGAGTAGGAATGTCAAAACTTTTGATTTGATCAGCAATAACAATATATCAAAACATACATGAATTTAGACATTTATTTTTAATTATGCATTTATCAGATTAACTTCACTGTACATAATGTGAACTATTGCACCATTGCATAAAAAACTACATTAAGTTCATGGGCTCCACATTAAATCGCAATGAGTCTGTCTACCAGCTCTGCAGAAAGTAATCCAGGTGCATGGCTGAATGGGAACTGTTTAAGTGGCAGGGAGCTGCAGCTGTTGTCTTTCTCTTAGTCACATTTCTCCTGTTTCTTTCCCTTGGGAGCGCAGGGAGGGCAGGGAAGGAGAGAGAGAGGGAAAGAGAGAGAGAGAGGATGCTGGATATTAGCTCACAGGCTGACCAAGTCCCCTTCCACCGGCCCCTCCCCCTTCCTCTGCTTTAGCTGCAGCAGCTGTCATTCTCTCACTGGAACTAGAACACAATGCCTGTGCTTTTCTTCCTTAGTCACAGGCCATGACCAAGACCTACAAACCCGAACAAACAATTGTTTTTTATTTAGTGGCTTAAGGGTCAAAATTATTTTGGGAGGTTCTATGTATTAATATTAGGTCTGTCAATTGCTTACAATTTTTTATTAAATTAATTAATTGATGTGCTGATTTATTCATCAAATTAATCACAATTAATCAAATATATCAATATTTGATGAGAAAGGCTCCAAAATAAAAACAGTTCAATTAACAATTATAATATATTTATTAAGAATTAAAATGAATAGAATACATTATATTATTGTTGCAGAAAAGTAAAGCATTGATTAGGCAAAACAAAAATTGGTTTTAGAGGGCAATATAATGTTTCTTTCCATATCATTTAACATAAGCCTCACTTTTTTCACAGCTCTGTTATCGACAAAGTGAAAGTGCATAAAGAAATGATTGTGAAATTGCTCCTGCTCATTCCAATTGTTTTATACCAATCCAAAAAGTTTGCGTGATGAACACAAAAATAAAACACATTGTCGCATATGTTTTGATTGACTACAAAAGAAATCTGCCTTTGAGCCATTTCCATACAGAATTTTCTGTATATCACAAAAAAAAACTTTTTGAGAGCCAGATGTCCCCAGATTTCATCCCTTAAATGTTTGTAAAACAAGGGAGTATTGAGACAATTAATACCCTCACTGTTTTTGTGACTGATGTATGTCGTCATGAGTTCCTTCCCTCCAAATCAAAACACAAGTTGTCACAGAAGATGCTTTCAAGCGACCAGGTGTAAACAGCTATGTGTTTCACCTGACCACATGCAATGGCGTAATATGTAGAAGGGACGCTAGGGACATGTCCCTACCAATATCCAGCAACTACTGAATTGTTCCTAGCAATAATTTTGATCAAACAATTAAAATATATAACCACTGTTGTCCGTCGGTGTCTTGTTGTTTTCATTTATTTATTTTGTTTAACCTTTATTTAACTGGGAAAACTCTCTTTGTGGCAGGGCGGAGGGCGGGCCGGGTCGTGATTCTACACACCCGGTCCCTTATCAGGCTAATCAAGCCTCCGAGAGAAATAAAGGCCGACTGCGGAGGATTGTGCGGGAGAGAGAGATAGTTTACGGATATGTCCGTCATGTGTGTGTTTGTGTATTTTGTTTAAGTTATTAATTAAAATATTATTTATATTGACAAGCCGGTTCTCGCCTCCTCCTTTCCATTGAACTACGTTACACTGGTGCTGAAATCCGGGAAGGAGGAGAGATATGCCATAGTAGAGTTCTCGCCACTACCGTCCACCCCAACGGAGCAGCCGCGGCCACCGACCGCGAGGGGAGAAGGGGCTCCTAACCAACCACTTGGAGCAGTCAGGGCCGCTGGCAGGGGCGGAGGAGTCCCCTACCAGCCGCTGAAACGCGCCGATTCTGAGACCGCCGACCGCAAGCGGGGAGGGGCTCGCAGCCGACCGCCTGGAGCGGGAAAACCACTGCCAGGGACGGGGAGACCCCTTCTGTTCCCCAAGAATGTGGCAGGGTGTTCCATCTGCCAGGGGCTGGAGGACTGCCTCCGATCCGCCCGGAGAGGCACGGCTCTCGTCCGTTAGAGGGTGGAGGAGTGGCCGAGGACCAAGCTACGGCATATCGGAGAACTGGCGAGTAAGTGTTTTTTTTTTTTCATCTCGCTCTCCTCTCTCTCTCTCACTGCCACTCTGCGTTGGTCTTTTCCCTCTCATTTAAATTTTACAGTGTTTTTTTGGGGGGTACTACACTGTTACAGGAAGTGCCTGAGAACTGCCGCCAACCATGAGGGGAGAAGGGGACCATAGCCGACCACCTGGAGTGGTCAGGGCCGCTGCCAGGGCCTGGGGAAGACCCTACCAGCCACATAAGAGTGTACCGGCGACCGTGAGCGGGGACGGGGCCGACCGCCTGGAGAGGGAGAACCGCTGCAGGAGTGGGGGAGACCCCTTCAGTTCCCTGAGAACGCAGCAGGGTGTTCAATCCACCAGGGGCCAGAAGACTGCCTACGGTGGTGCGACAGAGAGAGAGCGTTTACAGGCAGCTGTCCGACACCTTTGTGTGTTTGTGTCTTTTCGTTTGAGTTCTTTATTAAAAATATTATTTATATTGTCAAGCCGGTTCTCACCTCCTCCTTTCCCTTGTTCCCTTTACAGCTACATATGTTTAGCCAAAGCTCTGTCAACTAGATGCGCATCTTCATGTATGGCCTGCACGTCCCCAACCCTCATGATGGAAGTTAGTGCAGTCAGGAGGGCCGTTTTCAATGAGAGGGCCTTTAGCTTGACTGACTCCAGGGGCTCAAATGGGGCTCTCTGCAGGCCAGCAGGACCACAGAGAGATCACACGAGGGAACGAGGCGTAGCTTAGGAGGATTCAACCTCCTGGCACCTATAAGGAACCTGTCGATCAGGTCGTGCTTCCCTTGGTGTGCCGCTATTCCAACTTCTCCTACAGGAAGGAAAGCACCAACCTGACTGCACATCTCTGTTAGTCTTCACCTTGGGAAGAGCACCAATTTGTGAACGGACACGACTTCAAGGCATACAGCTGCCTTGTAGAGGGAGCCCTGGCCTGAGATTATAGTGTCTACCACCACTGGTGGTATCCCACTTAGGTCTTTGCATCCCATCTATGGGCCAGACATGGAGGTTCCAGAGGTCTGGGCATGGGTGCCAAATTGAGAAAGGAGGTCCTTCCTCAGGGGAATTTGCCAGGGAGGGGCTATCACAAGGAGCGTGAGCTCTGAGAAACAAGTCTGGGTGGACCAGTATGGTGCTATCAACACTACCGGTTCTTCGTCCTCCCTGACCTTGCACAAAGTCTGTGCAGGCATGCTCACTGGGGGAAGCGCATACTTGTGCAGATGCTGGGCCACCCATGTGCCAGCACGTCTGTGCCGAGGGGGGCATCAGCTAGGGAGTACCACAGCAGGCAATGGGAGGATTCCCGGGAAGCAAAAAGGTCTACCTACGCTTCACCAAATCGATTTTAAATCAGCTGAACCACCTGGGGGTGGAGTCTCCACTCTCCCCTGAGCATCACATGTCGCGACAGCACATCCACTTCACGGTTGAGTTTGTCTGGGATGTGAGTGGCCGCAATGACTTCAGTCGCTGCTGACTCCAAAGGAGGAGATGGCGGGCGAATTGAGACATGCAACGTGAGTGTAAACCAACTAGGCAATTTATATACGCTACCTACGCCGTGTTGTCCATCCATCTGGAAAACGTATGAAGCCTCCGCAGAGCCAGCAATACCGCCAGCAACTCGAGGCAGTTGATATGCCAATGCAGTATTATCCATAAGCAATAACAATGGATTTGATGAATTCTGTGATCTTTTTTTATATTATTGGTGTATTGACTGGACTGTACACACAGACTGCCATTCTCTAGAGTGCTTTATTGCTCAACCTCCGTTTACAAGCAACACCGCTTAACGGCGCCCTCTGTTGGTTAACTGATACAATAGTCAGTATCAGTACAATTGGTTTATCTCGCTCCAAAAGATTTCACCTTCTCTGATAAAATTGCAGAAATCTGTTTGATATTATTAAAATCTCAAAAGATGGTTAAAGAAATAAAAACAATATTTCCAAGCTAACACTAATAGGTAAGCTTACTGTTGGTCCCTCACTGAGCTATGGCTACTTTTTAGCTCTTTAATTCCTTACTGTTTATTTTCTTGCTGATGTGTACATAATCAAGTCAGTGAAGTTGATTGATTTAAAAGTGCCTGATATTTGAAATAGTAAGTGTCTAATCTCAGGTCAGACTGGAATGCTATTTTTTGTTGCCACTGTTCCCATAATCTGTAAAGCTCTATGCAGGCTTTTGTAATTGGCTCATATTGCACATTTAATATGTATCAGGCAAACAGGAGAAAGTGAGACAGGGGTTTAAAATCTAAACAGTACACCAGAGGACCCCATTTCCAGCTGTGGTTCCCATGCAAGAGAATTTGCACCTTAAGAGCACTATTCATGTGTGCAAACCAAAGTCATATAGGCAGATTCAGGGGATAAGACACAAGCATTAAAGCGGGTTGAACTTATTTAGGATTTGGCAGCTGGAAGTTGGGAGCGCAAAGAATATCCTTCGATAAGCCCTCATTCTACTCAGTACTTTAAAGAAACAGCCGTTACACAGTCTGGCGTGTGGGTCCAAAAAGAAAGCAGCATATGGTTATGCTACTTTTTGAAAAGTCCATAGGCTAATAGAAGTACAGTATTTCTGTTTAAGCTGGCATATGGAGAGACGAACAAGTGCAAACACATTTTCAGTGACAATGGGATGCAAGTTTTCACATTGGGAAGTTGTCATTTTATAAACATATATACTGTGTGTGTATATATATATATATATATATATATATATATATATATATATATATATATATATATATTATTACTATTATTATTATTATTTTATTATTATTTTTATAATAGTTGTGTAACAAGCGATAGCGAGAAAAACAGACCTAAGAGCAGAGGAACAGTTCAAAGGATTTATTTATAACAAATAATAATAGTCTCTGTGCATTGTGGAAATCAGGAATAAAATTGTGGAATCGTCCATTGAAGCTTAGCTGACACGCAAACTGGAAGGCAACCGCATGCACGACACACAGGCAGAGATGAGGTATCCTCCATGGAAGATAAGATGACATGCAGCAAAATGGAAGGTAACCACACACCAACACGCAGGCAGTGGCGGGCATCCAACAGATACACGAGACAGGACCAACTAGGCAGAGAGAGTGAGGCAAGTTACTTCACATCAGACAGCTTACTATAATGAAGCACATTCAGTCAACACTGAAAATCAAAACCAAACAAGGAACAGGTGCCGCTCGCCAGCTGAAAGTTGGCATGATCAGCATTCCCATGGAAACATTCAGGGTACCCATTGAAACATTGATTCTGTGTGCTAGCGGTAACTTCAACAAGCTTGGAAATAAATAAACAGAACATGGAGCCTGTGTCCAGATCCCGAGACTGACCAAATCCGAAACAGACAGAAAGTCAGGATCCCGACACCATGCCCCAGACACAAACACGAGACAGACAGGGAACAATGGTACACAGTACCGTCTGACAAAAACCCAACCTGACAAGGTGACAGGACAGTGACATCACCGGAGAGTACATGGCGGTAACTGCCAAAAGGCCCATGCGCTCGCACAAAGACAGGACACGAAACACGAGACAGAACATGGAGCGATGATGTCACAGTCCCGTCATGACAAGGTGACAGGACCGTGACAAGTCGTTTGGTTAAACACAATACACAACACAACCACAATGGGACACATTGTCAAGTTGGTAAAGTTGTCCCGCATTAACTGATGTTAAAGAATGGAACCTTATTGTACAGTGTTGCCCGTGTTTTATACAGTATATGTTGTAATTAACACTAACCAATAAACATGTTGTAGCCATGTTGACCTACAGTATGTAAAAGTCAATATATGTCTGTAAACACATGACAGTGAATTGATAGATTTTCAAAAATGTATTTGTTATAAATGTCTGCCAATTCTGCATATTATACATAGAGTACAGTCTCATTGATCTTCTAATGAAAGCCTTTGGGATTAGTGATCATAAATGCATTGGTATGGATAGATAAGGTCATAAATAAATAAATATATCTAATGATCCGATACACATTAATAGTAAAGGTGTTTATTTTTTTTATTTATTGTATATACCAGCAATCATTTGCATTGTAATTTTCCCATATAGATATAAGAAGTCATTACTTTATGATGAACTGTTTCCATACAAAAGCACTTTAGGACCATGCTCATCCATTGACTTCCATTTAAACATCTCTTCCTGTTGACCTTTCCAAGATGGTGGTACTGTTAATTCATCCAGATAGACGTAAGACTTTAGTACTGTCAGCTCTGCTTAACACATTTTACCATGTATAAATTCATTCCAAAGAAGAAGAAAAAGTCTGCAGATTCTGACTGGGCCTGGATATTTACATTTGGAAGACACTTTTATCCAAAGCGTCTTACAGTGCAGTTATTACAGGGACAATCCCCCCGGAGCAACCTGGAGTTAAGGGCCTTGCTCAAGGGCTCAACAGTGGCATCTTGGTGGTGCTGGGGCTTGAACCCCCAACCTTCTGGTCAGTAACCCTGAGCCTCAACCACTGAGCCACCACTACCCCACATTGGATATTGGATTAAAGCTTAATGAATAAGCAATTATTAATGCAATCAAATATAAAATACATTATATGGTTTTATGCT
Source organism: Xyrauchen texanus (assembly GCF_025860055.1). Classification (NCBI taxonomy): domain Eukaryota; kingdom Metazoa; phylum Chordata; class Actinopteri; order Cypriniformes; family Catostomidae; genus Xyrauchen; species Xyrauchen texanus. The sequence goes on along the minus strand of NC_068314.1, from coordinate 15,323,136 downwards.
ACACATAGTAAAAATTCTTGCTGTTACAGTACCTTGTCCAACAATCATACAATAAACAAAACTTAATCTGGCTGACTGAACTTGCGACGTGACAGGAGGTTCAATATTTGTCTGACCTTGCTTTTTTAATTTCCAAACTGCCCCCAGTTCCAAATGTTGAACATCACATATGCGCATGAACACAATATTGTCCCTATAATGTAGGCAAAATCTGATCCAACGATACACACACCAGTGATAACCTGAAAACAGAAAGTTATTTACTTAAGAGTGAAGATGTTTGTAACCAAATATGACACAAAATTAGGTGAATCTTTTAACGCCAATGTAAGTAAAAATTTCTCTCTTTCAATAAGGTAATACCACTCATATAATTTAATAGGGTCTCAACAGAGACCCCAATAAAGTTGTTAAACACCCAAAGCTAAATAATTGATCCTCAAATTGAGCAAGCTTTATCTCTACAGGGTGTTCTTATGAGCTAAATCAGAGGTTCACACCCGTCCAAGCCCCCCTCCTGCGACTGTTTCCTGTTTATTCAACCATAATGGCAGAGGCACACTGGCAGCGCCCCATGGCTCCCTTTAATCCAGATTAAATTAAACACAACTCTCCAAAATAAAGCTACATGCTTGGTTAATTTAACAACACTGCTGGTTACCCACCAGAAGGCAACACAGTGAATCAGAAGCCCAGGGATGATGAAGCATCATTCAGAAGAAATTCTGGTAGCACTGCTGCCTATATAAATAAATATGTTAGGTCTGTAAATCAAAAATGTTTAAGTACTGAGGAGCTAGATCATTTAAAACTACGTAGGTAAGAAACTTAAAAGGTAGACAGTGTAACAACAATAAAATGGGGCTGATACTATAATGTTTCTTGGATCGAGTGAGCACTCTAGCTGCTGCAATTTGAACCAATTGAAGTTTATTTATTCAACCTGATGTACATCCTCTCAGTAATGCATTACAATAATCTAGTCTTGAGGTCATTAATGCATAGATTTGTCTTATGTTGCAGAGTATGTGTCGTAACTTTTTAATATTTCTGAGGTGGAAGAATGCTGTTCTACAAACATTGATTTTCAAAGGACATATTGCTCTTAAACATTATAACAGTATAACACACTGTTACCCGCACAAGAAGAGACAGTCACAATGTCAAATACAAACAGCTTTATTAATTACAAAGCGTGCAACAGTACAAAAAAGGGCAAATCCAGTGAAGAGTTGTCGAGGGAAGCCTAGGGTCAAAAGCCGGGGAATCAAAGTATAAACAAGGGGCAAATCCAAAGAGAGAGGTCGAGGAAAACAGTTAACAATTAGGGCGAAGAACTAGACGGGACTAGCGGGATCAAAGACAGGGGAACAAGGGGAGCTGGCAAGCTAAGGGGTAAACAAGAGGAGGTCAGAACTAGACGAGACTAGCGGGGGGCAAAGATACGGGAAACTAAACACAATAACCAACAACCGTGAGACGAAAGGGTAGTGATATATATAGTGACGAGTGCAGGTGTAAACAATGAACAGGTGATGAGACGAGTGCAGGTGAAACTAATGTGCAGGAGTGCAGATGACGCGAGTGCAGGTGGTCATAATGTTCTGGGGATTGGAAGCGCGTGAGAAACTCGAGGAAGGGAGATTGCCTACGAGCATGTGAGCGAGTAGGAGCAAAGTGGGCGTGAGGGCTCGAGCGAGCAAAAAGAGTGTGAAAAGCTCGAGGGGGCGGAGTGAGGTAGTGTGCGTGTGTGTGCTAGACGATGCGGGGAGAAGCAGAGGAGCGGGGTTCGTGACAGTACTCCCCTATGAATAGGACGGCTCCTGACGGCCGCGGGAGGCGGTGCAGGATGATCGGGGGACAGACAAAGGGAAGTGAGACAGTCCATGGGCAGTTCAAGGTAAGGTCAGGGGAACATGGTGGACAGGCGGGTGGTCGGGAGATCTAGGGGGCAGCCATAGGGCAGAGACTGGGTCAGGAGGTCTGGAAGGTGACTGGAGGACAGGGACTGGGTCCGGGGGTCTGGAAGGTGACCACCGGACAGGAACAGGGTCAGGAGGCCAGGGAAGAGGCCACAGGACAGGGAGAGTGTCAGGGGGCCACCGGACAGGGTCAGGGGGCCAGGGAAGAGCCGTGAAAGGCGGAGCTGTGGAGGACTTGGGAGACGGAGCCTTGGAAGACGGAGCCGTGAGAGACTCGGCAGGCGGGGTACTGAGAGGCTGAGGAGGCGGCGCCATGGGTAGCCCAAGAGACAGGGCAGAGGGAGGTGGTGCCGCAGGAGGCTCTAGAGGCGGAGGCCTGGAAGGCTCTGGAGGTGGAGCCGAAGGAGGCTTTAGGGGCGAAGGCCTGGAAATCTCAGGAGGCGGAGCCAATGATGGTGGCGCCGTGGGCGGCTCTAGCGAGGTAGGCCTGGAAGGCTCTGGAGGTGGAGCCGAAGGAGGCTTTAGGGGCGAAGGCCTGAAAGGCTCAGGAGGTGGAGCCGATGATGGTGGAGCCAAGGGAGGTGGTGCCGTGGGAGGTCCCCGAGGCGACGACCTGGCAGGCTCTGTAGTCCCGGGGGGTAGAGCCGTAGCAGGCTCGAGGGGCGGAGCTCTAGAAAGCTCTGGAGTCTTTGGGATCAGAGCCGTGAGAGGCTCGGGAGGTGGAGCCATGGGAGGCTCTGGAGGGGGGCCGTAGGAGGCCCGAGAGGCGGAGCCGTAGAAAGCTCTGGAGTCTTTGGGAGCAGAGCCGTGAGAGGCTCGGGAGGTGGAGCCGTAGGAGGATCGAGAGGTGGAGCCATAGGAGGCTCGGGAGGCAGAGCCCTAGGAAGCTCTGGAGTCTTTGGGATCAGAGCCGTGAGAGGCTCGGGAGGTGGAGCCGTGGGAGGCTCTGGAGGGGAGCCGTAGGAGGCCCGAGAGGCGGAGCCAGTAGAAAGCTCTGGAGTCTTTGGGAGCAGAGCCGTGAGAGGCTCGGGAGGTGGAGCTGTGGGAGGCTCTGGAGGGGAGCCGTGGGAGGCTCTGGAGGGGAGCGTGGGAGGCCCGAGAGGCGGAGCCGTAGGAGGCTCTAGAGGCAGAGTCCTGGAAGGCTCGACAGGCTTGGGGGATGGAGCCCTGAGAGGCTCGAGAGGAGGAGGAGCCCTAAGAGACTTGAGAGACGAAGCCGTGAGAGGCTTGAGGGGTGGAGCCATGAAAGACTCGAGGGGTGGAGCCCTGAGAGGCTCGAGGGGAGGAGGAGCCCTGAGAGGCTCGAGGGGAGGAGGAGCCCTAAAAGACTCGAGAAGGGAAGCCCTGAGAGGCTTGAGAGGGGAGGAGCCCTGAGAGACTCGAGAGGCAAAGCCGTGAGAGGCTTGAGGGGTGGAGCCATGAAAGACTCAGTGAGGAGAAGCCCTGGGAGGCTTGAGGGGTGGAGCCATGAAAGACTCGAGGGACGGAGCCCTGAGAGGCTCGGGAGGGGAGGAGCCCTGAAAGACTCGAGAGGGGAAGCCCTGAGAGGCTTGAGAGGGGGAGGAGCCCTGAGAGACTCGAGAGGCAAAGCCGTGAGAGGCTTGAGGGGTGGATCCATGAAAGACTCGTGAGAAGAAGCCCTGGGAGGCTTGAGGGGAGGAGGAGCCCTGAAAGACTCGAGAGGGGAAGCCCTGAGAGGCTTGAGAGGGGGAGGAGCCCTGAGAGACTCGAGAGGCGAAGCCGTGAGAGGCTTGAGGGGTGGAGCCATGAAAGACTCGTGAGGAGAAGCCCTGGGAGGCTTGAGGGGTGGAGCCATGAAAGACTCGAGGGACGGAGCCCTGAGAGGCTCGAGGGGAGGAGCCCTGAAAGACACGAGAGGGGAAGCCCTGAGAGGCTTGAGAGGGGGAGGAGCCCTGAGAGACTCGAGAGGCAAAGCCGTGAGAGGCTTGAGGGGTGGATCCATGAAAGACTCGTGAGAAGAAGCCCTGGGAGGCTTGAGGGGAGGAGGAGCCCTGAAAGACTCGAGAGGGGAAGCCCTGAGAGGCTTGAGAGGGGGAGGAGCCCTGAGAGACTCGAGAGGCGAAGCCGTGAGAGGCTTGAGGGGTGGAGTCATGAAAGACTCTAGAGGAGAAGCCCTGAGAGGCTTGGAAGGAGGGGGAGCCCTGGGAGGCTTGAGAGGAGGAGCCCTGGGAGGCTTGGGAGGAGGAGCCTTGGGAGGCTCATGAGGCGGAGGCCGCGAGGGTTCTGAGGGGCGAGCAGAGGCTGGCAGAGCCGTGGAAGACTCTGAGGGCGGAGCAGAACCCGGCAGAGCCGTGGAAGACTCTGGGGGCGGAGCAGAACCCGGCAGAGCCGTGGAAGACTCTGGGGGCGGAGCAAAACCCGGCAGAGCCGTGGAAGACTCTGGGGGCGGAGCAGAACCCAGCAGAGCCGTGGAAGACTCTGGGGGCGGAGCAGAACCCGGCAGAGCCGTGGAAGACTCTGAGGGCAGAGCAGAGGTTGGTAGAGCTGTGGAAGACTCTGAGGGAACCTCTGCGGTCTTGAGCACAAGACGAGACTGGGGAGAAGGGGCCCTCTTCCTTCTCTTATGTCTTCAACCAACAGGGGACGTGGCCATGGGGACGGGCGAGGCTACAGGCGCTGGCTCTGGGGCGGTCGAGGCTACAGGCGCTGGCTCGCTGACCGTGGCAGACATGGGCGCTGGCTCATTGGCCGTGGTGGGCATGGGCGCTGGGTCGTTGGCCGTGGCGGGCATGGGCGCTGGCTCGTGGGCCGTGGGCGCTGGCTCGTTGGCCGTGGCAGGCATGGGCATTGACTCGCTGGCCGTGCCAGGCTTCAAGGCTGGGGCCGTGACAGGCTTCGGGACTAGGGCCGTGTCCAGCTTCGGGACTGGGGCCGTGACAGGCTTCGAGAATGGGGCCGTGATAGGCTTCGAGACGGGGGCCGTGGTGTGGAGCGCTGGTTCAGTATCTGCCTCCCCCACAGTAAACGAGGAACCAACGCACAGCAGGGCGAGGTCAATAAACTGAGCCAGGTTGAGAGAGCGGCGACCACCAGGCATGTATGATGAGGCTGGCTCATTCAGTCCATATTGAAAAATGTCTTTCAGAACCACCTCATCAAAATTCACCTGGTTGGCCAGGGCACAAAAATCAATAACATAAGCCTCCAAGGGTTGGCTCCCCTGACGCAAAACCAAGAGTCGGGCCGCTGGCTCCATAATGTCAAGGGCGGGGTTATGAGTTACACAACCGCTGCCTTGCATAAAAAACTCTTGGTCAGCGTCCGAAGAGCCATAAAACCTCTCAGGGGGTTGAAGGCTTATGGCGCTCGGGGATGTGTTGGGAGCATAACCGGGCTCAGGGACAGACACAGGCGGAACAGGGTGAAACTGTCAACGTACCTGCTGTCCCTGGGCCGTGAGCGCTCAGTCATGCCTCCAAACCATAGCTTCTTGCGCTGAATGAGACGTGTACCTCCGCTCTAGTGAGCTGCGTGAATCCTCAGCGCAGGGCATTGTGACTGTCTTCGGTAACGGTTGGTTATTCTGTTACCCGCACAAGAAAAAACAGTCACAATGTCAAATACAAACAGCTTCATTAATTACAAAGCGTGCAACAGTACAAAAAAGGGCAAATCCAGTGAAGAGTTGTCGAGGGAAGCCTAGGGTCAAAAGCCGGGGAATCAAAGTATAAACAAGGGGCAAATCCAAAGAGAGAGGTCGAGGAAAACAGTTAACAATTAGGGCGAAGAACTAGACGGGACTAGCGGGATCAAAGACAGGGGAACAAGGGGAGCTGGCAAGCTAAGGGGTAAACAAGAGGAGGTCAGAACTAGACGAGACTAGCGGGGGGCAAAGATACGGGAAACTAAACACAATAACCAACAACCGTGAGACGAAAGGGTAGTGATATATATAGTGACGAGTGCAGGTGTAAACAATGAACAGGTGATGAGACGAGTGCAGGTGAAACTAATGTGCAGGAGTGCAGATGACGCGAGTGCAGGTGGTCATAATGTTCTGGGGATTGAAGCGCGTGAGAAACTCGAGGAAGGGAGATTGCCTACGAGCATGTGAGCGAGTAGGAGCAAAGTGGGCGTGAGGGCTCGAGCGAGCAAAAAGAGTGTGAAAAGCTCGAGGGGGCGGAGTGAGGTAGTGTGCGTGTGTGTGCTAGACGATGCGGGGAGAAGCAGAGGAGCGGGGTTCGTGACAGTACTCCCCCCTATGAATAGGACGGCTCCTGACGGCCGCGGGAGGCGGTGCAGGATGATCGGGGGACAGACAAAGGGAAGTGAGACAGTCCATGGGCAGTTCAAGGTAAGGTCAGGGGGAACATGGTGGACAGGCGGGTGGTCGGGAGATCTAGGGGGCAGCCATAGGGCAGAGACTGGGTCAGGAGGTCTGGAAGGTGACTGGAGGACAGGGACTGGGTCCGGGGGTCTGGAAGGTGACCACCGGACAGGAACAGGGTCAGGAGGCCAGGGAAGAGGCCACAGGACAGGGAGAGTGTCAGGGGGCCACCGGACAGGGTCAGGGGGCCAGGGAAGAGCCGTGAAAGGCGGAGCTGTGGAGGACTTGGGAGACGGAGCCTTGGAAGACGGAGCCGTGAGAGACTCGGCAGGCGGGGTACTGAGAGGCTGAGGAGGCGGCGCCATGGGTAGCCCAAGAGACAGGGCAGAGGGAGGTGGTGCCGCAGGAGGCTCTAGAGGCGGAGGCCTGGAAGGCTCTGGAGGTGGAGCCGAAGGAGGCTTTAGGGGCGAAGGCCTGGAAAGCTCAGGAGGCGGAGCCAATGATGGTGGCGCCGTGGGCGGCTCTAGCGAGGTAGGCCTGGAAGGCTCTGGAGGTGGAGCCGAAGGAGGCTTTAGGGGCGAAGGCCTGAAAGGCTCAGGAGGTGGAGCCGATGATGGTGGAGCCAAGGGAGGTGGTGCCGTGGGAGGTCCTCGAGGCGACGACCTGGCAGGCTCTGTAGTCTCGGGGGTAGAGCCGTAGCAGGCTCGAGGGGCGGAGCTCTAGAAAGCTCTGGAGTCTTTGGGATCAGAGCCGTGAGAGGCTCGGGAGGTGGAGCCATGGGAGGCTCTGGAGGGGGGCCGTAGGAGGCCCGAGAGGCGGAGCCGTAGAAAGCTCTGGAGTCTTTGGGAGCAGAGCCGTGAGAGGCTCGGGAGGTGGAGCCGTAGGAGGATCGAGAGGTGGAGCCATAGGAGGCTCGGGAGGCAGAGCCCTAGGAAGCTCTGGAGTCTTTGGGATCAGAGCCGTGAGAGGCTCGGGAGGTGGAGCCGTGGGAGGCTCTGGAGGGGGAGCCGTAGGAGGCCCGAGAGGCGGAGCCGTAGAAAGCTCTGGAGTCTTTGGGAGCAGAGCCGTGAGAGGCTCGGGAGGTGGAGCTGTGGGAGGCTCTGGAGGGGGAGCCGTGGGAGGCTCTGGAGGGGGAGCCGTGGGAGGCCCGAGAGGCGGAGCCGTAGGAGGCTCTAGAGGCAGAGTCCTGGAAGGCTCGACAGGCTTGGGGGATGGAGCCCTGAGAGGCTCGAGAGGAGGAGGAGCCCTAAGAGACTTGAGAGACGAAGCCGTGAGAGGCTTGAGGGGTGGAGCCATGAAAGACTCGAGGGGTGGAGCCCTGAGAGGCTCGAGGGGAGGAGGAGCCCTGAGAGGCTCGAGGGGAGGAGGAGCCCTAAAAGACTCGAGAAGGGAAGCCCTGAGAGGCTTGAGAGGGGGAGGAGCCCTGAGAGACTCGAGAGGCAAAGCCGTGAGAGGCTTGAGGGGTGGAGCCATGAAAGACTCGTGAGGAGAAGCCCTGGGAGGCTTGAGGGGTGGAGCCATGAAAGACTCGAGGGACGGAGCCCTGAGAGGCTCGAGGGGAGGAGCCCTGAAAGACTCGAGAGGGGAAGCCCTGAGAGGCTTGAGAGGGGGAGGAGCCCTGAGAGACTCGAGAGGCAAAGCCGTGAGAGGCTTGAGGGGTGGATCCATGAAAGACTCGTGAGAAGAAGCCCTGGGAGGCTTGAGGGGAGGAGGAGCCCTGAAAGACTCGAGAGGGGAAGCCCTGAGAGGCTTGAGAGGGGAGGAGCCCTGAGAGACTCGAGAGGCGAGCCGTGAGAGGCTTGAGGGGTGGAGCCATGAAAGACTCGTGAGGAGAAGCCCTGGGAGGCTTGAGGGGTGGAGCCATGAAAGACTCGAGGGACGGAGCCCTGAGAGGCTCGAGGGAGGAGCCCTGAAAGACACGAGAGGGGAAGCCCTGAGAGGCTTGAGAGGGGAGGAGCCCTGAGAGACTCGAGAGGCAAAGCCGTGAGAGGCTTGAGGGGTGGATCCATGAAAGACTCAGTGAGAAGAAGCCCTGGGAGGCTTGAGGGGAGGAGGAGCCCTGAAAGACTCGAGAGGGAAGCCCTGAGAGGCTTGAGAGGGGGAGGAGCCCTGAGAGACTCGAGAGGCGAAGCCGTGAGAGGCTTGAGGGGTGGAGTCATGAAAGACTCTAGAGGAGAAGCCCTGAGAGGCTTGGAAGGAGGGGGAGCCCTGGGAGGCTTGAGAGGAGGAGCCCTGGGAGGCTTGGGAGGAGGAGCCTTGGGAGGCTCATGAGGCGGAGGCCGCGAGGGTTCTGAGGGGCGAGCAGAGGCTGGCAGAGCCGTGGAAGACTCTGAGGGCGGAGCAGAACCCGGCAGAGCCGTGGAAGACTCTGGGGGCGGAGCAGAACCCGGCAGAGCCGTGGAAGACTCTGGGGGCGGAGCAAAACCCGGCAGAGCCGTGGAAGACTCTGGGGGCGGAGCAGAACCCGGCAGAGCCGTGGAAGACTCTGGGGGCGGAGCAGAACCCGGCAGAGCCGTGGAAGACTCTGAGGGCAGAGCAGAGGTTGGTAGAGCTGTGGAAGACTCTGAGGGAACCTCTGCGGTCTTGAGCACAAGACGAGACTGGGGAGAAGGGGCCCTCTTCCTTCTCTTATGTCTTCAACCAACAGGGGACGTGGCCATGGGGACGGGCGAGGCTACAGGCGCTGGCTCTGGGGCGGTCGAGGCTACAGGCGCTGGCTCGCTGACCGTGGCAGACATGGGCGCTGGCTCATTGGCCGTGGTGGGCATGGGCGCTGGGTCGTTGGCCGTGGCGGGCATGGGCGCTGGCTCGTGGGCCGTGGGCGCTGGCTCGTTGGCCGTGGCAGGCATGGGCATTGACTCGCTGGCCGTGCCAGGCTTCAAGGCTGGGGCCGTGACAGGCTTCGGGACTAGGGCCGTGTCCAGCCGGGACTGGGGCGTGACAGGCTCGAGAATGGGGCCGTGATAGGCTTCGAGACGGGGCCGTGGTGTGGAGCGCTGGTTCAGTATCTGCCTCCCCACAGTAAACGAGGAACCAACGCACAGCAGGGCGAGGTCAATAAACTGAGCCAGGTTGAGAGAGCGGCGACCACCAGGCATGTATGATGAGGCTGGCTCATTCAGTCCATATTGAAAAATGTCTTTCAGAACCACCTCATCAAAATTCACCTGGTTGGCCAGGGCACAAAAATCAATAACATAAGCCTCCAAGGGTTGGCTCCCTGACGCTAAAACCAAGAGTCGGGCCGCTGGCTCCATAATGTCAAGGGCGGGGTTATGAGTTACACAACCGCTGCCTTGCATAAAAACTCTTGGTCAGCGTCCGAAGAGCCATAAAACCTCTCAGGGGTTGAAGGCTTATGGCGCTCGGGGATGTGTTGGGAGCATAACCGGGCTCAGGGACAGACACAGGCGGAACAGGGTGAAACTGTCAAGCGTACCTGCTGTCCCTGGGCCGTGAGCGCTCAGTCATGCCTCCAAACCATAGCTTCTTGCGCTGAATGAGACATGTACCTCCGCTCTAGTGAGCTGCGTGAATCCTCAGCGCAGGGCATTGTGACTGTCTTCGGTAGCGGTTGGTTATTCTGTTACCCGCACAAGAAAAAACAGTCACAATGTCAAATACAAACAGCTTCATTAATTACAAAGCGTGCAACAGTACAAAAAAGGGCAAATCCAGTGAAGAGTTGTCGAGGGAAGCCTAGGGTCAAAAGCCGGGGAATCAAAGTATAAACAAGGGGCAAATCCAAAGAGAGAGGTCGAGGAAAACAGTTAACAATTAGGGCTGAAGAACTAGACGGGACTAGCGGGATCAAAGACAGGGGAACAAGGGAGCTGGCAAGCTAAGGGGTAAACAAGAGGAGGTCAGAACTAGACGAGACTAGCGGGGGGCAAAGATACGGGAAACTAAACACAATAACCAACAACCGTGAGAGCGAAAGGGTAGTGATATATATAGTGACGAGTGCAGGTGTAAACAATGAACAGGTGATGAGACGAGTGCAGGTGAAACTAATGTGCAGGAGTGCAGATGACGCGAGTGCAGGTGGTCATAATGTTCTGGGGATTGGAAGCGTGAGAAACTTCGAGGAAGGGAGATTGCCTACGAGCATGTGAGCGAGTAGGAGCAAAGTGGGCGTGAGGGCTCGAGCGAGCAAAAAGAGCGTGAAAAGCTCGAGGGGGCGGAGTGAGGGAGTGTGCGTGTGTGTGCTAGACGATGCGGGGAGAAGCAGAGGAGCGGGGTTCATGACACACACAAGTTCTTCACTGTAGAAGACGACATAATAGTGCATCCATTGAGACTCAAACTATATATGTGTAGATTATTTTAAAAGATTTTTGGTCCAATAATTAAGGTCCAATCAGATTTGAGTAGAAGTATATTTCTAGCCATTCAGTCTTTGATATCATTGATACATTCTGATAACTTGTAAAATTAGGTAATTTCATGGGTTTTCAGGGAAATGTAAAGTTCCCTGTCTGTCGCTCACTTCGACGTTGAGTCGAGTGAAGTGACACTAGGGGACTTCTTTGAAGGCCTCAGTTACCTCTGAACTTGAGAAAAGGCCAATGAGAAATTGACAGACAGAATTTGCATGTCCCTCCCCCTGACATACGGGTATAAAAGGAGGGAATCATGCATCTGTCCATTCAGATTTCTTCTTCGGAGCCATGCGGTTGTGCAATCAGCGAGCTGAGATCACTTACTGTTCCACTCACCTCTGCAGAGTTTACGCTGTTGGATCCTACGGTGAATATCAGTGGCTTTCTCCTTCTCTGCACGGCAGTGCAGCTTTGCCCCTGGGCACTTCGACAGCTCTGCTAAAAGAGAATATTTAAAAGAGTTTATTTTCTCTAAAAGAGCAAAAACACGGCTGGCGTTGCACATCCTTTTCAGGACGCGTATTTAGAAAGATGCCCTTCAGCCCCTGTGTAGTTCCTGGATGCGGTCGATTTCTCTTTGCTGACAGTCACAGGCGCTGCCTCGTATGTCTGTGCAGCGAACACACTGAGGCGGCGTTTGTGGATGGTTCGTGTTCTTACGGCGAGAACCTCACCATGGTAACGTTTCGGTATTCGGCTTAAGGAGGAATGCCACTCCAGCCTTCTTCCCACAGGATTGAGGATGACCCGGCTGCCGATGGAGGTGATTTGGGGATGGCAGTGGGCTCGGTTTCGCCGGGTAGATCCCCATGAACCATCCGTCCCCCGCCACGCTCGTTGACTTCTGTCCAGGCTCGAGGTGAGAGCAGCTCGCCTCAAGGACAGTTGGACAGTTCGACGCTGCATGGGTACTCGGAAGTCCCCCAGGTGGACAGAGTGGTTGCCATCCACCTGTGTCCCGAGAACAGCGCCATCAGGCAGGATCGCACCGGTGCTCCCCTCCAAGGCCTGTAGGATGATGTCGTCACTGACCGCCAAAGCCTACAGCACCACTGGACAGGCCTCCTCCACCCTGCATGCCATGGCCCTCCTGCAAGTTCACCAGGCCAAGGCACTCAAAGATCTGCACTTGGGTAAGTCTAGGGCGTGGTCCCGGAACGTCATCTATGGCTGAACCTGGTCGAGATGCGGGATGTAGACAAAGCACGCTTCCTCAATGCCCCCGTCTCCCAGTTCGGTGTATTCGGTGACACCGTTGACGACTTCGCCCAGCAGTTCTCAGTGGTGAAGAAACAGACAGAGACCATTTCCCACATCATGCCCTGCCGCCGCTCCAGCGTGGGCCATGCTCTGTCATTCGCTTTGGATAAAAGCGTCTGCCAAATGAATAAATGTAAATGTAAATGTTTTATAAGATCGGACATTTTCTTCCTCTGTCTGCCCTTATGATGTTGTATAAAACTTTCTTTGAACCACACCTCAATTACTGTAATGTGATATGGTGCAACACCTTTACAAGTCATCTTAAAAAACTCGAATCCTTGCAAAAGAAAGCCATACGGGCGTTGTCCTGGTCAGAGATAAATTCCCTGACCAGCCCTCTATTCTATCGCATTAAGTTATTAAGACTAGCTGAGCTAAATGAATATCATAATGCTTGTTTAATGTTTCAAATTGTAAATAGCCTGAACCCTAGATTGAGTAATCTTGTTCCTATCTCCAGCCCCCAGCATACTTACCAAACGAGATTCAAACCACTTGTATTTGGAAAATATCGCAGACATGTGCGCACCAGTATGAGTGTTGTTTGTAGGGGTCCGCAGATCTGGAACAGGGTTGATGATGGTATTAAGGTGTTGCCCTCTATCTACAACTTCAAAAGACAATTAAAACATAATTTCTTCTTAACCTATATTTAATTATTAAAAAACTGATGTTCATAGATTACTGGGATGTATGTGTATGTTTGTATGAATGAGTATGTTGTTGTAACATATGTCATGGTACACTTTTTGTGTGTATTTATTGTGTCTCACTGTACCTTGTCAGTATCTAGCCATTCAAGAACTATGGGCCCCTACTTATAAGCTTTTTTTTTTTGCTTCTTGGGAGACCCATTTCACTGTACCCAATCTACTCTGTACTTTTAAAACTGTATTATTGTAATGTTTGAAGAGGTATTGTGAATAAACTGAAACTGAACTGAAATGTCTGCTCGCCTAGGGAGTCCTCCTGCGGCTTCCAAACGTCAGGCAGCTCCACCTCAACCTGGGCCCAGCTCTCAGCCCCAGCGTTGAGCGCCCCGTAGGAAGCACACACCCCCCGTCTCCCGAACGTCCTCAAGGGCCTGGAAGGCTCCCAAGCAATCCTGAGACGGAAGACCCAGGGGACGAGACATTTGCTCCGAAGCTAGTGAGCAGACCACTCTGTCACCCGGGTGGAGAATATTCATTTAACTTTATTTTCTTGCCGCACTGCCTTTGGGCTGCTGTACCCACATTCTCAATAATAGAGCAATTTCCTCTTTCCCTTGATCAACCGCAAATGCTGTTCTCACAGCAACCCGGTGCCACACTCCAGCAGTCCCGTCACCTCATGCCTCTGGTTCTGACGAGTCCAGAGGACGCCTACAAGGGACCTCCTCCTCAGTCACTAACCGGCCCCCTGCCGGGTTTGCGGAGCAAGATAAGTGCTTCGAGTCCTCTCTCGGCACCAAAGCCTCGGGATGCGCATTTGCCTCCCGACGCCAGACTACCTGCTCCGCCCCGCTGCCAAGCCTCGCCAGGTATGTCAAAAACGATCGTCCCCTTAGTGTCCCCCGCATGGAGCTTGGACGCATAGCTCTCACTTCCCAACCTGTTGAGCTGGTTGGCCAGGACCATCCAACTCGGCTACGTGATTTAGTTCACCAGGCTCCCGCACCTTTCGGCGGCGTCCGCTTTACCTTGGTGCAAGGTGAAGACACCAATACCTTGCGTGCTGAGATTGTGACCCTTTTACTCAAATAAACGATATAGCTTGTCCCCCTCCAGCCGAGATGAAGATGGGTTTCTACAGCCCTTACTTCATCGTACCCAAGAAAGGCGGCGGCTTACGGCCGATCTTGGACTTGCGAGTTTTCAACCGGGCCTTACACAAACTCCCGTTCAAAATGCTCATGCAAAGACACATTCTAACTTGCGTCTGGCATCAAGATTGGTTTGCAGCTGTAGACCTGAAGGACGCATACTTCCATGTCTCTGTCTTGCCTTGACACTGACCCTTCCTATGGTTTGCGTTCGACGGCCAGGCGTATCAGTAAAAAGTCCTCCCCTTCGGCATGCCCCTGTCCCCTCGTGTCTTCACGAAGGTTCGCAGAGGCAGCCCTTGGGAAGTGGGCATTCGCATGCTCTCCCAATCTCGAGTCACTATGTGCCCACAGGGACCAGGTGCTCAGACACCTCAGCCGTCTAGGGCTTCAGGTCAACTGGGAAAAGAGCAAGCTCACCTTGGTTCAGATCATCTCATTTCTCGGCATGGAGTTAGACTCAGTCAAAATGATAGCACGCCTCACCAACGAGTGCACTCAGTCATTGCTGAAATGCCTCACCTTATTCAAGCCAGGCACACCGGTCCCTCTGAAACAATTCCAGAGGATCCTGGGGAATATGGCATCCTCTGCGGAGACAATACATCAAAATAGAATTCATCATGCTCCTGTTCAGAAACTGTGTTTATCTGGCTCTGTGTTCATTTTTCCAACAGCAACATGTGTGATGATTGTGCAACATGTGCAGCTCTTTCCATAGGATGGACACTTCCTCGCAGGATGCTGCGTTCCACAGCGATCACAGGTCATCTGCCATTTATAATTTGTCGAGCCCCATCTTCGTTCCGTTCACATTGCTTTTTTCACCATACTCTCTGTGTCATTTGTTTTTTCACTACATCCATGGCAAAGCTTTCATTGATCAGTTCTTTGGCCTGCGACTCCACTGCCCTGCACAGTGCTAGAGCTTTCTCCAGGTCCAAATCCTGTTCCCTGAGCAGTCGTTCTTTTAATACATTGTCATGTATTCCGTACACAATTTGTTTCTCAGTATGATCATTTATTGATCAATAGTTTCCCGACATTTTGTGTGTATGTGAAAAATCTGTGTCTCTCATATGTCACATTTCTCTTAGGTATGCAGAAGTCTTCAAACTTATTAATTATCAGTTGCATTTTCAAATGGTCACACTCTGCAAATGTGAAGTTGTTATACACTTCAAGCACCTCATCCACACCACGTGGAGAAAGAGCGATGCTCTCATTTACTCTGATTTTCAATATCCATCAATTGTCGATAAGTTTAGGAGAAATCTCTGTTTGAATTGTCTCCACTTCTCTGCTATGTTACCAGATATTTGAAGCTTCGGGGGTGGCTGCAAACCATCAATTTCTCCAGTTCCCTTTCTGTCGCTCTCTCCACGTTGTGTCAGAGAAGCGACACTAGGGGTCTCGCTTGAGCGCCGATATTCACCTCTGGACTATGAAAAAAGGCCAATGAGAGTTGGCAACCAGTATTTGCATGTCCCGCCCCCGGACATACGGGTATTTAAGCGGCGCAAATACGGGAGTTCATTCAGAAAATTTCTTAGGAGCCGATGGTTGTGTCTGCAACTGCTGCGTGTACACACCGAGTTCCTGTTATCCCTCTGCTGCATGCTGTTGGATTCTACAGCGCACAACAGCGGCTTTCTCCTGTTTGCACGGCTGTGCATTCCTGCCCCTGGGCGCATCGACAGTGCAGATTTAAAAACTCTCACGAGTTTTTTCCCTAAAAGAGTGATTTTATTTAAAAGAGTAATTTCCTCTAAAAGAGCAAAACACAGCGGCATTGAACGTCCTTTTAAGGACGCGTCTTTATAAAGATGCCCTTCCGCCCCTGTGTTGTTTCTGGATGCGGTAGAGTGCTCTCCGCTTCCGACGGCCACAGGCGATGTCTCGTGTGTCTGGGTAGCGATCACACCGAGGCTGCGTTTGTGGATGGTTCATGTTCTCACTGCGAGAACATGACCATGACAACGTTGCGGTCGCGGCTTGCTTACAACCGTGAGCAAGCCACTCCAGCCGCCCCCCATGTCGCTCCTTCTTCCCATGGGATTGAGGACGATGCGGCTGGCGATGGAGGCAATTTGGGGATGGCAGCGGGTGCAGCTCCGCCGGGTACGCCCCCTCGGACCACCCGCACCCGACATGCTCATTGATTCCCGTCTGTGCTCGAGGCAGCGGTGACTCGCCTCACAGCCAGTGTGCCGACCCTCTTGCGATAGAAGCAGATGAGCTCGCCGCGGCATCGGAGGGCGGGTTATCTGATGCTGAGGACTCCCCTGGGCTGCCGCTTTCGGGCCTGCACGCCCAGGCTGAGGCTGACGCACAGATGACCGACATGCTTTCCCGGGAAGCCGACAGCGTGGGCTTGGACTGGAACCCTCCATCCTCCCCACAACCATCACGGCTGGACGACTGGTTCCTGGGGTCTGGGCGCCGCTCACAGCCTCGTCCCCCCCGGTCCCGTTTTTCCCGGAAGTGCATGACGAGCTGACGTCTTCGTGGAGAGCACCCCTCTCCACTCGTCACATCGCCACAGGCTCGTCCGCCCTCGCCACCCTCGACGGCAGAGTGCGCCATGGGTACGAGGCGATTCCCCAGGTGGATAGTGCGGTTGCGATCCATCTATGCCCCGGTACCCCTACCACCTGGCGAGGTCGCCCCGTACTCCCTTCCCGGACCTGTAGAGCAACCTCCTCGCTGACAGCAAAGGCCTACAGCGCCACCGGACGCACCGCTTCCGCCCTGCATGCCATGGCTCTCCTGCAGGTCCACCAAGCCAAGGCACTACGCGACATGCACGGGGGTGGCCCTGATCCCGACACGCTGCAGGAACTGCGCTCAGCGACCGACCTCGCCCTGAGAGCGATGAAGGTCACAGCGCAAGCGCTCGGGCAGGCGATGGCCACGCTACTGGTCCAGTAACGTCAACTGTGGCTGAACATGGTTGAGATGCGTGAAGCCGACAAGACTCGCTTCCTCAACGCCCCTGTCTCCCATTTCGGCCTCTTCGGCGACACCATCGAGGACTTTGCCCAGCAGTTCTCCATGGTGAAGAAGCAGACGGAGGCCATCTCTCACATCATGCCTCGCCGCAAGCCTGCCGCCACGGCCCATGTCCCGTCTGCTCGCCGAGGGCGTCCTCCCGCAGCCAGAAGGCAAGCCCCTGCTCCGCCTCAACCCGGGCCCAGCTCTCAGCCCCAGCGTTGAGCAAACCGCGGGAAGCGCACGCCCCCTGTCTCACAGACCCCCTCGAGGACCCGGAAGGCTCCCAGGCGCTCCTGAGACATTGCACCCAGAGCCCAAGATGTTAGCTCCGGAGGTGGTAAGACCGCTCCTTCCCCGGTGGAGGGCCGGGATGAGAATCCTTTGTTTTTTCATTTGCCGCACCCCCTAACACGGGCTGCGGTACCCAAATTCTCAATAAAAGAGCTATTTCCTTTGTTTCTGGGGCACATGGCCCGCAAATGCCGTTCTCACGGCACTCTGCTTTCAGGCCTCAACAGTCCCGGCTCCATGGACACGGTGTCCCCGCCTTCAGCGCCATGACTGTTCCCCGGCCGGCCGGTTCAGACGAGTCCAGAGGACGCCAACATCAGACCTCCTCCTCAGTCACGTAACCCGCCTCGCCGGGTGCGCGGAGCAAGGTAAGTGCTTTGAGTTTATTCTCAGCACCAGAGCCTCGGACGCCACATTGCCTCCCGACGCCGCGCTACCTGTTCCGCGACCGCTGAAGCCCCGCCGGTACGCCCAAAAACCCATCCCCTTGGTGCCCCTAGCACGGAGTTTGGAGGCGTGGCTTTCACTGCCCAACCCGCCACGCTGGCTGCACCGGACCATTCGACTCGGTTACGCAATTCAGTTTGCCAGGTCTCCGCCCCCCTTCGTGGGCGTACATTTTTCCACAGTACATGGCCAACATGCCCTCTCCCTGCGCGAAGAAATCGCCTCCCTGCTATTAAAGGACGCAATAGAGCTTGTCCCTCCAACCGAAATGAAGAAGGGTTTCTACAGCCCTTACTTCGTTGTACCCAAGAAAGGCGGCGGCTTACGACCGATCTTGGACCTGCGAGTTTTCAATCGGACCTTGTCCAAACTCCCGTTCAAAATGCTCACCCAGAAACAAATTCAATCTGGCGTCCGGCATTTAGATTGGTTCGCAGCGGTAGACCTGAAGGACGCGTACTTCCACGTCTCAATTCTCCCTCGACACCGCCCCTTCCTAAGGTTCACGTTCGACGGCCAGGCATATCAGTACAAAGTACTCCCCTTTGGCCTGTCTCTGTCCCCTCGAGTCTTCACGAAAGTCACAGAGGCAGCTCTTGCCCCGCTCCGAGAGCCGGCATAAGCATACTCAATTACCTCGACGACTGGCTCATACTGGCCCACTCCCGAGAGTTACTATGCGCACACAGAGACCAGGTGCTCAGCCACCTCAGCCGTTTGGGGTTTCAGGTCAACTAGGAAAAGAGCTCTCCCCGGTCCAGAGCATCTCTTTTCTCGGTCTGGAGTTAGACTCAGTCCCAATGACAGCACGTCTCTCCAACGAGCGTGCTAAGTCAGTGCTGAAATGCCTCGCTTCCTTCAAGCCAGGCGCCATGGTCCCGCTAAAACGTTTCCAACAGCTCCTGGGGCATATGGCATCCTCCACAGCGGCCGCGCCGCTGGGGTTGATGCATATGAGACCACTTCAGCACTGGCTCCGGACTCGAGTCCCGAGACGACCATTTACATTTACATTTATGCATTTGGCAGACGCTTTTATCCAAAGCGACTTACAGTGCAATTATTACAGGGACAATCCCCCCGGAGCAACCTAGAGTTAAGTGCCTTGCTCAAGGACACACCTCTGCTTCCTAAGGGCAGGAGTACCCTTGCAGCAGGTGTCCCGACGCGTTTTGGTCACAACCGATGCCTCCAAATTGGGTTGGGGCGCCGTATGCAACGGGCGCACAGCCGCAGGCCGGTGGAACCGAGGCCCGCTGCGCTGGCACATCAACTGCCTAGAGCTGCTGGCTGTTTTTCTGGCCCTGCAGAAGTTTCTTCCGTTAATTCGGAACAAACACGTCCTAGTCAGGACAGACAGCACCACAGTCGTAGCCTACATAAACCGGCAAGGCAGAGTATGCTCCCTCCACATGTCACAGCTCGCCCGTCTCCTCCTTTGGAGTCAGCAGCGACTCAAGTCACTGCGCGCCACTCACATCCCCGCAACCTCAATGTGATAGCGAAGCGCTGTCAAGACAAAGCTTGCCTGGCGGAGAGTGGAGGCTCCACCCCCAGTCGGTCCAGCTGATTTGGGACCGGTTCGGCAAGGCTCAGGTAGACCTGTTTGCCTCCCAAGAAACCTCCCACTGCCCGCTCTGGTATGCCCGGACAGAGGCTCCCCTCGGGGCAGACGCGTTGGCACACAGCTGGCCTGCGGGGCTGCGCAAGTACGCATTCCCCCCAGTGAGCCTTCTTGCACAGGTGCTATGTAAGGTCAGGGAGGACGAGGAGCAAGTCATTCTGGTAGCCCCTTACTGGCCTACCCGGACTTGGTTTTCGGACCTCACGCTCCTCACGACAGTCCCTACCTGGCGAATTCCCCTGAGGAAGGACCTTCTTTCTCAGGGATGGGGCACGCTCTGGCACCCGTACCCAGACCTCTGGAACCTCCATGTCTGGCCCTTGGACGGGATGCGGAAGATCTAGCCGGCCTACCACCGACCGTCATAGATACAATCAATCAAGCCAGAGCCCCCTCTACCAGGCATCTCTACGCTCTATAGTGGCATCTGTTCGCGGACTGGTGTTCTTCCCGAGCCGAAGACCTGCAGAAGTGCGCAGTTAGGTCAGTGCTCGTGTTTCTTCAGGAGAGGCTGGAGAGGAGGCTGTCCCCCTCCACCCTCAAGGTGTATGTTGCCGCTATCGCGGCCCACCACGACACGGTAGACGGCAAGTCTCTTGGTAAGCACGACTTAATCGTCAGGTTCCTAAAAGGTGCCTGGAGGATAACTCCCTCCCGGCCTAACCTGTTCCCCTCCTGGGATCTCTCGGTCGTCCTTACGGGCCTCCAGAGACCCCCCTTCGAGCCGCTTGACTCAGCTGGACTCAGGGCCCTCTCTCTCAAGACTGACCTGCTGATCGCACTCGCTTCCATCAAGAGGGTCGGGGACCTGCATGCGTTCTCTGTTAGCGACGCTTGCCTGGAGTTCGGTCCGGCAGATACTTTTGTGATCCTAAGACCGCGACTGGGCTATGTGCCCAAGGTTCCTACCACGCCCTTCAGGGATCAGGTGGTGAACCTGCAAGCGCTGCCCCGGGAGGAGGCAGACCCAGCCCTTTCACTGCTGTGTCCAGTACGTGCTCTACGTATTTATCTGGACCGCACACAGAGCACCAGACGCTCTGAGCAGCTCTTCGTCTGCTTTGGGGGATAGCAGAAAGGGAACGCTGTCTCCAAGCAGAGACTCGCCCACTGGGTTGTCGACGCCATTTCCCTGGCTTATCACACCCAGGCCGTGCCCCCCCCCTTGCGGGTCCAAGCTCACTCCACCAGGAGTGTTGCGTCCTCATGGGCACTGGCTAGGGGCACTGCCCTAGCAGACATTTGTAGAGCAGCGGGCTGGGCAACACCTAACACTTTTGCGAGATTCTACAATCTCCGAGATGAGTCAGTATCGTCCCGTGTTTTCTCAGGTGGCACACCCACGATCTGACCGGGTGAATCGCTTGCACCTAGCGCCCTTCCCCCTAACCAGGGGAAACAGTGCGCCTTCATTCCCAGGAGATCTCAGGTTTGGGACACTGGTCAATTCCTCCCTAGCCCTCGTGGGTCGCAGTTCAGCGGAGGAACTCGCAAGCTACCCTGTACTGGTATAGGTGCTCCACAGGTAAGGCCTCCTTCAGACTCCCCCTGTGTGTAACACCACGGTTCTGTCCGCCCTGAATAAGGGCTAAGACCCCCTTCCCTCAATGCGTGTAAGGGCCCCGGCCTTAGTTGCTCTATGCGAGAAACATAGAGAGAAAAGAGGCCCGGCCAGGCTTGGCCCGTTCCCAGGTTGGCGGCCAGCACCTTGTTCCCCTCCAGGGTAACGATAAGGAATCCTGATGGCTTAAATGGGGCATTGGGGAAGGGTACGTGCAGCCTGATACAGTTGGTTGTCCTGCACGTAAGAATACCTGCTCGCTCCTGTATCAGCAGTTCATGTACACGGCTCAGCGCATGGCACTTTTATAAGTGGACATTAGTGTCGCTTCTCTGACACAACGTGGAGAGAGCGACAGAAGGGGAACGTCTAGGTTACGTATGTAACCTCCATTCCCTGATGGAGGGAACAAGACGTTGTGTCTCCCCTGCCACGTCGCTGAGCTGAGCCACTGTTGTGGCCGGACCATTTCCGGCTCCTCAGAAAAATCCTGAATGAACTCCCGTATTTGCGCCGCTTAAATACCCGTATGTCCGGGGGCGGGACATGCAAATACTGGTTGCCAACTCTCATTGGCCTTTTTTCATAGTCCAGAGGTAAATATCGGCGCTCAAGAGAGACCCCTAGTGTCGCTTCTCTGACACAACGTCTCGTTCCCTCCATCAGGGAACGGAGGCTACATACGTAACCTAGACGTTTTATTCAACATTTTCTTGCATCCAGCCAGTGGTGGCTGGTGATAAATTTTTTTTTTTTTTGGGGGGGGGGCACTTTTTTTGTGGGCGAAAATAAATACAAAGCAGTACCAAAAAGCATGTTGACTACTTGAACATAAATTTAGCTCTCCTTTCTTTCTGGCCAGCAAATTTCTCAATGACTCTCTGATTAAAGTCAGTCATCTCAGTAACAAGTCTCTTTTCCATGGAGAGCAATGCCAGTGCATTCAGCCTCTCCTGGGTCATGGTGTTTCTGAGAAAAGATTTTATTCTTTTCAAGGTTCTCTCTCAGCTTCAGCCGTGGTCATGGGTGTGGTAATGAGAACTTTTAGGAGAGTCACAGTTTAGGAAAAGACTTCTTCGAGATTATTCTCCATAAACAGCTGGAATAGGTCCACAGCACCACGGCAGGCTTTGAATTCTTCCTTGCTGTAGATGAGACTGAGCTCTGTCTTCAGCTTGCTTCCACTGAGCATTGGGTACGCTTTCATGGTGCTGCTCAATGCATCTTCAGGAAAGGTATCCTTGTACTCATCAAACCTGTCCCCCTGCAACAAGGTGGCACAGACAAGGTGGTCTGTGTAGGAGAAACACTCCCTAGTGTGTCCCAGGATCACAGACCTAGATAATTAAATATATATATATGTAAATGTAAGGTAGTAACCTGGAGTAGGCCACTAGTTGTCACAGCTGCAATGACTTTCAAAATAAAAATAGAGCCATTTTAGTTTTTGTCCCATACAAGACAGTAGTTTTTGGTGGCTTCATATTTCATTTGATCATTTATTTTTATGTTGCCAATTTATTATTTTTGGGATGCTGTTGTTATAATATTAAAATTATGATTTTTGTAAGGATTTATACCAAACAAAAAATGTTTTCTTGAGTCTGTAGAATATGATATGTGGGCAGGACATCTCTGCAGCACAACAATAATGTAAAATGGTATTTTGACTAATTTCTATAACAAACTCACCTCTGCTGCAATCCTTTCACACTCTTCTGATCTGAGTGCCTGGTGCCTCTTTGTTGGCCGAGAACCACTGCTTTGCTCACCAATGGAATGGAGAGAGTTTCCTTTTTTTTCTTCCAGCGAACGCCTTGTGAAAGGGTTTTTTTGTAAATTAATGACAGAGTTTGGTTTAACTGCTGCCATTATCTCTTCGAAAGTGATCAGCCTAGCAAAGCTTTGGCGGAGTTGCCTGCGCACTCGCAGTAGTGGTCAAGAGCGTAAAGTTGAATGACAGGTGACGAGAACCAATCAGATTGGATAAAATAAAATGTATCCAATTCTGATTCGCCAGGGACGCAACAACCTGCACCCGGAGGAGAATCTTTAAGAAACCAATTAGAGACCAGCTTCAGGTAACATGCTGCCGAAAATGTAAGGACTCAGATAGACATCCATTTGTCCGGCGTCCCTCGCCCATGAAACCGCATGAAACATATTGAAAAACATAGAAAATAGTTAACCGATTAAAGCCAGTTTTTATTAAATGCTGAGGCTCTTACTACTAGCCTGCACATCGTATGAGTAAACTATTTTATTTTATTTCATTTTTATATAATTTTTGTATTCATGTATATTTCTGGAATTTTGATGGGGCGCCCCAGCGCCCTCTATTGACAAGCAACTACTGCATCCAGCAAACCTTTTTCTCCATGTTGTCTCTGTATCTCCTGTACAGGCTTAACTTCACTCAGTGATCATTTCTGTGACCAAAACAGTCACCATTATATC
This sequence comes from Xyrauchen texanus, assembly GCF_025860055.1. Taxonomy (NCBI): domain Eukaryota; kingdom Metazoa; phylum Chordata; class Actinopteri; order Cypriniformes; family Catostomidae; genus Xyrauchen; species Xyrauchen texanus. Next base: position 15,300,103 of record NC_068314.1, on the reverse strand, counting down.
ATCACTTCTGACACCATGTTTTGTTGTCTTTTTCGATAATAGGTTTGTTTAATGAATACGCAGCCATCCAGGCTAGACTCACTCTCCCCTTCCACTGCGCCTGCGCCAACATAAACTAAGGTAAGGTTGCTATTACTAGGTGAAATAAACGTATCATTACAAAGCCTATCCAAGAGAATTTTGTGATCTATGGTGTCAAATGCAGCACTAAGATCTAAAAGCACTAGAAGAGAAATGCAGCCGCGACAAGCTGGTAAGAGCAAGTCATTTGTAACTCTGATAAGTGTAGCCTCTGTACTATGAAGGGGCCTAAATAGTGACTGAAATTCTTCACAGATACCATTTCTCTGTAAAAATGAACATAGTTGGGAGGACACTGCATTTCCTAGTATTTCAAGACATATTGATATATCATGCTTATTAGAGTATTGCTTAACTATCTCTACATTTTATTTTTTCCAATAGTGTCTTGTCTTCGTTTAGCAAAAATGTAAATAGGGAATAGTGCTTCTATAGGAGTTTTGAAGGTCAGGGCAAGTCTTCATCTGTTCAGATTGATACAGTTATTGATTTGGGGAACCTGGTCGAATCTGTCTTTATGGAGTGTCACTGCACTCTGTACTTCTTTGCTTCATGATTCCATGCATTCTGTTAGTCTTTGGAGTGATTGTGGTCATGGAACTGTAACTCATGAATCGAGAAATTAATTTGAGTGTGCATGAGTGCATGTTTTGCTGACAATTTCACTGGGGTATAAGAGATGCACTTCAAATGTAAGTGAAATTGTATTTGCAGTGATCATAAAACATCATTACCATAGAGGCTTATTTAAAGCTGTTATTTCCATAAAGGTTCATAATTGAGCTAGCTAGCTTTATCTTTGCAGGATATCCTTCTGCCAAGAAAGACTCTTTATAAAAATCTTAATAAACTTTGAAGATGGAAACTGCACCCAACTGCACTAGTTTGCCTTATGTAAAAGGAAAATGTATAATTTTCATAACATTTCTAGCTGACATTTTGCATATTGTAAGGGTATGTGTGTTTGATGCAGAGGAAAGGGTTTTTTCAGTCAATCTTCCAGAGGGGGGGGGTGCACAGATCCCTTCTGCATCTAAGAACATTGGTCTCGCTTCAATTAATCTCTCTTGGAGTGGAAGAAGATGCAGTATGGAAAAGAGGAGGAAATACACAGCTAGATCAAGTCTTCCATATCTTCACTTTCAACTAGTGGAGCGTATGGCACTGAAAATGTATGTTCATGACATACAACACACAAGCTGTTGCGGTTTACTGAAGAAATAAACTGGAATCTGCAACTCCGGTCTGAATGAGAGGATAAAACATTGCAACCAAACAGCACAGAGAAGCTTATATAGACTGAAGTATATGGCACAAATGCAGAACAGATCAAAAAGGCTTTCCAGCTCAGTAGCTCTTAGCAAAAACAAGTGAGTTTCCTACCTAGACAGCATTTTAGGCATCACTGGTGCACTCCCGATGCAAAGGCTGTTCCACATAGTGGGCAGAAACATAAGCTGCCTTTTATTACCTTCTTTTGGCCGAAGCCCAACTGCCGCTCATCTATTCGAGCAGGTGGTAGTTGCAGTGGCACACAAAAATATTCATCCCTTTGAATATATATATATTTATAGTGTATCCATTCTATAAACAAACAATCATGTAATTTATTAACCTGTAATGTGTTTAAAACAATGCCACGTGTATTTAAAATCAGGCCTATTAAAAGGCTTTTACTCAACAGCGCCCCTCCTTTTTTCCAATGGACATCTGTGGTCAAATATGGAACTGCAACCAGGCCCAGTGGGGCAAAAAATTGTCTGCCCCATCCGCTACTGAACATAGTGCCAAGCCCAAGGTAAAGTATATTATTAGTCAGCACTAGCAGTGTGTGACAGATTGTGAACATGACAAGCAGTACTGATGATTGTGTTTCATTTCTATTGAGAACATTTTAGTTCTCATTAGATTTATCCTATGTTTAAAAAATAGACAATCTCCCTCTCTTCCTGGGGTTCTTCCCACAACGTTAGATTTTCATTCTAAGGTGATTCTTTGTGTTCATTAATGTCTTGTTGTATATTTATTTATTTATTTACTTATTATTATGTTTATTGCTATTAATGTGCCTTTTTTTAAAAAAAACACAGCCAATATTATTAGACAAATAAGATGAAAATGAAAAGACTTCAAAGAATCTGGGGGCAAGAAGAGAGTGGATGGGGTGAAAATGACTTGGCTCGAACCAGCAACTTTCAGGTTACCAACCTTGAGCCTTAATTAATACACACCAATAATTAATTAATGGTATTGCTAAAAATCAAGCATCACTATTACTTTTGCTCATACTTGCAGGAAGGGATGTGTACGAACCCCTAACCTTAAGGTTTACATTTCAGTATGTAACTCGTCAAGCTCTGTTTTCTGCTTAACATCTCATTTTGTGTTCCACTAAAGAAAGAAAGACATTCAAACATTTTACATCATGAGTAAATGATGACAGAATTAAAACATTTTGGTGAGCTACCCCTTTAAAATTAAAAAAGGGATACCATGAGTAGGATGCATGTAGGGCAGGAGTATTCTCTGTCCAAGCTTCCTTTAAATAAAATAAATAAATAAACAAGCTCATGAGTAACACAGAACTCAGCTCTGGAGGCGAGCTGTGATGCGATAGATGTCGGCATGTTCTGCTGGCCTGCAGTGGCGGATCAGCGGAGGAGGGCAGTGCTAATGAATGGCCGTCAGTGTGCATCAGCGTTCGCCAGGCTGTGATTAAAGTGGCTGCTCTCTCCCGGATATAGCACAAATTAAAGATGTGGGTTACAACCTTAACCCCTTGGCTTCGTGCACCAGCTGCTCATGATCTTTGCAGGGAGCCAGTGGCACTACAACACTCTGTAATAATGGTCCTATTACAGAGCAATGCAGTGCAACTGGCTCCCTGCAAAGACCTCGAATGAACGAAATGTGGACAGATTCAAATTTGTTTAGAAGTTTGTGTATACACACCCCCTAAAGAATGGCCTCAAAGCACTAATGTGGATTCTCTTTGAAAGTGACTGAGTTATTTGTCTTAAAATAAATATGTGCAACGGCATAAGCACACCCACATCACTTTCAGCACTTTCCACAAACTTTGGTGTTTGATTACTTTTTTAATATACAATTTTCTTTAATATACATTACCGTTCAAAAGTTTGGGGTCACTTGCCTGAAATGTTTCTCAAGATCTTTTAAAAATATTTTGGTCTGAAGGCGTATGCTTAAATGTTTGAAATTAGTTTTGTAGACAAAAATATAATTGTGCAAACATTACTTTATTTATTACAAAACTAAAATGTACTTATTAAAAACAATTTTTTTTTAAATTGATGATTTGGACCGAATAATTAAGAAAAGCAGCCACTAAGTGCCCAGCATATAGATGGGAACTCCTTCAATACTGTTTAAAAAGCATCCCAGGATGATACCTCAAGAAGCTGAGAAAATGCCAAGAGTACATTTCTGCAAAATCTAGGCAAAGTGTGGCCACACTGAAGATGCTAAAATTTAACATAGTTTTGATTTATTTTTGAATTTTTTTTTTGTCACAACATAATTACCATATTTCCATTTCTATAATTTCATATTTGTGATGACTTTACTATTATTCTAAAGTGTGAAAATTGTATATATATATATTTTTTATATATAAAAAACTTAATTATTAGTCTTTTATAAAAATTTTATTGTTAGAAAATAACAAAAAATAAAATAAAATATTATTATTTATTTTGACATGCCCCAAATTTTGGTGACAGCATTACAAAAACTTCAAATTTCATATAAAATGAATGTAAAATAAATCATATTTTGACCTCCTAAGAATGATGATTTACACAGCTCCATCTGTCGATTTGACTTGGATGTCTTGGAGAGAACAAGAACCAATTTGCATCCAAACTGAATGATTATTCAAACAGTTGATATAAATAACAGATAAGCATGGCATATATCCACAGAGCTCATTGAAACATGGAAAAGCTTGTTTATGTTCATATAAACATTGTTTGCACATTGTTTATGTTCCAGAGTGGCCAAACGAGCCCTGAAATATAACGGCACACATGGATACAGCATCTCAGAACAGGAGTACTTATTTAGTATCAATGCCTTCTCTCAATAGTTTTATTAATAAATGACAAAAGTTATCCAAGATCAGCATCTGTAATCAAAGTTTAATAACAATATCTAAAGTTTCAACAACTTTTGACCTTAGGCCTATTGTAATTGCATTACCTCACAACCCATCTTTCTTATTTCGAGAACTAATTTTACTGCCCCGAAAGTTCACATACAAGCCAGCCATTAAAGGTTTAACTGTTTTATGAATCAGTAGTAAAGACACAAATCACATTCACTCATGAATATGTAAGGATGCTGTCGCAGATCCACCACTGTTTGAATGCTGAATATTAAAATAACATGGCTGGCATGGCTGGAGAGATGTCTTTTTGTGTAGCTAAGGATAATACCTGCTCACATACAGTTTTAAAATGTGAACATGGTTCAATTAATTATCAGATCAAAAATGTATGTAAGGCAGGAAGTATGTCAGAAACAAATTTGGTTAGAGAGACTTTAACTATTATTAATTACAAAAATAATGTATACTGTCAAGTACTGTTATGCAGTCATAAATGTATGATATATATTGACAACAGCATTCAAATTTGATAAAGAATGAACTGAGAACACAGGATGGTTTCAAATTAAGTATCAGCTCCATATCTAGTATTAAAGAAAATATTATAAGCTAATGATGTGACCTATTTAAAATGAGGGAAATTATCTAAAAGTCCCACACGAGTACTGAAGACTGACTTCGACATGGCTATGATTATGATTTTGAATGTTTTCATAAATATCACGGTTTGACAGAAGGTAGGGACACAGCTATAAAGCCTCATGTATATATAAAAAAATATCTATTTTCTTCCATCAGGACATATGTTTCTCTAAAAGATATGTATTGCATTACTGTTTATCTAATGCTTAATATATATATCAGTCTACATGAAGGCTTGAGTTACGTTCTTATAACAGGTCATTTTAAGGGTAGTGAATGATGACATGTCATAATTTTTGATAAAATAAAGAGAAAATTAAATTAAATTGAACATTTTTGTTTAGAACATTGTAGTGTTGATTTTGGATTAAATTCAAAATTAAAGTGGAAACGATGCTATTTTTAAGAGTCAAGGTGTAAAAATTGTGGAACTTAACTATTTTATCCCATATTGTATCTGTTATGATTCAGACGAGGAGTGAGGATCTAAATGCAGCTTTTTAATGAAAAAGGTGAACCGTATAACACAAAATAACAAAACAATACAGGGAACAAACAAAACATCCACGAGGGGAAAATAAAGTAGAAACATGAGAAACATCCACGGAGGGCACGGGCAGGAACACAATCAAGGACAACCATAACATACATCTGACGACCAACCACGAATGAACAAACAACAGGGCTTAAATACAGAAGGATGATGATTAAATTACATACAGGTGAAAACAATGACACTGGCAGTGATGAGGGCAGGGGATTATGGGAAGTGTAGTTCGGGACAGGTGACAGGGGAGAAACACTGAGCAGACAATGGGGAATCGTGACAGTATCTCAATCAGTGACTGTTCTGTTAAGCATTATATAACGATACTTAAAGACTTAATGCAAGTTTTAAAAAAAATGGTCAGTCATTTAAACTGAAGGAACCACATTTAGATCATAATATCAGCTGTAAGTCATTCTGTCTATGATTCAAAATAGCAGTCTGCATATAGTGAATATTTGAATAGTCTCAAAAATATTGACTTGACCTGTGAAATGACCCTAAACAGAGAGCTGTAGACTGTTAGCAATGGAAACTCTCATCGGGGGGCCAGTGGCAGTCCAGTCCACATCACAGCTCTACAAACACATCAGTCACATGAGGACAGCACAATTATGGATGCATGGATCTTCTTCATGGTCTTCTTTGTTTTCCCAATCAATAACACAAATAAACGCTTGATGCATGGATTCACTTTATGGATATTTCTAGCAACATTACATTTTTTTGTCAGTTAGATGCTGATATAAATTGTCATATTTCAAATACTTTTAACATCTATAAAAAAAAAATTAAATTGTATTTATACAAAATATATTTCTGGTGCTGCATGCTGATTGATAAGTACAGTGTTCCAAAATACTGTGCTAAAGCACACAATATACTGTAGTAACAATTATGACTGCACAGCACCCATATTGGCTGATCATTATTCTTGTTACATTGCAATATTCAGTCAACTTTAACATATCAGGGACAATATCTGCAGAATATGCATATAAGTAGATGTTTTATTTTGTTTAATAAAATAACGTTTTAATAAATGTGTGTAGCCTTTGGCTAATATATGCATTAAAGGAGACTTATTATGCCACTTTTTACAAGATGTAATATAAGTCTCAGGTGTCCCCAGAATGTGTCTGTGAAGTTTAAGCTCAAAATAACCTACGTATCATTTATTATACAATGTCTCTCTTTGGGTGGAATCAAAAACACGCTGTTTCGTGTGTGTCTCTTTAAATGCAAATGAGCTGCTGCTCCCTGCCCCCCACATAGCTCTCTGGTCTTCATGAATACAATTAGAGACAACAAGCACATTCATAAAGGCGATTTGCATAACATTCACAAAATATAAAGTGCAACACTTACATCTTCAGGATATTCTCAAGGCGAAGACCCCCAGAGATGCGTAGTAGGAACAGTGCACACGCTGTTTTCGTGTGTGTCACTTTAAATGCAAATGAGCTGCTGCTCCCTGCCCCCCACATAGCTCTCTGGTCTTCATGAATACAATTAGAGACAACAAGCACATTCATAAAGGCGATTTGCATAACATTCATAAAATATAAAGTGCAACACTTACATCTTCAGGATATTCTCAAGGCGAAGACCCCCAGAGATGCGTAGTAGGAACAGTGCGCTCCTTCCTGCAAGACAAGTTGGAGGGACAACTGTCCCCCTCCATCTTGAAGGTGTATGTGGCTGCTATATTGGTGCATCACGAAGCAGTGGACGGTAAGTGTTTGGGGAAGCATGATTTGATAATGTTCCTAAGAGGTGCGAGGAGGTTAAATCCGTCCAGGCTGCACCTCGTTCCCTCATGTGCAACTTCTCTGTGGTCCTTCAGGGAGCTCCCTTCAAGCCACTTGATTAAGCTGAGCTAAAGGCGCTCTCTTTGAAGACCGTCCTCCTGACGGCGCTCACCTCCATCAAGAGGGTAGGGGACCTGCAGGTGTTCTCTGTCAGCGAACTGTGCCTAGAGTTCGTTCCGGACTACTCTCACGTTATCCTGAGACCCTGACCGGGCTACGTGCCCAAGGGTCACACGACCCCTTTCAGGGATCAGGTGGTGAACCTGCAATCGCTGCTCCTGGAGGAGGCAGACCCAGCCTTGCTGTGTCCGGTCTATGCTCTTCGCATCTACTTGGATCACACGCAGTTTTAGAAGCTCCGATCAGCTCTTTGTCTGCTTCGGTGTTCAGCGGAAAGGAAGCGCTGTCTCCAAACAGAGGATCGCTCACTGGGTTATCAATGCCATCACCATGGCATACCATGCCCAGCATGTGCCACCCTCTGCTGTCCTGTGAGCCCACTATACCAGGGATGTTGCGACTTCTTGGGCATTGTCCCATGGCACCTCTCTAGCAGACTTTTGTAGAGCTGCAGGCTGGGCAACGCCTAATACCTTTGCAAGGTTTTATAAACTCAAGGTTGAGCCAGTTTCGTGTTTGCAGCGACACTCCTTTTATACCCGTATGTCCAGGGGAGTGGCATGCAAATCCCACACGCCAATTCCCATTGGCCTTTTCTCAAGATCAGTGATGTCTTTTGAAAATTAAGTTCCCCCAGAGACTTCTGTGGTTTCCACCACTGATTTTGTTTTCAACAAAATCCTTGAATCTTTTGGCAGGTCTAATTCAGGTATTTTGTTGCGCAAAATCTTGAGAAGTTAATTTAATGATGAAAGTGGAATGTGTTTTCTGGCAGCCCAATCTGATATTAACTTTGTAATATCATCATCCTCATCTTAACTTTCATCAGTACTCTTGTCTGGACTCTCAGCAAAGCTCTTGTCAACATAGCCTTCATTGCTGCTTAGTGTGCAAACATCTGCTGGCTGAACCATATCTGACTCTGGCATTGTTAAAGCCACTTGCCCAAAATGGCTTATTTCATTATAATAAAGTTTCTCCTCAATTCTCTCTTCAATTTGTAGAGATCCTGACTTCAGCTTTTCCAAATCATTTTCAACTTCTTTCTGAATTTTTCTATGTTTACTCCAGTAACTGGACATTTTACCTGGAGATGAAGTCTTCCAAAGGTACTGTATCTGCAAAGTAAATCAAATGATAGAATTAGCAGAGAAATGTTCAAAATCACATTATGTCAACAATAATTGCTTTAGTATGTTCACTTAATTGTTGCATAAACTTGTTTATTGTAACAATATGCAAATTGTATCATCTGATTTGGTGGTTCCATAGCACATCAATTACTCAAACTGTATACACCATGGTACTGTCAAAATGTAGCTATTGAATTTGTTTTTCATTGATCAAATGCTTCAATAAAAACTATACAAGCCTAGAAGCTGGTCTCCAGAGACTGTTTAATGCTGCTCAGAGCTGGCATTAATCTATTTACACAGCAACTACCAATGCTAAAAATCATAATGTTATGAGATTGATGTTTTAAATATAAAATTATGAATATAGAAATAAAAAATTATAATTATTAAATTAGGGGGCCTGGGTAGCTCAGTGAGTATTGACGCTGACTACCACTCCTGGAGTCGTGAGTTTGAATACAGGGAGTGCTGTGTGAATCTAGCCAGGTCTCCTAAGCAAACAAACTGGCCCGGCTGCTAGGGAGGGTAGAGTCACATGGGGTAACCTCCTCGTGGTAGCAATTAGGGGTTCTCGCTCTCAATGGGGCGCGTGGTAAGTTGTGCGTGGATCGCGAAGAATAGCATGAGCCTCCACTTGCTGTGAGTTTCCATGGTGTCATGCACAGCGAGCCACGTGATAAGATGCCAATCTCAGAAGCGGAGGCAACTGAGACTTATCCTCTGCCACCCAGATGAGTTGGAGGTGAGTAACCACGTCACCATGAGGACCTACTAAGAAGTGGAAATTGGTAATTCCAAATTGGGAGAAAAAGGGGATAAAGAAGAAATAATAATAATTATTATTATTATTTTTATTAAATAAAAAATTATACTTTAAATATAAAACTAAATTATAAAATATATGCTCTATCATCAGTGTTGGGGAGTAACAGAATACATGGAATGGGATATCGTATTTAAAATACAAAATATCTATAACTCTATTCCACTAAAGTTACAATTTAAATCATTGGTAATTAGAATATAGTTATAATCAAGAAGTATTTTGATTACTGAAGGGATTACTTTGCATTTTATTGTCATCTGTTTAATTTAATATTTAGTCCTTTCAGATGGAAAATATTTATACATATAAATGATACGATCTAAAGTGCATTTGAACAGAGGTGAAACACTTTCTAATGATGTGTTACATTCATACGAGCAGACAGAGAAGTAAGATTGAAGTATGTTTGTGAGAAATAAACCTTTTGAAAATTCTCAGCTTTAAGCTAAGCTAAAATACTATTTCTAGCCATTTCACATGCACATGTTACCAGGCACAATCATATTTCCCCTTCTGTTCACTCACTCGACGTTGTGTTGAATGAAGAGACACAAGGGGTATTCCTTGGGAGCCTTGCATACCTCTGAACTTGAGAAAAGGCCAATGAGAAATTGGCAGGTAGAATTTGCATGTTCCGCCCCCGGACATATGGGTTGTGCAACAGCAAGTTGAAGTTTACCACTGTTCTACTCACCTCTGTTGGCAAGAAGCACTGCTGTTGGATCCTATGGCGCGTTTCTAGCGGCGTTCTCTATCTCTGCACGCTGTACAGTCCACACCCCTGGGCACTTCAACAGTGCTTTCTCTGTCTAAAAGAGTGTTTTCCCTCCTAAAAGAGTTTTATTTCTCTAAAAGATTTTTTTTCACTCATAAAAGAGCAATAAACAAGCACGCGTTGAACATCCTTTTCAGGACGCGTCTTTTTAAAAATGCCCTTCCGCCTCTGTGTAGTTCCTAGATGCGGTCGATATCTCTCCAAGACTGATGGCCACAGACGCTGCCTCGTGTGCCTGGGCAGCGATCACACTCCATCCTTAAGGTGAACACCACTTTAGCCGCCCCCCATGTCACCCCTCTTTCCCATGGGATTGAGGATGACCCGGCTGGCGATGAAGGCAACTTGGGGATGAAGACGGGCTCAGTTTTGCTGGATAAATCCCCATGAACCACCCACCCCAGCACTTTCGCTTGCTTCTGTCCGAGCTCGGGATGAGTGCGGCTTGCCTCGCGGCCAACCGGCATTCACCCTTGAGCACCCGGAATTGGATGAGGACATCGCCGCTGCATCGGAGAGCGTCCAGGCATCTGACGCAGAGGACTTATTTGGGCTGCCACCTTCGGGCATACCCACCCAGTCTGAGGCTGACGTGCAGATGGCCAACATGCTTGCCCGGGCTGCCGTGAGCATGGGCTTGGACTGGAAGCTTCCATCTTCCCCAAAGCCTTCACGGCTTGACGACTGGTACCTCAGGTCAGGGCACCTTTCGGGCCTTCAGAGACCCCCCTTTGAGCCGCTTGACTCAGTTGAGCTCAAAGCCCTCTCCCTGAAGATGGCACTCCTGATAGCGCAAGCCTCCATCAAGAGGGTTGGGGACCTGCAAGCATTCTTTGTCAGTGACACCTGCCTGGAGTTCAGTCTGGCAAATACTCACGTTATCCTGAGACCACGACCGGGCTACGTGCCCAAGGTTCCTGTGATCCCATTCAGTGATCAGGTCGTGAACCTGCAAGCGCTGTCCTGGGAGGAGGCAGACCCAGTCCTTTCATTGCTATGTCCGGTACATGCTTTGCATATCTAATTGGACTGCACACAGTGCTTTAGGTGTTCTGAGCAGCATTTTGTCTGCTTTGGCGGATGGTGGAAAGGGAACGGGGTCTCCAAATAGAGGTTAGCTCAATGGGTTGTTGACGCCATTTTTCTGGCCTACCAGACCCAGGCCGTGCCCACCCCCTTGCGGGTTTGGGCACACTCGATGAGAAGTGTCCTCAAGGGCACTGGCCAATGGAACTTCCTTAGCAGACATCTGCAGAGCAGCGGGCTGGGCAACACCCAATGCCTTTGCGAGATTTTACAATCTCAGGGTTGAGTCGGTCTCGTCCCATGTTTTGTCAGGTCCGAGCCGCTAGAACTCGGTAATGCAGAACAACCGGTGTTCCCCTTGCACCCAGTGCCCAGACCCACTACAAGCCACAAGTGTTCTGTACTGGGGTAGGGCTCCACAGGATTAATTCTCTCCTCAGGCAACTCCCAGTGATGTATTTTTCGCAGTACGGTCCCCCTGTCGGCGGACCCGCGTCTCCCTTGGGCAGTCCCACTGACCCCGGTCGCAGTGTTTGTAGAGCTCCTCCATCATCAGGCAGGACCTACCACTGTGACGCTCCCACGTGTGGCTTCACAACCCACGTGGTGTATTAGCCACATGTCACCGCCCCTAGTGTGGGCAGGATTTGGCCACCACAGGGTCTTTTCCCCTGAAAGAATAGGATCAGGAAAGACCACTTTCCCCGACACATTTCATAGCGTTAAGATTTGAGAGACATAGAGAGAGAAAAGTCCGTGGCTGCTGGGCTTGCTCCCATGCTAGTCATGTAGCACCTGTTCCCCCCTCAGTGGTGCTAGGAACCTAAGGTCTGTGTATGACAGACGTACACAGGAGGGAGGGTTACGTGTGGCCGATACAGCTGCTTCTAGCATGCAGCAGCCTGCTTGCACCTGTGTCAGCAGTTCACGTAACACTGTCTACAGCATGGCGCTTTTGAATGGGATACCTTGTGTCACTTAATTCAACACAACGTCGAGTGAGTGACAGAAGGGGAATGTCATGGTTACTGTTGTAACCTCTGTTCCCTGAGGGAGGAACGAGACGTTGTGTCCCTGCTGCCACGATACTAGACCTACCACTGTAAATGGCCGTACAGGCCTTATTCTCGGCACCTCAGTGCAAAAACCTGACTGACAGATGCACGCCCGCTTCCCTTTATATCCGTATGTCCGGGGGCAGGACATGCAAATTCTGTCTGCCAATTTATCATTAGCCTTTTCTCAAGTTCAGAGGTACATGAGGCTCCAAAGGAAGACCCCATTCCCTCCCTCAGGGAATGTTTTACTACAGTAACCGTGACGTTTTATCAAGAAAATTCACGTTGGATCATAATTTCTTTTTCCTAGTTAGACCTTTGATATTAGGGCAAAAATCGTATTCTTGATGATCATTTTTGTATTGTTTTCCTGTAAAAATATTGAAAATTCCTTAAAACAAGGTAGATTTGATTTATCTTGTTTTAGAAACAACACTGCATAAGATATTTAGGTTTTTCAGAGGATGTATTTTTAACATGTGCATTTTGTCTTACTGTACTGGCAGAGTTTTTATAGTCAAAACAAGTGAAAAAATTTACCAGTGCTGAAGAAGTAATCCAAAGTATTTACAATACGTTACTGTAAAGCAGTTCAATGGAAAGGAGGTGGCGAGAACCGGCCTCGATTTATAAACAATATTTTAATGATTAACTTAAACAAAAGACAAACACACACACATGATGGACAGCTGGCCATAAACGATCTCTCTCTTTTCGCACCACCATCCGCAATCTGCCTTTATCCCTCTCGGAGGCTTAATTAGCCTGATAAGGGACTGGATGTGTATAATCACGACCTAGCCCCGCCCTCCGCCCTGTCACAGTTACTGACCTTGAGTAATCTAACGAAATAAATTACAAATTACATTTTACAGCATGTATTCTGTAATGTGTAGTAGAATACATTTCGAAAGTAACCCTCCCAAGCCTGCCTGTTTCAACCCCTAACACAACACTTTTTGGGCAGTTTCAGCTCAATTTGACAGCAGACAGCAGCTCTTTTCTGGGAAAAATAAGAACCAGGAAAGGGCAGGGCAGATCGTTTATTTGTAAACAGTAACTTCATCTATAGGAAGAGTGGAACTGATGTTTTCTGAAATCGCGCCTTTTATGTCAATTTAGATAGTGCCTCATAAAGGGTTAAGGGCGTATATAAGTGTTGCATAGACATTTTTCCCAGATCGTTCTCCTGATCTGGTAGCAACTCTTACACGGCCCGTACTGAGTCGCGACCCGGTGGTTTGGGACCTCTGCTCTAAGGGGCTTGCACACTTTTGCTTCACTATGATCAAGGACTGAGTACATCAAAAGATTATGGTCTCCTTCCAATTTTATATCATGAGGGATGCCAGTGGTTTGCAAAATCCCTTCAAGATCTATAAAAAAGCCCTGATCATCAACGTTAGGTGCATAAATATTTGCCAAAACAAGACTTTGTCCCTCAATTTCAGCTAAAACAATAATGACTCCTAATTTATCTTTACTCTTTTTGAGCCATTTGAATCGTAGATGTTTACTTATCAGTGTAAAGCTCTTACTCGAGCCAACACTATAAAAATTTACCCACCCTAATTCCAAAAATTACCCACCTATTTTTAATTCCAATATTTTGTATGGATAGAATGTTAATACATTAAAAAAAATCTTTAGCCTATTTTTAATGTTCACGCATTTCAATTTCATAACAAAATTCCATCAAATTTAATCATGTAATGTTTAACAAAATTCATTGTATTTTCTGACTTTTTTGCCATTGACACGGAAGTGCCAGCTTTAGTCAAGTCAAGTGGTTTTTATTGTCGTTTCAACCATATACAGTTAGTACAGTACACAGCAAAACGAGACAACGTTCCTCCAGGACCATGGTGCTGCATAAAAACAACAAAGGACCAACACAGGACCACATGAGACAACACAACGAAATAAAATACCTATATAAAATACCTATATATACCTATATAAAGTGCACGTGCAAACATGTGCAAAGTACGGGACAGTACAACAAATTACTGACAATGGACAGGACAATAGACACAGTGCAGCGCCGACCAGTACTCAGTAGTGCAAAAGATGACAGTTTCTAAAAATGTAAACATAACATACTATGAGATAGTGTTCTATGCACATAGCAGTTATTGAGGTAGCAGACAGTTATAAAGTGACAGTAATTAAAGTGCAACTCAGGACACGTGTGTGTGTGTGTGTGTGTGTGTGTGTGTGTCAAACCAGTCTCTGAGTATTGAGGAGTCTGATGGCTTGGGGAAGAAGCTGTTACACAGTCTGGCCGTGAGGGCCCGAATGCTTCGGTACCTCTTGCCAGACGGCAGGAGGGTAAAGAGTTTGTGTGAGGGTGTGTGGGGTTGTCCACAATGCTGGTTGCTTTGTGGATACAGTGTTTTTTGTAAATGTCTTTGATGGAGGGAAGAGAGACCCCAATGATCATCTCAGCTGTCCTCACTATCCTCTGCAGGGCTTTGCGTTCCGAAACGGTGCAAGTCCCAAACCAGGCAGTGATGCAGCTGCTCAGGATGCTCTCAATAGTCCCTCTATAGAATGTAGTGAGGATGGGGGGTGGGAGATGTGCTTTCGTCAGCCTTCGAAGAAAGTAGAGACGCTGCTGGGCTTTCTTGGTGATAGAGCCGGTGTTGAGGGCTTTACAAGTCACATAGAGGTTAAAATCATAGGCGGAAATCGCGGGGGGATCGGGGGGTCATGACTATAGGCAACTCCCAGATCGGGGGGTCAATAAATAATTGTTTAAGAAATAAAATAATACAAATGCAAACGGGGCAACAACAAAAAACTCCTTGGTGTCCCCTTCAAAAATTGCTCTTGAGAATTGTTATGTTTATTGTCCCCCCCAACATTTTGATGAAATTTTCGCCCCTGGTTAAAATGTGAGATCTGATGAACTGAGTTGTAAAATATCAATCATGATCTATTTTATCCATTAAATAAGTTTAGATTTCCATGATATGTAGTATATTTGATGTTGTTTCGATATTAGTCAATATTTCCACTTCAAATTTACAATGCATGGCAAGCGCAACTCTGATGAAACAGGTGTTCCACTTAATAGTTGGGGAATGTACATTCAAAAGTGAACTTAAGTTATTGACGTTTCTAGCTGAGAGCGACAGAACGCATATGGCGATTGGCAATCTCTTTTGCGCACACACATATAGCACGTGCACAGAGAGCGAGTGGGGGAGCGAGAGAGATTGTGTAAAAAAAACATAATATAAAAGAATGTGCGCTCTGCCAGTCTCAGCCAGAATGATCACATGAGGACACATAAAAACTGATACGCAGTATAAAATACACAGACCTGTAGAGAGTGCATCAATATGAAGACCGAGCCAAATTCCAGAAATTTTTTGCCAATTTTGAAATGCCGGCTGGATGCTTTTACAGGTCACAAAAAGAGGACATGTCCAGGAAAAATAGTACGTATAGTCACACTTTTGGTATTTACCTTTTGGAATAGTTCACCCAAAAATGCTAATTTTCTCATCATAAACTCACCCTTAAGCTGACTCAAACTAGTATGACTTTCTTCTGCTGAACATAAAGATAATGAATCCATGTCTTCTGAAATGATACAATCAGTTTTAGATGAGAAACAGGCCAACAAATCATTATTAAGCCCAGGAGAATGCAATGTCAAGGTTTAGAGTAAAAAAGGAATTACATTTTGGTTTTCCAGCTAGTAATAGTTCCTAAAATATTAGTTGCTTCCACGCATTTTGCAGTTCTGGTGCACACTTTTTGTTAAACTCAGAAGAAGATTAAAACATAGAGCGGGGGACAGGCCAAAAGGAATTCTCATAATGAAAGACGATGAGAAAAGCACATAAATGTAAAGTTACTGGATTTTTGCTAATAAATTATGCCTACAATATAACATTATATATTATATATTATATATTTTAGTAACATTTAGTAACATTATATATTACATGTTGTACATTATATATACAACATTATAAACGTTGACATCAGCAATTCATTGTAAAAGTCATTGTTTACACACGCATGTTAATGAGAGACACAAAAGGCAACAATTTCATGGAATGACCCTTTTCTACTTTTCATTTATTCCCTTTTGGGCAAAAATGCTCTGGCACTGCCCTCTGATGGTGAAGAGACACATTACAACAAGGATGTTCCATAGGCGAATGGATGCCTCTTGAAATGTGTTATTGAAAAATAACATAAAATAAACATTTTATAAATGGCCATATATGTTTATTTATGTAAAGTACTGTGCAAAAGTTTTAGGCACTTGTGAAAAGTGTTGCATAGTGAGGATTTCTTACAAAAATTGCCATAAATAGTTTTAATTTATCAATTAACATCATACGAAGTCCAGTAAACTTTAAAAAAAGCTGAATCAATATTTGGTGTGACCACCTTTGCTTTTAAAATAGCACCAATTCTCCTAGGTACACCTGGACACAGTTTTTCTTGGTTGTTGGCAGATAGGATGTTTCAAGCGTCTTTGAGAATTTGCCACAGTTCTTCTATCTATTTAGGCTGTTTCAATTGCTTCTGTCTTTTTGTGTACTCTCAGACTGACTTGATATTCTGTGGGGGCCATGACATCTGTTGCAGGGCTCCCTGTTCTTCTATTCTATTTTATTTGCAACAGGAAGGTTTGGGAGTGTAACATATATATTTCTCATTGACACACTAAAGCTGAAGATATAAAAAAAACTTTTTGTCAAACATATGCCTACAACTTTTGAACAGTACTGTTTGTGGCCTGGCACTATTCTCATTACTATAGGCCTACATGAAATAAAGAAACCCACAATTATTTTTCAGTTAACTTGCGAAAGAGTCAGGGAGGATATCTGATTTACATGACTTGACTCGAGTCTGACTGAGCCGCAAATTTAAGGACTTGTGACTTGCTTGACTAAATTAAGAAAATGACTTGACTTGACTTTGACTTGAGAACCAGCAACTCGAGACTTGACTTGACTTCGACTGCATGACTCGACAATGACTTGAACGTTTTTTATTATTTTCAATAATTTATTATAAACAATAATGAAATGCGTTAAAAAAATATTGCTCACAAAGTGCCAAAATGACAGATGATTGACGAGTTCCCAAAATAATCTCCTTTGGATATAAAGATTTTGAATTGGACCATGTGAATAAGAAATGGATGAAAATATTCAACGCAAAAATATCCGATACAACCACCACAACCTCGAATTTCGTCAGACATTTCAAAAACCACAAGGAAAGGTAAGTAAATCATTTCATTATACAGAAAGATTCATATGTAAGATTACTGTTCAAATGTTTGAGGGTTGTCAGTAATTAAAATGATTCACGATTAATCTCGTGTTTTGTAGCGTAACAAGTTTGAAATGACCCGACATTGACTCTAAATATGTGTGCCTTTTCTAAACCTTCTCAACAGTCAACAACATACCATAACCATTTGTTGGCAATATAAAAACCTAACAGGTAGATTTGCAGTCACAACACTATTTAAAACGTGTCGAAAAATATACAGAATGACTCGTGACGAAATTCAACTGCTCTTATAGTGATTGTGACTCTTGAATGCAATACCTTTATGACTATATTATATAAATGTATCTCTGAAGGGAACTGACTGTCTTCAGAAAAGTTTCGATGGCATTTTCTTTTCATCTTACCTCCGTATACTGCAGGGCTCAGGAACCTTTTTTGGTTGATGCATTTTTTCAAAGTATCCAATTATAGGGTGAATATTTGTCTTGATTGATTTTGCTTTAAAAATTTAATTAAAAAATGTAAACAAGAAAAACTTTAACAAAAGACATTTCTAAATTCAAATTGCACTTTAAACGAAACAAAAAAAGCAATTAAAATAACGAAGTGATTAAAGAATCTTATATATAACCGCCTCCCCATATACAAACATTTACCGTCACCAATAGCCCCATTTGCCATCACGCAAGTATCAGTATGCAGTAACAGGTGCAAATTAAGAACTAAAGACAATTACAAATGTAACGATAATTATAATAATCATTATAATAAAAAAGCCTAATAAATTCCCTTGTGTTCCCAAAAAATGCTGCCAAATGTGTGCTCTTATCGAATGTGTTTGTATTGCGTTTGTTAATACAGTTAATGCTGCCTAAAGAAAATATAAGAGAAGTCAATATTAGGTTCAAGGTGAACAAGTCTTGTATTACTTTATGATTTAATCACTTTCGTCTTTGTTTCTTTAATACAAAGATATATTACTGAATCTGCAATGTTGCGTTCACAATGTGTCAGAGTGAACTGCTCCATGGAAATAAAGTGAAACTCACAGCACCTCACGAGATGATCGGAGATCATGTGCAGCATTCTCATAGATTACATTATTCTTCCAAACAGTTTTCAGTTGAATGAAACAGATAAAAAAGGACCAATAACGCTTTACATGGGCTTGTTCTACGAGACAGGGTCCCGTTGCACGCCTCTGAACAAACAGTAAATCAGACACGAGCACTGACGGCTTTTCTTTTGTCTGTTCTTAAAAATATATTAAAGTGTGTTTCTTACAGGTCACCCAACTGTTGTGGGTAGATGAGCAAAATTACTCATGCATGAAATACATTTGAATTAGGAGCTTAACTGGATTGAGCCTCATCGCATTTTGCGGTTGGATGGTGATATATCACACCCTGTTTGCACATAAAAAATAACAAACATTCATAAAATTGCTCGTAGAAAATGCTCTTAACAGCTAAGATCAATAGTTATTGGGAAACGAGGCTCAGAACTCTTTGAATGTGCATGTCTTGGAGAAGCGCTTTCATTGCTCTCATGAACAGCAGAGCTTACTGCACACATTTCAAATCAGACACGCATCGGCGGCTATTCTTTCATCTGTTCTTCAAAATATAATCACGTTTCATCAAACACGTATGTTTGTTTCAAATTTCTTGTAATATTTCACTCTGAGAAGTCTTACAGGACACTTTCCACAGTGGCTGGTACATCAGCAAAATACTCCGCATGAAGTGTTCATTTCAAACCTTGTTCACTAGGAGTAAGCTGTGTGACAAATTCTGAAGGAAGGAAACCAAAACTGTCATTGACATCAAGTTTTGCAATCTCACCCACACTTTCTGTTGGAAAATGATCTCTAAAAAGTTTTAAACGTTCATGTGGCGAGCCACTTGATATCTAATAAAGAGCCACTTGTGGCTCATGAGCCGGTTCCCGACCCCTGGTATGCCTAATAAAGTGTTGTTTACAAGTGCAGAGCTGCTTTGTGTACAGGCGTTACCAGGGTAACAGCTATATTTCTGCTGCATAAGTGCCACCTACTGTCAGAGGGCGAATTAGCATTTTCATTCAGCCCATCTGCAGTTTTTGTTAAATCAATGTGAAAATCTGACTGCATTTTTTCACAGCATCCGCGCAATGTTATACATTTTAACCGGTTAATTCTAAAAATCTAATCAATTCAGATAATAAGGTATCTAGAAGTATTCACAGTAACTGCTCATGATAAGAATATTGTGCATGTTAAAGCAATTTACTAATATATATATATATATATATATACTTTACTGTTATACAGTTCATATAAAAAATTAATGTAAATATATGTACACTCACCTAAAGGATTATTAGGAACACCTGTTCAATTTCTCATTAATGCAATTATCTAATCAACCAATCACATGGCAGTTGCTTCAATGCATTTAGGGGTGTGGTCCTGGTCAAGACAATCTCCTGAACTCCACACTGAATGTCAGAATGGGAAAGAAAGGTGATTTAAGCAATTTTGAGCGTGGCATGGTTGTTGGTGCCAGACGGGCCGGTCTGAGTATTTCACAATCTGCTCAGTTACTGGGATTTTCACGCACAACCATTTCTAGGGTTTACAAAGAATGGTGTGAAAAGGGAAAAACATCCAGTATGCGGCAGTCCTGTGGGCGAAAATGCCTTGTTGATGCTAGAGGTCAGAGGAGAATGGGCTGACTGATTCAAGCTGATAGAAGAGCAACTTTGCCTGAAATGACCACTCGTTACAACCGAGGTATGCAGCAAAGCATTTGTGAAGCCACAACACGCGCAACCTTGAGGCGGATGGGCTACAACAGCAGAAGACCCCACCGGGTACCACTCATCTCCACTACAAATAGGAAAAAGAGGCTACAATTTGCAAGAGCTCACCAAAATTGGACATTTGAAAACTGGAAAAATGTTGCCTGGTCTGATGAGTCTCGATTTCTGTTGAGACATTCAGATGGTAGAGTCAGAATTTGGCGTAAACAGAATGAGAACATGGATCCATCATGCCTTGTTACCACTGTGCAGGCTGGTGGTGGTGGTTTAATGGTGTGGGGGATGTTTTCTTGGCACACTTTAAGCCCCTTAGTGCCAATTGGGCATCGTTTAAATGCCACGGCCTACCTGAGCATTGTTTCTGACCATGTCCATCCCTTTATGGCCACCATGTACCCATCCTCTGATGGCTACTTATAGCAGGATAATGCACCATGTCACAAAGCTCGAATCATTTCAAATTGGTTTCTTGAACATGACAATGAGTTCACTGTACTAAAATGGCCCCCACAGTCACCAGATCTCAACCCAATACAGCATCTTTGGGATGTGGTGGAACGGAGCTGCGTGCCCTGGATGTGCATCCCACAAATCTCCATCAACTGCAAGATGCTATCCTATCAATATGGGCCAACATTTCTAAAGAATGCTTTCAGCACCTTGTTGAATCAATGCCACATAGAATTAAGGCAGTTCTGAAGGCGAAAGGGGGTCAAACACAGTATTGGTATGGTGTTCTAATAACCTTTAGGTGAGTGTATATAAGTTTGTGTATAACATCTTTTCAGAGCAAAAATAAATATTTTGCCTCCTCTCTGGCACTCTCCCAGAATGTGGCGCCCTAGATGACCACCTAGTTCATCTAAGCCTAGATAAAGCCCTGTGGAAGAGTGAATTGAGGGTAAGAGGGAGTACTGTTACATTGGTGGTCCTGAAGTCCAGAGTCAAAGCCGTGAATTTAATGCGGGGAGCTATCGGCAGCCAGTGGAGTGAAATCAAGAGTGGGGTGATGTGAGCCCTCTTTGGTTGATTGAAGACCAGATGTGCTGCAACGTTCTGGACCATCTTCAGTGGCTACCCATGTAATCTCTTCGTTAAGGGTTTGCATGCTGTGTGTTAGGGGTCAATGACCCCCCACACACTGAGAGTGATATTTGTACCAAAATCATGATTTGTTTTAACAAATGTTATCACTAACTTAAAGTTATGAAATGTGTGTGTGTGTGTGTGTGTGTGTGTGTGTGTGTGTGTGTGTGTGTGTGTGTGTGTGTGTGTGTGTATGTGTTGCATGTTTTTTTTAAAATAATTTTTAACCTTATTTATCTCTAAATTACTAAGCAACACCATTAATATTTACACTGTAAAATCAAATTAGTTGACCTTACTTACATTTCTCAAGGCAATCAGTTTGCATGCTTTTTCTAAGTAAGCATACTTATTTGGCTCAAGTAAACAGAATGTAATTTTTTAAGTAACATTTACTAGTTACAAGTAAGCTTAACTCATCTATGATGAGTTAGAGTATCATTGTTTTGATTCAATAATTTAAATTTGGTTATAACATGTCTTATACCGTATAAGATAAATTATGTCTAGACGCTAGGTTAGCCATATGGCACACTGGACTCTACTCAGTACATTATAAAAAAAATGGCTTAAACTTAACAGGCTCCGAGATCACCAGAGGTAACACTAATCACCCTCATGGTGACTTCACAGATATCTCAATTATCAACCAGCTACAACAAAACAAATACAATAGCCATAGAATTAAAGTTAAATAAATGTTTTAATAAAAAAATATTATTTTACTACATAAGTGCCCTTGTATTGACCAAATAAACATAATTTATTCAAGAGCAAGGGTTTATGGGTATTGCAATTTTGAGTTAGTACTCAAAGCCAAAGTTTAAAGAACTTATGTATTTGAGATATGATTCCAAAATGTGACATTTCAAGTAATGTTTAATTAGGACTACTTTAATGTTTTTATTAATGACACCTTTAGGATTTAGAGAGTAACAGTAACTTAATTAAAACTAGTAAGAATAGTAAAAACCTAAGATTAAGTTGAGTAAACTTTTTTTTATCATTTGAGACTACTATTAGTATTTACAGTGTATATACAATAAGAAAATGTTATGTTTAATTCAATTTTACACTATAAAGGTGCAGTATGTAAGATTCAGAAACCCTTGTTATTAATGACACCTGTGCCATTAAGTGAACTGTAGCCAGCTAACTGTTGCTCGTGCACACACTCCATAGGGACACGAGCGAGCAGCGACTAAAACAATGACGTAACGTACCAAGGGGCTGAGAGTGATTCACCGACATCATGCTGACAGATGAGGTAGTATAATTACAATTACACAGTTATGATTGTTTTACTACAAACTTTGAGACTGTTTAATATATTTGACTCTAAAGTGCTGGAACAGGTGTGGATATAAGTCTGACTATGCAAGACTGTAGTTTGAAGTAATCACTTTTCTTTGCATGATGCATTGACTGCTTTTATTATATAGCCTATGTCAGCGTTAGCCCGCTAACCAGCTTTATCAATAGCTGTTAGCTAAATTTGGTGGATGATGACAGTAGCTGTTAATAAAATATACTGTACAGTACATTATAAATATTTTGACTCAATTCAGTATTGATGTGATTCCATCACAACTGTCATTTTGATATATCGATGCACTATTGTTTTATAATAATAGATTATATATAATTTCTGTATAACCAAGTTACGTTACACTAATGAATGAGTCTTTTTGCATTATCTTGAACATTGTCTAGCATTCATTTCATGTATTATTGTAGTTTAACTTGCTGAATTATTACAGATTAACATTGACATTAACCTGAATTTTAGCATAAAGAGAAGATTGTTGAAATCATTTGAAAGTTACGGGTAGCTTGTAATTTGTCAGCATTAGCAGGCATAATTTTACTAAATTGTATTCAGGGACATATTGTCATGCAGTGAGGGCAGGTTACTGCCATCTGTTGAAGAAAAGAAGAAAAAAAAATACTTTAGACATGAAATTACAACATATAACCAGCAGATGGCTGCAGAGGTCAACTCATTTGCCTGATTTTAGCGAACTATTTTTTGATTTCAGATCTTATCTGAATGAATTAGATATATGTTTAGACATTATCAAAGACATTAAAAATCATTACTTTTGTGAAATTCTAGCTTTTATTTTAGGTGTTTTGAAATGTGTCAGTTTTTTGTGAGGGTTAGGTTTAGGGGATAGAATCTAGAGTTTGTACAGTATAAAAATCATTATGTCTATGGAAAGTCCTCATAATGATAGGTAGACCAACATGTCTACCTGTGTGTGTGTGTGTGTGTGTGTGTGTGTGTGTATGTGTGAGCGTGTATTTATCACTTTGTGGGGACCAAATGTCCCCATAAGGATAGTAAAACCCGAAATTTTTGACCTTGTGGGGACATTTTGTCGGTCCCCATGAGGAAAACAGCTTATAAATCATACTAAATTATGTTTTTTGAAAATGTAAAAATGCAGAAAGTTTTCTGTGAGGGTTAGGTTTAGGGGTAGGGTTAGGTTTAGGGGATAGAATATAAAGTTTGTACAGTATAAAAACCATTATGTCTATGGAAAGTCCCCATAAAACATGGAAACACAACATGTGTGTGTGTGTGTGTGTGTGTGTGTGTGTGTGTGTGTGTGTGTGTGTGTGTGTGTGTGTGTGTGTGTGAGCGTGTATTTATCACTTTGTGGGGACCAAATGTCCCCATAAGGATAGTAAAACCCGAAATTTTTGACCTTGTGGGGACATTTTGTCAGTCCCCATGAGGAAAACAACTTATAAATCATACTAAATTATGTTTTTTGAAAATGTAAAAATGCAGAAAGTTTTCTGTGAGGGTTAGGTTTAGGGGTAGGGTTAGGTTTAGGGGATAGAATATAAAGTTTGTACAGTATAAAACCATTATTTCTATGGAAAGTCCCCATAAAACATGGAAACACAACATGTGTGTGTGTGTGTGTGTGTGTGTGTGTGTGTGTGTGTGTGTGTGTGTGTGTGTGTGTGTGTGTGTGTGTGTGTGTGTGTGTGTGTGGCGTGTATTTATCACTTTGTGGGGACCAAATGTCCCCATAAAGATAGTAAAACCCGAAATGTTTGACCTTGTGGGGACATTTTGTCGGTCCCCATGAGGAAAACAGCTTATAAATCATACTAAATTATGTTTTTTGAAAACGTAAAAATGCAGAAAGTTTTCTGTGAGGGTTAGGTTTAGGGGTAGGGTTAGGTTTAGGGGATAGAATATAAAGTTTGTACAGTATAAAAACCATTATGTCTATGGAAAGTCCCCATAAAACATGGAAACACAACATATGTGTGTGTGTGTGTGTGTGTGTGTGTGTGTGTGTGTGTGTGTGTGTGTGTGTGTGTGTGTGTGTGTGTGTGTGTGTGTGTGTGTGCTCTTTGAATGGTTCTGTGATTGAATTATCAGACTGTGAAGTGAGAGACTGCATAGTTCAATGCTGCCCAACTTAATTTACAGTGGGTTATTATTAAAAAAAATTGTGTGTGGGGGATTGCAGGAGAAGATTACTTTATGACTTTTGTACCATCAAAGTGCTGGCACCCATTAAATTTAACTTGCATTATAAAGACCTAACAGAGTTCAATCATCTTCTAAAAACTTAATTTGTGTTCTGCTGAAGAATGACAGTCATACACATCTGGTATGGCATCAGGGTAAGTGAATGATGAGAGAATTTTCATTTTTGGGTGAACTATTCATTTAAACTTTAATTTAGTTGAGAGAGAGAGGTCTAATATAAATGTTAAATTAAGCTTTTACAAGTACGGTAAAACTTTATAACTTTATAAATTAAAAAACTATTTTAGATGAAATAGTGATAATTTGCAGTCTACCTAATTAATGTTTTACTTCACTGAAATATGCAGTTCTTTTTAGCGTCTGTTTCCATGTTGACTTGTGTATTTTACGCTTTGCTAAGAATGCCTTTCTGAGTTAAAAGTGAACAAGCACAAACTCTGTGTGGAAGTGGGGGCGTGGTGAAGTTGGGAACATAGGTCTGTGTCCCCGACACTCTGTGGGCTGCCACCACTCGAGCCAGAACTTTCAGAATACCTGTGAGTATCAGAGGAAGTACATATCAAGCCTTGGTAGATATTGGCTGTAATCAGACCACTATACACCAATGCTTGGTTCAAGATGAGGCTTTGGGCACAAATAAAAGGGTGTGTGCATGGGGATATTCACAATTATCCTGTAGTGACACTTGAATTCAATTTCTTGCACAAAAGCATAGAGTGGAGGCTGTGGTTAGTTCCCGCCTCACCCATCCACTAATTTTTGGAATCCATTGGCCAGAATGTGAGACGATATTTAAAGGAATATGCATGGATGGATCCTGCAACAAGGTGTTTCAGCGTGTAGTGTGCGGTGCGCTGGCTGGGGAGGCGGAGCCAGGGCCATCTATATCAGCTCCATGTCACGATGACACAAGGAAGGGGGACGACTCGGCTTCCCCAGCCCTTAGAGGATTCCCTGCAGGGGATTTCCCTCTGGAGCAGATGCGAGACGAAACCCTTAGGTACACCTTTGACCAAGTGAAAGTAAATGATGATCAGGGTCTTCAGCCAGACATTGCACTCTATCCAGTGATGCAGGACGCTCAGACAAAAGAAGATACAACCCATTTGTTCATACAGAAGAGCCGTCAGGAAATGCTATTCCTCGAACCCCTGTTATTTGCAGTCTGAGAGGACCCACAAGCCTCCACAGGTTTTCCCTATTCGAGTTGCTGTATGGGCGTCGGCTGTGTGGCGTGCTTAATGTCATGCGGGAAGCTTGGGAGGAGAGAGCTTCAAACAGCAAAAAATTCAGTACGTTCTTGATCTTAGAGCAAAACTCCACACTTTGGGTCAACTAGCACAGGAGAATTTGCTCCAAGCTCAGTAACGTCATAGCTGACTGTTTGACAGTGGCATCGACTATGGAAATTCTCATAGGGAGATAAAGTGCTTGTATTACTCCCAACATCAAGCTCCAAATTACTTACCAAGTGGAAAGGGCCCTTTGAGGTTACACGACAAGTAGGAGATCTGGATTATGAGGTAAATCGAACAGATAGAGGTGATGCACATCAAATATTCCATCTCAACCTCCTGAAATAATGTAGGGAGGCAGTCCCTGTGACATTGGAAACAGTAGTTCCGGAGAGGGCGGAGCTGGGCCGGAGGTGAACGTAAAAGTCACTCATGTCACCCCGGTCACTTGCAGGGACCACCAAGTCTCAGATGCTGCCAAGATGCAGAAAGAATTTACAGAAATTTGTTAGCCTCTGCCACAGCGGCATATGCAGCATCTGAGTGCTGTTCTGAGATCATGATCACGAGTTGATAAGATTGCAGTGAATGCAACCTGCCAAAGACCAAAAAGGAGGTGTGACAGTTCCTGGGGCTGGCTGGCTATTATAGAAGGTTTGTGCGGCAGCAGTAGGAACGCCCACCAGCGTCACAGATCGGCAAGTTTAGGGACACCTAGCAACAATGCCGTGTCCCTAAAAGTGAACGTGCATATCACAGCTGGCCGGAAGGAAAGTTTTATAGCTAAAAAGTTTTAAATATTGATCCATTTCTTACACACATAGCATTTCGCACCACAAGACATTATTTAATCCACTGGAGTCATATGGATTACTTTTATGATGGCAATAAATTATTTTTGGAGCTTCAAGATTATTCTAAAAATCTTCCTCAGAAGAAATAAATTCATACATATCTGGGGTGACATGTGGTCAATTATGAGATAATTATTATTTTTGGGTGAACTAATCCTTTAAGCATGTGCAATGGAATCAACAACCTGCTAAGAAAGTCTTTGCCAGGAGACAGCCAAACCTTTTGCGTGGCCTCCTAAACAGACAAAGAGCTGATCTGACAACCTGAACTGACTTATGTTCAACATGCATTCGCAATGCCATCACTGGACTGGCATGTGCAGTCTCTTAGCCTCATCTGGCTCAAACAGAGGAGCGGAGAGCTTGCAAGGTGAAAACCAGAGCCCTGAAGGGAGTGGCTAATATCTTGGACACATAAACTTCTTTAGGCCTAAGGACTGTCTTCAGCAAGCCCAGTCTATTCTCTTAAGCAAGAGCTTTGACCGACAAGGCCTGAAGGTCCATAACACATTTAATTGAATTCAAAGCAAGTAGCAGTACAGTCTTCAGAGAGAGTATGCATAAGTCTACCGCATCCCAAACAATTGACCCATAAGTGCATTTAACACCAGCGCAAGTCCCAGACTGGGATGGTAGTGGGGCGAGAGGGCCTCAGCCGTCTAGCTCCCCTTAAGACCTTACTGACCAAAATCCACTAATCCGCTATAGCGGAGCATCGTCTGCAAAGGGCAATGCGCTGGGTCCATGCCTTGGGAGGAACACCAGCAGAGCTTGAGCCATGGATTACCAAAGGCGTCAGTATGTCATCTCCAGGGAGGCAAACAGATCAAACTCAGCTTCCCTGAATACCTACCAAATCTTGTCTGAGGATGAATTCTTCATTCCCCTGATCTTCAGTCAAGCAGGTTAGTTCGACAGCCTCTTCCTGCTGAAGTTGACCCTGTGCTGGTGCCTGATTTTCCATCACCTAACGTGACTCCCTCTGCTAGTGTTCCAACATCTTCCCTAAGTGTGTCCATGTCAAATACTGCTGGAACACTGGATGGAGGTGCTGTTCTTGGGGTAGTTTTTGACATGATTAAGCACATTCAGGTAGTTCCTCCTTTTATAGGAGTCAGAAGTGGACTCCTATTTCACCACGTTTAAGCGGGTTGCTTCAACTCTGTGGTGGCCGAAGGAGATGTGGGCTCTACTCCTCCAGTCTAAGCTAGTTTGGAAAGTCGCAGGAGGTATGTACTTCACTTCCTGTTGAACAAAGTCTTGACTATGAAGTTGTTAAAACCACTGTTCTCACGAGTTTGTGCCGGTGGCTTATCGACAGAAATACAGTTCCTCTTTCCACAAAAACTTTATCTAGACTTGTGTGTACCAGTTCTTTATACGAGTTGGTACACATTTGTACCACGGTTCATCTGATTCTGAAGTCTAAATGGACAGAGCAGCGCGAGCTCAAAGCAGGTTACTCGCAGACCGGGCTCGAGCTCTTTAACCCACACCGCTGATCATAACAGCGATGCGAGTACCAGTGAGAAGCATGGTGCGAGACGTGGAAACTATTTGAATTCGACACAGAATTTGACAACACCATCCTTGAATTTACTATAGTAACACAAACTTTTCTTTAGGCAGAAATAGATTCATAATATATATGATCATATCAATATCTGCTTTATTAAATTTCTAATAGGCTACATTAGGGGAGTGAGGGAATATATTCATTTTTGTACACTGTACAACTTATAATTTTATAATGCCAGTTTGTTTTATAGAAATCATGTTACAGCTAACCATGGTAGTGAAGATCCATGTTTCCATGTACTTAACATGGAACTGTTAAAACATATATATATATATAGGTACCATGAAAGTTGGTCGGCTTTTAGCGGCGTTCATCTCCATAGTAACTTGCACTACATGGCTTACCTCCTCCATAGCAGGTTTTGTTCTGGGTAACAGATCGCTAACAGATGCTGAACCAATCAGCTGTGTGTAAAATGGCAACTCTGACACAATCAAGTCACTCCCCTGTGTCACTTAAAGCACACTTTACAAAGAAAATCTTAGAAATCCAAAAAATCAACCCTTCATGATTAATTATTTGAGAATCATTGTAGATTTTCAGCAGATAGTGTTGTATTTTAATTAAAATGTAATTGCTTTTCATTTACCCTCTTTAGCAATAGCAAAATAATATATATATATATATATATATTTTCTTTAAATATAAACATAATATATTAGGCTATCTATAAAAATAATTGTTTTTAAAAGCTCAAGATAGCAAAGGAAATGGGTGAATGCCACCCAAACCCCTCTTTCTTTTATGGACTCAAGATGAACATACAGTATTTTACTTGAAGTTATAATAATATAAGCAATAAGCAATATAAGCAGTACACAAAATACGTCTTTTTATAAAAATAAAAAATACATCTTATTATTGCATACTAATTATTTGCATACAGTAGTCTAAGTGCTCACTTTAATTAAATTAAATTAATTAATTAATTAATTAATCAATAGTAGCCATTTTATGCTTTTTATTTTGCATTTATTTATTTTTTACCAAAGACAATGTACAAATTGTACATCAAGAAAGAGAAATAAAAAACACCATGTTATTTTGAATAACTATATCAAATAATCATTCACAACATAAATAACATGTGTAATTCATTAATTTACATGTTAGATTTTATTTTTAAATAAAGTGGGAAAATGTTAAGGCATCACCTCCTTTTTTCAAATATCAAGAATATGAAGGAAACAATCAATCTAAATTAATTTATAATATTTTTAAGCAAATCCCATTTATGTTAACATCCCAGACTTTTAGTATTAATTATCAATTTTATTTGGTATTTTTTTGAATCGTTTTTCTCCATCTTTGAAATTGTGGGGGTTCTGGTTGAAGCCAATTTTTTGTAATCTGCTTCAAAGCTGCTATTCTGATTACCCTAAATATATTTTGTTCAGTTTTATTTCTTAAGAACAATAAGGCATTTTACACAAAATACTGGATGTATTTCTATTATGCAGTTATATAATTAATTAACCTGTCTAATCACTTAATTCCAATAAGTTGTCAATTTAGAGCACACGTATATAATTGCCTTTTTTTTCTCCACAATTTCTCCAACAATCCCCTTTTACAATGCTTTTGTATTTACTTTGAATAACAGGTTTTATACAAAATCTCATTTGTATCTTCCAAGCAGATTCCCTCCAAACACTGGATTGAGTAGTATAGAACGTATCATTTCTTCCCAGTCTTGCTGAACTACTTTTTTTTTTTTTTTTATTCATCCTCCCACCTACATATAATTTTATTCAGAGTGTCCTGTATATCTCTTTCAAGTATACTTTTAAAAATGCCTATCATTTTTATTGGATTAGTTGTATTGTATGTATCAATTATATAATTTATTAATGGATGCATCTCCTTTTTTTATTTCTTTTACTTTAACTTCTGTTAATAAATATATTCTTACCTGTAAATAATTAAATAAATGTGAATTTGGAAGATCATACTTTTTTGCTAGGTTTGAAAAGGGATCAGTTCCTTTACCAGTGATCAGTTGGTGATATCTTTTCAGACCTCTATCCGCCCAAAACCTATTTGGCATGAAATCAGGATCTTTAGCGATTTCTTGTAAAATAATTATATCTTTCTTAATGTACTATTTTTCATCTTTTTTTAACCAAATTCTAAAAGTACTATTAAAATAAATATTATTTATTGATTTAAATTAGTTGCTTTGATTGTGTTAGAACCGGGATTTTAAAAGATTCACCCGTTTGATAAGTTTCCATCTTCCTCCATTTCACTTAAGATTCTTTATTCATCCAAATCAATATAGGCTGAATTTGGGCAGCTTTATAATAATTATAATAAAGGTAAATGAGGGACGAATGGGAGGAGTTTGCCATAACTTTTTATTAGCACTTATTCTGCAAGTGAACTTTATCATTTTATTTGACTTGCAATGTAGAGGACATCTTCTAATATGCCTCTACTGCTGCTAGAGAGAAAAAAAGAAAAAAAACATATCTCTCTCCTTCTACCCCTGTGAGCGAGTTTGATCAATTTATCTAATATGTGTGGCAGGACGGAGGGCGGGGCCAGGTCGTGATCCTACACACCCGGTCCCGTATTAGGCTAATTATGCCTCCGTGAGGTTTAAAGGCTGACTGCAGAGGGCCGTGCGGGAGAGAGAGATCGTTAGCGGACATGTCCGTCATGTGTGTTTGTGTTGTCTTAAGTTTTCCTTTAAACTATGATTTATATCGTCAAGCCGGTTCTCGCCTCCTCCTTGCCCATCCTTTAACTGTTTTACATCTCCTGCTGCTTACGTGCTGTTTAGGGTGTAGAACGGAACGTTTTCACTCGATGATCATGCGCTACACGGACGTGTTTAGCCATTGCGCACCCTATATGTTAACATCAGCGCCTTCCGCAGGACGCGTGTTTATCTATTCAGTATAAATCAGTGGTTTACATATGCCCTCCCGTGAACGTCGACGGGAAAATACCGCTTGTTGGTGCAACATAGTGCTTTTAGGGTGATTCAGAGATGTTAAATAATGTTTTTGACTTGGATAAAACCAGTTAAAGCTCATTTTTAAGGTGAACATATTGTGTTCATTTTACACCATAAAAAATATTTTGGTTCTCAATTTATTTTGGTCAAGCCCTGTTTTTAAACTTTTGCACCATCCTGTTTAAAATCAAGTTGTTTTTCTTTTTTTAACAAGCTTTGAAAAATGCTCAAAAACATTACCAGCATTCTTGCAGCATTATCATTATGACGAATAAGGAAAAAAACTTTATTAAAAAAATAAGATGAAAAGCTGAAATTCTTTAAAAGAAAAAATAAATGTTGGCATAAATAGACATAAACCATCTTTTATTATTTTATTTGATAAAAAAAAATCTTCATATCTGATCAACATCAAATCAAAGTCAGTGTGGGGTAACTAACATGCAGGTTGCCATTATTTTGTATTGACAAGAAAAGTAGTGCCTTCAAACACGACCTATTTGAAACCTCTCTATAATAACGCCAATATTTTATTATTGGCTTTGGTGTTTGAGCCCCTCCTGTTTTGGTGCGAAACTGACCGCTATAAAAACAGGTGCACAGACACCATTTCCTCTGACTGAGAACAAGGAGTGCATCGCTCATGCCTCAAGAAATCTTGAGTCTTGTAGTGCGGCTAGTATTTGCAATGTCTCGTTCCCTTCGTCTCAGGGAACTGCGGTTACGTACATAACCAAGATGTTCCCTTACAACTCAGTCCACTTGACATTGCATAGTAACGCAAATGGGGAACAGAATCCCATCACGCCACACTAAATGACAGGGTTGTGGACTTTAGTCTCATGACTTACACTGAAAAAAGTGCACAAGGCATGTCATTACTCTAAAGAAGTTTTTATACTTGATGTAACTCAAAACATTTGATTTTCTGTCTAGCCATCAGTGTTACGTAATAGGTTTGGTTGATTTAAATTAAAAGTAAGTCTTGTTAGTGTATCAATACATTTCTTTAAATTAAAGTAAAAATATTGGTTTCCATTGTCAAGTGACTTCTAACGTCATCCGTGGTCATGCGTGAGGACGTTCAGCTTTCCGCCATCTTGTTACACCGCATGGATGAACTCGACGTGGGAAAACGGGAATCAAGAAAATTGGTAAGTCATTTTAAACATACATTTGGGCGTATTATTAACATTATACATCAGGGCTTGACATTAACACCCACCATTCGCGGGTGGGTTTCAGCTGTGGCGTGTAACACAGTCACTCCCACTAGCCACTGTGGCGGGTTGAGTCTTCTCAAAAGGCATCTCTTATACGGTAGCTTATTGCGTTGCGCATTAGAACAAACACATGCGATTCCTTTGAGTTTATGAATGCAATGTCTAATAATCAGAAGGCGTTCAGATTAGTCATCGCTGAAACGCGGGAGTTTTGTTCAAGAGCGCGCTCTCACTCCATAGTTTTTACAATGGTATTTTGGTATGTAGTGTTTTTGAAAATGTTTTAGATGCCCTAATTATACCTTTTGTTGTTTAATGCTTTGTGTGTCTATGTATTTTTACAACTAGTTCTCAAAGAAAAATTTATATTTTTCAGAAGTCTATTTTCTGTTTCTCTTTCTTACAGATTAATGCCGATATTTTTTTTTTCGCATCATGACCTTACCTTTACAATCGAGATTTATGGCCTCTTTGGACAGACAGAGCTCTCAGCTTCTCCAGGTTATTAGGAGCAAAGGTGGTGTCCTCCGGATACTATTAAAGTTATGGATCAGGTATTGGTTGCATGCGAACAAAATTGCTTGTGGCAATCAATTTAGTAGTGTTTTGGTCTAATAAAAACAATACATCTTGAACATTTTGTAGAATCAGAAGAGAGTGCCTGCTGAAGTGCTTGATCATGTACCTGGGTGCTGATCAAAGAATACCAGGTAATGTAGACAATGCAAACTACTAACATTTTCTCCAACCATGTTTGCCTTAAAGTTATATTTCACTACCAAGTCAATATTTCCCCATGTTTTACTCGCCCTCAAGGCATCATAACTGAATATGGTTACAGGTGCATCTCAATAAATTAGAATGTCGTGGAAAAGTTCATTTATTTCAGTAATTCAACTCAGATTGTGAAACTCGTTTATTAAATAAATTCAGTGCACAAAGACTGATGTGGTTTAAGTCTTTGGTTCTTTTAAGTGTTATGATTTAGGCTCACATTTAACAAAAACCCACCAATTCACTATCTCAACAAATTAGAATACTTCATAAGACCAATAAAAAACATATTTTTTTTTAGTGAATTGTTGGCCTTGTGGAAATTATGTTAATTTACTGTATATGTACTCAATACTTGGTAGGGGATCCTTTTGCTTTAATTTCTGCCTCAATTCGGCATGGCATGGAGGTGATTTGTGGCACTGCTGAGGTGGTATGGAAGCCCAGGTTGCTTTGATAGCGGCCTTCAGGTCATCTGCATTGTTGGGTCTGATGTCTCATCTTTCTCTTGACATTGCTTCAGGTCAGGCGAGTTTGCTGGCCAAATCAAGCACAGTAACACCATGGTCATTGAACCAGCTTTTGGTTCCTTTGGCAGTGTTGGCAAGTGCAAAGTTCTGCCGGAAAATGAAATCAGCATCTCCAAAAAGCTTGTTAGCAGGAAGCATGAAGTGCTCTAAAATGTCCTGGTAGATGGCTGTGTTGACTGTGGACTTCAGAAAACACAGTGGACACCACTGTGTCACACCAGCATATGACATGGCAAAATCATCACTGACTGTGGAAACTTCACACTCGACTTCAAGCAACATGGATTCTATGCCTCTCCACTCTTCCTCCAGACTCTGGGACCTTCTGCAAAATGTACTTTCATCTGAAAAGAGAACTTTGGACCACTGAGCAACAGTCCACTTCTTTTTCTCCACAGCCCAGGTAAGACGCTTCTGACGTTGTCTCTGGTTCAGAAGTGGCTTGATAGCCCTTTTCCTGAAGACGTCTGAGCGTGGTGACTCTTGATACACTGACTCCAGCTTCAGTCTACTCCTTGTGAAGCTCTCACAAGTGTTTGAATCAGCTTTGCTTGACAGTATTCTCAAGCTTGAAGTCATCCCCGTTGCTTGTGCACCTTTTCCTGTCTAAATTCTTCCTTCCAGTCAACTTTGCATTTAATATGCTTTGATACAGCATTCTGTAAATAGCCACACCTTTCAGTAATGACCCTCTGTGACTTACCCTCTTTGTGGAGGGTGTCAATGTTCGACTTCTGGATCATTGCCAAGTCAGCAGTCTTCTCCATTATTGTTGTTTCAAAGAACAAGAGCTACCCGGAATTTATACTGTAGGGATGGTCATTAATTGAAACTTAAATGTAAATATTCTGTTTGAGATACTGATTTTTGACTTTCATGAGCTGTAAGTTCTAATCATCTAAATTAAAACAAAAAAACTTTTGAAATGTTTTACTTTACATGCAATGAATCTAAAATATATGAAAGTTTAACTTTTTGAAATAAATTACAAGAAAAAATTAACTTTTTCAAGACATTCTAATTTGAGATGCACTTGTATATTCTTGAAGAACAAAACAGGCAAAGTTATAATCCTACGTATTTTTTTACTTCCAAGCGGTAGAATGGGAGTGAATTGTTGACTTTTTGAAGCTTCAAATAGTGCAACCATTGATTAAAAAACTGCTCGACACGGCTCTGTGGTCTTAACAAAGGTCTTCTCAAGCCTTGAGGGTGAGTAAAATGTTGGGAAATTTACACATCAGCCTGTGTGACTTTCTTCCACAGAACACAATATAATATATTTTGAAGAATGTTGTTAAGAGCCCCCCATTCACTTGCATTGGTTTTGTGTCCATACAATAATAGTGAATGGGGGCTGTGCTGTTCTGTTACCAACATTGTTCAAAATTCTGCAGAGGACAGTAATTCATACAGGTTTGAAATGACAAGAGAAATTTAAATGATGACAGAATTTTGATTGTGAATTACTAATTAAATAGGGGTTGGTTCACCCAAAAATGCATTTTGAACACTGTTGAGTAGATTGATAAATGCTTCTGATTGGCCATTGTGGTACTCAACAAATATGTCTGTGATTGTCTACAATGGTCAACACATGGGAGCGTTTAAATGTACAAGTGTTTAAAAGCATTTTCAAAGCCAAAGAAAGTGAAAATGAAAATTGTCATCACTTACTCTACTCTTAAACCGTACAAATTTTATGTTTACACTGAACACAAATTAAGATATTTTAATGAAAGTTAGCAACTTTGGGCTCTACATTGACCTTCATAGTAGGACGGCTAAAACATTTTGTAATACATTTTCAGATGAAGGAGTTTTTTTCTTTTTCTTCCACAGTCCCTCAATTACTATCTGTTCTTGTATGTTTTTAGGCTGACCAGAGGGAGGAAGCGGAGAGAGAATTTGAAAAGACCACTATGGCATTTTTTTGTGATCTGCGAAAGTGATGCTAGTTGTGCACTGGACACTTCCATTGTCATTGAAGGTGTGGAAGTACTAAAGGAGTTGCCCTCTGTTGCATGTGCCTGTGCCATGATGTTTGGACTCATTTATGCACTGAACTTAAAATATCCTGAAGGACTCAAATATACCTATGACGCCTTTCAGAAAATATTCATGGACAGAGTAAGCAGATGAGGCGAAGGGTGCAGAACCTCTCTTCAAAGCTGCAGGAGTACATTTGTTTCCTTTGACCCAGCTACAATGTTCTGCTGATGGTAAATTTCTTTGAAGATGTTGGACTGTGTAAAGCCTTTTATACAAATTTAACTGTACTACTGTTTACTAAACCGGATTTGTTTTATCTAGGGTTAGTTAAATAGTTTACCCAAAAATGAAAATTCTTACGTTGTTTACTTATCCTTAAGCTGTTCAAGTATTTAAATTTAATAAAATTTGGTTCAGAGACATTTTATGACAATTATGAGAGAAGTTTCATTTTTGGGTAAACTATTCCATTAAGGTGAAAATACTTTTTTTTTTTTTTCTACCATTGGCTAATTTGGTAGGTTTTATTAAGTGTTTGGTTTTACACTGCCCATTTTAAACCAGTTTTTGGGCCAAACTTGTTTTAACTTCAGAAGAATTCTAAAGGTTTGATTGTGTAGTCAGTTCTAAGTGACTGTTAATGGAAAAATTGCATTTAT
Source organism: Xyrauchen texanus (assembly GCF_025860055.1). Classification (NCBI taxonomy): domain Eukaryota; kingdom Metazoa; phylum Chordata; class Actinopteri; order Cypriniformes; family Catostomidae; genus Xyrauchen; species Xyrauchen texanus. The sequence continues at coordinate 15,263,465 of NC_068314.1, read as the reverse complement.
AACTGATTCTTATGGTGAATTTACATTGTGTCCAATGTGTATGTATGTGGATACTAAAACAATACTCTACACATTGTAGAAATGTTTTATGACAAAAATTGTCAAGTTTTTGATGTGTTTACATTGTTAGACAGTGTGTATTTGTATGAGGATACTGTACACATTGTAAAAAAAAATTGTATTATGACTAAATAAATTGTCACAAGTTTGATGCTTGAAGTAATTTTTCTTAGATGATAAAATTACACATTCTGAAAGTAAATACATTTCTTTATTACATTAATATTTTAAATTGTATTTGTTTGGATATTTTGTTAGATGTAATATTAGTTAATACAAAGACAAAACATTGAGACAAAGTATAATTTGAGATTTCATTAAACTTAAAAACTTTATTTGATTCAAAGATACTTTTTGCTTTGGCTAAGTAATGGATAGTTATTTCTCTTCAAAGTAAAAATTTTAAGTTGATAAAAAGTAAAGTAATTAGATGTAACAAGTTGATGCCAAATTTTTACTTTGATCTAATGAGACACTTTTTTCAGTGTAGACTTGACTTGGACTCGAGTCACAAATTTGATGATTTGCGACTCGATTCAACATAATTAAAGAATACTTGCGACTCGACTTTGACAACAATGACTTGTGACTTTACTAGGACTCGAGCCCTCTGACTTGGAAAGTCTTGATACATTCTAACCAAATATTAGAGTTGTACATTTAAAAATATGCAGCAAATCAACGATTCATTTTATCCAATAAACAGTTAATTTGATTTTCAAATCTGCATTTTCAAGCTCCACATTCAACCAACCAGACAACACACCAATGAACTTCCATGAGAGTAGGACCAAGTTTGAAGATCACTCATTCAAGGATGACACAGCCAAAATGTGTTTTGAGAGGACCATCCTGCTGCAAAACATGTCTTGTTAGGACACACTTTGTCCATGCCCATGAGGAAGCCACGTCTCTAGTTGAGTGTGATTTAACACCAATTGGGCAAGTCTTACCCTGTGACTCATAAACCAGTGTAATTGCATCAACAAGTCTTTGCTTGGAGACGGACAATCCTTTTGTCCTCCATAGCATATAAAGAGCTGTTTAGACAGTCTGAACTGGTGGGTGCGCTCAATGTATGAATGTAGCGCCCACACAGGGCATAACTAAAGCAATAACTGTTCCTCATCTGAATTAAATGGAGGAGAAGAAGGTCAGAAGGTGAACCACCTGCGCTTTGAAGGGTGTGGTCAGGACCTTGGGTACATAGCCTTTCCTGGGTTTGACAGTGGCTCTTGAAAGACCGGGGCCAAACTCGACATGAATTGTCGACTGATAATGTCACCTATCCATTTTTACTGAGGCCAGAGCCAGCAGTAGTGCGGTCTTAATGGAGAGCATGCTCAAATCAACTGAGTCCAAAGGCTCAAAGGGGGGGCCCTGTGAGAGCTTTTAGGACTACAATTAAGTCCCAAGGCCGGACTGTAGCCGAACTGCTCCTTTAAAGAACTTTATGATTAAATCATGCTTGCCTATAGAGGCGCCAGATTCATGTGCATGATACGCAGATATATTTGCCACATACATTTTGAGCATTGATGGGGTTAGTCCTGCATCTAATCGCTTTTGAACATATATTAGTATTTAATGTATGGGGCAGTTTACTGGGTCTTTGCTGTGTGTGAGACACCAATCAGCGAACACCTTCCATTTTAGTGCATAAAGGCATCTCATGGACGGTGCTCTTGCTTGTAAAATGGTGTTCATGACTGAACGCGTCAGTTATGGTACGTGTAGTGCACCGTTCAGGGGCTACACATGTGGGTTCCACAGCTGGAGCTGGGGATGCCAGATTGTGCCTTGCACCTGAGATAGGAGATCCCTCCTGAACAGCATCTCCATCACTTCCGGAAAACATGGCTGGTTGGCCATTTCGGTGCAACTAATAGAACCGTTTCCTTGTCCTCTCGGTCTTTGCATATGACAGAGTGGATCAGGCATAGAGGAGGAAACGCATATTTGTGCTTCGCTGGCCATTTGTGTGCCATTGTGTCCCTTTTCAGCGGGGCTTGGGACTTCGAATAACAGAGGGGACAGTGGGCATTCTCCACTGAGGCAAATAGATCGATTTCTGCTTTGCCGAATATTTCCCAAATCCTCAGTAACATTTGAGGATGAAGTCTCCATTCGCCCGGTATTACACCATAGCGTGACTGTAGGCCCACGCTGTAATTCAGGTGGCCTGGGACATATGTCACTCTCAGGAATAGATGACGCTCGCTCCATAGGAAGAGGTGATGTGTCATTCTCAGCAGTGGCGGTAAATTAATTCCATCTTGGCTGTTTATATATGCCACGACTGAAATGTTGTCTGAGAAAACCAGGACATGACAGCTCACTATTTCAGACTGAAAAGCCTTTAAAGCAAGAAATACAGCCATTATTGGCTTTAGGCGCTGCATGACTACTTGCCCTAGCATGACACCACGCTGGTAAAATACAGGATCTGTCCATGGTGCTAAGCAGTTATACAGTGGTGGGATATAGTGATGCGCATGTGTCCTTTGCACTAAGCATGTTGTGGTTCAACCAGTGCTTCAACCAGCGCTGAAGAGGTCTCAAGTGTAATAGACCTAATGGAATGACGGCGGATTGATGCTGCCGCCACAAATCCCAATGATTTCTGAAACAAGTTTCAGTGGAAATGTTCTCCCCAGTTTGAACTGAGATGGACACCGTAAAATGGCTGAAGCAGTAAGTCTGTGCTGGCATAACAAAGCCTCTGATTGTGGCATTAACAGCCAATTGTCGAGGTAGTTCAATATGCGCATGCTGCTCATTCTCAGAGTGAGCATCTTGTGCATTTATGAATGCTGTATTCTTTTTTGAAACAACATTTTGAACCATATTATGAACAAAAATATTCCTTTCCTGACAAACAATAGTGGGGAGATGGGGAACAGTGTTTTATAAGGTCGACCGTATGAGGTCGCGCGCCAGGACTTGAAAAGTTCATAATGAACTTCGGGGAAGAATTGTGTGGGATGCTGCCGTTTGACAGCGTCCGGACTGCTGGAACCATTCATTGAGGCGAGACTGTTCAGGTTCCTCTGGGGGAGACCAGTGAGGGTGAAGCTCTTCGACTGCACTTGTAAAGATGCGGAGCATCTCCCTGTCGGTGGCGCGTGCACGTTCCTCACCCACGCTAGGGAGAGGGGCAGCAGTATCATCCACTGACCATTTGCCTGATGCAGCTAGAGACATGACACAGTCATAATCCCCAGAATTGCCAAATGAGACGAGGCCGCATGCTCCTTCAGAGGCCGGAGCTCGTCATGCACATAGTGTACAGGGAAACATGTGCTCCGTGGAGATTGAGGGGCTCGTGGGGAAGAAAATCCACCTCAAATTCATTCTGCTTGATCTCGCGGCCCCGCCGTGCCCCTCGGGTATCACAGAAGAGGCTGGTGGGAGGGTGCAAGAGGCTGAATCGTTCCTCAGAATGAGGGCGATTCGTGAGCGAAGCGACTTGAGACTCATGTCCTCACAGTGAGGAAAGTCTGTCTCTATAAGAGCTGACTCTGCGTGGGTGCGGCCCAGAAAGAAAACGCAGCTCTCATGCTTGTCTGACAGCAGGATGTGTCTCTCGCACAAGGAAAACTTACGAAACGACATCTTGAAAAAAAGACGCAAACACGTAAGTGACTATTTTAGATATGATAGAAATACATATATTTATATAATTTATATTTATATCACACAAATACAATTACTTTTTAAAAGGATACACTACACCTACCGACATGCTGCGGAGAATCAGGATGCTGAGGTCCGTTCACCAGCGAAGCGTCAAGCTTTTTATTTCTTCTTTCAGCCAAACAGAATCGGAGTTATATTAAAAAATAGCCTGGCTCTTCCAAGCTTTATAATGGGATTGAATGGTACCTTAGATTTTGAAACCCAAAAAGCACAATCCATACTGCTCCAGGGGTTTAATAAAGGCCTTCTGAAGTGAAGCACTGCGTTTTTGTAAGAAAAATATCCATATTTATAATTATAGTCATCACTTCTCACCGGAGCTTACGCTACGTCATACATCGGAACTCGACTCTCTTGTGAACACGCGGACGGCCGTTACTGGAAGCCAGAGATTATAGTTATAAATATGTATATTTTTCTTACAAAACCGCATTGCTTCACTTCAGAAGGCATTTATTAAACCCCTGGAGCAGTATGGATTACTTTTTTGATGGATGGATGTGTTTTTTGGGCTTCAAAATCTAAGGTACCATTCACTTCCATTATAATAGCTTGGAAGAGCCAGGATATTTTTTTATATAACTCTGCTTGTGTTTGGCTGAAATAAGAAAGTCATATACACCTAGGATGCCTTGAGGGTGAGTAAATTATGGGATCATTTTCATTTTTGGGTGAACTAACCTTTTAACAATCTGAAATTCATGGCTGTTAAACACAACTCGCTGTTAAAAAATGTAAAGGGTGTATATTAAATTAACATAGATGCCGTACTAAGTGACTCACTTTACAAAGAGCTTATAACTTTAATCAACTAACTAAGTCATTAAGAGCAGATTGTGCAACCAAATTAGGTTCCAAGTTGGTGGTAAACTAAATATTTCCAGATTTCATTTACATGTATGTACCAGTTCTTAATCGATTCCTTGGTACTTTTTTTGGTGTGTCTGGGGTACACATATAGGATTACCCAAGAGTACCCAGTGACATTATTCTCCTGGTTGGCTTATCATTTCCCAAATGTCATAATGTCATGCACACTTCAATATGAAACGGAACAGGGTGATTCAGAACAAAATCTGATTACATTTGTTCAATGGCCATGATCACAGTCAGTTCCTGCTGTTACATACTGTATGCCTGACTCTGCTTCAATAAACAAACAAGTCCACTAGATCTTAGTATCATACAAAAACTCAGTTTGTGAGAATATGTTGCTGCACTGAACCAGTAGAAGGCACTCACACACACTGTTGTTCATGAGAGCCTGACAGTTTTTAAAATGGGTGTAGAAAATGATTGAAATCGAATTCTAAATGTTTCTTTTATTGTTTGTTTTTTCAAATGATTTATACATAATGATAAATAAATATCTGTACTTTTAAAAGCTGCAACTAACCACATATTTAGAGGTAGGCCTAATAGTAGACCAATAAGAATCAGCCATTGTATACTTCTATGATGTTTTGTCCGATAACAATGAGCCTGAGATGAGAAAATTTAAGAGTTCTTATTTCAGCAGTTCAGCCGTTTATAGATAGATAGATAGATAGATAGATAGATAGATAGATAGATAGATAGATAGGTAGGTAGGTTGATTGATTGATTGATTGATTGATTGATTGATTACACACACACACTGCCAGCCAAAAGTTTAGAATAATGTACAGATTTTGCTGTTTCAGAAGAAATTGGTAATTTAATTCACTAAACTGGCATTTAGCTGATCGCAAAGTATAGTTAGGACATTACTGATGTAAGAAACAGCACAATCACTATTTGAAAAAAAAAATTTTCACTCCAACACCTTATCCTTGAGTAATCATACTAAATTGCTAATAGACTGACATGTCAATATTAGGTCAAAAATGGCAAAAAAGAAACCGCTTTCTCTGGAAAGTGTTTTGTGGAATAAAGGCTATACAATCCTTGAAATTGCCAAGAAACTGAAGATGTCACACAAAGGTGTACTACAGTCTTCAAAGACAGAGGACAACTGGCTCTACAAGGACAGAAAGAGATGAGGAAGGCCAGATGTACAACTAAACAAGATGATAAGTACATCAGAGTCTCTAGTTTGAGAAATAGATGTCTCACATGTCCTCAGCTGACAGCTTCATTGAATTCTACCCACTCAACACCAGTTTCATGTACAAAAGTAAAGAGAAGACTCAGGGGTGCAGGCCTTATGGGAAGAACTGCAAAGAAAAAGCCACTTTTTAAACAGAACAACACAAAGATAAGTTATATTGGGCAAAGAAACACAGACATTGGACAACAAATAATTGGAAAAGAGTGTTATGGATCTTAAACCCATTGAGCTTTTGTGGGATCAGCTAGACTGTAAGGTGCGTGAGAAGTGCCCGACAAGACTGCCTCATCTATGGTGAGTGCTACAGGAAGCATGGGGGTGAAATGTCACCTGAGTATCTGGACAATCTGACAGCTAGAATTCCAAGGATCTGCAAAGCTGTCAATGCTGCATGTGGAGGATTTTTTTATGAGAACTCTTTTAAGTAGTTTAAGTTCAAATTGTAATAGTAATTTTTACTAAACTAAACCTTGTGATCAGTTGAATACTACTTTGGTGAATAAAAGAACACATTTCTTTCCATAAGAGCAAAATCTGTACATCATTCTAAACTTTTGGCCACCAGTATATGTATGTATGTGTATATATATACAGGTGAAACTCGAAAAATTAGAATATCGTGCAAAAGTTCATTAATTTCAGTAATTCAACTTAAAAGGTGAAACTAATATATTATATAGACTCATTACAAGCAAAGTAAGATATTTCAAGCCTTTATTTGATATAATTTTTATGATTATGGCTTACAGCTTATGAAAACCCCAAATTCAGAATCTCAGAAAATTAGAATATTGTGAAAAGGTTCAGTATTGTAGGCTCAAAATGTCACACTCTAATCAGCTAATTAATCCAAAACACCTGCAAAGGGTTCCTGAGTCTTTAAATGGTCTCTTAGTCTGGTTCAGTTGAATTCACAATCATGGGGAAGACTGCTGACCTGACAGTTGTGCAGAAAACCATCATTGACACCCTCCACAAGGAGGGAAAGCCTCAAAAGGTAATTGCAAAAGAAGTTGGATGTTCTCAAAGTGCTGTATCAAAGCACATTAATAGAAAGTTAAGTGGAAGGGAAAAGTGTGGAAGAAAAAGGTGCACAAGCAGCAGGGATGACCGTAGCCTGGAGAGGATTGTCAGGAAAAGGCCATTCAAATGTGTGGGGGAGCTTCACAAGGAGTGGACTGAGGCTTCAAATGTCATATTCCTCTTGTCAAGCCGCTCCTGAAAAACAAACAACGTCAGAAGCGTCTTACCTGGGCTAAAGAAAAAAAGAACTGGTCAGTTGCTCAGTGGTCCAAAGTCCTCTTTTCTGATGAGAGCAAATTTTGCATCTCATTTGGAAACCAAGGTCCCAGAGTCTGGAGGAAGAATGGAGAGGCACACAATCCAAGATGCTTGAAGTCCAGTGTGAAGTTTCCACAGTCTGTGTTGGTTTGGGGAGCCATGTCATCGGCTGGTGTTGGTCCACTGTGCTTTATTAAGTCCAGAGTCAACGCAGCCGTCTACCGGGACATTTTAGAGCACTTCATGCTTCCTTCAGCAGACAAGTCAAGTCAAGTCAAGTGGTTTTTATTGTCGTTTCAACCATATACAGTTAGTACAGTACACAGCAAAACGAGACAACGTTCCTCCAGGACCATGGTGCTACATAAAAACAACAAAGGACCAACATAGGACCACATGAGACTACACAACGAAATAAAATACCTATATAAACTACCTATATAAAGTGCACGTGCAAACGGCACTTTATAGTGCATTGATGATGTCACTTTCTCCAAGACCATCACCACACGCTCCAACCAGAAGCCGTGGATGACTGCGGAGGTGCGCACGCTGCTGAGGTCCCGAGACTCCGCCTTCAGAGCAGGCGGAGCTTTATGGAGCTTTATGGAGATGCTGACTTCATTTTCCAGCAGGACTTGGCACCTGCCCACACTGCCAAAAGTACCAAAACCTGATTCAATGACCATGGTATTACTGTGCTTGATTGGCCAGCAAACTCGCCTGACCTGAACCCCATAGAGAATCTATGGGGCATTGCCAAGAGAAAGATGAGAGACATGAGACCAAACAATGCAGAAGAGCTGAAGGCCGCTATAGAAGCATCTTGGTCTTCCATAACACCTCAGCAGTGCCACAGGCTGATAGCATCCATGCCACGCCGCATTGAGGCAGTAATTAATGCAAAAGGGGCCCAAACCAAGTACTGAGTACATATGCATGATTATACTTTTCAGAGGGCCGACATTTCTGTATTTAAAATCCTTTTTTTTTATTGATTTCATGTAATATTCTAATTTTCTGAGATTCTGAATTTGGGGTTTTCATAAGCTGTAAGCCATAATCATAAAAATTATATCAAATAAAGGCTTGAAATATCTTACTTTGCTTGTAATGAGTCTATATAATATATTAGTTTCACCTTTTAAGTTGAATTACTGAAATTAATTAACTTTTGCATGATATTCTAATTTTTCGAGTTTCACCTGTATATATATATGAGCATATTATTTGAATGACCTACTTACTATTTTATCATATTCATTACCCTATTTGTATCATCAACCTTTTAATTTACCATTAGGTGTCATGTTATGACATTTATTATTGCAGTAATTATTTTTTTTTTTTAGGCGAACTATAAATATTTACTCACCCTCATGTTGGTTCAACCTGTTGAACACACAGAGACAAACACAGACACAGACATGTTGGTCTACCTATCATTATGAGGACTTTCCATAGACATAATGACTTTTATACTGTACAAACTATAGATTCAATCCCCTAAACCTAACACCCTCACTGAAAACTTTCTGCATTTTTACATTTTCAATAAAACATTGTTTAGTATGACTTTTTAAGTCATTTAAATTATGGGGACACTAGAAATGTCCTCATAAATCACATTTATAGCATAATACCCTTGTTATTACCAGTTTGTAACAAAAAAATTGTCCTCGTAAATCACACAAACATGCACACACACACACACACACACAGAGAGAGAGAGAGAGAGAGAGAGAGAGAGAGAGAGAGAGAGAGAGAGAAAAGAACAAGTTAATTACATTCTTTAAAGAAAACTGGAATACAAAATTGCACACGATATACATAATGATTAACTAAACTTAAAAACTTCACTAAGCAGTTAATTGTGCAATAATAATAACAATAATAATATAATATTATATATATATAGATCAGTGGTTCTTAGAATTCTGAGATTAAAGATCATCTTTTGAGTTCCACTGAAGAAAAACAGCTGACGAGTTTGGAACAATATGAGGGTGAGTAAATGATACTGAATTAAAATGTTTGCTACATAGCTTGTAATTCTCTGAAACACAAGAGGGCGTGCCATTTAATATTTGGAAAGGGTTGAAGCACGTATTTGAAGTTTAATCTCCCATCATTAGCATAAACAAAACCGCCATAGAAATCACGTCTAAAATATAATCAAAGCGTTAACGACAGGGCATTGTAAATAGGCGATGACGTAAATCATGACGTCACCTCGAGACGTTCTCGCGATGTTTGCTCATGCTTGGGTTTGATATAATCGTTGTGCGTCCTTTTGCCCTCTCGTTCGTCCTCAGTGCAGGATAACGAAAAGACGTGCCCATCAGCCGGTAAAGCAGGCCGCAGACGGAAAAACTAGTATTTGTAGAGACTGTGACAGTTTAAGTGGTCGCACATCGAGAGAAAAGGAACAATTTTGGATAATAGTGAGGTGAGAAGCTTTTTATGAAAGTGTTATATTTCATTCGCTCGCGACGCGTCCGTACACTGTGGACGTCTTCGTTGGTTGGGAGCGTTCAAATTTGTTGAGTTGCGATGTCTTTTTTAACTCTAAACCTTTGAAAACTATTAGACTCTTCCCAATAGTGATCGATTATCAAGACCTGAGGTATGTGTCTGATGACAGTATGAATTCAGTGTTCATTAATTAAGAATTTGTGGTCAAATATAAATTCTATAATAAATGTCAGAGCTGAATTTAGTTTAACTTAACTTAGCTGAGTTTTAAAATACAGTGGTGTCCAATAGTGAAATGCCTCTCTCTCTTTTTTTGTTTCTTTTCTAATATATGTATATATATATATATATATATATATATATATATATATATATATATATATATATATATATAATTATATATTAGAAATTGTATTATCAGCACAACACTTTTAATGAAATGTGAATTGAAAAAATATTATTCCTACATTGAGAATGTTTAAGTATAGTTTAGGTCCCTTTAAAGTGTGTTCACGAGCTGGTTTAGACAGAACCTGATGATTCACGTAATCCCAATATGTTGTGAGAATGTTACACAAAAACATCTAAATTCTGTCATCATGTACTAATTAATATTCATGTTGTCCCAAACCTTTTTGATAATTTGTCACTACATAATTCTCATGCTTCCATTTTTGTAATTTCATACTTTTGATGACTTAATCGTTAAAAAAAAGATCTCATTTTCGGAATTCCCATTGAGCTGAATAAGGAAAAACAGCTGAAATAGGTTTAGGGATAATTTTTGGCATAGACTTTCGAGACATGCCTACCTATTTCCTCAAACTGAAGTGTTTTTAGGAGTGGCTGCATGGTTTTTATAGTGTAGATTAGGTGTGGAGAGTATGACCAAAATCTTATCATATATGTAATGTTACATCACAATATATTTATTTAATTTAGCTGGAAAGTTCAGTGACAATATAAATAAACAGTTTATATTTTAATAACCATGCAGTATGCCTATTTTTGGATAATCCAGTTATTTAAATACTTTACGAATAAAAGGTATTCAAAGAAAATTATTCACAATGAGAAATTTTAAATAAATATGCAAGTAGTGCAAAAACAGTTTTAGACTTTATAACAAAAGACTCAAAGTGGATAGTGTCACCTGTTCAGAGGAGCCACATTTAAAATCATTGTAAAATAGCCAGAGTACACACAGATGTGGCTGCACATCAGTTTCATTCTATATTAATGCAGCAAGTAGTGGCATTGCTCTGCCACCCTTGTTACAACCCCTTAATAAGACATTCTTCCTCGTCTTGACCTGTCTGAGACACTTCCCACTTTTGTTTCTCTTACATGTAACAACATAAAGCAGTCCTGCACAATAATAGCTTTGCAAATATATATTTTGTTATATAAACAATGCCATTTCTTTCCAGGCTTGTACAATCAACTATGGACACTATTATCCGCTGCCCATTCCTGTCTCGTGTCCCCCAAACCTTCCTGCAGCAGGCCAGAACGTCCTTGGTTGCTTATGCAATGAAATGTCCTGTCATGATGGACCTTGCCTCAAGGCCACTGGTCCGTTCTGTCTGCTCTTCTTCAGCCAGCTTGCAGAAGGTTGAGAATACAACCCCAGCCAATGAGGGTCAGTCTTTTCAACCACTGCTTGATTTTGCATGAAGTCTGGAAGTGTACACTTCTTACTAAACAATGTCCCATTTGTTTTTTTGTATTAGAAACTAAAGAGGCCCCCAATGTGCCGCTGGGCCACCCCGTGCCTCCAGTCGGTCAAGCAACAGCCTCCAAGTGCCCCTTCCTGGCCGCAGAGATGGGGCAGAAGAACAGCAGTGTGGTTCGGCAGGTCAGCATGGAACTTCAGGAGGATGTTTCCGAAGTTCGCACTATGTGCAAAGGTTTGTCAGGATGTTTGATTTATTATTTTTTAAGTTCAACTTTATATTCTATATATATATGCACTTGGATGGCTGTAGTAAACATGTTGACCTCACTTATTGAGTAATCAGTGGTTGGGCAACTAATTGACCATTCTGGAAATCCCTACTCTACATATTAGTTTTTTTTATGAAATAGGCAATTGTTTGACATTGACGTGGCCTGTTTTTCAGATGTCTCTCAATCTGAGCTGAATCCATTGGTGAAGGACACCAAGGTTGGAGGGAACCTAATGAAAAAGCTGATGAAACAACGTCCCACCAGGGTCTCCCATTTGCTGCAGGAGAACATGCCCAAAAGTAAGTACTTTTATCATCACTATCTTGCTTATAGTTGTGTTCAAAAGTGTAATGATAAAACTAATACTGTACACAACTTCCTATTTTGAAACTTTTGAAATTCTCTTGCAGCTGTCTCAAACTTCCGCTATGATGAGTTCTTTGAGAAGAAAATCGAGGCAAAAAAGAACGATCACACATACCGGGTGTTTAAAACGGTGAACCGGAGAGCTACTGAGTTCCCATTGGCAGATGATTACACCGAGTCTTTGTCCTACAAGAGAAACGTTTCGGTGTGGTGCAGCAATGACTATCTTGGCATGAGCCGCCATCCCCGTGTTGCAAAAACTATAATGTAAGTGACACTCGAAATCTGTCAAGAACATGTCCTGGTCATATTTCATCCAAAAAACAACCAGAAATGAATAAAAATGGCATTTTGCATAAAAAATGTAGCTCCTTTTAGAGGTATTCAGATTTTTTGCGTTGTTAAATTCTTTTTGTGACAAGAATTAAGCCCCTTTTCTCCCATTCTCATAAAAAATAACAAAGAAATGTATGTCATGATGGTATTTGTTGTAATGCCTTTTTATTTATGCTGATTTCAACCAAAAAAGCATATAATTTACATGCTATCCCAGATGTGTATGACTTCCTTTCTTCTGCTGAACACAAAAGAAGATTTTAAGAAGAATTTCTCAGCTCTGTAGGTCCTTACAATACAAGTGACAAATATTTTGAAGCTCCAAAAACCACATAAAGGCTGGATAAAAGCAATCCATAAGACTGCAGTGGTCTTCGTCTCTATATCTTCAGAAGCAATGTGATGGGTGTTTGTGAGAAACAAATCAACATTTAAGTCAGTAATAAATAAAATCTCCTCCCCGCCCAGTAGGTTGCGATATGCATGAAGAATGTGAATCGCCTAATACAAAAGATGCATTTGAATGTGAAAGTGTAGATTTATTGTAAAAATATTAATAAATTAAGTACTTAAATATTGATCACACTTCTATCATAATTATTGATCTAAATCTGTAATTGTTTTTCATTTTTGGGTGAACTGTTCCTTAAAAGCTTCAAAAAGGACCAAAATGTATTAGATAATTGTGAAAGTCTTCTTAATATACACTACCGGTCAAAAGTTTTGAAACACTCGACTGAAGATCTTAACACTTAATCTTAAAAATCTTTTGATCTGAAGGCGTATGCTTAAATGTTTGAAATGAGTTTTGTAGACAAAAATATAATTGACCCAGACTCCATAAGCTTGTAAGATTTTGCTGTCATATGACTCATTAGTCAAGTAATTAAAGAAACTTTGGATTAACAGTTCTCTGCATTCTTTTCCTTGCTCTAAACAGGGAAACTTTACAAAAACATGGCTCAGGAGCTGGAGGGACTCGAAATATATCAGGAACGAGTAAGTTCCACGTGGACCTGGAGCACGAGCTTGCTGATCTTCATAGAAAGGACGCTGCCTTGTTGTTCACCTCCTGCTTTGTGGCCAATGACTCAACACTCTTTACACTGGCAAAAATGCTCCCAGGTAATAAAACTAAGACAATTTGGGGTTATTATTTAACCGCAAAATCACAAAAAAAAAAAAAAAAAAGAGAGAGAGAGAGAGAATTTTTTCATAAAGAAAATGCATTGAAATAATTTTCATGACCCACATATTTGTTCCCTAAATTCTCATTACCATTATATGTAAACATGTCATTCCCATTAATGTAATATACAAAATGTGTGTATCTATATATATACACACACACACACACACACACACACACACAAATCTATTTAAACAGAAATATTTTGTCATGGTTATTGTACTGAATATATGCTGGTTAAAAAAATTAATAAATAAACATTGTCCAGTAACTTTTGTTACTTTATTACAATAGAAAGTGATATTTTTCACATTATACTTATGACAGTTTGGTGTGGAAATGTGCCTAATAGTCTTTTAAAGATTTAAAAATTTCACAATGCCAAGTCCAAATGGTGTTTTAATGGTCCTGGAGAAACGTTGTCTCGTTTCGCTGTGTACTGTACTAACTGTATATGGTTGAACGACAATAAAAACCACTCGACTTGACTAATAGGCTTAATTTTCTTAATGCAAAATAGACTTTTTCTGGCTGTGGGGAATATGGTCTGCACATTTCTCCATGAGATTCACCCATTTAGGCTGTTGTGAGATTTCTGATAACACCTTTTTGTGTGTTTTCTTTTAGGTTCTGAGATCTATTCAGACGCAGGCAACCATGCTTCTATGATACAGGGTATCCGGAACAGCGGTGCCAAGAAGTTTATCTTCCGTCACAATGACGCCAAGCATTTACGTGAGCTTCTGGAGAAATCTGATCCATCCACTCCAAAGATTGTTGCCTTTGAAACCGTGCACTCAATGGATGGTTAGTAAGAACCTCTTTGTTATGCTTTTTGAACATGAGTTCCATGGGTTCCAGTAGTTAATGGTGATTCTTGTTTGTTGTGTTAGGTGCTGTGTGTCCATTAGAGGAGATGTGTGATGTTGCCCATGAGTTTGGTGCTATCACCTTTGTGGATGAAGTCCATGCAGTGGGACTCTATGGACCCAGAGGGGGTGGCATTGGAGATCGTGATGGTGTCATGCACAAGATGGACATCATATCTGGAACACTTGGTCAGCATCATTTGCTTTTATATTTTTATATATATATATATGTATATACACATACACACACACCCACTTGTATGTGACAATAAAGTGATTTGATTTGTATGTATATATCCGTGTATAAATATGTAAGTATGTATATTTATATATAATTTTATAAGGAAAAGCATGTTAAAATAACAAGTGTATATCATATTTAATCGGTTCTTCTGTTTTTTTTTTTCAATAAACCTTATAAAACCGAGAGTTAAAAAAAAACATAGGGAGTTGAAAATCTTTTTATTTTTTCCATTCCCCCCCAGAATTTGTTTTTTGTTTGTTTTCTCATGAAATAAGCCCAGAACTTTGGACTTGACATCATAGCTTTTGTCACTTTATGCTCTTGCAGATATTTGCTGCCTTGTTGCCTAGAAACCAGCTCTTGTTTTGCTCACATTGAATTGCCCCTGAAGGCTCTTGAATTACCATTTGTCAGTCAGGTTGTCGTGACCCAGAAGGATTTTAGTGCTAATGAAGAGTTCTTCACACAAAAAAAAAACAGACGTCATCTTTTTTATGCAATGTTAATTATGCACAGAAAGAGTGAAGTAAATATTCTTGGTATGTTGGCCCAGCACACCCTTTTTCAACTTTTCTACGCTGAATTTAGGGTAACAATCTGTGGAATTCAGTGATATGTCTTGTAAAATGTGTTAAACGAAGGCTTCCCGTGGTCATGCTAAACCTGGATATATCACAGAATTTGAAAATTGTGGTACTACACTCTTATTGTTTGCTGAAACCATAATGACATTAGAATCAGAATGAGCTTTTGAGACAATCAGAATGAGCTTCATTGCTAAGTATGCTTACACATAATTGTGAATATATACATATACAACATTTTTATACAAACATTTGAAATATACATATAAACATTTATTTGTTAACAGTGAAATAAGGTACAACAGATACATATATAGAGGAAACTACAGTAGGGCAATAATGTTGTTCAAAAATGTTATATACTGATATACAGTTATGTGCTAGGTTATTAAATGTGCAGAATAGGTAGGATATGTCAAATAAAAATAAATGGAATATAAATATAATATGAATGAATAGTTGAATATGCACATGATTGTATTGCACATGAATAAGCAACTTAATATTAAACAAATGTTATTCTTATAATTAAATAAAAAAAACGACATATTCATCTAAATTATGAGATGACTGATCCTTAAAATGACTGATCAGTGCCCTAACTACTGATCTAGGGAACTGATTGAGACCCACCCAATGTGTGATTCCCTGCGTGCTGCAAAAAGATTGGCCCTCAGTCTAGGCACTATAGGGCGATCGGCAATCATGGATTTAAGATGAAAATCGACTGATTTAGATCGGTGCACCCCTAGAAATCAGTATAACCGATAGCCACCAAATATTTTTAACTCTTTTCAAACTAGGACTCTTGACTGCTGGTTCAACAACAGTTTGACTGATTCACTGAAAAGAACCACACATTCAAGAAACGTATTAGCAAATTGTACAGCACATGGTGCTCTTGCTCATTTTTGCATGCAGTTATTAAGGAAAAGCTGTTGACCATTTTTGTTCATATATTTTTTCGACGACCAGTCATCCTCTTGTCGCATACAATTCACAAGCTTACAACTCATCTAAATTTGCTCTTTTATTTTTTATAATAGTGTTATGAAACTGCTTTCTCATGTCTCTTGTTGTTTTAATTTTGCAGGGAAAGCATTTGGGTGTATTGGGGGCTACATCGCCAGTACCAACGCATTGGTGGACACTGTCCGTTCTTATGCTGCTGGCTTCATTTTCACTACATCCCTACCACCCATGCTGCTTGCTGGTGCCCGGGAATCCATCCAGATCCTGAAAAGCGAAGAAGGGCGTGCACTTCGACGCAAACACCAATGCAGTGTTAAACTATTCCGTCAGATGCTGATGGATACAGGCTTGCCCGTAGTTAATTGCCCCAGTCACATTATTCCAGTTAGGGTACGTAGAAATCCCTGTCAATAATAGAGATCTTCCAGACCGCTGTATGATTTTGGTTGTGTTTTTGAGTGGTCAACTAATAAGGATTTTTCAATGACAAGAGTGTGTAATGTCTGCTAGGATACTATTTTATTGTAGCAGTAAAGATATACAGTATACACACCCCTCACATTTTTGTAAATATTTGATTTGGCCACACAAAATATGGACATTTTCACTTAGGGGTGTACTCACTTTTGTTGCCAGCGGTTTAGACATTAATGGCTGTGTGAGTTATTTTGAGAGGACAGCAAATTTACACTGTTATACAAGCTGTACACTCACTACTTTACACTGTTGCAAAGTGTCATTTCTTCAGTGTTGTCACATGAAAAGATATAATCAAATATTTACAAAAATGTGAGGGGTGTACTCACTTTTGTGAGATACTGTATACATACACAAGCATTTAAAAGATTTTACACAGTAGTTAGTGACATTTTTTAAAAACAACACAATTTGTGCTTTATCCATTGATTAAGCTGTTGGTATATTTTGGAAGTGAGCTAACGGTTGTGTTTAGTGTCAAAACATATCAGCTGATGTCGAAAATGTCCAAATATTGGTCACTAGACATATTGTTGATTATGGTTGACTAGTATGGGTTTTTACCGATATCTAGTGAGCAGGATGGATAATGTATGGAAAAAAAACATTAAAACAAAAATGCTGAAACAGTTACTGAACTTCACTCAAAGTTCACTTAAACATAAGAAAACCGTAAATCTATTGACAAAGCTAACATGAATATCTAAATTCAGGTCGCGGATGCAGAGAAGAACACCGAAGTCTGTGACATCATGATGAGCCGCTACAACATCTACGTTCAGGCCATTAACTACCCCACCGTGGCACGTGGAGAAGAGCTGCTCCGGATTGCCCCAACACCACATCACACACCACAGATGATGAAGTACTTTGCTGGTAAGCCTGTTTTTTTTTTTTATTATACATAAGATGTGTAGATGTTCAGTGCGGATGTATTGTAACAATAGTTTGCTTCTTGTGCCACAATAATTGACCAATTAATTTCTTCCCATAGATAAGCTAACTCAGACCTGGAAGGAGGTGGGTCTGGAGCTGAAGCCACACTCATCCGCACAGTGTAACTTCTGTCGACAGCCTCTGCACTTTGAGTTGATGAGCGAGAGGGAGAAATCATACTTCAGTGGGCTCAGCCAACCCATATCTGCCTGCGGCTAGCACCGACTTCATCAAGCATTACGCATTCCTCAAAATATTGTAGCGTCTAAAGTATCGTAAATTATTGAGATTGATATTCCATGTACATCAAATCCTGTATGAGAGAATAAATATTTAGAAAGATTGATTTAGTGTATTTATGTGTTTTGATAATGGATCCTGGAAAACAATTTTGAGAAGTTTAAAAGGTTTTATATTTTACATTGAACAAGGGTAGAAAAGTAATGAAAGTAAACTTCCATCAAAATGCAGATTTGACACTTATTGGATATTAAACGAATGACTCTTTACACAATTGTTTAGATCCTCAGCAGTTATTTATTTAATTATTTCTTTTTCATTTAGGGTTTTGTTACCCGACTGTGGACTTAAAGGAATAGTTCACCCAAAAATTAAAATTCTCTTATAATTTATTCATAATTTTTTTTTTCTTCTGCTGAACACAAACGAAGATTTTTTGTAATATCTCAGCTCAATTCACAATGCAAGTGAATGATGAACAAACGCTCTAAAAAGGCAGCATAAAATTAATTAATGTAACTCCAGTGGTGTAATCCAAATCTTCTGAAACAATCCAATCGGTTTTGGGTGAGAACAAACCAAAATGTAACTCTTTTTCACTGTACACTTTCACTACATCTTGCCATTGTAGTTTCTAGTAGCCACGATCATGATTTTAAGCCCTCTTACACTTCCTAGTGCTTGGTGCATGTGCAGAGAGCTCGATGGCTCTAAGATAATGCAGAGGTTGATCCCTTCAGCAGTGCTTTTTATTCATCATACAACAAAACAGTGCTCTTCTTTTTCCATCAGGTTAAATGTCTTAGACAATCAAACCAAAATCAAATTAACCCTTAAATGCATAGGTATTTCACAAAATATTATTACATACTCCGGTCTTTAGCAAGCTGGCACATAAATCTATCACTAATGGATATACAAAATGCCCAGATAGTGTCACATTTTTAAAACATTAGAATAGAATATATTTTTGAATATATTTTGACATTATATTTCTCATATTATCAAAGGGATGATGCAACAAATATAGAAATTGATTCATTACATCCACACTGATATGTCATGAGACACAACTGTCTGTCAAGCGCATTGAGCTACACTCAAATGTGTAAGTAATTTCTCAGACATGTTTTGAGTCTAAATAGATACACAACTTGCATCATTTCAGTATTACACCCAAATGACAATAGCCAAATCATACTGTTTATGTGTTGTACTTGCTATAGTTTACTTTCACATTGCTTCTTCATATCAATGTCAAATGAAACCAAGTGAATCACTGAAACAAAAGCGCCACTTTAAGAAAAATTATTTTACAGATTGTTTTACTTTTAATTAACTATATCACAATTCCAGTAAGGTGCAAGTATAAACACCATGGGAACACACAGCCATTACACAAGTCAGGAAGGAGACGCATTCTGTTTCCTAGAGATGAATGTAGTTTGGTGTGAAAAATGTAAATCAATCCCTGAACAACAGCAAAGGACCTTGTGAAGATGCTGGAGGAAACGGGTGGACAAGTATCTATATCCACAGTAAAATGAGTCCAATATTGACATAACCTGAAAGGCTGCTCAGCAAGGAAGTATCCACTGCTCCAAAACCACCAAAAAAAAGCCAGACAACAGTTTGCAAGTGAACATAGGTACAAAGATCTTACTTTTCTGAGAAGTTTCCTCTGGTCTGATGAAACAAAAATTGAACTTTTTGGCCATAATGACCATTGTTATGTTTTGAGGAAAAAGGGTGAGGCTTGCAAGCCGAAGAACACCATCCCAACCATGAAGCATGGGGGTGGAAGCATCATGTTGTGGGGGTGCTTTGCTGCAGGAGGGACTGGGGCACTTTATAAAATAGATGGCGTCATGAGGATGGAAAATGATATGGATATATTGAAGCAAAATCTCAAGACATCAGCCAGGAAGTTAGAGCTTGGTTGCAAATGGGTCTTCCAAATGAATGCATAATGCAGAGCATACCTCTGAATTTGTGGCAAAATGGCTTCAGGACAACAAAGTCAAGGTATTGGAGTGGCCATCACAAAGCCCTGACATCAATCCGATGTGTGTGATGAATATTTGTGGGCAGAACTGAAAAAGCATGTGCGAGCAAGGAAACCTACAAACCTGACTCAGTTACACCAGTTCTGTCTGGATGAAAGGGCCACAATTCCAGCAACTTCTAGTGAGAAGTGTGTGAAAGTCTACCCAAAACATTTGAACCAAGTTAAACAGTTTAAAGGCAAATATACCAAAAACTAACAAATTGTATGTAAACTTCTGAGATGAAAGAAATAAAAGGTGAAATAAATCATTCTCTCTACTATTATTCTGATATTTCACATTATTAAAATATAGTGATCTTAACATAAGACAGGGAATGTTTTCTATGATTAGTTGTCAGGAATTGTGAAAAACTAAGTTTAAATATATTTGGCTAATGTGTATGTAAGCTTCTGACATCAAATGTATGTGTACACGCAAAAACTTTTAATGGAATACTAATAATTCACCATTGTCAAAGAAAATGAACATAATATAGTAGTCATTTTTATAAATATAGTTATTATTTGTCTTTTTGTCATGTCAAGAAATGTATATCCTGTGATAATAAACTTGTATAGATACTGTATGAAAGAATCATAAAAATGTGATTTATGTAGCACACAAAAAAAAAGTGATCCAGACTAGGTCACTAAAGACCAGAGGTGTGCATTAAATGGTTAATGCCACCTTTATACCCCACAAACAGAGAACTCATCTGTGTAAAGATATCTTAATTGTTGTTATATAACATTTGAGACTTGGATTACATAAGAGCTAAATGAGTAACATCAGTGAAAGAGAAGAAGAAGAATGACTTATTTCTTGCCTCTATTTTCACTTTATTTTCTACATTGTGAAGTGATAATGTCTCCTTTTCAATGCACACCGTTATAGTGAACTATATGATGTCCAAAACAAAAACATTAATGTTCCTGGCACAGAAACCTAATATATGATAACAAATTGTCCGGGTAGTAGGTCAACTGAAAAATGAGACTGGTCTCCAACCAGATGGGATAAGGGACGAATAATAACTAATCCTTTTGCAGAAAACAGGTGTAACTGACATCATCATCTGTTTGCATCTTCATCTAATGCTGATGCTCAAAAATGTGTAAAATGAGGTGACCCATTTAAAAGAAAAGGAACACTGGTAAAAAAAATAATGTCTGTAAAATCCTTATTAAATAGAAATCATGGCCATCTTGTTTCGGCTACTGTAATCAATACAATATGTTTCTTTAGGAAGCAGTCAGTTTGAAACAAAGTAAAGAGTGTTATCTATGATGAGTTTACAGATGAGAAATCAATTAGTTCCGATCAACTGATCCATGTTGTGTATTCAGGGGAATTCTGTTCATCATATGATGTTTGATGAAACCGTGATCCACATTTTTAGGCCATCTTGTGATCAGTTTAGGCTGGGGTCCACTAATGTGGAAATACCACTTAAAAGAGCTTTTATCTTTTGGTTTAGTTCAGCTTCAACCACTGTCTACTGTCTTCTCTCATTGCCTTTGATGCAGTTTTGAGAAAGAGGAATTTCATGTACAGCAAATGGGTAAACGGGGTTGTGGTTAAGTTTGTGATACTGAATGTCCAACCAATGATTTAGACTTCCTAATTTGAATGATGAATGGAGCAATGCTATAGTACAGAATACTTGTGAATTTTATTAACCATTTCATTTTTTTAAGCAAACCTTTAAATTAGCGATTTCGAGGCCTGGAAAAATCCTGGCAATTAATAAAATCTAACATTTGTGTAACATTTATTTTGTAGTTACCTAAACATTTTTTATATCAAAGTGTTTTTGTATATATAAATAAATAAATAAATAAATAGCCATTTTAAAGAATAAAATTTCAAATGTTAATTAAAATCTCATTTTAGATATATATGAAAAAAAATCTTAGCACTGCTCATATTTTCTTCAAAATGTATAATGTGTTTTAGAAACAACGATTGTGATATTTTATATTTTTTTTTTTTGCTGCTACGGTACACAATGCATAAAATCTGCATTGCCCTAAAACATGCTTTATCTTCTTTAAGAAAAGCTAAATGAGTGAGATATCAGAATATATAAGAATATATATGGATTTTCAGGTGCATAACCCAGGCATGTTTTTGACAGGTTTTTTTTTTTATTCATCTTTCTAAGCCCAACAACCACTGTATCCCTCTACAAAGGCTGAATCATCTGAATCACCCTGGCAGGAAACACTAATTGATCTGATTTACAGTGCATATTGCTCATAGCTCATTGAACACATGTTATACTTGGGTCTGTTGACTCACATCTAATGGGATTTCAAGCCTTTTTTTCAGGGTATAACTCAGACCTTTTTCTGGGCTTATTTACATCAAAGTCCCACAACCCTCTAAACTACTGTTAGGAATTATGTACCTGAAGCCTTGGAACAATGCACTTTTTATCAGACAGAAGAAATATAAATGCTTGAATTCATACATTATATCTCTGAGAAATGTCCTGTCAGAGCATGAATGAGTGACTGTTCATTACAGTAAAATCATTTTTGTGGTATGCAGTCATGTGGCTTGTGCTCAGACAGCCCATAAAAGCCAATACGTCACACTAGTCTTAAAGCACAACTTCTCTTAGACAGAACCGATGAACAGTTTCAAAATGAAAAGTGCTGAAATTCCCCACATAACATTGTCATAGACATATTTTTACTTTTAAATTTGGTAATGGAAACTATCTAAATCAGAGGTTGTGTGTGTGTGTTTGTCTGTGTTTGTGTGTGTGTGTGTTTGTCTGTGTTTGTGTGTGTGTGTGAGAGCGTGTATTTATCACTTTGTGGGGACCAAATGTCCCCATAAGGATAGTAAAACCCGACATTTTTGACCTTGTGGGGACATTTTGTCGGTCCCCATGAGGAAAACAGCTTATAAATCATACTAAATTATGTTTTTTGAACATGTAAAAATGCAGAAAGTTTTCTGTGAGGGTTAGGTTTAGGGGTAGGGTTAGGTTTAGGGGATAGAATATAAAGTTTGTACAGTATAAAAACCATTATGTCTATGGAAAGTCCCCATAAAACATGGAAACACAACAGTGTGTGTGTGTGTGTGTGTGTGTGTGTGTGTGTGTGAGTGAGTGAGTGAGTGAGTGAGAGAGAGAGAGAGAGAGAGAGAGAGAGAGAGAGAGAGAAAGAGCAATTCATTTTTATAGTTCTGCGGACTGACAAATCATTTTGAAGAACTAATATTTAATGTAATCTCTCAATGACTATGAGGTCATAAAAACTATATGTATAATAATATAATTAGATAAAAAAACCAAAAAACTTTTAAATAGATTTAGATGGATGAAATTTCATGTCATCTAGCTTGACATAAAACTAATGATTTCCGGTTCGCAAAAGACTCGTTCTTTTGAAGCGGTTCTTGTTAGTGACTCTGAGAACTAGGAGTAATGTGATTCTAACACTAGTGATTGCCTACCTTTGCTAATGCTCCTTTGCAATGAAGTGCTCTGACTAGTTCGCAAATTGCACTGAATGATCTTGTCTCGCTCTCGAGTCAACAGTACACTGATTACATGTCCATCGAAATAACTGGTTTTTTGGACTTGAAACCACAATGAATTGTACTTCCCATCACTAGCTTCAAGGCATGTATAAATCTAAAACTCAAATACTAAACCAATCAAAATAAAGATAAAATAAATAAATCAAATATAATTTTATGATAAATCAAAATATAACTTCTTTTTCACTCTAAACTCATGTTTACACTGCCAAGGTGCTACAGAAGCTGTATATAATATATTAGATGTATTTCAACAGACTGTTTAATGCTGCTCAGGCATAAATGCATTTACACAGACATTACAATTGCATACATACTATTAGATTAATGTTTTAATAATACAATTTGGAATATAGAAATATGAAATGAATGAAAATATGAAATGATACTTTCAATATGAAACAAAATTATGAAAATTAAGCTTTATCATAACAAATACAATGTTAAAGGCTGCTCTGAGGTGGGTTAGAGCAGGCTTGCTTTTATGCTGCATTGTGTCTTTACACAGAATGTTAAGCAGGATTAGAGCAGGATTAACTCGGCTCTGTAAAGATGCCTTCAAGGCATCAGCAGTCTCCTAGTCCTATCTAGCGCTCTGTGCATGCATCAAGCACTAGGAAGTGTAATCAAGCTTGAAATCATGATCATGCATAGAGACCTCAATGGCAAGATGAACTGTGAAAAAGGTGTTATATTTTGGTCAATTCTCATCCGAAATCAATCGCGTCAGAAGACCACTGGTCTAATGGATTACTTTTATGCTGCCTTTATGTGCTTTTTGGAGCTTCAAAGTTTTAGTCACCATTCACTTGTGGACTTTATGGATCTACAGAGCTGAGATATTCTTTTTAAAATCTTCATTCGTGTTCAGTAGAAGAAAGAACATCACATGTGTGATAATGACTCGAGCGTAAGTAAATGAGAAGACTTTCATTTTTGACTGAACTATCCCTTTAATGTGACAGCTGATAAGTTTCAATGTGATGTTGCATTTTCTCTACTAGATAACCCCATTCATGTTTACATTCAGTAACAAGGATGTGGAAACTTGCATTCCAGAGTTAGCACGACATGACCAGACGTACTTCCTGTTGAGCAACAGCCTGACTGTAATTATATAATAAAAATGGGATCAGAATTACACCACCATCATTAAATGTCTTTTCTATGGGAAAGGCCAGCAAGCTGGCATGCATGATGAAACTTTAAAACAAATAAAGAAACTTGTAATATACAACAACAAAGATGCAGACAGTATGATTGTGGTTATTCAAAAACGATGTTAGACACTGAAATATGCTCTGGCCCCCTCCATGCTCGTTGTGGTTACAAGGTTTATAGTAGATTAGTGTCTCTGAGTGGTGTCCGGTGAATAGCAAAGGATTTATAAACAATTGGAAGAGTTTTTGGGGTAAAGTATCTGAGTAACTGGGGCCCAGGTCAGGAAGCAGACAAACTGGTTAATCCAAACATCTGCCTTGAGACATCACATAGGTCACATGAACGACAACACATAGAGACAGTATCACCTATCTTATAGAGACTGTCTGTTCCCTGAACTACCAAACACAAAATTCTCAGTAAATAATTTATAAAAAATGTGATTAAGCTCAAACTTAAAACATCATGTGACGGTAGGGCTACTAAACATTAGAGCTCTTTCTACCAAATCACTAATTGTATTTATATATTAGTTTAAATGAATCTACTCCCACAGGTTATTGTTATAAACATGAGCCTGGTCTGAAGGGTTGAGGAGGAGGTGTTTCTACAATTTACTGTGAAGTTTTAAGTGTTACTCAGAGGACAGGATATCATTTTAAGTCTTTTGAACAAATAATGCTTAATGTGCCACCGTCAGATATAAATAAATTAAAAAAACTCTGTCGTCTTTTGCCCTTGATTTCCTTGGTGAATTTGCTAAAACTTTTTATCAGAACTTGTAGTTAATCTAGATAGAGCTTTAATTGTTGGTGACTCGCATAGATAATGAAAATGACACATTGGGATTAGAATTTATCGATATTCTCAACTCGCTTGGAGTCAGACAAAATGTTACAGGACCAACTCATTGCCATAATCATACACTAGATTTAATTCTGTCATACAAAGTTGATGTTGATACTATTGAAATTCTTGCGCAAAATCTACACCACGCTATCGTTCAGGTAGAACTATTCTTTTGACCACTAAAGATAGCTTCACTAGTAATCTTCCAGATCTATCTCATACACTCAATAAGCCCCAAAGTCTAGAAGAACTTGATGAAATAACAGGAAATATAAATACAGTCTTCTCTAGCATTATTAGTGTCGCCCCCTTACAATTAAAGAAAATTAAAGAAAAAAGCTCTGCGCCATGGTACAATGATCACACTCATGCTCTCAAGAGAGTAGCTCAGAAAATGGAGTGCAAGTGGAAGATACAAAATTAGAGGAATTTCCCAGTGCATGGAAGGATAGTCTGTGTAACTACAGTCAGCATATTTTAGCAAACTCATAGAAAATAACCACAACAATCCTTTATTCAGTACTGTGGCTACATTGGTTAGGAATAAAACCTCAACAGTACTGGTACCTATATTCCATCGCAGCACAAGAGTAATGACTTCATGAATTTCTTTGCTGATAAAATTGAAATAATCGGAATTATGCAATCATTTGTCACAGTACCTCAGAAAACAGTGTCTCATAATTTTCCTTACATGCAACTTCAATCCTACACTGTCATAGGTCATGAAGAGCTAACATAACGTATCAAAAATCAGAAGCCACAACATGGATGTTAGATCAAATACCAACTAAGCTCTTAAAAGAGGCATTCCCTGTAATCTCAGAACCTCTTCTTAATATTATTAACTCCTCGCTATCCCAAGAAACTTTAAATTGGCATTATCAAACCGCTTATTAAGAAGCCACAACTTGATCCTGGAGAACTGGCTAATTATAAACCGATTTCAAATCTCCTGTTTATGTTGAAATTACTATAAAAGGTAGTATCCTACCAACCATGTACATTTCTACGGAGAAATAGTATATATGGACAATTTCAGTCAGGATTTAAGCCCCATCACAGTACAGAGACTGCACTTTTCAGAGTTACAAATTACTTGCTCTTATCATCTGATCACAGCTACAATTCACTTCTAGTGCTTTTCGATCTTAGTGCTAACACGATAGATCACAACATTCTCTTGAATAGGCTGGAGAATTATGTTGGCATTTGTAGACTTGCATTAGCATGGTTTAGGTCCTATTGAGCAGACCGCTACCACTTAAATAAGGAATTGTCAAACGAAACAAAAGTTAAGAATGGAGTGCCACAGGGATCAATTTTAGGGCCTCTGCTTTTCTCCTTGTATATGCTTCCCCTGGGAGATATTATCAGGAATCGTGGAATACATTTCCACTGTTATGCTGACGATACCCAACTTTCTATTTCTTCAAAACTGAAAATTCACAATTCTCCAAATTATCCAAGTTACAATTCTCAGATGTATCAATGAAATCAAAGTTTGGATGGCCAGAAATTTCCTTCTACTCAATTTCGGCAAAACAAAGGTACTAATTATTGGACCAAAAAAAACAAGACGCTAAAATATAATTTGACTCTCAATGAATGTACTGCTTCATCATCTTCAAAGCGAAGAACTTAGGTGTTATATTTGATACCAATCTGCCCATTAAAATCAAATTACCAATGTTTGTAGAACAGTATTCTTCTACCTAAGACATATTGCTAAATTGCAACACATGCTCTCTGTTGCTGATGCTAAAAAATGAATTAATGCGTTCATGACCTCAAGACTAGATTATTGTAATGCATTACTGGGAGGATGTCCAGCAAGATCAATAAATAAACTTCAATTAGTTCAAAATGCAGCAGCCAGAGTGCTGACAAGAACCAAGAAATATGATCATATTAGCCCCATTTTATCATCATTGGCTACCTGTTAAATTCTGTATTAATTAAAAAATTCTGTTAACTACATTCAAAGCTTTGAATGGTCTTGCTCTGCAGTACTTAAGTGATCTTCTACCACACTATATTCCAACACGTTCATTAAGATCGCAAAATTCTGGCCTGTTAATTGTTCCTAGAATATCAAAATCCACAAAAGGAGGTAGATCCTTTTCATATTTGGCTCCTAAACTAAGGAATTGTCTCCATAACACTGTTCGGGATGCAGACACACTCACTCAGTTTTAGTCTAAACTAAAGACTCATCTATTTATCTAGGCATACACCTAATTTATCCTTCAACTCACAATTAGGCTGCTTTAGTTGGGTCTGCTGGAACCAGAAACAGTGATCATGATCTATAATTCTGTAATAAATTGAATGACATCTATGCTAATATTATTCTATTTGTATCCTTGTCTCTACCTCGGGACTCCTATCCAGAGTTCACCAGAACCAGCTGGATCCAGCTCCATTCCTGCTTCATGTTGGACTCCTCTGCTATGTGTCTCTGAGTGATGACGACTAAACACAGCCGGTGCCAGCCAAACGTAACTTCATTCTATTGCGATAGACTTCAGAGGATGAACTGATGCCAACTCCAACCATAAAATCTGGGATACTTCATATGCCATTGGCTGGATTTTGGATATAGCTCACCGAAATTACCAGCCAGGTTGAACTGCGATGCACCTTAATCTAGGATGGACTTCAAAGACATTAGTCATTAATCTTACAGTTCATACAAAATCTTTGTTTAAACACTGACTTAGTTTAATAATTTTCAACTATGACTTGCACTATACATAATTAAATAATATTGGCATTATATTCATGATGTTAGTCAGAGGGGAACTGGCCCCCACAGTGATTCTGGTTTCTCCCAAGGTTCTTTTTCTCCATTAACCAACATCTTATGGAGTTGTGTGTTCCTTGCAACATTTGCCTTCGGCTTCCTCACTGGGTTTCAAAATATAATAATTATTTAATTAATTATAAAAAAAAAATATCAAAATCGTATTTTATCAAACTCCACAAAGATGACTCATTATAATACATTATAGATATTACAGTTTCATTTTCTGTTACTGCATGATTTTCTGTAAAGCTGCTTCGAAAATATGTATGTCGTGAAAGGCGCTATACAAATAAAAATGACTTGACTTGATGGGAGTGTGGTCATGTGTCTGCTTGAGAGAGGGAGTGATGTAACTCGTCAAGCTGGTTGACATGACCCTAACAGCTGTTTCTCATTACAGTGATAGCGGAGAGACACCTTAAAACAACTGAACATGCCAGAAGAGAGTGAGAGAGCAATAGAGAGAGCGAGAGAGAGAGAGAGCGAGAGGGAGAGGGAGAGGAAGGGTCTGTATATTCTTAATGGTAGGATCCGAGGGGACTCTTTAGGTCAATTCACATACTGCTTAGCTCTTGGGGCTAGTGTAGTTGACTATGCCATTACAGACATGGATCCCTCCTACATATGTGCATTCACTGTCAGACCACAGTCTTCAATAGCAGACCATTGTCAAATTAATGTGTTCCATACGGAAATTCCAACACCATAGTACAGACCAAGGGCCCAGAAACCTGTTCGAACTAAACACAACATACAAAGGCCCCTAATATATGAATCTGAATTCCTTAGTGCAATTAGCTCCTATGAAATGTCCAACCTAATCAATAGATTTCAAATAACACTGTTTATGGCTAACAAGATATACCAAGTCCCAACTACAACAAATAAATTATATTTATCAAAGGTGCTCAATCAAAGCAAACCTACTACTTACAAACAAGAAAACTTAACTAAAAACTAGGGATGAAATTTGGTTTGATAAAGAATGTAAAATTAAAAGAAAACTACTCTACTAGCTCTCTAACCAAAAACACAGAGAGCACAAAGCTGAAACTAGACAAAATTATTGTGAAGCACTCAGGGATTATAAAAATACAATACTTAATGAAATTTAAGACTCCATTAATAATAATCAGTTGGGAAAAATAACAGTCTGAATAAACAACCCAGCCAGGACATAGCCATACCAAATGGAGAATTGTGGAAAGGCTATTTTAAAAACATATTCAAACACTGTAAAAAGTATTATGTGATAACTATTTAAAAAAGTATGGTAACAATTTTAAATGAAATATTTTTAAGAACTTTCCATCCTTGTTTTTTAAAATTAAATCTCCTTAAATAAAATCACCCAAATGAGTTAGTAATTAAGCCCTGTTTTTTTTTTTTTTTTATGAAATCACATTAATTAAATCTAACATGCTTTATTCTTCTAATGATATTAAGCTAAGTTAGTCATTTTTAAAGGTGGGGTATGTGATTTTCTTTTTTGACCATTTTTTCCAAATAACTTGAAATCCTATTCCTAACCCACTTACTGGCTGTAAATTAGAAGCACTGAAATGAAAATTTAGCAATTTAATCATCTGTGGAACGGGCAGGACTCGAAAAACTCCAGCCAATCATTTTCAAGACCATCTAGAATCATTGGACAGAAAATGTGTCAATCAAACGGTCGTACCATGCCCCCCTCCCCCCACCACCCTGGCGCGCGTGTCCCGTTCGTGCGCATACTCAAAGCTCGTGACCCAGTAACAGGAAGCGATTGTATTTATGTATGGAGAACAGAGCTTTTATAGTGCTAGTGGGGTTGTTCCACATTTCTATGAATCCTGTTTTGAATAGAAGACCGCTGTACAGACGCCAGTGAGACTAGTGAGTCTAGAACACTGCTAGAACACTGCGCATCTGAGTTTTCGCTCGTGCATGATTGCGCGTCCATGTTTTTCGAATGGGTGGAGTCAGGGCCAGCGTTGGAGGAGAGAAGGTAGGACCTTAGAGTTGTGTATTTTCAAAATCTGCCGGCCGTTTGGCAAATCACATACCCCACCTTTAAGCTTAAAAAGTATAAAAGTGCCATTTTACCACCTTAAAACTGTCACGTTCCTGTGTTGTCTGCCCCAGGTTTTCTGTTTCACTCAGCACGTCACATTCCATGTCACATTCCTTGAAAACTACACTTCCCAACTCTCCTTGCCCTCACCACCTGCCAGCACTCACTCATTGTTTTCACCTGCGTATCGTGTAGTTCCATCACCTCTATGTATATAACCCTGTTTATTTCTCCATTCTCCTGTTGGTCTTTGATGTATGTGGACGCCTGTTACCCGTGCTGTCTTTGCTTGTTCCCTTTTGTATGCCTTTCATGTTTTGTTTTACTTTTTCCCATCGTGGATGTTTTCCTTTGTTCGTGTTTTCGTGTTACCCTTTTATTAAATAAACCTCCGCTGCAAGTAGATCCTCGTTCTGTGTCTGCCTTCACCTACAATCGTGACAGAAAGACCGACCACAAATGGATCTAGCAGCGGTATTCACCGAACTGGCCCGGGCAAAGTTGACCGTTCGCGAGTACTCACGACTCTTCTCCATGGTCGCCATCCACACCGGATTCGACGACGCTTCCCTGAAAACCATCTACATGGTCGGGTTACCATCATGCCGGCGGAGGGAAGCACCGGAACCCGGAGAGCACACGTAGAGGGAGTACGTGAGTCTCGTTCTAAAGAAACTCGCGGCCGACGAACCACCCCTCGAGATTCCGGCTTTCGAGCCTGAGCCCATGCCTACCCAGATCGACGAGCCAGCGCTGCCAACTTCGTCTGCCCGGAGGAGGAGGAGAAGGAAAGCCTCCGTTCTCCAGCCCACGCCTGCCACGGTCAGCGAGCCATCGCCCACGCCTGCCACGGTCAGCGAGCCAGCACCCACGCCTGCCACGGTCAGCGAGCCAGCGCCCACGCCTGCCACGGTCAGCGAGCCAGCGCCCATGCCTGCCACGGTCAGCGAGCCTGAGCCCACGCCAGCCACGGTCAGCGAGCCTGAAGCCCCAGACCTCAGTGAGCCAGTGCCAGGAACCTCAAACGTCAGTGAGCCAGTGCCAGAAGCCTCATACGTCAGTGAGCCAGTGCAAAGAAGCCTCATACGTCCCTGAGCCAGCGCCTGTAGCCTTGACCGTCCCTGAGCCAGCGCCTGTAGCCTCGACCGTCCCTGAGCCAGCGCCTGTAGCCTCGACCGTCCCTGAGCCAGCGCCTGTAGCCTCGACCATCCCTGAGCCAGCGCCTGTAGCCAAGATCGTCCCTGAGCCAGCGCCTGTAGCCACGATCGTCCCTGAGCCAGCGCAAGTGGCCATGACCGTCCAAGAGCCAGTTTCCCTCAAGCCTTCCAAGGTTCCACCTCTCGTGCCTCCTGAGCCTTCCAGGGCTCCGCCTCTCAAGTCTTTCAAGTCTCTCGAGCCTCCCAGGGCTCCTCTCGGGCCTCCCAGGGCCCCGCCTCTCAAGTCTCTCGAGCCACCCAAGGCTCCGCCAACCAACGCACCACCAGCTGCAAAAAAGCTTCGAAGGTACGATGAAGCATACCTGAAATTTGGGTTTACAGTCACGGCTGATCTGAGACCTCAGTGTGTCGTGTGTGCCGAGGTGCTGCCAAACGACAGTATGAAGCCCTGCAAATTAAAAAGGCACCTCGAAACAAAGCATGCTGTCATTAAAAATAAACCAGATGAATATTTTAAAAGAAAGCTTGATGGCCTCCATCAGCATCAGGCAACCATTTCAGTGCACAGCACTGTCTAAACAGTGTTTGGAGGCATCGTATGTAGTGGCCAAAAGGATCGGTAAACTGGGTAAACCGCATACAATCGCCGAGACTCTCATTTTGCCGGCAGCGCAAGACGTGCAGAATAATGATAGGCGATAGTGCAGCAGCCAAACTCGGTGCAGTACCACTGTCCAATGACACAGTCGCTAGGAGAATTGTAGACATGTCCAATGATATCAGAGAGCAACTGATAGAGTTCAGTAAAAAGAGTCCTTACTACGCTGCAGCTGGATCGAATCCACTGATATTGCTGGGCAGGCACAGCTCCTCACCTATGTCAGGTATCTGCGGGACAAGGCGATTGAGGAGGATGTCCTGTTTTGCCGGCCTCTTCAGTCGCACACTACAGGAGAAGCCATTTTCAATGTCCTTGATATTTTTATCCGTGAAAATGGTTTGGCTTGGGACCGATGCGTTGGCCTATGCACGGATGGTGCGCAGGCAATGACAGGGCGTGAGCGTGGCCTAGCTGCTCGTGTTCAGCAAGTAGCTCCACTTGTGAAATGGACACATTGCATGGTCCATCGCAAAGCACTAGCTGCTAAAAAAATGCCGGTTCTCTTTGACTCCGTGCTGAACCAATCTGTGAAAATAATAAATCTCATCAAATCACGGCCGCTAAACTCTCGCTTGTTTGGGGTCCTCTGGCAGGAGATGGGGTCAGGGCACGAACAGCTGCTTCTGCACACTGAAGTTCGCTGGCTCTCCAGGGGGCGGGTGTTACAGCGGTTGTATGAGCTGCGAGAGGAGGTGAAGTGGTTTTTGACAGAAATCAAATCAGATCTGGCTGAAGCATCTGGATGACACTATGTGGCTTAGCGTCTCTGTCCTATTTGGTCGATATATTTGACCGCTTGAATGGCCTCAACCTGTCTTTGCAAGGCCGCAAAACTCATATTTTGCTCCTTGCAGACAAAGTGCACGCCTTCACACAAAAACTAGACCTCTGGCATGGCCGCATCAGTCGAGGGAACTGCGACATGTTCCCCAGCCTTGCAGACTTTATCACTGATGCAGGCACGTCACACGATTTCTCCTCCCTATTTCAATCAGCGTCTGAGCACCTGTCAGCAATGAGAAAAGAATTTGCGACGTACTTCAAAGAGGATTATTGCTCTTTTGCGTGGGTTCGAGATCCGTTTGTGTGCACAGCAAACGAGCTATCAATTGATATGCAGGAACAGCTTATTGAGCTGAAGAGTGACAGTAGACTGAAGGAATTCTTTAGCTCCTGCCCTCTTTCGTCATTCTGGGCAGCATTGATGCAGGAATACCCTGATCTCTGTGACGTCGCCTTGAAGATTCTCCTTCCTTTCGCGTCGACATATTTGTGTGAGGCAGGATTCTCAAAAATGACTGCACTCAAAACGAAATACCGCAATCGTGCACAAATCGAGGATGATTTGAGGCTATGTTTATCAAACATTGAGCCAAGAATTGAGGATCTTTGCAAGGCAAAGCAGGCTCAGGTCTCACATTAACATCACCTACCAGCAAGCTTCTGTAAAAAATGCAGATGATACCTACTATTAGGCCTAGTAATAATAACAATAATAAAGCATAAATTAATATCAGAGGTCTGGTGCCAATTCCCAATTATAGCAATAGCCTAGTAATGATAATAGACCTACTGATGATGATAATAACAATAATAATAATAATAATAATAATAATAATAATAATAATAATAACAATAAAGCATGTAACCTCATATAATTATATAGCAATAGCCTAGTAATGATGATAGGCCTACTACTACTCATAATAATAATAATAATGCCTGCAAGCTCACATTAGAAGTCTGGTGCTACTGCCAATAATAATAATAATAATAATAATAATAATAATAATAACAACAATAAAGCATGGGGCGGGGCGGGGGCACTGGGGCCCCAACTGGAATGAACCAGCTTTGGGGGGGCCCAGCTTGCAAAAGGTTGAGAACCCCTGCCTTAAGGCTATAAAACATATCATAAAAAACTTTTCAAAAAGAACATTAATGATATAAAGCATTAATGATATAAAGTCATTTTTTTTACATTAATTTTTTGAAAAAGTTTCTGAAAAACCTACTTTTTCGAACTCGTCCTAGGCCGTTTGCATGAAAATTGGCTAGCATCACCATTTTCAAATGGCGCTTCAATGAATTTGACAAAGAGCACGCCAAAATGGACCTGAGGGTTTATCTCCTTAACGATTTCGCGTATTAATACCAAACTTATTATTTGTCATAGGCACCATGACTCGAGGGTGCCTGTTAACAGTGCCACCTAGTGGTCACGAGATATGAAAAAAGCAAATTTTTGCTTATAATGTCTGAACAGTTTGACATAAAATAATTAAATTGGTCTCATTAGTTTCAGTGGGGTATAACGATATGAAAAATTCCAATGTTGGCCATTTTGGACATTGGCCATTTAGAATTTTCTGAAAAGCCTACTTTTTCTAAATCGTCCTAGGCCGTATGTCCGATTCGCACAAAAATTGGCCTGCATTATCTCGTGGAACTCTCGACAAAATTTGATTCACAGACTTTTGATAAACCATACCATTTTCAAATGGCGCTTTAATGAATTTGAGGAAGAGCACGCCAAAATGGACGTGAGGGTATATCTCCTTAACGCTTTCGCGTATTCATACCAAGCGTATTATTTGTCATAGGCACCATGACTTAAGGATGCCAGCTAAGTTTCGGAACAGTGCCACATAGTGGTCACAAGATATGAAAAAAGCACTTTTTTGCTTATTACTTCTGAACAGTTTGTCATAAAATCATCTTAAGATCCAGAGGCGTTTAATGAGTCCAACTATATGAAAAATTCCCATGTCGGCCATTTTGAATTTAGTCATAAAATGCTGTATTTTACCAATGACATATCATATCATTACGAAACTCAGTGTGTGTTTTTGGCACCATGCTCTGAAGGGACTGAAAATGTTTCGGGAAAAAATTATAATGCTATTTCTAAAAATGCAAATAGCTATTGACTCCTTTTGCCTACAGTCATGAGACTGGTCTTGATAGATTCCATGGTTCATGCCGAGAACAATTATGTCATGATCGAGCATACTTCCTATCCGCCATTTTTAAATGTTTTGAAAACCTACTTTTTCTAACTCCTCCAAGACTGATTTGCATTAAAATTGGCCTGCATCATCTAGAGGCACTCCTGACAAACATGTGTTCAGAGAATTTTGATAAACCATGCTGTTTTCGAATGGCGCTTCAACGAATTCGACAAAGAACAAGCAAAATTGAACTTGAGGCTGTATCTCTGCAACGCTTTGAGGGATTGGGATGAAACTTGGTACGTGTCATCACAATTAGGCCCTGAGGTTACCTGCAGCATTTTGGCGCACTGCTCCCTACTGTTCAGGAGATAGAATTTTTTTATTTTGGCTTATAACTCTTGACCACTTGAC
Source organism: Xyrauchen texanus (assembly GCF_025860055.1). Classification (NCBI taxonomy): domain Eukaryota; kingdom Metazoa; phylum Chordata; class Actinopteri; order Cypriniformes; family Catostomidae; genus Xyrauchen; species Xyrauchen texanus. The sequence goes on along the minus strand of NC_068314.1, from coordinate 15,228,037 downwards.
TTGATAACCATCATGCCCAGATATTACCTGAGCAGTTTCAGAACAGCGCCACATACTGGACAAAAATTCTAAGAACTAGCTATTTTTTAGTTAATTTGAAAATAAATCAGTTTTTTTTATGATTGAAAGTTTTCTTTTTCTAACTCCTCATACACTGTTCATCAGACTCTAACCAAAAACATGTCTCAAAGCTTCTTTTGCTACTCATGGTGCCGATAATTGGCTTGACCCCGGTATCGCTGTTTGCAGCTAAATTTATTATTTTATTCTTATGTTCATAATGTCTTGTTAAACACTTATTTTATTTGATATTGTATAGTGTATATTGTTATTACTGTTTTTATTGTATTTTATGCATTACATGGCAACTTATTTTAATTCTATTTTTATTGTTACTGTTTTATTATAATTATTTGTCTTGTCATTATCTGTTTTGTGTATTAATGCATTGGCAATATTGTATGAAAACACAGTCATGCCAATAAAGTACTTTAAATTGAAACTGAAAATTGAGAGAGAGAGAGAGAGAGAGAGAGAGAGAGAGAGAGAGAGAGAGAGAGAGAGGGAGAGAGAGAGAGAGAGACAGAGAGAGAGAAAACATGAAAAAAAACAATGAGAATGAGTGTTGAAGCTATTGAGTGTTTGAGCAGAAGATTATTTTTTATTTTGGAGAGTGAATAATTGAACTGAGTGGAAAAACCTGAAAAGAGTGCATCTGCTGCACACGAAGACACGAAAATAACACCCAAAGCGTGTCACTGCCAATGTGAGTAATAGATTCCTGATGTGTCTTTAAAGATAAGACTGCAGTGGTGCAGCTTTTCCTGGGCAACAGCCAATATCTAAAATAAGAGTTCTCTCACTTCAGACCCTTCCATGTGTACGTGAAACAATACACACTCAACACACAGCCAATCTGATTATAAACACAATAGACCACACAAGCTAAAGGATTTCAGTTGATTAAGCTGGATTTTTATAGATATTAATTGAAGCTTAATTCAATGTTCTATTTTTAAGATTAGTGTAAGAACAATTCGTGGAAATATTATGTGTGTTGTCTGTGATGCTTAATAATGACCTTATATGACCATACTTGTTCTTCTATGCTTGGTTTACTTTCACTTATGCCCAAGAAGGAAGTGTTTAATTACATTTTAATTTAATAAAGTTTAAATTAATTAATGTTAATTTAGTTTTTTTCTAGATAATTAATTAATGTGTATCACATGGTGGGATCTATCTTGGCACTCATGCACAAGAAGATTGGAAATAATGGAGTGCAGAAGATAGCTCACTTCCTTTATATCATGCTAATGTGAGCAGTGTAGACAAGGGTATTAGACTTCTTTGACTTAAAATATATAATTATAAAATAGTTTAAAAATTGCATAAATTCTGATTTCTGAAAGTGTGAAAGAACTGTTTGAATGCACTGCTTCTCTGTTTGATTAAAAAAAATTATAATATAAAATGTGGGCAAATTTTTTTATTAAGGCCCACCCAAAAGTAATTTACTGGCTATGCTCTTGAATGTGAGTGAGATAAAGAAGTTTGATGCCGTTTGTTTTCTTTGGAATCTAAAACTGAAAAGCGGAAGCTATACAGTATATGTATACTTGAAATAAATATTTTATCTGTAAAAATCATTCCATAGAGACAAAAGCATACTCTCTAAGTTTGTGTAAATTCTGCAATAAACATAAATGGGCATTCACTCAAAATGTGATAACCTTTTAACAATTAAACTTGTTTAACCTCTTACCTTTTGAGATTAATCTCTGAGAACTGACACCAATTGTCAAATAGGTAAAAAGTTATACAGGTTTAATATTAACCTTGTCAAAATACCCACATTATCAGTACAAGGCTTGCTATAATTCAAGGTTCAAATATGATGTTCTATTAACAATGCGACATGACACAGCAACATACTGTAGATGGATTCAATACTAAACTTCAGTAACAATCATTTTCAAGAGTTTAATCATGTCCATAGCAGTCCAGTTGTAATTTCTGACTTTAGTTAACTGTTTAAAGATTAAATGTGGTTTCCTTGTGGATAATTTCAATGTCAGTAACAGGAATTGTTAAACAGAATTAAACACTAATGACACTATGTGGTTTCAAGGAAACTTCCCGGTCATGACTTCCAGTGAAATTACGAATTGAGTTTCTCGTAAGGACCAAAAAGCATTTTTTTTAAATGTCACATTATCAATGAGTAATTCATTTACACTAACAAAAGAAATGGCGCTTTTGTCTATAATCAAGGAAACGTGTAACTCAGGTTATTGCCCGATTATCCCATGATTTTGTTTCCTGTTTATTTTAGATGTTGTTTTATTGTTCTCATAAAAAAACATATATTTTATTTTCACAAAGTAATGTGAAAGGGTTCATAGGTAAAGACTCGCATGTAAAGGTGATAATGCTAGCTGTGATTCTTTGAAGGAGTTGATGTAGTTAATCTGACATCATCATCATTAGTAGTGTACAGTACATACTGTTCATACTTGATTATCATTGTGTTTGTTTCTACATTTTTGTAAATTATGCAATAAAAACAAACAGACTTTCACTCAAAATGTACATGACACTCCATTCTTCTGGAAATGTATCACATGCTTTGTCATGTATCATGCTTACATGACAATTAAACCAGTCTAACCTGTGCCTTAGGAGGTTTGTAATAGATTGTTACTTCTGACATCCTGTGGTTATTATTAAAATCACACCTAATTATAAGTTATGTCTACATGCACTTTTTGAAATATGCTCAAAATAATTAGGATGTCTAAACTAGCATCCATGTTGGAAGGCCATAGGTTGACATGCACGTATGTTTAGGCTAATTTTACAGATAGAATGTTGAATCTTTTTTTGAAAGACATGTCCTTTTTGCTATAGTATGATTTTTGACCTATTTAATGGTCTTACACAACAAACAGAAAAGCATAGGCTAACAAGATCAAGACAAAAGTACGGACAATATATTGTACACCTTATACACATCAATATATGGCAGTACAGACTGCTATCTGTTATTTATAATGTCTTAGCAGGAAAAGGTAAAGAGGCCAGATATCAGTAAAACAGTTAAGCAGATTCACAATAAGCACCTTATGTGCCAATTGAGGTCATTGGTTACAGCAGTCCACAACATTAACCACTATAGTGTATGTCATGCAATTCAGACAGTCCTTAAAAATATTAATTTAATAATAATAATAATAATAATAATAATAATAACAACAAAAAGTATAAACAAATTCATTAAATTACTACCATTTAGAACGACTTAGACAGGCAGACAGAGACCATCAGCTCTTTATTGCCTCTCTGTGTTCATCAGAACAACTCACATGTTCACAAAGTGTTTTGAATTTAACTGAATGATCATCATGACTTGCAATTTTAAATCTCCGTTGGCTCAGGCGAGAAGGCGGCCACTCAAAGCACGTCCCCTTTAATAAAACCCTTGACGTCAGTAGGTGGGGACTCAGCGACTAACGCGCACGCGCCAAACACGGCGGGTAAAATGAAAGCTTTTAGCAACAAACGGACAGCCCTTAGCAACCATATAGCTTAATCAAACACGGGGTTAAACTGGCAAATAAATATGTTTTGTATTTTTTCTTTATTAGCATCATACATTAACTGGTAGTTTCATTTTTGTTTGGAAAATTTTATTCAAATCCTATGAAAGTGTATGCAACCTTACTGGAAATACTGTCTTAACAGTATTAGCTTGTTTTCATAAACAACTGTGAAGTCTCCATGGAATGAGCTTTAATTTATAGTAACGTTCCTATATTATTTGTATTCATTAGTTTAAAAGGATCAACGCTGAAAATGAGCTCTGTCTTGGTGAGTAGTGTATTGAAATATGATAACACAATAATGTTAAATTGGAGTCTTATCTAACTAAATTGTGTTCTTTGGATATCTTGAAGATTATATGTTCTATTAATCTTTTTTTCAGGTTGATCCAACACTTGAGAGGCATTTTAAGGGTCATAGAGATGCCATCACCAGTGTTGACTTCAACTGTAATGTGAAACAAATAGGTATTTTACTTTGCATGCATGATGTGTCTTTCAGTCCATCTTCCTGGTGATACATATTGTTTTGTATGTATTAAACCCCTGTAGTCGTCTATACATTTTCAGCTATTCATATGAGATATTAGATCATTTTATGTTGTCTTGGATTATAGTTAGTTTAGTAAACAAATGTACCTTAAATGATAGTTAAGGAAAATATTGATAGTCAATAGTTGGCCAGCAAACATTGGAAATTCATCAATACTATTTAAAAAACATTCCATGACAAACCTCATAAAGTTGATTGCATGCAGAGAGTGTGCAAAGCTGTAATCAAGCCCAAGAGTGATTTAATTTGAAAAAGCTAAAATATCTAATAATGTTTATTTGTTTAACATATTTTTGGGCACTGCATTATTCCCATACTTCTAGTTGGATTATTGTATAGATTTAATGATAATTTTTCCAGACATTTTCTTAGTCCTGGACATTTTCAGCCCTCCCAAGTTTCCACACTAGATTGTAAAATAGATTCCAGAATGTTCTCAACATGACTTCTGTATACTACCTTCAAGACTGGTTGGCTAACATTAAAAGTTCTTAGACCCCCTTGACATGCTCTCTTTAAAGTACAACAAAACAGCATTGTAAAGTTTTATTTGCGTGTTAATTTCAGCCACTGGCTCCATGGACTCGTGTGTTATGATCTGGAATATGAAGCCACAGATGAGGGCATACAGGTTTGTGGGACACAAGGATGCTGTGATGTCGGTTCAATTTTCTCCTTCTGGTCATCTTGTGGCCTCAGCATCCAGAGATAAGACGGTCCGGCTCTGGGTACCCAGTGTGTAAGTAATAAAGTCCCTATCTCTGAAAAGTTGTGAAACTTGCACTATGTTAGACTTGCTTTTAATGATCTTTAATGTCATTTGCATTACTGAATTTGCTCAAGTGATATATTTTATTCTAGTGGTTATGCGAACACAAATAAAATGTTATTTTTTTTAATTAGGCAAATTTATGCAAAGTACATATTCACATTTATCAAATCTGGTGCATGATTATATTTTTTAGGGGTTGACAACTGGCAGAAAGACCATTAGTTATGTCAAATCTGTCTGGATTTTATTTAAAGGTGCACTCAGTAAGTTAGCGGCATAGATGCAGCATCATGCAAAACAAAAGTTTTCAGTTAGTGAAGCCATTGTAGAAATGCGCTCTTCACTGTAAGTCATTGTAAATATATTCCACAAGCAAAAGTATCTGCTAATAAGGGGGTTACGGAGATAAAGTGAGCAGTATTTGGCTGCTTATGTGATCTCAAGATGTCGGTGCTCATGAGGCAACCAGTTTCATGTAAAATACAAATAAATAAAGCATTTTCTTTAAGCTACGGATATGACTGGAATCTTTATCTCATTTGAGTGTACTATTCATTTCTTAATATGTGAAAATTGTTTCATAAGGGAAACGTTTCTGAAATTGTTAAATGTTGACAGTGGGTGGCAGCAAAAACTAATTCATTGATAAACCTGTTCTATAGCCAAGTAGTTCCATATTGCCGAATGTTACAGAGACTTAACAAGGGTTTCAATCAGTTAAAATGTAGAGTTGAAATGGGAGAGATAGATTTTCATCCTCTGTAGGTTTTAACAAGTAAGATTTTTTTTGTTATGTGTATATGTCATGTTATGTCACATAGATTTGTGTTTTGTCACTTTCCATTTCCACAAATCTCTGTTTAATTTGTATAGATAATCTAGATATACATTTTTTACCATTCTGAGATTTTGGTGATACTGTTTATCAGTGCTAATATTGTTTATGAGCCAATTTCAGAAAGCAAACCCTCTGTTCTGCCAGTGACTAATGTTCCCATAAGTCTTTTCTCTCATTCAGAGAGATGCTTGATGTGGGTGTAGTGTGTACATAAATACTTACATAAGAAAGTTGATAATCATGCTGTCTTAAAGCGTGAGGGTGTCTGGCCATGCGTCGTTGGAGACACTGCTAGTCTATACCTGGGTAGACCAGTGTATTATTCTAGAGAGTTTTCAAACTTTTGAGGCCTTGGAATATGCATCGTCAAGTTTTGTATTTTCAGTTTAAAGAACCAATACTGTGTGAAAGAAATAGTAGCATGATACACTGTCTGGCTAAAACAGTTGCATAATCTAATATTTTGTTAGACCGCCTTTAGCTTTGATTACGTGCACATTCGTTATGCATTGTTTCAACAACCTTATGCAACGTCACATGATTTATTTCCATCTGGATTTGCATACATTTTTGGCTGAGATCTTGTATTGATGACGGGAGAGTTGAACCGGTGACAGGGACTAAAAATGGTTCAAGGAACGAAAACGAAAACAAAAAAGGAGCAAAATGTTTAGCCGAACGTAACCGAAAACCGGAACAACATGATTTTCAATTGTTTTGGAGTGAAAATTGTATTTTTAAATGCTAATAACCGATTATAACCATCAAATTTCTTTCCATTAAATTTTTTTCATGAAACAAAAGGCCAAAGGGTTTATCACAGTAAATTTTTGGAACTACACGACTTCATGTTGCCCAAAAAAATTATACATGCGCTTTGATCCTGAAGGAAACTGCTGCATCACAAATTTCTTTGCTTAATTGGCAATTGTGGATGTTGCGTTCTGTGAATGAAGACCTTTTTAACAACTTTGTATAAATACCACATATACATGAACGGTTAATCCAGATACAAGGAAAACATTATTAGAGATAAAAGCATATTTCTCAGTTGTTTCTCAAGTCCTCACTGAATCATTTTCAGATATGATGCAGTAATACAGATTTGATGCTGCCAGATTTTGACTCAGAAGCAGCTCTGAAATAAAAAAATATACTTAACTGTTAATTAACTTCTTGTTATGATTTCTTTGCTGATAAATACACCACACCGGAAATAATTTAATTGCTTTTTTAAGTGGCTTTTTGGGGGCTTGTTTTTCCAGACTGGTTTATTTGACGCTCTTCAGTTCTGGCAACACTGCAATTTGTATTTCACCCAGCCCTTAGCGCAGAGTACTATCATTTTAAAAAGAAAGTTATTAACTGTTCTTTTATTTTGTTCTAACCGGTTACCATTTGGAAAGGAGGCTGCAAAACTTTTGAACATTTCTTTTTTGTCCCTGCCAGGCCCATCACTTTGGAATAGGGTAAATCTGGACTTATCAGACCAAATTTCCTTTTTCCATTGCTACAAAGCCCAATCTTTATACTCCTTAGCAAATTTATGTTGTTTTTTTCAAATAGCCTCACTAACAAGTGGATTTCTTGTGGCCACATAGCTGTTTAGTCTCAATCCTGTAAGTTCTTGTTGCATTGTGCATGTTGAAATGCTCTTACTTTCACTATTAAATAGAGGTGTGAATTTTACTGTCAATTTTTTTACAATGTGACTTCACTAAGCGTTTTAGTGATCTCTGATCACGATCATTCAAGATTGTTTTCCAACCACATTTCTTCTGTGAAGCTGAGAGTTCTCCACTATACTTCCAGGTTTGAATGATGTGTATGACAGTTCTTAACCCAGTTCCATTGATTTCAGCAATCTCTTCTTTGCTTGATACAGGGTAATAGTTTGCCCCTTCTGAAACACAGTAACATTTCTTTCATGACCACGGGATACATCTTCTGACATGGTTGTAAAGAAATGAGAAGCTACACCTGCATCAGTTAGGTTTAAAAGAATTGTTGCAATCTGAAACATATTAATCACTGCAATAATGATCCAATCATAGGCTCTTAAGAATCTGCTTATTTAAATCCAAATGGCAAATGTATGTTTGGGCAGGCAGTGTATTATTAATGCAACATGTTTGAAAAATTAAATACAGTAAATGCTTTTATATTGTCATTATATTAAAGCCAAAATAAATTTATATTACATATCTGAATGCCCAAACCAGTAATAATTTTTTGAATACTTAACTCAGCAAAAAAATAAACTTTATTTCAGGACACTGAATATTAAAGATAATTTTGTAAATATTCAAATAACTTTACAGATCTTTATTGTAAAGGGTTTAAACAATGTTTTCCATGCTTGTTCAATGAACCATAAACAATTAATGATCATGCACGTGTGGAACATTCGTTAAGACACTAACAGCTTACAGACGGTAGACAATTAAGGTCACAGTTATAAAGCTTAGGACACTAAAGAGACCTTTCTACTGACTTGAAAAACACCAAAAGAAAGATACCCAGTGTCCCTGCTCATCTGCGTGAACGTTTCTTAGGCATGCTGCATGGAGGCATGAGGACTGCAGATGTGGCTAGGGAAATAAATTGCAATGTCCATACTGTGAGACACCTAAGAGAGCGCTACAGGGAGAACACGCCGCACGATTTGGGGTATCATTCAGTGCTCTGACCATCTGCAATAGGCTGAGAGAGGCTGGACCGAGGGCTTGTGGGTCTGTAAGGCAGGTACTTACCAGACATCACTGACAACAATGTCGCCTATTGGCACAAACCCACCTGTGGTCAGAACAGACAGGACTGGTAAAAGTGCTCTTCACTGACGAGTCACAGTTTTGTCTCCGTCATGGTCTAAGGTGGTGTGTCACAGCATCGTCAGACTGAGCTTGTTGTCATTGCGGGCAATCACATCACATCACTCATAAAAGAGACTTTTATTACCTGATTTTCATTTACATTCAATCATTTAACAGATGATCCATGTTTGCTTATATATTATGTTACATTAATGAAAGGCTAAAGGTATGACACCAACAGAATCAGCAGATGGAAAATGAATTTTTAAGATTTTTTTTGTTAAAAAGATGTGTATACAAGTTATGAATTTCTTATTTCAGGAAAGGGGAATCTACAGTATTCCGAGCCCATACTGGAACAGTCCGCAGTGTAACATTTTCTCCTGATGGCCAGACCCTTGTCACCTCTTCTGATGACAAAACCATCAAATTCTGGACCGTTCATCGGCAAAAGTTCCTCTTCTCCCTCAATCAGCACATCAACTGGGTCCGCTGTGCAAAGTATGTTATTTTCAGATACATTTGGGTCATGGAAAACCTGAAATTATCAGGGAATGTTCAATTTGTGATTTCTAGGCCGGAAAAAGTCATGGACATTCTAAAAGTCATATTTTTATATTGAATATAAATATTTGAATGTACAGTTTTTAGTCATAATCTGCTCTGAAGTATAGCATTGGGAAGATGTTTGCTCTTTGAGCACTTCCTGTCTTGAACAGCATTCTTATTAGATAACAGAACAAACTTTTTTTTTCTTATCTTAATGAATACACTAAAACTATATCAGTTTTTTTCATCATTTACTCACAAGCATAGCATACCATGGCACATTGTCTGATTGAACTGTTGCAAAAAAGATGTTTTTAGGACAAGTAGTCAATGATGGGGAAGTTTTATTTCATGTGTAGTTTTACCATCCTGTAGGTTTTCACCTGATGGGCAGTTGATCGTTTCTGCCAGCGATGATAAAACAGTGAAGCTGTGGGACAAGAACAGCAGAGAGTGCATTCATTCATTCTATGAGCACGGAGGGTAACTGACCGACATAGCTACACACAAGATATATTGGTGTACTAAATCTGGATAATCATAACAGGGAAACATTTTGCTGTTATTTTCAGATATGTGAATTATGCTGACTTTCACCCAAGCGGCACCTGTATCGCAGCTGCTAGTACAGACAACACAGTGAAAGTCTGGGACATTCGCACCCACAAACTCCTGCAACACTATCAAGGTGAGAATCACTTTCACTGTAAATCTAAAAGCTTCAGAATATGGCAGTGTCATTCCTACAATTCAGTGAAATTTCGGCTTTGAAACTTTTGAAAAATAAAACATACGTTTACAAGTATCTTTATGTTTCATCACTATAGGGACATGCTAATGATTTTATTATTCATACTGGTCAAGCTAATTGACAAAACAAAACAGATTGTAGATGTTGAGTTAAATGGGCAGGGTCAGGGTGGAAAATAACTGCGTGAAGAATTACACGGTAATTTTCAATTTCAGTTGATATATTAGCCACTACATGGTCTATGAATGACTACATGGTCTATGAATGATATCTAGCAAACATATTCGTAAACATACCGGTATATTGATGATTTTATTTCTGTTAACATAAATATATTGAAATTAAAAAATTACATTAATTTCCCATATATCTTTCCCATTACGAGGTGGACATGTTTTACTTGGCTACATATGACTAACACCACAAAATAAAGAAAATCAAATAAATCAAAAGAGTTACAAACTTCAAATAACACAAAATAGTTTTGCTGAATGAATGATGTCCACCTCCATTGTGTGATGTCATTTCACGACATATGACATAACAGGGTGGACCATAAATCAAGGAACACACAAAAAACTCTTATCAGTGTTCAAATGACAAACTGACCTTAAATGAATACATGTTAGTGAGAAAATGTAATACTAAACTCTTAATTAATTGGGGGAGGAAAAAAATAGAAATCCAATGATTTAGCGTTCATTTTTGTCAAAGATTTTTGACGTGATGCTCTGGGGGACATGAGGAAATGACATGTGTTTAAAAATAAATGTTTAAGCCCACAGCAGTGTGTAACATTATAAATTGTCTTAATTCTTTTCATCAAGCCTATTAAAATTGTAATCAGGAAAAATTAAACAATGTAAATAATACCACAACTTGTAATGGGGACTTGTCACAGAATTGTAGGGATGGCCCGGCTATTTAACATATGCTAGATGATTCAATCCCTTATTAGCGATACTGTGTCCACTGGGTCTTCCTGAGATATCTGACCTTGACTGAAAAATTAAAAGCCAGTATTTACAAGTGCTTAGAGACTTTCAAAACATGTGTATCAGCAAAGTAGGCATTTATCCACATCTATCAAGATGAAAATATCTTGGAGAGCTTTAATGTGGAAGGGTAACATTTATTTATGTATTTGTACATGCACCCCATCCCACTGCATCTCTCGCTGCCACCTTCTAGTGTTCTAGTGTGGAATTACATTCCAATTGAGAAGGCTTGTTATAAAAAATAAATATCTCCTTTAGTGGCAGGGTTACATATAAATAACCCATTGGTCCATTGGTGAACTTGGTGGTTCATCATGAAAATATGGGAAAATCTTTTTGACAGCTGCATACCTGTTACTGCTTAAAGAAGTGAGACCCAGGTAGATTCAATTGTTGTTGCAACTGTTGGAATGAAGGGAAATACTTATCAATGAAAGGCCTTTTTAAAGTTCAAATTCTTTTATGACATATTCAGTCTGATAGAGAGGGAGGAATTGAATGCTTCACAGTCTGTGGTCCTAGAATCGAGCATGCATGCCATTTGACGTGTCTCAAACAACTAGGTGCATTTCATTCAGAAGCGATCATCAAATAGTGAATTTTCTTTATCAAACATGATGGAATGTTTTAGAGTGGGACAACGGAACCAATACCACTTACAATCACATAATTAATCAAATCCATTGCTGATACTTACTGATGTTGATGTCACTTTCATGGCCACCAATTTTAGGTTTAGCAAAGGTGGGATGGAAAGGTTTCAAATGTTATAATATACTGTGTGTCAAAACCTCAAAATAAAATTAATTCAAGGTCATTTTTATTTTAGTTTTGGAGTTATGTAAATGTATTAGTTTAGTTTTAGTTTTTCCAGTTGTTAGTTTGTAATTTTATTTGAGTTAATGAAGATGTTTTCATTTAGTTTTAGTTTTTGTTAATAATAATTAGACTTCCGTATAGTATCTATGACCTATAACGTTTAGAATAGCTAATCAGATTTCACGTAATAAACAAAGTGACTTATTTCAGCAAAAATGTTTCTGCTTGGCAGATTACTCAGTAGATTATTATAATACTAATTTGTGATAGGGCTTTAAGGATAGATTTTACGTTTGGGTGATGAGGTCAAACACAAGGCCATGGCGTGTTGTTATTGGCTGACGTTCAGCCCAGGACCTGGTCAATGATGAGGCCAGATGCAAACCTGTTTTGTATGACATGCACAATAAGACCATATAGAGACATTTGTTAAGGAAGTAAATTGAGTCAGTATTGGAGAACAGAAGTAAATATTAACATACTAGGTGAAAATTGTATGTCTATTTGCTTTGAAACATAATAGTACATATCTCATCAACATGGTGCACAATTTGGGGTATCTTTCATGTCTGAAGCACAAAAAACACAAGTTACATGCCAACGTTTTATACTAGGGGTTAGAGGTTCATTCAAATGTCCAAACCTAAGTATAAGCAATAGTTTTTTTAGCCTTAGCAACCAGTGCTCATAATTTTTTTATATGGGTAGAGTAATAGTTTGACTTTCTACCGATCTAATGTGCAACAAAATTGAATGCCAATGTTTTAACTTTTGACTTGTGCAATGTTAATTTTTAGGTTTTATTAAATACTTTCAACTTTGCTTTCAGAGTGAAATATTTGTTTTTATAGATTTGTTGGTGGCAAAAAAAAAAACTGTATATATAAATAAATACACATTAATATGTGTTTTAATAAAGTATGTGCTAGTTAATATATACAGTATGTTAGTAAAACATAGTTGTTAGTTTTGAACCTTGTGCACCATAATATTAGACTGGAAAATAATCTGAATGCATATACAGTACATATGATTTATAGGTATGGATATTTGACAACAAATAGTTTTGGAAAGTTGACATGTCCTGTGGTGTGACATGCTATTCTACTATATATCTAAAAGTATTTTAAACAGCATTTTGCTCATTCTTTTATAATTATGTATACTGCTTCTGTAATCTCATATTAATCGAGACACTATATAGAACATTTGTACTGTTTACAGTTTATGTGTAACACGGCAGGACCATTTAAAATGAACAAGTGAAGACAAAAAAAAGTTATTAAAAATAGTGAAAAACATAAAAGAAATGGTGACCACCAGTCAAAGCTTCTAAAACACAGTCTTTCCTTTGTCAACTCTTATCTAATTAAATCTTGTAATTCCTACAGTCTTCTGCTGGGGGGCGTTTTATGCTTGCTGTTGAATGTTCATTCATGTGGGTGACGCCATTTGAAGTGCAATGTGTCCTAAGAGATTTCGTCTACTTGACTGATAGAGATTTAGGCTCACCCATTTTATAGCCTCTGCTAAGGGCTGTTTTGTAATACACATGTACAAGAACAGAAAAAAAGAGAGAGACTGTATCTGTATGGCACTAGACTTGTTTCAGAATATTGTTTATTACCATAATGCCTTAGAGACTTGCTTTTGCTACTGGACAATGACAGTGGATTGTGGCTCACTTCAAAGTTAAAAAAGGACCCAAAAGTGTCATAAAAGTAGATCATGCGACTCCTGAAGCTAATGTCTTCTGTCTTCTGAAGGCTTATGTAGGTTTAAGTGAGAAACAGCCTGACATTTAAGTCATTTTTCTGTAAATATCTTGATGTCTGTTGCACATTGAGCTTTGTGAGAAAAGCTTGTTCTCAGTGGCTCACGTTCACACAAGAACTCCTCATTGTTTAGCATTAAAAGTATTTATTTAAAATAAACATCACTCTTTTGATATCTAATACAAGGACATTAACACATTTTGAATTGTGACTTAAATGTCCAAAGTCTTGGGGCCATTGTATGTTAAATATTATACTGATTAACTAAAAGTAAAAAGCCTGTGATTGGGTGTGTGTGTTCTCAGGGTCAATGTGAAAGTATTGGTGTTGCATAGATAGGGTGGGGTAAGCTGTGTGACTGTATCTATAGTGTGTAAAGTTTCTGTGTGGGCTGTTTCAGTTCATAGCGCAGTTGTGAATGAACTCTCCTTCCATTCATCTGGAAACTACCTAATCACTGCCTCCAACGACTCCACCCTCAAGATCCTTGACTTACTGGAAGGACGACTGCTGTACACACTGCACGGTCATCAGGTAACACGCTGCATGCAGACACGTATCCGTTGTGCATCAGGCAATATCAAAATCATCAAGCTTGCTGCTCCAAAACCAATTGACCCTTCATTAAGCTCCACTTATTTTACAGCATTTTACAGGACTTATCCAAATATATGGTGACTTAGGAACAGTTCTGTTCACTTACACTAATGTTATTAGTTGTATTCAATATCAAATGAGGTTATTTTACTTTTCAATTGAACATGACGGTGAAAACGGGCAGTTTAGGCAGAACTAAAAAAGCAAGACACCGTGCAAAAATATAACAGAACATGTCTCGTGATGCATTTTTAGTTGAAAATCTTTTTAAGTTGACAGTCGATATTTTCTTGATGACTGAAGCCAGTGCCACACTATCAGACTCCAAACATCTCTATTTTGGCCAGGGGTGTCACACATGCAAACAGTTTTGCTGACATCTCGACTCTTCAGTCGGAGGTATGATACACTTGCCGATACAAAATGGTGGAGTGGTGAAAAATATACCAACTCACACGCTCCGATTCCCTGTCACGTGGAGCTTGCCAAAATAACAACACGGGTTTGACGTGAGCATAAACAATTGTAATAGAGTGATTTAGACCTGGTTTTCAGACCTGTAGCTTGCTCCGTTTGTTCCAAAACAGGGGCTAAAACACTGTTGCACTTTCTTCTTGGTTTGGTTACACAGTATTTTAAAACGGACCAAATGGTACTACTTCCGTTGTAGTTATTATTATCCATCATTAGTTGCTTTTGCATTATTTCTGCATTGAAAAGTACCTGTTCTGATCACAGATCTCTCTCTCTCTCTCTCCCTATCGTGCCTGTACACTTGCACACACATACAAACAGAATGGTTACAGTGTAACCAAATTTTTATCTGTCAAAAAGTTGCAGACACAGTTCTACCTGTGTCTGTTCTGCCACGAGCCACAAGAGAGGTGATGAAGGTGTGAAGATAGTCCTATATCTCATAAAGCCACCAACAGGATTCCAGACTAAAGAAAATTATTAAGGAGCCATTGGCTTCTAAACTGAAACATTTAGGAGCCAAATGGCTGTTTTAGTTGCCACATCACCGAATTGCTTGATTTTAGATTGTTGTTCAAAAACAAGATAGAAAGCCAAAGAAAAGACAGCTGATAACTCATTAATCGGGAGTTAAATATTTATATACTGTATAGTTGAGTGCACAAATTTGCATTCCCATTTTGTTTGCATTCCTCTTTTCCCAGATTACCAGTCCAGCTCTGGCTGTGACAAAGAAAGTCAAAGAGGGGGAGGGGCAGGGGCTCGTGTGGTCTTGCAGAATTACAACTTAAATGCAGATGTCAGGCACACGTTTAATTGAGAATTTATGCCAAGAGCCAAATTGACATAAACTAAAATATACATTAGAAAATTTTGAAATTTCTTGCAAAAAGGGCACTTATCTTGTGAAAGAGGGCGGGTGCTTGAGCACCGCTTGGGATCTGTCTGTGCACATTACTGCCTGCCTGAGTTTTGTCGACAGTCGGAGGTGTCCCAAAATTTGACAGAGGTGCCTGCCTCATAATTCTCTATGCAGGAATAACCCTATATATATAATATATATACAGTGAGGAAAATAAGTATTTGAACACCCTGCTATTTTGCAAGTTCTCCCACTTCGAAATCATGGAGGGGTCTGAAACTGTCATCGTAGGTGCATGTCCACTGTGAGAGACATAATCTAAAAAAAAATCCAGAAATCACAATGTATGATTTTTTAACTATATATTTGTATGATACAGCTGCAAATAAGTATTTGAACACCTGAGAAAATCAATGTTAATATTTGATACAGTAGCCTTTGTTTGCAATTACAGAGGTCAAACGTTTCCTGTAGTTTTTCACCAGGTTTGCACACACTGCAGGAGGGATTTTGGCCCACTCCTCCACACAGATCTTCTCTAGATCAATAAGGTTTCTGGGCTGTCGCTGAGAAACACGGAGTTTGAGCTCCCTCCAAAGATTCTCTATTGGGTTTAGGTCTGGAGACTGGCTAGGCCACGCCAGAACCTTGATATGCTTCTTACAGAGCCACTCCTTGGTTATCCTGGCTGTGTGCTTCGGGTCATTGTCATGTTGGAAGACCCAGCCTCGACCCATCTTCAATGCTCTAACTGAGGGAAGGAGGTTGTTCCCCAAAATCTCGCAATACATGGCCCCGGTCATCCTCTCCTTAATACAGTGCAGTCAGCCCTGTCCCATGTGCAGAAAAACACCCCAAAGCATGATGCTACCACCCCCATGCTTCACAGTAGGGATGGTGTTCTTGGGATGGTACTCATCATTCTTCTTCCTCCAAACACGGTTAGTGGAATTATGACCAAAAAGTTCTATTTTGGTCTCATCTGACCACATGACTTTCTCCCAGGACTCCTCTGGATCATCCAAATGGTCATTGGCAAACTTAAGACGGGCCTTGACATGTGCTGGTTTAAGCAGGGGAACCTTCCGTGCCATGCATGATTTCCAACCATGACGTCTTAGTGTATTACCAACAGTAACCTTGGAAACGGTGGTCCCAGCTCTTTTCAGGTCATTGACCAGCTCCTCCCGTGTAGTTCTGGGCTGATTTCTCACCTTTCTTAGGATCATTGAGACCCCACGAGGTGAGATCTTGCATGGAGCCCCAGTCCGAGGGAGATTGACAGTCATGTTTAGCTTCTTCCATTTTCTAATGATTGCTCCAACAGTGGACCTTTTTTCACCAAGCTGCTTGGCAATTTCCCGTAGCCCTTTCCAGCCTTGTGGAGGTGTACAATTTTGTCTCTAGTGTCTTTGGACAGCTCTTTGGTCTTGGCCATGTTAGTAGTTGGATTCTTACTGATTGTATGGGGTGGACAGGTGTCTTTATGCAGCTAACGACCTCAAACAGGTGCATCTAATTTAGGATAATAAATGGAGTGGAGGTGGACATTTTAAAGGCAGACTAACAGGTCTTTGAGGGTCAGAATTCTAGCTGATAGACAGGTGTTCAAATACTTATTTGCAGCTGTATCATACAAATAAATAGTTAAAAAATCATACATTGTGATTTCTGGATTTTTTTTTTTAGATTATGTCTCTCACAGTGGACATGCACCTACGATGACAATTTCAGACCCCTCCATGATTTCCAAGTGGGAGAACTTGCAAAATAGCAGGGTGTTCAAATACTTATTTTCCTCACTGTATATATATACAGGTGAAACTCGAAAAATTAGAATATCGTGCAAAAGTTCATTAATTTCAGTAATTCAACTTAAAAGGTGAAACTAATATATTATATAGACTCATTACAAGCAAAGTAAGATATTTCAAGCCTTTATTTGATATAATTTTGATGATTATGGCTTACAGCTTATGAAAACCCCAAATTCAGAATCTCAGAAAATTAGAATATTGTGAAAAGGTTCAGTATTGTAGGCTCAAAGTGTCACACTCTAATCAGCTAAACACCTACAAAGGGTTCCTGAGCCTTTAAATGGTCTCTCAGTATGGTTCAGTTGAATTCACAATCATGGGGAAGACTGCTGACCTGACAGTTGTGCAGAAAACCATCATTGACACCCTCCACAAGGAGGGAAAGCCTCAAAAGGTAATTGCAAAAGAAGTTGGATGTTCTCAAAGTGCTGTATCAAAGCACATTAATAGAAAGTTAAGTGAAGGGAAAAGTGTGGAAGAAAAAGGTGCACAAGCAGCAGGGATGACCGTAGCCTGGAGAGGATTGTCAGGAAAAGGCCATTCAAATGTATGGGGGAGCTTCACAAGGAGTGGACTGAGGCTGGAGTTACTGCATCAAGAGCCACCACACACGGGTCCTGGACATGGGCTTCAAATGTCAAACGTCTTACCTGGGCTAAAGAAAAAAAGAACTGGTCTGTTGCTCAGTGGTCCAAAGTCCTCTTTTCTGATGAGAGCAAATTTTGCATCTCATTTGGAAACCAAGGTCCCAGAGTCTGGAGGAAGAATGGAGAGGCACACAATCCAAGATGCTTGAAGTCCAGTGTGAAGTTTCCACAGTCTGTGTTGGTTTGGGGAGCCATGTCATCAGCTGGTGTTGGTCCACTGTGCTTTATTAAGTCCAGAGTCAACGCAGCCGTCTACCGGGACATTTTAGAGCACTTCATGCTTCCTTCAGCAGACAAGCTTTATGGAGATGCTGACTTCATTTTCCAGCAGGACTTGGCACCTGCCCACACTGCCAAAAGTACCAAAACCTGGTTCAATGACCATGGTATTACTGTGCTTGATTGGCCAGCAAACTCGCTTGACCTGAACCCCATAGAGAATCTATGGGGCATTGCCAAGAGAAAGATGAGAGACATGAGACCAAACAATGCAGAAGAGCTGAAGGCCGCTATTGAAGCATCTTGGACTTCCATAACACCTCAGCAGTGCCACAGGCTGATAGCATCCATGCCACGCCGCATTGAGGCAGTAATTAATGCAAAGGGGCCCAAACCAAGTACTGAGTACATATGCATGATTATACTTTTCAGAGGGCCGACATTTCTGTATTTAAAATCCTTTTTTTAATTGATTTCATGTAATATTCTAATTTTCTGAGATTCTGAATTTGGGGTTTTCATAAGCTGTAAGCCATAATCATCAAAATTATATCAAATAAAGGCTTGAAATATCTTACTTGGCTTGTAATGAGTCTATATAATATATTAGTTTCACCTTTTAAGTTGAATTACTGAAATTATTGAACTTTTGCACGATATTCTAATTTTTCGAGTTTCACCTGTATATAACCAAGCTCTTGTCGGGTGATTCATTATATAGATCTGGTTCAAAAGAGTCATTTGTTCACGATTCGGACATCATGGCTCACGCTGTGTTTGTTGTTGCGTGCAGCCAGCGAGTTCATATCATCAACAGAAAGGGGGAAAAGAAACACGAGACTAGTGCTCTAAAGATGTTTTTATAACTCACAAAATATATGACGAAAATGCATATGAAAGCACACATCCCGACTCTTGCCAATTGCGATTAGATTTTATCTTATTGTAAACCGTAAACAGTGCATGTCAGAGCACAAACCAAGCCATGAAGTCCAAGGAAATGTCTGTAGCCCTCAGAGATAGGATTGTATCGATGCACAGATCTGGGGAAGGGTTCAGATGTCTGTAGCATTGAAGGTTCCAATGAGCACAGTGGCCTCCATCATCCTTAAATGGAATAAGTTTGGATCCACCAGGACTCTTCCTAGAGCTGGCACCCGGCCAAACTGAGCTATCGGGAGAGAAGGGCCTTAGTCAGGGAGGTGATCAAGAACCCTATGGTCACTCTGACTGTGCTCCAGCGTTTCTCTGTGGAGGAGAACCTTCCAGAAGAACAACGATCTCTGCAGCACTCCAATCAAGCCTGTATGGTAGAATGGCTAGACGGGAGCCACTCCTCAGTAAAAGGCACATGACAGCCTGCCTGGAGTTTGCCAAAAGACACCTGAAGGACTCTCAGTCCATGATAAACAAAATTCTCTGGTCTGATGAAACAAAGCTTGAACTCTTTGGCCTGAATGGCAAGCGTCATGTCTGGAGGAAACCAGGCCACGCTCATCACCTGGGCAATACCATCCCTACAGTGAAGCATTGTGGTGGCAGCATCATGCTGTGTGGATGTTTTTCTGCAGCAGGAACTGGGAGACTAGTGAGCCTCGAGGGAAAGATGAATGCGGCAATGCACAGAGACATCCTTGATGAAAACCTGCTTCAGAGCGCTGGACCTCAGACTTGGGTGAAGGTTCATCTTCCAACAGGACAACGACCCCAAGCACACAGCCAATATAACAAAGGAGTGGCTACGGGACAACTCTGTGAATGTCCTTGAGTGGCCCAGCCAGAGCCCAGACTTGAACCCAATTGAACATCTCTGGGTAGATCTGATGGAGCTTGAGAGGTCCTGCAAAGAAGAATGGGAGAAACTGCCCATAAATTGGTGTGCCAAGCTTGTAGCATCATACACAAAAAGACTTGAGGCTTTAATTGGTGCCAAAGGTGCTTCAACAAAGTATTGAGCAAAGGCTGTGAATACTTTTGATTTTTTTCGTTTTTTATTTTTAATACATTTGCAAAGATTTCAAACAAACTTCTTTCACGTTGTCATTATGGGGAATTGTTTGTAGAATTTTGAGGAAAATAATGAATTTAATCCATTTTGGAATAAGGCTGTATCATAACAAAATGTGGAAAAAGGGAAGCGCTGTGAATACTTTCTGGATGCACTATCATGTTTTGATTATTAATTACAGTGACAAGCTTCTCTGTCCAAGTGGTCTCGGACCAATTGTTTTGGTGCAAATCTGAGTGCGATTGTGTGTTTATATATGCCTATACAAACCGAACCAAGGGAGAAAACGCTCCAGGTTCTGAAATAAATGCTGCAAACGAGCCAGGTGTGAAAACACCCTTTGGAAGCAATTCATGGACTAACTTTACCTTGTGAAATTGCGTGATTGTGTATTTATCCCCTGGAGGCTTTCCATAGAATGTGCATGTCCATAGCTTTCAGTGAGTAAAGAAATTGCATTCAGTGAAAACAGACTGTTGTTACAATGCTTTCTTATGTAATTTTAGTATAGGAAAAAAAGGCAGGAAAACACTTGTTGACAGAATCACTTTGTATTACAGTCAGCATTTGTGATGATATGATTTATCAAATGATTGTGATTTAAAATGTTCATATCAGCTTGACGTCTTGTCAATTCTGTAGTTTAAGTAGCTGATTGGTCACTTGAAGAGAACAATCTCGCCTCGTCGAAAGAATAATTTTTTCAAGCAAGCCTGATGTTTTTTCAGTTTTTAAAGCCACTAATGCAGCAGGGAGTCCCAACAGTCAAGTGATTTAAAGTGATCAATCGCCCTCCGTCTCAACAGCGATTGTGTTAATGATGCTCACACCTAAAAATCAATGGAAAATCAGCTAGTGTGGCGCTGTAGAACTTTGGGTATATCAATCCTGTACTAAGTGTATTAAATCTGACCGCCTACCCACTGATCATGAGTCATGTAATGCTGTACAAACCCAAAGCTTCTTGGTTAGTGTAACAGTAGCATTACAGAGTGTACTAAACACCTGCTATCATCAGTGGGAGTGGGATGAGTTGTGAATAACCTGCAAGTCTTGAAGCATTAAATGACTGCAGTAGTACATGAAATAAGGAAAGCTATAATTGGTCGGCCACTCTCATCCCTTATAATTAGATACGAAGGACTTTACTAGCTAGTTAGTAGGTAAAGTATTTTTATTTTCTTTTTTTTATATAGAGCTGTCAGTTAAAATGTGCAATGGGCAGGTCAGTGGCATGTCCACACATAATTACATTCATAAAGTGAGAGAAAAATATTTGTTATTATTGGTCATTTCTGTGTTTACATGTTCCATTTTGATGCCATTTGAGAAAAATATTCTTGTATTTTTGTGTGAAATGAGACAAGTGTACAGTGCTCTGTGCATGTGTCAAGCGCAAGGAAGTGTAAATAAGATTTTGTCATGAACATGCCAAGGAGACTGCTGTTGTCAAGATTTGTAGTGTTATATTTACAAATACAAAGTTATATTTTGGTCCCCATTGACTTGCTTTGAGTACATTTACATAGGCAGTGTTAAGCTTGATCTCTCTGTCCAATATACATGACACCATGTGCAATCAAATAGCTGAAGAAATTATGTCAGCTGAATAAGCGATGCAGACATTTTCCAGCTGACCTGGAAAGTCTGCTAACTAGCTTCTCAAAAGCGAGACAAACAACAGGCACAAGAACATGGAAAACTTGACAGCCATGTGCATGTCTTATATTATTTACTTGCTGATTTTGGTGCAGATCAGATATCCGTTATCCATTGTGCTTATGATGATGTGTGAAGACAGACCACACTATTTGCTCCTGGTTTGTTCTATCTTAATGAGCTCTGCTTTGCTTCATTTAGAGATTATCCTTATGAACTCTGTTTAAAGCATAATAATGTCATGGATTAATAGACGATTAAGAAAATATATGGTGTGTCTAAATCTTAGTATTTAAAGTTTGTTGTCTGCATACTTAAAATGGTTCTTTTATTTTTTTTACCTGTCATTTACTTCAGGCAGCATATTCAATAAATATAATGCTTTCTGCCTCATTCTATGAATGGAATCCACATGAGATGATTAAAATAAGCTGATAACCAGTCGATGATAATTGAAAGCAAGGTTTATGCAGTAGATTATGTGACATTTGTAATTTTACATTCTGCATTGATGGCACTAATGCTAATGCTCACCTTGTATTTGATGATGAAATATGATGGATGACATAAATTTACATGTATGATATGAGTGCTACTATGGCAGACAGATAAGAAGATTAGTCAATGGGCAGAATACAGACAAAATAATTTTAATTTGAGGCTCATCAACGTGTCACAGTTGTAAATTGTGTACAGACTAATGATCCAGCTAAAAATTTAAATTTCTATCATTCGCCATGTGTCTTTGTATTCCAAGCCTCTGAAGGGCACTTTGAAGGAAGAAGAATCATGTTGGCCGCTAATGACAGAATTTCCAATAAAAATGACTTATAATGTGAGCCCGTTATTTTTGAGCCCCACACCTTTCAGCCCTCAAAAGCCCTCACACTGGACAAAACAAACTCGCTTTTCAGCGCAATCGCAAATGTTCATGGGAACAGCAGTCTCGGAGTGTGTGCATTGCTCTCGCTCTCCTTCACTGGCATGTGTCTCGCTCTTAAATCCATCTCCAACTGGCACTGCAGTGACAAACAGCTGTTAGAAACAATCACTGCTTGGCGAAGATCCTTACCATTCTCACCTCCTGATCTTGCTCTCCATTCACAAGCCGGGGCTCAACCACACCCCTACCACCACAGGAATATAGAGATTATCACTTCTGAATGAAACAAACCCTCTGTTGTTGTTGTTGTTACATTTCTCTGCTTTGTTTTGTGTTTGACATCTGGGTTAAATACATGTCGTGCGGCATGTCTATACGCATATTTTGGACCGACTGGACGGATGCAAGCTACAATTGCATTATCCAGGTCTGTTAGTTTGATTTCTCAAAAAAACAGACTGTTAAAATTTCAGTCAGACAAACACATCTACATTACATTTTTTGTGCATGTAAACACACCCATTGTATGGATCTAAACTCATCATACAACTATGAAAATATCTGTGCATGTGTTTTCTGCAGAAGATAGAAAGTCAGACAAGTGTGATATGGTGTAAGGGAGTGTAAATTATGGGAATTACTATTTTTATATTATGCATCAAAGTATGCGTTAAAATGTTCCTTTTTAAATAGATGCATTTAAATCAATATGCTATCACTTCTCAATCAAATTTGAGAGAATCCCATGGTTTTGTAAAGAAGGCTTTCTTCACTTTATATACAGTACTATATATTCTCACACTTATAAGCAGTGCTGTCTGAGCAGTGTCCATCTACATTTTCTCCTCCATCCTCCTACTCATATTGTTAACTTTTGATGGTTGCTGTACATCTGGTGATGAAGAGCTCATTAATTGAAGCCACCAATCTGCAGTGAGGAAGATCTGCTTTGACATTTCTTCCCTTGCCAAATGATTCATGACCTGACCAAACATGAGCTAGATTAGCAGTGTCGCCGGGGTGGCTGACCCTCTGTGACAACAAGGCAATTTCAACATGGCAAAATATTCATGGTCAACAAGCCAATTTCATATATTAAAATCAAGGTTGTTGCTGACATTTTTGAGTGGTGAAATATGTGGTAAAACTTAGTGCCCTTTTACAATTAATATCTCAAATAGTACTAGTACCATACGTTTCAATTACCAGGCACCTGCAGTGGCCCAGAAAAATACAATATTACCCCAATAAAAGCTGTTTAATTTGACATGGAACTGGTCGCCCCCTCATTGGCGCTGCCTTGTTAACAGCACATGACACTGTGTCATGCAGCTGACTGAGTTACTACCAGTATTAATGACAATAATAATATGATTACTTTTGTGTGGAAATACAGTTATGCCCAGTAAAGCGGCCAGTATGAACAATTATGACATACATATTATTCAAATATGAAAAGAGAGTGCTCTGAAGACAAAATTCTCCATATTTCTTAAGGCAAAAGACAAAGAAAAAATGAGCTGAGGATTTCAAACTAACTTAGATTACATAATTATAGGCATAAGCAAATTAATTGACATCATCTCTTATAAGTACAGAGATCTGATTGTTGAACAGTACAGAAAACTGTAGAAATCTTGACGTTCTGTTTAACTACGTGAATGCAATCATTCAAAAGATTATATTTTTAAAACACTAAGTGAAGTTGGTAATCAGAAACGAGTCAGATGGGTGAGTCTTCTCTTTAGATAAACTAGTGTCACATTCCTCTGACTTAGTCACATGATTCTCAAAACTACAAACAATCCCTGCAATGACATCATTAGACAGAATGCAACATTTCTCCCAAGGATGAGAACCTCATTGGGACACAGGCCTTATCAGCTGGAACAAAATAGAAAACTACATCTAAATGCAACAGAAATGTTAGGCAGAAATATACTTTTAGTGATGAATGCTAAAAAGGTATTTATGTCAGTAATTAAATGACCAATAAAACTCTTACCTCAGTTCAGTTACCATTCTCTCTGCCCACATTCTCGGCCACATTCTCTGGCCAGAAATCTCACATGATGCACTCTCCATGTGAGCCACATCCACCATTGTGTGCACTCCTTCTCTCCTTACACACACACACACACCTCTACCCTCCTCTCATGTATTATAGGCTTATCTGTTACCACATCTAATTACTGACTAGTTTGTAGTTGGAAGTCAGAATTTATCAACTGTATTGTATTTATTATTAATTGCCAATGCTCAGACATAAAAGTACAAATAAACAAAACAAGCAAACCATAATCAATCAATCAATCAGTTTTATTTCTATAACACATTTAAAAACCATGTTGAGCAAAGTGCTTCACATTATAGCATAAACAGATCATATACATACAGAATGTAGAAAATACAATAACAGATAATAAAATAAGCAACCCACATTAAGCACAGTTAAAAGCAAGTGAAAAAAGGTGACTCTTCAAATAAGATTTAAAACATTGACTGATGTACCAGACCTGATATGTAGTGGTAGGCTATTCCAAAGCCGTGGAGCTGCCACTGAAAAGGCCAGATCTCTTTTTGACTTAAGACGGGACTTGGGGATCGTTAAAAGTAAACTCTTTGAAGACCTTAGTAGTCTAGAAGGCATGTGATGCTGAAGGAAATCCATAATATAGAGATCCATATATAGGTGGCTCAGTGGTTAAGGCTCTGGGTTTCTGACCAGAAGGTCGGGGGTTCAAGCCCCAACACCGCCAAGACACCACTGTTGGTCCTTGAGTAAGGCATTTGACCCTATCTGCTCCAGGGGCCGTATCGTGGCTGACCCTGCACTCTGATATGTGAAAAAAACAACTCTGACTACAGAATTGATGTGTTTATCAAGTTTTAAATCTGGGTCAAAAATGACTAAATCATTAATCATGCATTTGGTAGAGCCAAGTGGACCAAACACCGTCACTTCACTTTTTGATTCATTTAGGTGAAGAAAATACATTTTCATCCACTTTTTTTATATCATTTATGCAGCAGATAAGGGAATCTAATGCAGAGTTGACCCCAGGCTTTAAAGGAAGATAAAGCTGGGTATCGTCAGCATATCAGTGATTTTGTGCTTTTGACAGATTTGGCCCAAAGGAAGCATGTATAGAGAAAATAAGACTGGGCCCAAGAGTGAGCCTTGAGGAACCCCACAGGTAATGGGAGCCAGGGAGGATGAGAAGTCCTCTAGTTCAACAGAAAATGTCATATCTTTAAGATAAGAGGAGAACCATTTAAGAGCAGTCCCCCATATTCCTGCCCACTGTCTTAAGCATATGTCAAGCTACCTGAATCAACAGCCAGCAGCAGGTCATAAAAACGTTTTAGAGTGCAGACTCTGTGCTGTGTTGTGCTCTAAACCCTGATTGAAATGTATAAAAAAATGTTTTTTCATTTATAAACGGAGAGAGTTGATGGAAAACAACTTTCTCTAAAATGTTTGATAGAAAAGGCAGATTTGAGATCGGCCAGTAGTTCATTATTGCTGTTGGGTCAACGTTGGGCTCTTTAGAAAATGCACCACTGCATGCTTAAAGCAAGATGGG
This sequence comes from Xyrauchen texanus, assembly GCF_025860055.1. Classification (NCBI taxonomy): domain Eukaryota; kingdom Metazoa; phylum Chordata; class Actinopteri; order Cypriniformes; family Catostomidae; genus Xyrauchen; species Xyrauchen texanus. The sequence goes on along the minus strand of NC_068314.1, from coordinate 15,201,814 downwards.
ACAGTACCCTCTGCCAGACTGCAATTTACTATTGACAATAAACTCAAGCAACTACATCTAGAACCTGACTGAGGTGGCAAGGAGGAACAATATCTAAAGAAACTGTGCAGGCTTCATATGTGAAACTAAATAGACAAAATGGGATATTGAGTCTGGTTCAAACTCTTTAAAAAGGAGGGGAGCAGAGGGAGGGGGATTTGAGAGGTCTTGGTTATGGTGGGAAGATGCTAGCTCTACGAGCAACAATTTTTGAGAATTCACCACATTAATCAAATTTTTCCGAAACCTTCTGTTATTTGAAATCTGAAGATCCTGGAATATAAAATGCTTGTCTGAAATGTTAACTTATCTTGCACTGACCTCCTCTTCCTACATGCCTGTTGCATAATTTTCCACTGAATGGCTTTTTTTCAATCCGCATTCTGCACATTTGGAACTGCAGTCTGAAAATGATTGGTGTTATTTCCCCAGCGGTATGTTTGCCTTTTAAATGGGAGGTTCAGGAAGTCCAGGTATTCTATTTATGTTAGATATGTTTCTTAGGGAGAGATTTTCAGCTTTTATTTCCTCTTCTATGTGAACAAGTGTGAGATGTTATATATATCAGCATTTGCTTTTGGGTATCTAAATGTGCTTTTCCTCAAAACCCAGTATTTAGTTGTTTTCTATTTATATATGGACAATAGGATTTCAGTATAGTTCTGTCTAATTGTTCTGTCCATAAATGTATTGCTTCATGGCTGCACCGTTCTTAAAATATAAAAAATCAGTTTGCAATTTAACATCTACAATATCTTCGCATAATTTTGTACAAATTTGGTGCCAGTCACATGAATCCCCTATGAGGAGGATTTAAAAGTTCAGAGCTTGCGATTTTCAGAAAATCCAAAATAGCTGAATTCCTGATGAGTGGATGACTATAATTATGAAAGTTGTTCAGCTTGGTGAAAACCAGATATGTACTAAGTTTGGTGACTACAGGTGAAAGTGGAAGTGCTACCGTCTTACACAGGCATTTTAAAGGGGGGTGCTACAGAGCATTTTCCCAGCCATAATGGCCAACGCCACTGATGTATGTGAAACAATTCATGTAATTTTAAGCATGCCAAGTGCCTCAAAACACCCAAATATAGGAAGAAAGGAATAATAACAATTAATGTGTTGCCATGGCAACTGTATTTAAGATATCAAATAAGTTTGAAGTCATTCATGTACACGAGGTCTTTTTTAAAGTCTGTTAAATATGCCATACTTCCTGCTGCCAGTTATTGGCACTAAGACCATTGCCCATAATAGCCATATTAGTGTGATCATCCCTCATTACCAAACATACAGCTGAATTTTAATCAAAATCACACAATGCACACTGAAGGCACTTCCTGTTTTACATCTTTCGCCATAAATGTATTGCTTCACATTGGCAACACCATTCAAAATATAAAAAATCTGTTTGCAATTTAGCAATGTCTTGGAATGATGTTGCACAATTAGGTGCCAGTCACATGAATCCCCTAGGAGTATTTAAATGTTCAGAGCCTGCGATTTTCAGAAAATCCAAAATGGCCGACTTGCTGAAAGTTGAAAGTCCAGAGTATGAAAGTTGTTCGGCTTTATGAGAACTATATATTTACCAATTTTGGTGACTGTAGCTGAGATTCCAGTGACTGGGGGAATCTCACTCATACACATACATGGCAATTTAGAGTCTCAAATTCACTTAACCTGTATGTTTTTTGGACTTGTGGGGGAAACCAGAGCACCCGGAGGAAACCCACAAAACATGGGGAGAACATGAATACGCCACGCAGAAATGCCCTAGTTGAGCCGGGACTCAAACCCAGGACCAATGTCAAGACGTCAAGATTTATGGTGAAAGTAAAGTTACATTTTTAGTCATTTACATGTATAATTTCAGAGTTACCTCGATTTTAAATGAATGATTTACAGTTACTTTGTTGGTGCACATTTCTGTCAGTGTGAACGCACCTTGAGTGTTCTCTTGAGTTTTTGCAGACACCGGCAAGTATCTTTTCTTCAAGAAGCTGTCATAAGCGCTGAGCCAGTCTTGGCTCTGAGGATATTAGCAGGTGCTGCTGCTAGCATGCTGCATGCTGCATGCTAACCCACAAAACAAAGGGAATGGCTTGTGTCTCCATGTGCTAGACAGCCTGTGAGGTTCATAGACGTGTGAGACAGTGGCTGGGACAGCCTGTTAGTCAGCAGCACACAGTCTGTCTGTCATGTCTGTTTGTGGTTTTACTGGGCATATTCACCAGTAGGCATGTTTACCAGTGTTTAGTGCAACATAAAAGGCTTTCTAGTCAGCATTAGACTTAGGATCAAATTAAAATAAAAACCAAATTTACTTATGGAGAGCTAGATTTAGGTCCTCAGTAGGAAGTTAAAGAAAGCCCAGATGTTGAGGAGAGGTTTAGTAATACCATGGGCATTATAAACTTTCGATGGTAGCCTATAAATTTCATAAAACTCCATAGTTGCTCAAATGTCTCCTAAATTATGTATATTTACCTGTAATGTGGTAAGATTTACAGCCACGCTGGATTTTCTGCACTTATTGTGTAGAAAAGCCTTCGTAATTCTCTGGAACGCATTTAGATATGATACAAATGTCTTAAACAGCGTACTACACTCTGGCCATGTACAGGATCTAGAGCTAAATACATGTTTCACTCCTGTTTTTCATGCTTAATCCCATTCTGTATGCTCAGAGTTTTTTTTACTGAGTAGCATACGCATGCTACAACCCAGTTCACTCCTGAAAAATACTGTAGTAACTATTATACATTTGTGTAGATTGTACAGAACTAAACTGAACAACTGGTTGCAAATTAATTAGGTTAAAAGTGTGTCTGAGGTTTGTTTCTCTCTTATCATTATTCAATGTAAGGAAATCACAGTCATTGAGGTACGTGTCCTCTCTTTTTTATTTTTATTTTGTGAACACATTTAATTAAGTCTGTCTCTCTCTACAATGGTTGCTCCAACTACCATTGTGGTATAGAGGTAGCCCATACATTATTGTTTAGAGAGAACACGCTGTTTAAAAGCAGCAGCTTAACAAATGTAAACAAATAGCAGCACGCTGTCAGCAGTATATTAAAGATGCCAGGTGATAATATCTGGATCGGTATCGGCTCTGATATTGGAATTTTTAACCAGATCGGGTATCGTCCTGACGTCTGTGATCCAAATCCGATACTGTGTGTTAACCATGTTCGTTAACACCAAGCTTAAAGTATTACATAAAAGTACCATTAAAGTAGTCAATATGACTCGTACATTTTATTTAAAGTCTCTTGAAGACATATGATAGCTTTGTGAATCGCAAAAGGCTGTGTTTAATAAATAAATATATAGACTGCATGCAAAGTGCATTTCACTCTTTGAGTTCTGCTCTGTTGTCTCGAACACACATAGCACACACAAGGCTGCTGTTTTCTGTACTCTCAGAGTGGCACGCAATACAAGAGCGCTGCACATGAACTCCATTTCAGATGTATGCTCGATAGTTTTATGGTTTGCATATAGCATGCATTGAGATAGGATCTGGAGGAGCAGTACACCAGAATTTAAAAAAAGATGCATATTTAACTTTTTTTTTTAAATTGACTAAAAGATGGAAAAAAATTCAGCTAGCGTTTTCGATTTTGCGTGTATAGGTGTATATGCACTCCTTCTAAAGAATATCAAGAAACTATCCTGAAATGAAATAATTGTTAATGCCAGGTGTAAACGGGGCTTATGCAATCATATGGCAGATAGACATCTGCAGTTGCTTTTGAAATGCACATTTTGCCAAATTCTTTTATCCGAGTATCCACGCATATTCACCGGTTAACCGATAAGCCATGAATCAAACAACTGGCCAAACGGCATGACAAAGGTCTACACTGGCTGAAACAAAACTTGCTCACATGACAGATGTGCATTTTTAGCAATAGTTATTACTTAAATATAAAAAGTTATTACTTAAATATACTCCTGTATATTTCCTTCTCATATTTCGTAACAAACAAATTATTGAATGGATCACTTGCATGCCCTATTAGCTATGAGGCGATAACGTTTGCCAGTTTAACAGTGAAAGAATAAAAACAGCCAGCCTACCCACAAATTGTGCTGCTGGGCAATCCTAATAATTTTTGTTTTGAAAAATTAACAAATATATACTTTGATTGGGCACGAGTACTAGAGTACTCAAGTACTCTGATGTGGCAGCAATGATCGATCATGAAAATAATGATCGATGGTGATCATGCATGATCTGACGTCTCACACTGGCAGCCAAAAGTTTGGAATAATGTACAGATTTAGCTTTTTCTGAAGGAAATTGGTACTTTAATTCACCCAAGTGGCATTAAACTTATCACAAAGTATAGTCAGGACATTACTGATGTAATAAACAGCACCATCACTATTTCAAAAAAGTCATTTTTAATCAAATCTAGTCAGGCCCCATTTATATTTTAATTGCCAAAATATTTCATACAAAGATGTACATTACAGTCTTCAAAGACAAAAGAACAATGGGCTCTAACAAGGACAGAAGAGATGTGGAAGGCCAGATGTACAACTAAACAAGAGGATAAGTACATCAGAGTCTCTATAGACATAGACGCCTCACATGTCCTCAGCTGACAGCTTCATTGAATTTTACCCGCTCAACACCAGTTTCATGTACAACAGTAAAGAAGTGAAGGCCTTATGGGAAGAATTGCAAAGAAAAAGCCACTTTTGAAACAGAAAAACAAAAAGAAATGGTTAGAGTGGGCAAAGAAACACAGACATTGGACAACAGATAATTGGAATAGATTGTTCTGGATCTTTCTTTCCATAAGAGCAAAATCTGTACATTTATTCCAAACTTTTGGCCACCAGTGCAATTCAAAATTCAATGACAGGAAAAAAGTTTAGGAACCTCTGGTCTACATCCCTAGTTGCTTCTTGCTATTTTCGGTGTCTTGTGCCATTAGCGGTTAAATGAATGTTCCTGGTTCAGTACAAGTTAACCTCAGTTGAAAGCATTCTATTACCACAAAAAATTATTTTGATTCGTTCCTCCTCCTCAAAAAAAAAAAAAGATTACAGTTGAAGTTACAATGAGGCACTTTCAATGGAAGTGAATGGGGACCAATCTTTGAACGTTAAAATACACACTGTTTCAAATGTATAGCCACAAGACATAAAGGATCTCTGTGTAAACATTATTTTAGTGTGATAAAATCATTGTGGAAAGTTATAGCCAATTTTACAACTGCATTACCCTAAATCGACAGCAGAAATTACAATTTAAACAACTTTTCAGCTCAAATTATTTGAATAATGCAAGTGCTTTTATAAAATGATAAACTTTACATTTCTGTGTTTAACTCCTCCAAAACTGGCCACATTCACTTTCATTGTCCCCATTAATTTCCATTGTAAGTGCCTCATTATAACCCAGGTTGTTTTTAAAGAAAATGAGAAACGAGAGAAAATGAATTTTTATGGTAATCAACATTATGCCACAAATGCTGTTGATTGAGCTTTACTTGTATTAAACCCAGAACATTACTTTAAGAATCTTTGAATACATGTGTGCACATGTGTGAATCTACTGTATGTGCTACAGGGCTGTTTGGCAGAAGGTTTGTGGACTACCTGGATCCAGCTGAGAAGTCTGTCGTACTTGACACCTCAGCCAAGTTTTCATTCCACGTTTCCATCTGCCTCCTCCCTCACAACCTCTCGACCTCCATCTTTCCCTCTTTGACGCCAGAAGGAAGGCAGACTTAATACTTTTTCATGTTGGAACAAGTTTTTTCAGCATGGTATGTTCTTTTCATACCTTTGGACATGTAGTGACAATGGCATGCTACGTTGAAGTAGATTCATGTGTCTAGTAAAATAGAGCTTTTGTTTTGGCTTTTTGGGAGAAAACCAGATGTTTTTGAAAACTTATCACCTCTGGAAAAGCAGTTTGAGCTAATATGCTTAAAATGAAAAAGGCTATATTTAATTATATGAATATATAGTCTGCATGTGCTACACAGTGAATAAAGTGCTCTGCTCTTTGTCATTTATTGACACGGTTGGTGTTTAATCAGTGACTTCTCACATTAATTTACTGTAGAAGTACGTAGCTCATGCAAATCATATATTTGTTTAATTAAATCTCAGCCTTTTGTTGTTTAATCATCACATTAGGACATATCCATGGTTTTTCCAGCATTTAAAATTTTCCGGCATCTGCCGAAGCAGATCAAGTCAAGTCAAGTCAAGTCAAGTCAAGTGGTTTTTATTGTCGTTTCAACCATATACAGTTAGTACAGTACACAGCAAAACGAGACAACGTTCCTCCAGGACCATGGTGCTACATAAAAACAACAAAGGACCAACATAGGACCACATGAGACTACACAACGAATTAAAATACCTATATAAAGTGCACATGCAAATACGTGCAAAAAGTACGGGACAGTACAACAAATTTCTGACAATGAACAGGACAATAGACACAGTGCAGCGCCGACCAGTACTCAGTAGTGCAAAAAGATGACAGTTTGTAAAAACGTAAACATAACATACTATAAGATAGTTTTCTATGCACATAGCAGTTATTTAGGTAGCAGACAGTTATAAAGTGACAGTAATTAAAGTGCAACTCAGGACACGTGTGTGTGTGTGTGTGTGTCAAACCAGTCTCTGAGTATTGAGGAGTCTGATGGCTTGGGGGAAGAAGCTGTTACACAGTCTGGCCGTGAGGGCCCGAATGCTTCGGTACCTCTTGCCAGACGGCAAACAGTTTGTGTGAGGGTTGTGTGGGGTTGTCCACAATGCTGGTTGCTTTGCGGATACAGTGTTTTTTGTAAATGTCATTGATGGAGGGAAGAGAGACCCCAATGATCTTCTCAGCTGTCCTCACTATCCTCTGCAGGGCTTTGTGGTTCGAAACGGTGCAAGTCCCAAACCAGGCAGTGATGCAGCTGCTCAGGATGCTCTCAATAGTGCCTCTATAGAATGTAGTGAGGATGGGGGGTGGGAGATGTGCCTTCCTCAGCCTTCGAAGAAAGTAGAGACGCTGCTGGGCTTTCTTGGTGATAGAGCTGGTGTTGAGGGACCAGGTGAGTTTCTCCACCAGGTGAACACCAAGGAATTTGGTGCTCTTGACGATCTCCACAGAGGAGCCGTCGATGTTCAGCAGAGTGTGTTCACCTTGTGCTCTCCTAAAGTTAACAACCATCTCTTTTGTTTTGTCGACATTCAGGGACAGGTTGTTGGCTCTACACCAGTCCGTCAGATTTCAAAATGTTATGAAATGTATCTTGCTTTTACCACTTTATAAGTGCTAAATATGGTTCTTGTGTGGAACACGAATGCACGGGGTGATTGAAGACTGGTTTCACGCGAGTGTCGCGCGATCAATCAAGCACGTCAACCAGGCTTCCCTGGATATGTGAGCTCCGTTGACAGGATAGTGCAGAGCGGATCACATGCACGATTAAACTGGGCTTCCCTCCATATCGTGGCGCAGACAACAACTTATTCGACCCATCAATTTTTACATGCAAATTCTCTTTTTTTTAAAGCACTATGGATCAATTAAACCATTTTAAATGCCAAGACAGCTCCGACATTCTGAACAGTGTTTATAAGGGATAGAGAAAACTCCTGCCTTTTAACCATCATCACTTCCAAGACTTTTCACATCTTCACATCTACACATCAGCACTAACATTTATCACAGTAAACTGTAACAGATTTTTTTCATTATAACTGTGGCAGTTGTGTTAGGAAAAAAAAGTTATATTATTTTTAATCAAATAAATTGTTTATTTTTTAAGAAAGATTATCTACCTAACCACTGTAATTAGGAGCCAGCCATGATCTTTCTTGTGATTATTGCATAAGTGCAGCTGTTAAACAAATAAAACAATGGTAAATATAAGGACAAGTACAATGTAGAATAAATGGCTGAACCTTTATACATTTTTACAAAGTCATGTGTAATATTGAAATATATTGAAATTTCTAGATGCTCAGATGATCAAAAATAAATAATGTTATTTACAAACATGAATTGTTACTAAATATTTAGCGTTCGGTTCGGGTTAGGGTTTTATAAATAAAAAATGTAAATGTTTTTTATTCTGAATGGACAGTCTGTCTTTCTGTTTGTCTATCTGTATATTTTATTTTTGGGGAGGGTGTGGCACAGTGATTAAAAAGTCAAATTAAAAATAGCACTTCATATCAAAAAGGTTGCAGACCTCTGCTATACTTGATTTAATGATTATTTTAATGGCTTTGCCATGTAAACATCATAAAATATGTACATACAATAATATGGTACCCATATACACATAAAATGCAACACTAAATTTTCAGACAATATGCAATGGGGGTCCCTGCTCCGTCTCTCCAAGGGGCCCTTGGCCTGAAAATGCCCCCTGATCTAGAAGGAAAAGATAAAAGATCAACCAAAAATAAAATCTCTGTCATTAGTTACTCATCCTCATGTCGTTCCAACCTCGTATGACTTTTGGTCTTCTGTGAAACAAAAAATTAAAAATTTTGCAGAATGTTTTTGCTGCTCTTTCACATAAAATAAAAGCATATATTGACCAGGTGTTATCAAGTTCCAAAAAGTAAAATTCACTCAGCCCTCTACATTGAGAGTAAATCACTCACATATGCAACAAAAATATGTCTGTTATTAGCCACTGGCTGTGAATATTAAGATTTTACTCGCCAGTGATTGAGTTGTGTAGTGGCGTAGCACCGAGATCTTTTTACTGAATAAGAAGCTGTAACAGCCTCTTCTTTTACAGCATGTTGTGTCTCATGAATAAATATTTATTTATGAAATAAATATTAATTCTAATAACACATTGCGCAAATGAGGTAAAAACAACAGCAACTTCTCTCTTGTTAATGTACAATGCACTCATTCATCTGTAAACATTTGCTGCGTTCTCTTCAAACCAGTACCTCAAACCATCCCATTTGGCACCAACAATCATGCCACAGTCCAAACCACTGCAATCAATTTTTCCCAATTCTGATGGTTCATGTGAACATTAACTGAAGCTCCTGATCCGTATCTGCTTGATTTTATGCACTGCACTGCTGCCATGTGATTGGCTGTTTTTTTTTTTTTTTTTAACTCATGGATGATTGTTGGTGCCAGATGGGCTTTTTTTGAGTATTTCTGAAACTGCTGATTTCCTGGGATTTTCATGCACAAGAGTCGGTGCCAAAAACAAAACACATCCAGTAAGCGGAAATTTTGTGGACGGAAATGTCTTGTTGATGAGAGAGGTCAACAGAGAATGAATGGCCAGACTGGTTCGAACAAAGTCTACGGTAACTCAGATAACCGCTTTGTACAATTGAGGTGAGAATAATATCATCTCAGAATGCTATTCTGAGGTGCAGGTTGGCGCTGTTTTGGCGGCACGAGGGGGACATACAGGCAGGTGGTTTTAATGTTGTGTTTGATTGTCTATATTGTCTACTGTATGTGTATAATCAGAAACGTCTAGGTTACGTATATAACCTCCGTTCTCCGATGGAGGGAACGAGACGTTGTGTCAGAGAAGCGACACTAGGGGTCTCTCTTGAACGCCGATATTCACCTCTGGACTATGAAAAAAGGCCAGCGAGAGTTGGCAACCAGTATTTGCATGTCCCGCCCCCTGACATACGGGTATTTAAGCGGCGCAAATATGGGAGTTCATTCAGGATTTTTCTGAGGAGCCGGAAATGGTCCGGCCACAACAGTGGCTCGGCTCAGCGACGTGGCAGGGGAGACACAACGTCTCGTTCCTCCATCGGAGAACGGAGGTTACATACGTAACCTAGACGTTCCCCTTCTGTCGCTCTCTCCACGTTGTGTCAGAGAAGTGATACTAGGGGTCCACTTATAAAAGTGCCATGCGCTGAGCCATGTACGTGAACTGCTGATACAGGAGCGAGCAGGTATTCTTACGTGCAGGACTGACCAACTGTATCAGGCTGCACGCACTCTTCCCCAATGCCCCATTTAAGCCATCAGGATTCCTTATCGTTACCCTGGAGGGAGGAACAAGGTGCTGGCCGCCAACCTGGGAACGGGCCAAGCCTGGCCGGGCCTCTTTCTCTCTATGTTTCTCGCGATAGAGCAACTGAGGCCGGGGCCCTTACACGCATTGAGGGAAGGGGGTCTTAGCCCTTATTCAGGGCGGAGAAGACCCTGCGGAGGCCACGCCTACCCGAGAGGGGAGGCAAGTTTAAGTGGCAAAACCATCAGAGGCCTGCTTAGGGCCTATGTTGAAAAGTCGGTGCGGTGGTGGATCCAGCCTCATAGAGGGGGGAACATACAGCATGGCAACCGAGGCAGCCGTGACTGCCTAAGGGAAACACGGGAGTCAGCTCGCCAGAGGGGACAGAACCGTGGTGTTACACACAGGGGGAGTCCAAAGGAGGCCTTACCTGTGGAGCACCTATACCAGTACAGGGTAGCTTGCGGTACCCGCAGTGGCTTGGGTCAGCGAGTTCCTCCACTGAACTGCGACCCATGAGGGCTAGGGAGGAATCAACCTGTGTCCCAAACCTGAGATCTCCTGGGAATGAAGGCGCACTGTTTCCCCTGGTTAGGGGGAAGGGTGCTAGGTGCAAGCGATTCACGACCCGGTCAGATCGTGGGCGTGCCACCGAAGTTCTCACGGGCTCGGTACCTGAGAAAACACGGACGCTACTGACTCAACTCGGAGATTGTAGAATCTCGCAAAAGTGTTAGGTGTTGCCCAGCCCGCTGCTCTACAAATGTCTGCTAGGGCAGTGCCCCTAGCCAGTGCCCATGAGGACGCTAACACTCCTGGTGGAGTGAGCTCGGACCACGCAATGGGGGCACGGCCTGGGTGTGATAAGCCAGGAAATGGCGTCGACAACCCAGTGGGCGAGTCTCTGCTTGGAGACAGCGTTCCCTTTCTGCTGTCCCCCAAAGCAGACGAAGAGCTGCTCAGAGCGTCTGGTGCTCTGTGTGCGGTGCAGATAAATATGTAAAGCACGTACTGGACACAGCAGTGAAAGGGCTGGGTCTGCCTCCTCCGGGGGCAGCGCTTGCAGGTTCACCACCTGATCCCTGAAGGGCGTGGTAGGAACCTTGGGCACATAGCCCGGTCGCGGTCTTAGGATCACGAAAGTATCTGCCGGACCGAACTCCAGGCAAGCGTCGCTAACAGAGAACGCATGCAGGTCCGCGACCCTCTTGATGGAAGCGAGCGCGATCAGCAGGGCAGTCTTGAGAGAGAGGGCCCTGGGTCCAACTGAATCAAGCGGCTCGAAGGGGGGTCTCTGGAGTCCCGTAAGGACGACCGAGAGATCCCAGGAGGGGAACAGGTTAGGCCGGGAGGGAGTTTTAGAACCTGACGATTAAGTCGTGCTTACCAAGAGACTTGCCGTCTACCGTGTCGTGGTGGGCCTCGATAGCGGTGACATCCACCTTGAGGGTGGAGGGGGACAGCCTCCTCTCCAGAAGAAACACGAGCACTGACCTAACTGCGCACTTCTGCGGTTCTTCGGCTCGGGAAGAACACCAGTCCGCGAACAGACGCCACTTTAGAGCGTAGAGATGCCTGGTAGAGGGGGCTCTGGCTTGATTGATTGTATCTATGACGGTCGGTGGTAGGTCGGCTAGATCTTCCGCGATCCCGGCCCAAGGGCCAGACGTGGAGGTTCCAGAGGTCTGGGTGCGGGTGCCAGAGCGTGCCCGTCCCTGAGAAAGAAGGTCCTTCCTCAGGGGAATTTGCCAGGGAAGGGCTGTCGTGAGGAGCGTGAGGTCCGAAAACCATGTCCGGGTGGGCCAGTAAGGGGCTACCAGAATGACTTGCTCCTCGTCCTCCCTGACCTTGCATAGCACCTGTGCAAGAAGGCTCACTGGGGAAATGCGTACTTGCGCAGCCCCGCCGGCCAGCTGTGTGTCAATGCGTCTGCCCCGAGGGGAGCCTCTGTCCGGGCATACCAGAGCGGGCAGTGGGAGGTTTCTTGGGAGGCAAACAGGTCTACCTGAGCCTTGCTGAACCGGTCCCAAGTCAGCTGGACCGACTGGGGGTGGAGCCTCCACTCTCCGCCAGGCAAGCTTTGTCTTGACAGTGCATCCGCTATCACATTGAGGTTGCCGGGGATGTGAGTGGCACGCAGTGACTTGCGTCGCTGCCGACTCCAAAGGAGGAGACGACGGGCGAGCTGTGACATGTGGAGGGAGTGTACTCCGCCTTGGCGGTTTATGTAGGCTACGACCGTGGTGCTGTCTGTCCTGACTAGGACGTGTTTGTTCCGAATTAACGGAAGAAACTTCTGCAGGGCCAGAAAAACAGCCAGCAGCTTTAGGCAGTTGATGTGCCAGCACAGCAGGTCTCTGTTCCACCGGCCTACGGCTGTGCGCCCGTTGCACACGGCGCCCCAACCCAGTTTGGAGGCGTCGGTTGTGACCAGAACGCGTCGGGACACCTGCTGCAAGGGTACTCCTGCCCTTAGAAAGCAGAGGTCTGTCCAGGGTTTGAAGGTTTGGCGGCAGGCAGAGGTAACTTTTATGTTGTGCGTGCCGCGGCGCCATGCTCGTCTGGATCTGGAGCCAGTGCTGAAGTGGTCTCATATGCATCAACCCCAGTGGCGCGGCCACCGCGGAGGATGCCATATGCACCAGGAGCTGTTGGAAACGTTTTTAGCGGGACCACGGCGCCTGGCTTGAAGGAAGCGAGGCATTTCAGCACTGACTGAGCACGCTCGTTGGAGAGACGTTAGAGTTGGAGTCTAACTCCAGACCGAGAAAAGAGATGCTCTGGACCGGGGAGAGCTTGCTCTTTTCCCAGTTGACCTGAAGCCCCACACGGCTGAGGTGGCTGAGCACCTGGTCTCTGTGTGCGCATAGTAACTCTCGGGAGTGGGCCAGTATGAGCCAGTCGTCGAGGTAATTGAGTATGCGTATGCCGGCTTCTCGGAGCGGGGCAAGAGCTGCCTCTGCGACTTTCGTGAAGACGCGAGGGGACAGAGACAGGCCGAAGGGGAGGACTTTGTACTGATACTCCTGGCCGTCGAACGCGAACTGCCTGTCCATCGTTGCGTTTCTGGACCACGGAGTGGCCATCACCTGTTTGAATGCATTTCCTGCAGCACGTCAAGAACAGGACCACCCAAGTGCAGATTTGAAGTGCCCTGGCCCGGTGGACTTGCAGGAGGGGGCCATGGCGTGCAGGGGGGAGCGGTCTGGGACCGTTCTACCACCGAGGGTAGCGAGAGCGGAGGAGCGAGGAAGCTGGGCTTGCTCAGCTCGTCATGCACGTCCGGAAGGAATCCGGGGGGGGCGGCTGTGAGCGGCGCACATGCCCGCGGAACCAATTAAGCCCGGGGAAGTATGGCGGACCTTCTTGCGTCAGGCTCAGACTGGGCGGAGACTCGAAGGTGGCGGCCCAGGCGAGTTATCCGCATCCGACGCCGCTGTTAAGCTCTCCGATGCAGCGGTGATGTCATCATCCAATGCCGGGGAGCTCGAGGGACCGGACGGTAGGCTGTTAAGCAGACCGCACTAATCCCGAGCTCGGGGGAAGCAGGCAAGCGTGCCGGGGAGGCGGGAGGTTTTCGAGGGGATTTACCCGACGAAAGCGTCCCGTTATTCTCCCCAGATCGTTCTCCATCACCCGCGGCGCCAGCATCAATCCCGTAGGAAGGAGGCGAGGCGTGGGGGAAGGCTGAAATGGCTCTTTCTCACTACAAGAGAAAGCAGAGATCGCAACGCTGCCGCGGTTATGTTCTCACACTGAAAACATAACCCATTGGAGAGAATGCTCATCCCGAGCTCGGACGGAAACAAGTAAGCGTGCCGGGGAGGCGGGGAGTTTCGAGGGGTTCACCCGGCGAAACGGAGCCCGTCACTGTCCCCAGATTGTTTTCATCGCCCGCGGCGCCTGCCTCAATCCCGTAGGAAGGAGGCGAGGCGCGGGGGGCGGCTGAAGCGGCTTTTTCTCACTACAAGAAAAAGCCTACGACCGCAATGCTGTCATGGCTATGTTCTCGTACTGAAAACATAGACCATTCATAAAAACGCTGCCTGCGTGTGATCGCAACCCAGGAATGCAAGGCAGTTTTTATGGCCGTCAGAGGTGGGGAGAATCAACGCATCCAGAAACTACACAGAGGCGGAAAATCGTCTTTAAAAAGACGTGTCCTGAGAAGGACGTTCAACACCGCTGTTTTGCTCTTTTAGAGCGAAATTCACTCTTTTAGAATAACTCTTTTGAGTTGTCTGCGCTGTCGGCTCCAGGGCAAGAATGCACAGCCGCAGCACGAATGAGAAGGCCGCTGTTATGCGCCGCCAGATCCAACAGCATGCAGAGCGCCAGAGGATTAAACAGGAACTTGGTGTGTAACTCGCAGCAGACTGCATGCACGCACCATCGGCTCGAAGAAATTTTCTGAATGAACTCCCGTATTTGCGCCGCTTAAATACCCGTATGTCCGGGGCGGACATGCAAATACTGGTTGCCAACTCTCATTGGCCTTTTTTCATAGTCCAGAGGTGAATATCGGCGCTCAAGAGAGACCCCTAGTGTCGCTTCTCTGACACAACGTGGAGAGAGCGACAGAAGGGGAACTGATTATATGTGTTATGACCAGGTTTTTTTTTTTTTTTTTTTTAAACATGCACTGTGCCAGTTATGTGGATGGAGTATGTGATCCCATTTCCGTGTCTTGTGGCTTTGCCAGGGCTGTGTCTGAGTAATTGTATCTGTTTTTTTTGTAGCACTATAAAGTGCCTAAATTTAACCTACTGTTCAACCAAAGTCAGTATGGCATTATTATGCTATAATTTTCCTCCTACAAGCTAGCCACAGGTTCTTTTCTGGTCTCATCTTTCATCGATAATTGTGTGTATGAGAGCGATGGTGACTACTGCTGTACCACATTTTGAGCTGTGTGGACGACCCACTCTATGGTGTGGACTCAAATCATAAACTGTTTCTTTGGCAGCATGGGTTATAAACAAGGAACATATTCATTGATAGATTCTCATTAGTGTTTACAGTGTTGTTTCATACCATGATGTGGGCGGCTGTGGCTCAGGTGGTAGAGCAGGTTGTCCACTAATGGCAGGGTTGGTGGTTCGATTCCCGGCCCACACAACTCCACATGCCGAAGTATCCTTGGGCAAGACACTGAACCCCAAGTTGCTCCCAATGGCAGGCTAGCACCTTGCATGGCAGCTCTGCCGTCATTGGTGTGTGAAATGTGTGTGAATGGGTGAATGAGACGCAGTGTAAAGCACTTTGAATACCGCTAATGTTGAAAAGGCGCTATATAAGTGCAGACCATTTACCATGATATTTTTTCACCTACATACCTTATGATGAAATAATCGTACAGTATTTCCAATGCTTTGAGGAGCACCATCATTATGCTTGCAGCATCACCAGAATGTTCTAGTGCTGTTTACAGTTCTTCATTAATTCATTAACCTAAAGTGGTAGGGATCATTTTTGTTTTTACTGCAAATACAGATTGTTTTTATGTTTAAGTGTGGGATAACTGATATGTAGATTTTTTTTGATGACATTTAAATGGATTTATATATGCTTTTTGACAAAAACAAATAATCCTTAGACTACAACAATGTAAACAACTTGCATAAGGAGTATTTTGATGTTGTTATTATTGTCATTTATATTTATGCTAAGTTGAATTGTGATCTAAAATTGTTGCAAATGTATTTTCTTCTTTCTTGGGCTATGTCAAAATGT
Organism: Xyrauchen texanus; assembly: GCF_025860055.1. Lineage (NCBI taxonomy): Eukaryota > Metazoa > Chordata > Actinopteri > Cypriniformes > Catostomidae > Xyrauchen > Xyrauchen texanus. The sequence goes on along the minus strand of NC_068314.1, from coordinate 15,186,038 downwards.
TAAACATAAAATAATATGCATTTCTTTAGAAGAAATGGTTATTGCATATGATGTCACATAAAAAGTGGAGTAATTTATGCAAACAATACATTAAATAAGTTATTTAATTTACCATTGAGTGAATGACATTTTTTGTTAGACCTGGGATTTTCAAGTTGAAAAGTGTGGATATTGCTTTACTTAATATCGGTCAACCCATTTATTGGTCTATCACTACCATGTGGAATCTCATATTTTATAACTTGTGCTTTTTAGGGCCCTGCCAGTTGTGTAGCCTTCTCAAGGGCTGGAGACTACTTTGCCTCTGGTGGTTCAGATGAACAGGTGATTGTATTTAACATTTAAATAGACAGAAATGTATTTGGACTCATGAATTTTAAAGTTCAGCAGCTTTCAGTATATTAAAAACTTGTAGAGATACAAAATCTTGACAGTGTGGTGGCACCAAACAAAATTCTTTCAGTGTTTTGAGAATGTATAAAGTATGCTTTTGTGTCTTTTGCAGCTGATGATATGGAAGACAAACTTTGACAGTGTGGATTACAGTGAAGTGTTAGAAATGAAATGCACGAATTCAGAGTGTCAGCCTCTTAATCGAGACTCCAAAGCATCTGTTCACAGCTCCAACACACGGCCCTCAGCACAGGTAAACATAGGCCTTCTGTGAATAATAAATAATCATATGATCACAATTATTTTAGATCTTTCTGAATATGCCCCCCGTCTGCACCTGGTCAAATGGCTATTTATAAATCAATCCATCTGGGACATTTAACCAAAGAAAAGTCATTTGCAATTGTTGTATGGTAGAATGTATTGTTTAAGCTCAACAGGAATGAAATCTCATCAATGAATAAAACACGTGTTACAAGACGGTCAGACCGCTGCAGGTTATAAACTCTGTGTTTGATATATTATTCAGGAGCTGAGTGAAGCTACATTTGGAAAGGAAAAAGTCTGTTTAGAGGCAAATTTCAGCAAATAATACATTTGAGACTACCAAAAACATGATTTATTGTTTTAATCAACTGACAGCCTTATAAATTGAAAAAAATCTCTGCATATAGGCGCGTTGAATCCGCACTCTGTTGAACATGGAAGGAGTTATGCAAGTAGTCCATTGGTGTACAATCGTGGATGTAAATGCTCTCAATAATAGGAATGTTTTAAGCCATTTCTTGTTGTAAATGTAGATGGTCTTACAGAACAATCTAATTATATGGTGTTATGGTTGCAAATGTGCTAGTTTGTTTTGAAAAATTATGTTTTACATCAGGAAAGATTTCTTGTGCTGCTATAACATTAAGTAGAAAAGTAAAGTTAAAGATTACTTAGGCCAGATGGATGCACAGACAGAAGGACAGGCAGATGACGGTTGTTGTGGGTGGTTGCAGGGTGGTTATAAGGGCATTCAGACAAAAATCTTTGCGGTAGTATCAGTGCCATCATAAATTACAATAACAGTGTGTAATCACTGCATATTATGGCTTTGTATAGCATGTTAGCTTATTAGCTCCATGAATTCAGAATATGAACAAGACAATTTACATATTATCTGCTACAGATATATCACTTTAGCATAGTCACTGAGTAGTTAAAATGCTAATCTCATGTGAATTATATTCATAGAATAGAAGTCTTTGATTACACATTTAAATGTCAGTTGACAGTTGTCAGTTAAATTAAGAAAGAAGACGCTTTTCTGTAAATGTAATGGGGGCTTTACAGTCAGACATTTTGTTCTCGGGTAAAAGATTTTGAAAAACCCTGACGCAAGTTTGTACAATAACACTATGTTGGATTTCTCAAGCCAACATAACAAATGCTTTTGTGAGAGGCTGATTTCCTGCCCGCTTCAGCCTCAGACACGTCACACCATTCCACACGGTCCAGTGACATCAGATAAAGTTACTGTTTTTTTTGTGGGTTTTTTGACTCGTCACGCTATCATGGTGTTGATAGACCAAAGGCAAATCCCTGCACAATGGCAGTGTGCCCCACATTTCTAGCATCAGTTTGCAGTGAACAAATGGGCTGGGACTTCCTCAGAAAAGGATGCTCTGCTTGAGAAGAATAGAGAGAAATGGCCGGAGTGTAGAGATTCTTATCATGTAGTTTTGCTGAGGTTGAGCTTGTTCCACATTGGCATTCATCTTATTTAAACTTCTCTATGGTTTGTGAACATGTTTGATTCCCATGTGAATATAGGATCATAAAAGCATGTTTTTCAGTTTGGAGCAAAATTTGTTTACAAGGACGTTTTCAAACTGAGCTGTTAGACATGGAGACACATGTACAACTAGTTGTAAATGATTTCTGGCATTTATAGACATGTTATTGTTTAAAACATTTAATTGCAATTCATATCTTTTCTAGTTAATGCATTCAGTTCTTTTTTTAAGGAAAAAATACAAATAAAATTATGGACTGAACAGTTGGGTTCAGCATTCGTTTGGACTACACATATTAAAATATGTGCATGAAAAGATAGAGAGTACTGTAAATGTCTGCTCATGCAGAAAACACAGTTTCTATATTTTCCAAAGTGTCTAAAAACATGAATGCAATCAAGTTGATGGAAATCTGAAATAATTATAGCTAACACTCTTTAGCTTCTATGATAATTCAATTGCACCATACAAAGGCAAATTACTGTATGTAATAGTACTTTATCCATTATGATGGTCTGTCTCCGTTACTTGCAGACATATTATTAGATAAGCATGTCAAAAAACAGTAAAAAGATGATTTTGACCAGGTGTACGGCACTGCATGTCCCATTGATTTGCTTGCAGACAAAACGGCAATATTACAAACTCAAATATTTTTATAACCGAATAGACACAGAGAATGACAGAAATGTACACACATGATACATAACTATTTTTAATAACTATTTTAGAGCCTTATTTCTAAACTTAAACTTAGATGATTAAAAAAAAAAATCCATCAGAAATAAATAACATTAGAATACATATAGTATGTAAATATTATAAAATGGACTTTTATTTTGTCATTTTTTGGACAAAATACTTTTCTAAATGGAAAGGTAATACTATTTTATTTGTGGAAAATCTGGAAAATCATGCCATTTTATTTTCATTTGTGATTTCTAGGCCTGGAAAACACATGGGAATTGCTAAAATCTTGAAAAGCCATAAAATAAATTCATCAGCTCTCTCAAACCGAATCAGTTTTGATTTGCTTTTTATGAGTACAATACCTGTAAGATTAATAATGATAAAAAAAAATATCCTTACTCAGAATTTGTGGATGACTGCAAAACTCAAAAGAATTAATTGGTTGAACCCAAAGTTACATCAGCACTGATTTTTCCTCCAATTTTGAGTTGTAAGCCGAATTTACATTACAGTTGACTGGTTGGAGAAAGTTGCTGGGGATGGCTATATCTCACAGCCTGAGAGCATTACCAACATCAGTAACTCAAGTCACTGTTGACTCCACTTTCCACGTACACACTACAAAGTTTCTGGAGTGACAACCACATTTTAATGCGGGAGTGAATCCCCTAAATTTTCATTTTATTTGTGTACAGAATACAGGAGTTACTACTGCAGTTGCAATGATTTACAAGTGTTAACCATTGCAATGCTGCGCCTGTGAACAAGAAACTTAAATGCCAGAGATCGCTCTGCTCACAGTATGCATGATGTAAATTTCGTTATAAACCAGTCTGGCCAGATTTTCTCAACTCGCGGATGCGGTTATTGTTTGTGCTCATCATCGGTGCGTGCGCCAGCCATTGACTCCACTAAATAATTATCACAAAGCAGTTGTAGTATGCATGCGCTGGATGAATCTGCCTGCACTCAGGATCAATGGAGTATACTCAGGAAAGCAACGAAGTCAACCGGGTGCTATCTGATATGGAGTGCGGCCAAGTATACCCTGGCCTTTAGTCTGTTACAAATGTTTGTGTCCTTGTGAGCTTCCAGTTCTTATTTTTGCGAGCTTCATGTGATAGAGAATCGGAGAGAAATATCATAACGTTCTATCAGTTTAGCATTCTGTCCACTTTATGACCATTTTGTGTTGTGGTTTAATGGTGCTCAGAGAAATGAATTACTTAACCAAAATCTAGTGGTGCTTGTTTTGTTCTTTGTAGCCTCCGCTGCTTCTTATTTGACCAGTAATTGTCTTGCAGGCACAGATTTCCCTTTACAGGGTCTCATGTGTACGTAATAGCTTCCAGACCACCAGTGATTCACTATTTTTACCTACTCCTTTGAAAATGGTGTTTCAAACAATTCTTGAAAATGGAAGAACACCATTATGCGGTTAAATATTAAAACTATCATTATGTGTAGGTGTTGTGGAAAGGACAGCTGGAAGCATCAGGCTCAAGTGGAGTGGGTGAAGTGAAACCATATGTAAAGTTTCAGCTTTTTGTTTTGAAGCTGTGTTCCTTCCATCAACAATGGCCTCTGAACACTATATGGCTTCTTGTCCACCAGAGTCTGTTTTTAACATGGATCAATGGCATTGAGCTTTTTAGTGAGGCTGTAAAAGGAAACCTCTCTACTCACTTTCATGTGATTCTTGGCCATCACTGGAATAGTGGGCATAGCTGTTCAAAAAAATTGACAGACTAAAGGTCTGCACTGGACGTTTTTTTTCATCCTGCTCTCGCAAGTTTCTATCCCGCACACGAATGCTCCTGCTGAATTTTACTCCATGTTCACCTGCTTTCTGCCTGCAGTGATTTTCTTCCCTACCTCTCCCTTCCTTTTCCACACTGGGCAAAAGCCATACAAATAGACAACAAGTGTACACAAAGAATGATACATTTTTTTGTTATTGCAATTATCAAATAATTCATCAATTAATACAATTTTAAAAAAGATATCCTCATCGGATTTTTCAGGCTATTCTCTGACCTCCTGCTCCTGTCCACAACTCATGGACGTACCATCCGCTACCTCCTTCAATTCTGAAATTTAATCCCATGCCCTAAGAAATCTAATCAGGTACAGAGGGTCATGAGGGATTTCTATGGGAATGCAGACATCTTACACAGATTCTTACCCATTTTCAACTGGCTTGGTTGTGCGGGTTACTATTGATCTAAAGATATTTCTGGGTCAGAGAAATCTGTGCCTGACCAGACCCCTGAAACCTGGTCTCGAACCAGAGCTAGTGATGGTAAAAACATGCTGAAGTTCATTATTAGAGGGGTGTAAGATATGTTCTCAATCACTGCATGTGACTGTCTTTTTTTCTTTTCTTTTTCAAACAATGTGAGGGTAGTTCCCTCCATTATTTTATCTTGCTACTTAAGAGCTTATGTTTGAGGGCTGCAGGTAATCAAAGCCATTCTGATAGTCAGGTCAACGGAAAAATTGTGATATTGCTTTTATACACCAGTTCCACAAACAAGTAAAAATACTGAGTAACTAACTAATTAATGCTTAAAAAAAAAGACCACTAAGTTTGTGTATTTTTTCTACCAATAAAATAGAAGTGGACAAAACATTAAGCTTTGTGTGTCACCAAGCCAGACACAAACTGAAAACCAGTCAGGAAACGCATATGTGGATGGCATGGAGAGACAAATAAAAAATAAAGTTCTGTGGTCATACTTTGTCATTCCAAACCTGTATGACTGTCTTATGCTGAACGCAAAAGGAAATAATTTAACAAATATCCTGTCAGTTGAATTCAATAATAGAGCAGCTTATAATCTTAAAAGCACTGATCTATAATATAGGACTGGATTGCAGATGCAACAGTAAAATGCCTGCAATTATATGTGTAGAATGTTTGCACTGTAAGGATTTACAGTCAGATTATCAGTTACAAATTTGGTGATTGAATTGAATGGCGGAAGTTAACCCATTGAAATGAGAACATTTCCTGTTAAGCCAGTAGGCAAAATTTGGGCATAACAAAATTGCAGAGCAGTGGCTTTAATGTAATGATGTCATCAGCAATCTAGTTCTTTGTTATCGTGTATCAGTGCTTAAAAGTAGTCTATTCACCTCATGTGTCATATACCAAGTCTCCAGACAACATGTGATCAGGACAATAATTTATGTCTTTACTCACTCTCAAATCAAAAAATTAGTAAAGATAATTAACAGTGCTGAAATCCAATATGACGGCTACATTGATAACATTAAACTTCATTGGTTTTATGTGTGTCTCGTGACCAGATATCATGTCACAACCTCATAGGTTCATTGTTTTTGACGAGACAATTACCAAACGAGAAAAAGAACCAATTAGGGGATAAGCATACCACACAGGTTACATGAACTACTTTAATTACATTTTTGGATGCTTTATTAAGCATTAAAGGAATCTTTATGTACTGCCATGATATTGAATTCTTTCTATCAATCAATCAAAGTTTATTTTTATAGCACCAAAGTGCATTTACACAAGAAGGATAAAAATATAACCACATGCACAATAAACTTGAACATAGTAGCTTGACAGTAGCTTATAGGAATGTGTTGTATGAATGCTTTTGTATCTTCCTGTTAATCGTGAGCGTAGCCTAGCATGGGTCTTTAGACCATCATGTTTTGTAATGCATAATTCCATTAAAGAGCTTCTGAAAGGGCTGCCTTATCTCAACACCAGGCTTTGTTAAGAGCCTTTAAAATTATCAGGCTGTGTCCTGTAAATGTCAAACTCAAAAACACTGTAATTCACAGAAGTGCTTTCTCCAGGGCTTATTAATAGCCATTGATGGACTCATTATTCATGTCAGATGTAATTAGAAGAACCTTCAATCTGTACACGTCTGCACAAAATTGAAGTCCCTATTCCCTGAAAATATAAAATAGTGTCCATTGTCTATCTCTTCGTTGAAAGAAGTTTGAGTTCTGTGTCTGGAATGTGGGCCTGAATTAGTCAAAGTTCTTTAGGTAGATATCTGTACATTGCATTCTCAATATGGACCCATTAAGAGTGAATGTTCTTTCTAAGAGCTTTGACTTGTTTCATAGGCCAAATCAAATTAACATACTAAACAGTATGCAAAATTATTTTGTGGATCTTAAATCATATGTATATAATATAATATTTATGTAATTATTATATAATGTAATTATTGTTAATATTTTATTATTATTTAATATTACTACATTGAAGATAACATAGTACTATACAATAGTAATAAAAATGTATGTAGCATTATTTCAATTTCATGCATTCCTGTATATAGTAATATATATATATATATATATATATATATATATATATATATATATATATATATATATATATATATATATACTATATATATACACTCACCTAAAGGATTATTAGGAACACCATACTAATACTGTGTTTGACCCCTTTCGCCTTCAGAACTGCCTTAATTCTACGTGGCATTGATTCAACAAGGTGCTGAAAGCATTCTTTAGAAATGTTGGCCCATATTGATAGGATAGCATCTTGCAGTTGATAGAGATTTGTGGGATGCACATCCAGGGCACGAAGCTCCCGTTCCACCACATCCCAAAGATGCTGTACTGGGTTGAGATCTGGTGACTGTGGGGGCCATTTTAGTACAGTGAACTCATTGTCATGTTCAAGAAACCAATTTGAAATGATTCGAGCTTTGTGACATGGTGCATTATCCTGCTGGAAGTAGCCATCAGAGGATGGGTACATGGTGGCCATAAAGGGATGGACATGGTCAGAAACAATGCTCAGGTAGGCCGTGGCATTTAAACGATGCCCAATTGGCACTAAGTGGCCTAAAGTGTGCCAAGAAAACATCCCCCACACCATTACACCACCACCACCAGCCTGCAAGGCATGATGGATCCATGTTCTCATTCTGTTTACGCCAAATTCTGACTCTACCATCTGAGTATCTCAACAGAAATCGAGACTCATCAGACCAGGCAACATTTTTCCAGTCTTCAACTGTCCAATTTTGGTGAGCTCTTGCAAATTGTAGCCTCTTTTTCCTATTTGTAGTGGAGATGAGTGGTACCCGGTGGGGTCTTCTGCTGTTGTAGCCCATCCGCCTCAAGGTTGTGCGTGTTGTGGCTTCACAAATGCTTTGCTGCATACCTCGGTTGTAACGAGTGTTTATTTCAGGCAAAGTTGCTCTTCTATCAGCTTGAGTCAGTCGGCCCATTCTCCTCTGACCTCTAGCATCAACAAGGCATTTTCAGCCCACAGGACTGCCGCATACTGGATGTTTTTCCTTTTCACACCATTCTTTGTAAACCCTAGAACTGGTTGTGCGTGAAAATCCCAGTAACTGAGCAGATTGTGAAATACTCAGACCGGCCCGTCTGGCACCAACAACCATGCCACGCTCAAAATTGCTTAAATCACCTTTCTTTCCCATTCTGACATTCAGTTTGGAGTTCAGGAGATTGTCTTGACCAGGACCACACCCCTAAATGCATTGAAGCAACTGCCATGTGATTGGTTGATTAGATAATTGCATTAATGAGAAATTGAACAGATGTTCCTAATAATCCTTTAGGTGAGTGTATGTGTGTGTGTGTGTGTATATATATATATATATATATATATATATATATCAGTATGTAAAGTGAACCTGAAGAGTTTCGTTCACAATGTATGTTAAGTGCAATCTGCTCCAGGGAAATAAACCGAGCACCTCCTGAGATGGTCTTGGGTCATTTGCAGTATTCTCATAGACAACACTATTCGTGCAAACTGTTTTTAGATGACCATAATAGAGAAGAGTAAGAACTCTTTACTTCAATGTGTTCCACAAGACATGCTTGCACTGCACGCCTCTAAACAAACAGGGAATCCGACTTGCGCATTGACTGCTTTTCTGTCATTTGTTCTTAAAAATATAATATCGTGTTTCTTGATGCACAACTCTGTGTGTCTAACTACATTTCTTGTCATGTGTCAGTCTGAGATGTCTTACAGGATACCCGCCACAGTGGTGAGTAGATGAGCAAAATGACCCACCACTACGCATGAAATACCTGCAACTGACAGGTAGCTGGTGCTAACCCCGGGCTACTATTTAATATATATGGTGACTTCCCAGATCCATGGTTTTGTCTTTTCCCAATATTGTCGAAAATTGTCTGTCGGCATGGGATATTTGTCAGATATTGTCGATATCTGATTACATCGTCCTATCACCCAGCCCTAATTCACACATTCACTTTTAAGCATGCAGCACATGCAGACTGTATATTTATTGAAATAACTTGTCTTTTGTTGTTTAACTCTTGGACATATCACAATTTTATTTTGAAGAATTTTGCATTCATATGTTAATTTGATCAGAAATCAGCCAAATTCTGTGACTATCCACATTTTATAGTTAATAAAAATGTTTATGACTACATTCCATTATAGGGTGCAACTGGATGGTCATCTTTGACCATTAAAATTATAAAAATGCATCTCATTCTGGTCCATTACTCTGGGCTGCAAGAACGTTTCCTTTGTAAACAGAGATGTGAGATGTCGCTTTTGTGGAGATCAGTGTCTCTGCCTTGGGCTCTTTTGAAGGAGCCCAACAATAGGAATGACGAGTGGCTGAGGTTTAACAAAGTTTCTGAACATGTCAGTGAGGGATGATGTGTGTTTGGTACATTTCAGTGTGGATTGCTTGTGAACCAGTAGTTGGATGTGTGTTATATGTACACATTGGAATGTAAATTTTGTGTTTGGTTGAGCTGGTTTATTCAGATTGTGTTTTAAACACTGCTGTATTCGAGGGGCTGCACTGGTTACCACTTAGAGTTTACATGTATTGTGGATGCATAGATGCTTAGATTTGCTATGAAAAGATGTTAGCCAATCATAACAGTGGCCATTTACATTGAAGTCTTAAAGGTGAAGCTGTGCCAAAACTGAACATTTTAGTCAGCGGATCAGAGTTAGTGTTGACTGGACAGTCTCATGACAAAAAATGTCATGTTAGAGACCTTATGCCTGTATCATGAAAATGTCCTTTTCATTCAATTCTCATTGTTTTGGCAATCTTCAGATTTATCTCACTTATAGCCACAATATGTTTCATTATACTTATGCTGTATTAGCTTATGTGCATTATGCTATTATATCAATATTTTTGATCCCTAAGCCCAATTCCATCACTAAACCTAACCACTTAAAAACAACATAAACATGTAACAGTAAATGTTATCAATTTTTTTGTCATTACACTATAATATAGATATTTTAACACCTAATCCCACCCCTAAACCTTAATCTAACCAATAATTACAATATTTCCAAGCAAACAAAATTAAATATGTAAAAAGCAGATACAAGTTTATTCACAATAATTACGTTTTTTTTCCAAAAAGCACTATGAAGATATTCCATGATTTATGCGGCATTCAAAGTCTTCCAAAGTCACACGATGGCTCCATGTGAGGAACAGAGTGAAACTTAAGGTTTTAATGTTTGAAAATCTTCCTCTTGGTGAATGCAGTCAAAACGTATTAAAATTATAAATCCGAGCATTATAATGTTGCAATCGCAATAGAACCCATTATAATGAATGATGCTGTCTGTGCCGCACCCATAGTAATTGGGTGTCCCGTTCCACTTGCTGGTGCTTTTACTGCCAATTTTTAAATGAGTACAGGATTTTGGTGTCATGGAATAAAGTTGGATCTGTTCCTCACACAAAGTCGTCACATGGCATTGGAACATAAAGAATACAGTGCACAAATAGCATGGATTATTTTTCTTGTAATTTCTTATGTTTTACTAATTTTTCTAGAAATGACACATTTGAAAAAAAGAAAAAATGCACTGTAATAGGGCTTATAAAACACTGGAACCAAACACTGGACATCCAGACATTCACAATTTTGTACCTCAGATCAGGTTTTTATTATTATTAATTATCTTAAAGGGGACCTATTATGCAAAATTCACTTTTACATGGTGTTTGAACATAAATGTGTGTTGGCAGTGTGTGTACACATCCACCCTATAATGATAAAAATCCACCCATTCTTTTTTTTAATTCCCATTAATCATAAGCACTGTCTCAGAACAAGCCGTTCACAGATTCTGTACAAAGTGACATCACTTTGTTGACGGACACTGCTGACGGACATGTTTGTTCGTGTGTGTTGTTTCGTTATAGCACATAGCGAACGTTGTAACAGTATTTTTGTGTGTTGCTCATCCATTGTTGCAAAACAGCTGAAAAAAATTCTACAACAAATAAATAAATTTATCAAATAGCCATTCGGAAACTTCCTGGTTCATTCTCAAAGTTGTTACTTCTGACCGAGTCTCTCCCTCAACAGTGTCTGACTCCAGTTTAAACATATAAGGCTGATCACCACTATTTTCACTGTCAGTCATATTGCTTATGATGTCTAGTTATCCGATGCAGAGATGTCAAAACGCCACCCTTTTCTGGATACGGGGCAGGGAGCACCAGCTCATTTGTATTTAAAGACACACACACAAAAACAGCTTGTTTTTATTCCCACCCAAAAATTGGCATTTTCTACATGGTATATGTAAAGGGAATATAGGGGAAAGGAGGAGGAGAGAACCGGCTTGACAACATAAATAATATTTTAATGAAGAAATCAGACCAAAAGACACAAACATAAACACACGACTGTCAGCTGCCGTAAACTCTCTCTCTCTCTCTCTCTCTCTCTCTCTCGCACCAGATTTGCATCCTGTTACAATTGTGGTCTCTATACATCTACTATAGATGTACTACTATACATCTCTAAATCATACACAATGGCCACCCAGTCACTTGCTTGTTCTGTGATGCACCAGTTGTCATATATGTTTAGCAAGTCATAGCTTGTGCTCTTTGAGCATCTGCGTGTGTATCATGTGATGCAGGGTGTTTTCAATGAGATTGTCATGTAAAAACGGAGGTAGAGAGGTTATAGGGATACACTGGTGATCAGAGTGTTGGCACTACATTTTCACACACACACACACACACACACACACACACACACACACACACACACACACACACAGACACACACACACACAGACACTGTAATCCCCATGCTCCACATCTGTGTCTCCCACCCCCCGGTGTTCGCACTCACGTGCTCAGACATACGAGCAGCCCAGCAGCTTCCCATTGCACAGCTACTGGGCTGGGGGGTTGGTGCGGCTGTAGTAGCACTCCATTGGAAAACTTCATCAGATAACAGAATACTGTAGTTTTGTTTCTATTATATTTTTTATAATAATAAACAAGTAATGATATATAGTAAATCATTGGTTCCTACATAAATATACATTTAAACATTAAACGTTTTTCACAATTCCTGACATTTAATCGTAGAAAACACTACTGTCTTAGGTCAGTTAGGATCACTATTTTAACAATGTGATATGTCAGAATAATAGTAGAGAGAATTATATATTTCAGCTTTTATTTCTTTCATCGCATTCCCTGTGGGTCAGAAGTTTACATTCACTTTGTTAGTATTTGGTAGCTTCATCTTTAAATTGTTTAACTTGGGTCAAATGTTTTGGGTTGCCTTCCACAAGCTTCTCACAAGAAGTTGCTGGAATTTTAGTCCATTCCTCCAGACAGAACTGGTGTAACTGAGTCAGTTTTGTAGGCCTCCTTGCTCACACATGCTTTTTTCAGTTCTGCCCTCAAATCGGATTGAGGTCAGGGCTTTGTGATGGCCACTCCAATACCTTGAATTTGTTGTCCTTAAGCCATTTTGCCACAACTTTGGGGGTATGCTTGGGGTCATTGTCCATTTGGAAGACACAATTGTGACCGAGCTTTAACTTCCTGGCTGATGTCTGGAGATGTTGCTTTGTAACACAGTTCAATGGAAAGGAGGAGGCAAGAACCAGCATGACAATATAAATGATTATTTAATGATAAACGTAACCAAAAAGACAAATACACACACAGGTGTCGGGCAGCTGCCGGTAACACTCTCTCTGTAGCACTGCCGTCTCCGGTCACCTTTATCACTTTCAGGCTTCATCAGCCTAATTCGGGGCCAGGTGTGCGGAATCACTACCCAGCCCTGCCTTCTGTCTTGCCACATTCCTCCCTCGTTCTCTCAGGCCAGGGAGCCCCCAGCATGATGTACAGTGGGGGGGTGTGCCTTCCGTCCTGTCTGCCGGCAGGTCATCCCTGTCTACCTGGATCAGGGAGGGGACAAGGGGAGGGAAACAACAACAAAAAATGCGGTACAAGTATGCCGCAATGGCGACGGTACAAAAAAAGATAGGGAAAAGGCCAACGTGCAGCGTTGTACTCACTGTTGTTACAGCACACCTTCCTTGGTCTAGGTGTATGGGAAGGTGGTTAACAAATGTTTTTGGAGAGAGTGCAAAAGTTATCCTGCCTCCAGGTCCCAGAGTAACCACAGATCACAACAACGCATGATATAGTAACAATTTAACAAATTTATTGAAGAAATAAGTAGGATAAATGGAAAACTTCAGGAGAGGAACCGGCCAAAATAACAAACAAAAGGCATTCTTCCTAAAGGGTTTTAGAGAGTGACTTACCTATCAAAAAGGAAAAGATAAGAAAACACAAATCACTTCCCTAACTCCCTCTCTCTAAATACCCTAAAGAAAACAAAATTCTTCAAATTAAATGGCATCCACCTCCCTACTAAATGATCCCACATCACAAACAACTTAAATAGATTAAAAATAAAACGGGTAATAAACTTGTAGAAGTTGCATATTCAACTGTAAGGCATTACCAAAGGAATATAAGCAGCAAACAACTGCAAATTACAATTCTGTTAATCAACTCAAAATTAAAAACAACTGACAAGACTGTTGTTCTACTCACATTAGCACAGAACAATTGGAAAGCTGGGACCAAGAGATAGAATGACTAGTGCAGGAGAAAATATTCTCTGTGTCTCTCTCCATGGTGAAGAGAGTTGTGGGCCTCTTATACTCTCCATTCCTGGGCTGAGCCAATCATGGGTGATGAGCAACAGGTGGGCCTCATTATCCTGCTTAAATGGAGAACGAATGTGACAAGGAAATACACAGGGTGACACAACACACAATAAACCACATTTAAATATCACAATATATGTCCCTTGGGATGAAGCACTGGTTCTCCGATACGCCGTAGCCTGGGCCTCGGCCACTCCTCCACCCTCTTGCAGACAACAGCCATGCCTCCCTGCTGATCGGAGGCAGTCCTCCAGCCCCTTCCTCATGATGCCATCTATTTTGTAAAGTGCACCAGTCCCAACTCCAGCAAAGTACCCCCACAACTTGATGATGCCATCCCCATGCTTCATGGTTTGGATGGTGTTCTTCGCTTGCAAGCCTCACCCTTTTTCCTCCAAACATAACGATGTTCATTATGGCCAAACAGTTACATTTTTATTTAATTAGACCAGAGGTAATTTCTTCAAAAAGTAAGATCTTTGTCCCCATGTGCACTTGCAAACTGTTGTCTGGCTTTTTTATGGTGGTTTTGGAGCAGTGGCTTCCTTGCTGAGCAGCTTTTCAGGTTATATCGATATAGGACTTGTTTTTACTGTGGATATAGATACTTGTCTACCCGTTTCCTCCAGCATCTTCACAAGCTCCTTTGCTGTTGTTCCATGATTAATTTGCAGTTTTCGCACCAAACTACTTTAATATCTAGGAGACAGAATGCGTCTCCTTCCTGAGGGGTATAATGGCTACGTGGTCCCATGGTGTTTATACTTGCGTAATATTGTTTGTACAGATGAATGTGGTACCTTCAGGCATTTGGAAAATGCTCGCAAGGATGAACCAGACTTGTGGAGGTCCACAATATCTTTTTTTCTGAAGTCTTGGCTGATTTCTTTTGATTTCCCCATGATGTCAATTAAAGAGGCACTGAGTTTGAAGATAGGCCTTAAAATACATCCACAGGTACACCTCCAATTCAGTAAACCTCCTATCAGTATCCTAACTGGCTAGTTGTGTAAAGGCTTGACATCATTTTCTGGAATTTTCCAAGCTACTTTAAGGCACAGTTTACTTAGTGTATGTAAACTTCTGACCCACTGGAATTATAGTCAATTAAAAGTGAAACAATCTGACTGTAAACAATTGTTGGAAAATTACTCATGTCATGCACAAAGTAGATGCCCTCAACGACTTGCCGAAACTATAGTTTGCTGTAAATCTGTGGAGTGGTTAAAAAACGTGTTTTAATGACATCAACCAAAGTGTATGTAAACGTCTGACTTCAACTGTAATGTTGTTATAAGAACAACCAGTCAGTAATTATACTGATTTAAGTTTTAATGAACCTGAATTACACATAACAGTCCTTGTTTATTTTTATTCAGTTTAAGTTATGATGACATGTGGTTCAGTGAGTCAGATATTAATTTAATGAACACTGTCATAGATTCAGTGAATTATCCGTTGAATGATTCAAACTGATAACTTGGGAGTTAGCCAGTCTTGAACAAATCATCAAAATAACTCATAAGAGTCATTCGTTCATGAATCAGACAACAATGGTCACACTGTGTGATTGCAGGCTCACAACTCTAGTACTGGTAAATAGGTTATCTTGCCATGGCACTGCACCATGATCAAATAGTGGTGCAAGACACAATGCATACAGTCATATTTTGATTTTGTCGTGACAATTTCACAGCCTCTGACCCTTTTTTAATGTTTTTTTTAAATAATTTTTTCATTTGCTGTTGCACCTTTTAAGAAATTCTTCCTTTCTTATTTTGGCAGGTATATCTGCCAAAATATTCATGAAAATATTTTTTTTATTATTATTTTGACTATCTCTTTTTATGTGTTTGTAGTTCTTATAAGTAATGTTCTCTTGCTGGGCACATAAATATTGATAAATACAGTTCATGAGGCATCATCGGTCTTTCCAAGCACTTCATAACCACAGAGTCATAATTTTAATGCCTACTGCAATATGCAGTCCTATATATAAATATGCAGTCTCTTAATCATGCAGTCATAACTAATGCTGTGAGTTGAACATCTAATGGCAGTTCTGTTTTTCTTCAGTAGTACTGTATTTTGAACTGAAGGTGAACCTATTTGTGTACGGTAAATGTCTGCTTTTAAACTGCTCAGGGCCATTCAGCATCATTTGGGAAGTACATGCAATGCATCATTTTTTTAAATTATGGGAAAGCCAGAGTTTCATTTTTAATTGTCCAGTAGTATTGTAGCAATCAATATTTCTGTCCATGAGTTCACTGAAATAATGCACCTGCATTCTTGGACTTACTTCACAGAATCCCTTTTAACAGGTTGGATGCTCTTTCTCTCACTGTCTAAAGCCTGAACTTTTATCTTCCATGAAATAGACTTCAAAGAAAAGGAGATGCCCACAATGCTGATTGCTTTGGCTGCTCTCTGATAACCCATCTGATATAATCCAACGTTTGCAGCCGAGTTACAATGGTATCAAATGATCACAAATAGATTTTCTCACAAAGGATCTTTGGCAATTTTACTTAATATGAATGCACAACCTCATGTGGATCAAATATCCTCTTTAGAGTAGCAGAAAGGAAAATTGTAGTGTTTTGCCATTAGCCTTTTTCACATGAATCAGAAACTGTCACCGCAGGGTAAAACTACTTCTGCAATGTCTCTGTGGCTATTATTTTAGTATACATTTGCCTCAAATAAAACTACTACTTCTGTATTGTCTTTTTTCCAACGAGTCACAATATAATGTACACAGAAATCATTTATCACCTTTTCCCAGCAGATTCTTCAACAGTTCCAGTTTTATTAGCAATATTGAGAGTCCTCATGTCTCAGTATCATGATAAATTAATTATAAAAAGCTTTATATACTCCTAACACAGATGCAAAAACAAATAAAATTAAAATTTATTTACCTATTTTCATAAATTATATATATTATATACGCAATGTACATTAATCCCACCATCCCAGTAAAAGAGCAGCAGAGACCAATAAGGAATCTTTGCAATAAACAATGCATTTTATACTGATTATAATACTATTAATGTGAGCAAAGTGGAGTAAGCACTAAAAAGGATATTACAGCATGTATTTACATAGTAAGAACATTAGCGTCAAAAATGATTAAGAACAGTCTCACTACATTTTTCGGAATATTTCACAGCCATTGGTCCAATCTTTTATTTATAGGGATAATAAAATGACTATGATAAAAAAATCCTTATTTTGCTATGTAAAAGACTTCATAGTGTAAAATACACAGAATTTAGTTAATATTATCCCGAATGACAAACATGAATTTACTACACTCAGTTTTATGATATAAAAGATGCTGTGTCAATTTACAACTCCGTTTTAAGCCATTCGGTTACATTCAGCTGCTGCCAAAAAAAAAAAAAAACTTAATACAGTGCATTTATTTATATTACAATAGTCACATGGTATACTCTACATTGAATTATAATTTTATATGGTCTGGCCATAAATTCCTTCATAAGATCTGGCTGAAGAACAAACATGACTTATACTCGTAACTAACAAATAATAAAAATAAATCCATAAAAAAAAAACTGATGAGAGACATTTAGACCTGCTAACCCCCCTCTCAATATCATTGAAAACAATGGTCATATACAAATGTTATGTTTCGTTAAGAATTTTTGGAAAAAGAAATTGTCAAAATATCAATTTTCTCTATAAAGTATTCTCTATAAAGTAAGTAAAAAATTAGTCCTGTATATATTGTGAATTTGCACACAATAGCCAGTGCAGGAGCCAGATTTTTGTGTAGGTAATCTTTGGCAAAAGAAGAACAAACTGATTTGATGCTGTTCGTGATTGAGAGGGCTGACTCACAGCTGTACAGAACCAAATATAATCAGGATATCTGCAGATTCAGTTTCACGTTATAATTTTTCCCCAAGCCCTACAGACCATGAACCGATGAGACACGATCGTTTGACACTTCAAGAATAGTGAATGAAAGCAAACTTTTCAGTGCATTTTTTTGAACGTTCAGTTTTCATCATCAATTTCATAATGTGCATATGTGCTGACAGCATTTCTGTCACAGCTGCGGTGATATTTATTTTCATCTGTAGATTTGACCACACTCCACACAACTAAGCAATTTTATATAAATACATTTGATTGAAAAATACGCTATCAAATGCTCACCTAAACGGTGTGATCATGTTTAGCAAAGCAGTGTAACTAAACTATCGCCAGAAAATCTTAAACGCATGCTCATGTCCGCACAACTGATGATGGTTGAATGCTGTTGCACGTGCCAATGAGCGTTGTTAAACTCGCTGAGGCTTGCACGTATGAACGCTGAGCTTTGCACAGAGACATTCAGATTTTGTTTTAGTTTTTTTTTTTTTGCATTGTTACAATGAAGTAAAATATGCTATATATATTCTTATTTTTCTTTGACTGCTTTTGGGCCGAAATATGGCCCAGAATATGACCCTTTGTGAGATTCATCAGTTTTTGTCTTCCCCTATCTACATGTCTGATTATTACAACAGAATCTATTTGACAAGACTGGACAAACTAATTCACTAGAGAGACAGCAATGATGTAAATTAGTGTTATTTTTACATATACACATTTTATTAAAAGATAATGTCATTAATATTTTTTTCATCCATTCAGTTATTCATTCAGTCATTCATTTTACAAGGCTTGATAGATAATCCATATTTACATACAGTAGTTTTGATCATAATACCAGCAACAGTGCTCATATATGATTGATTATAGTACCCCTCTTAATTACTCTACATGTGCAACACAATAAAGCACCCCCTCCTATGTGTTCCTGTGTGCTTTGTATGTGTGTGCATGGGTGTATGGGCGGTGCTTGGTGAATGAGTGTGTATGGAGGAAGTGGCTATTGATGGATCTGTCAGACTAGTGTAATTCAGAGTTTCATTGGGGCCTCAGGAAATTTTCCACTGTTGTTTTTCCAGTCCAGGTGATTCATGGTGAGGGTGTTAACGTGTGTGTGTGTGTGTGTGTGTGTGTGTGTGTGTGTGTGTGTGTGTGTGTGTGTGTGTGTGTGTGTGTGAGAGTGTGTTTAAGCAGCTGTGTTACTGCTGAGCTGTGAATAAGTCCACCTCTCAACAAGAGTTAATCCTGCTTTTTGGAAGCCTGTTGGCTCAGCATAAGCTCTCTTCAGCTTTCAAGTTTTTGTGTTTTTTTTTCGTCTCCTCCTTTCTTAGCATTCAGGTCCAGTTCCACTGCCCACACAGTATTCCAGAGATGTGCCTCCGTGCACAGTTGCATAATGCCTCTACAACTCGATACAATTCAGTCGAAATTGGGGCTGGGTAATATATTAAATATCCTCAATGTATTTGCAATGATTTTTTTACCAACATAAAACATTGTGATGATTTTAAAGCGCTGTTAAGACTGTCATTAGACTACTTTCATGATCCTTGTCTAGCAACTTGCGAGAATGAGAGCATTAATTTAAAAGCTGCTCTGGTTTAAACTGAGTAGCAAAACATTTGTAAGTTTAATTCATTTCCGTAAATCGATTAAAAACTTTGATCTAACCACTTGTTTGCGTCACCAGTCAAAAAACATAACAGACCATACTCCACATAGCGTTTATCATGTTTAAAATGTTGTAGTATAAATATAAATGTATACTTTGGTAAATATGTCTGTTTGTCACTACATATGGAGGAAAATTATTTCAGAGTAAATCATTATTATTATTATTATTCAGAATGATTTCAAGCCATTTCTGGTTAAATACATAAATGCAGAGGATATTTAACGCCCAGTCCTAGTTGAAATAGCACTGTACATTCTTGCTATTTGTAAGCTATTATGAATTAGAAACAATCTGGTTTTGTCACTCTGATGAATAATGTACATGTCGTCGTATTAGAGCAAAAAAAGTCTAAAGTCACAAGTGTGTATTTCACACAGCAACCCAGTTTTAAATCCTAATTCTATAATTCATCTTCCTGCTGGTTGACTGAAAAGTTTTCCATTGTTTAAGCCATGTGGATGTACTGTGTTTTCTGAACAAGGGTGTACAGACTTGCCCAACTTGATTAAAAATAGACCCGCAGAGTTCTAGGCCAGCCACACATGGTTTATATAAGGGTATACTTCACTGTAACTAAATATTTGAACTGGCCGGGCGCTGCCACTTACCCGGCACTGCAAAAATGCACCTTTTGGCATCCTCGCATCGCACTATTGTTAAAAAAAAAGAAGCAAAGTTTATTCGGAGCTAACTAATGACGAAATGCAACTTTTTTCCGTTACATGTTAGGGGATTAAGGGTGATGATTAAGGCAATCCCACACTTGCCATTGTAATAAATATCCTTGAAAAGCATCAGGACTTAGTCATTAGAGACAAGCTGGCATTTCCATGTTGACTGGAAAGTTGCACTGGTGTCTGACAGGTGGAGCTACCAAGCTAGGCAAGTAATTCTTTTTTCAAACACTACACAGGCCTACCAGGATTCAATGCTGAAGTCAACACGAAAACCAAAATTGGCTCTATTTACTTCATCAGTGCACATTATAAATAAAAATCGTTTTAATCTTTTTCAAAATGTAATAATTTGCTTTGTGTCTGAAATATTTGCACTTTATGGCATTACCTTGGCCACCCGGGCTGTTGGATAGTGTTAACCAATAGCCAAAAATCTGCTTTAGGCATTGTTTTAAGGCAATTTTTTTAAATAATGCAACCTTTCTAAAATGGTTACGTAATTTATTGCTGGCAAACATTAATGCATTAACAATTATATCAATAATAGCAAATAATGATAGCTTTTAAAAAGAAGAATCACTTTTGGTGTACAAGGAGATAAAGACTTTCAGCCTTCATATATTGGACACAAAGCCTTCTCAAAAGTGGGTGTCAGCATGTTTTTAGGAGAGGAGTAGTTCTCCACCACAATCCACTGCAAACTCACATTCATGTCTGGAATGGAAGGTGCGCTTTTCACGATCCAATCGATTCTTGATGAATCAAGTCAAGTTTTGCCCTATATACGGCCCTACAGTTTAAATTAGGGCTGGGCATTCATCAATAATTAGAATATTTAAGCTCATAAAAAACGAATATTCAAATATTCTATTATTTAAATGAAGGTATTTAATGAGAAAGAGACGTTGTAAAATATTTTTTTTGTCATAAAATTACTTTTTGTTTTATATACAGTGGGTACGGAAAGTATTCAGACCCCCTTCAATTTTTCACTCTTTGTTATATTGCAGCCATTTGCTAAAATCATTTAAGTTCATTTTTTTTCCTCATTATTGTACACACAGCACCCCATATTGACAGAAAAACATTTTTGCACATTTATTAAAAAAGAAAAACTGAAGTATCACATGGTCCTAAGTATTCAGACCCTTTGTTCAGTATTTAGTAGAAGCACCCTTTTGATCTAATACAGCCATGAGTCTTTTTGGGAAAGATGCAACCAGTTTTTCACATCTGGATTTGGGTATCCTCTGCCATTCCTCCTTGCAGATCCTCTCCAGGTCTGTCGGGTTGGATGGTAAACATTGGTGGACAGCCATTTTCAGGTCTCTCCAGAGATGCTCAATTGGGTTTAAGTCAGGGCTCTGGCTGGGCCATTCAAGAACAGTCACGGAGTTGTTGTGAAGCCACTCCTTCATTATTTTAGCGGTGTGCTTAGGGTCATTGTCTTGTTGGAAGGGGAACCTTTGGCCCAGTCTGAGGTCCAGAGCACTCTGGAGAAGGTTTTCATCCAGGATATCCCTGTACTTGGCCGCATTCATCTTTCCCTCGATTGCAACCAGTTGTCCTGTCCCTGAAGCTGAAAAACACCCCCACAGCATGATGCTGCCACCACCATGCTTCACTGTTGAGACTGTATTGGACAGGTGATGAGCAGTGCCTGGTTTTCTCCACACATACCGCTTAGAATTAAGGCCAAAAAATTCTATCTTGGCCTCATCAGACCAGAGAATCTTATTTATCACCATCTTGGAGTCCTTCAGGTGTTTTTTAGCAAACTCCATGCGGGCTTTCATGTGTCTTGCACTGAGGAGAGGCTTCCGTCGGGCCACTCTGCCATAAAGCCCTGACTGGTGGATGGCTGCAGTGATGGTTGACTTACTACAACTTTCTCCCATCTCCCGACTGCATCTCTGGAGCTCAGCCACAGTGATCTTTGGGTTCTTCTTTACCTCTCTCACCAAGGCTCTTCTCCCCCGATAGCTCAGTTTGGCCGGACGGCCAGCTCTAGGAAGGGTTCTGGTTGCCCCAAACGTCTTCCATTTTAAGGATTATGGAGGCCACTGTGCTCTTATGAACCTTAAGGGCAGCAGAAATTTTTTTTGTAACCTTGGCCAGATCTGTGCCTTGCCACAATTCTGTCTCTGAGCTCTTCAGGCAGTTCCTTTGACCTCATGATTCTCATTTGCTCTGACATGCACTGTGAGCTGTAAGGTCTTATATAGACAGGTGTGTGGCTTTCCTAATCAAGTCCAATCAGTATAATCAAACACAGCTGGACTCAATTGAAGGTGTAGAACCCATCTCAAGGATGATCAGAAGAAATGGACAGCACCTGAGATAAATATATGAGTGTCACAGCAAAGGGTCTGAATACTTAGGACCATGTGATATTTCAGTTTTTCTTTTTTAATAAATGTGCAAAAATGTCAACAATTCTGTGTTTTTCTGTCAATATGGGGTGCTGTGTGTACAATAATGAGGAAAAAAAATGAACTTAAATGATTTTAGCAAATGGCTGCAATATTTACATTTACATTTATGCATTTGGCAGACGCTTTTATCCAAAGCGACTTACAGTGCACTTATTACAGGGACAATCCCCCCGGAGCAACCTGGAGTTAAGTGTCTTGCTCAAGGACACAATGGTGGTGTCCGTGGGGTTAGAACCTGTGACCTTCTGATTAACAGCCCTGTGCTTTAGCCACTACGCCACCACCACTCCAATATAACAAAGAGTGAAAAATTTAAGGGGGTCTGAATACTTTCCGTACCCACTGTATATATTTAAACGAGCAATGCGTGAAAACAAAAAATGAAATTAAAGCATTTAAGCTCACGCAAAGTTAAGAAAAAGAAACCGCTAATGAAGTAGACTGACGCAGTAAACATACTGAATGAATATAAACGCTAGTCATATAGTTATCATGTTTATGTTGTATCTCATGTCATGTTTTTGTTGAGAATAACAAGCATATCCACATGCTCAGTAAACTATACTCCTTTTATACACACCAGTTTAAATGTTTGAATGTCCCTTACCTCAGCTAGCATAGTCTTTCTCGGATGCCATGTTTGTCGATTACAGAAGTGTTGCAGGGATTACGTTGCTACGGGGATGCTGCTTTCTGACGAGCTGCACACCTATGAGAGTAAAATGTACACTGCTTATCCAGTATATTTAAACAGGAACCCAGCTTTCTCACAGTAGGCTGCATTCTCACAATAATCCGCTTTTCTGGTGTCCATCTGAACGTACTGACAGAACCGTTTTCTCAACAAATGTTATCAACTTGTGTCCACACTCAACAGTGTCATCCAGTGCATTCTGTTATAACTACCAGTTTTAGTTTGTGTGCTCAGGATTGAACATGCATCTCACTGTATATATGGCCAGCAAAGCAAAACTTTGCGAAATTCGAATAGTATTTTTACTATTCAAATAATTATTGCAGATAATATATACTCGTGCAGATCCCTAGTTTAAATAATAGATTTTTGTATTTTCTGAAGTATTCAGTATGTGAATCTTGCTTACCTGTGCAAAACTTCCCATTACAGTGCTAGAGTGGTTGCCAGCAATATGCTACTTCTAGACTTGTAAGGTCATCACAGAGTTTTCTTTTAATCATTCCTAAGTCTCATTTAAAATCAAAAGGAGATGTGCCTTCTCTGTTGCAGCTCCGTGCCTTTGGAATAGTTTGCCTCTCCATTAGGGCTGCACGATTATAGCAAAAAACATAATTGTCGATTATTGCTCTTGACATTGTAATCCTGATTATTAATGTTGATTAAAAATGTGAATTACCGTGATGTCACAAAGTAAGCAACCGTGTGGTTCTTCAGAGTAGCTGATTTCAATGGTGGATATGAGCTGCGCTCCAGTTTCTTTTAAACATCTTTTAAGCATTATATTGTATTCTATATTGTAATAATGTTTGTTAAGGTAAGGCAAAGTTCAGCCGAATTACTTTTGCTATTTTGTACAAATGAAATTCACATTGGCCTACTTATTAACATGACAAAACAAAACTGTTATTACATTCTTAATACATTGTACACAGAAACCGAGCAACACGACAAACTCTCCCATTACAATGACTGCTGCCACTCACTGCAGGTTTACACTGTTTGAGATCTGCATTTCTACGCAAGCTCAGTGACGCTCCACACAATGTTCTGCACTCACGAATGCTCTCATTAAAAACAAAGCTGTCTAATCAGCATAACAACTCAGTTATTTACACCACGTCTGTGCCTTGATTAGAACAGGATCGTTTTAGTTTTGTCGTGCTGCTCATTTGCCGTGTATTTAAAATCTACTTTTCAACGATAGCGGTGCAATATGCAATGAATCCAAAATAATTACAAAGTGCTTTTTGCTCTTGTTCTACAGCTTCTTTTCAAGTGTCAGGTGACGTTTCTTCAGTATTCATTTTCGTGTGCTGCACGAACAGAGCAAGCATCCAGGCATTCAGATGGTTTAAAACTTGCGCATTAGGATCAGTTGTTAATACAGATAGGACAGAGGACTAATCTAAGCGGCTCTGATTGGCCATTGCCATTTGATTGCTCAACGGACATGTTAGTGATTGGTTAGAATACTCAACCGCTGCAAAAACATGTTGTAAATAGAAACCATTGACGCAACAGGAGCAGACATAAATTGAACGCTGTAACGTCAGTTTTCACGATTACATAATCGTGGCAGCCGCAATCGTTATCACGATTAGTTTTTCGATTAATTGTGAAGTTCTACTCTCCACATTAGATCCTGTACCACAGTGGATGTTTATAAATCTCATTTGAAGATGAATCTCTTATCTCTTTCTTTTGACTGTGTCTAGTGTGTGAAACTACATTTATTTGTGTTGGCTTTAGTATTTATGTTCACTGAATGTGCATAATTTATTTTTGTGTCCTTTTTGTAAAGCACTTTGTCAACATGTGTTGTTTTGAATGTGCTATAGAAATAAATGTGATTTGATTGATTGATCGATTGATCGATTGATTGAAATGAACTGTGCCTCACACAAGACACCAAAATATTTAGAGATTTTTGATCAGACGTCACTTAACGTGCGTGTATGTCAGTATGAATATCAGATGAATATCAGCCTATCCCAGCCAGCAGCTATATGCAGCTCTCGCCTGGTTACACAATGAAGCCAACCAGGGGGTGCTCACCCTGCGGTCTGTGTGGGTCCTAACGGCCCAGTGTAGTGATGGCACCGTCTTTCAGATGAGATGTTATACCGAGGTAAATTCCCCCCCATTGGCTCATGAATTGGCTCTATCACTCTCCTCTCTACCAATAGCTTGAGTGTGGTGAGGGTTCTGTCACACTATGGCTGCCGTCACATCATCCATGTGGATGCTGCACACTGGTAGTAGTTGAGGAGAGCCCCGTTCACAATGTAAAGCGCTTTGAGTGTCGCGTAAGAAAAGTGCTAAATAAATGTAACATGCATTCATTCATTCATTCTCCCTCCATCCTCAAGGCACCAGCTAAGGAGTTTCACAGTATAAAAAAATTACCCAAATTGACCTTTCAATAAATGAAAGAAATGCAAATTGTCATCTGTTGGTCATCTGAATAATCTGAAAGATTTTTGAGATTATTAAACCCTTTAGATCTTTTCTTTGTCTTCAACGTAAGGAACACATAGTTGCAATAAAATTAGTTTTATTTACAAAATGATTAACAAGACTAACTAACAAAATGGTACTAATATGCTAAAATATAAAATAAATGAATAGATATATAAAAGTGCATAGGATGGAATGATACAAGTGGTTGAATTGGCAAATTAGGACTATTACCTTATGAAATATAAGTTGCTGTTTCTCTAATTAATAAGGTGAAATATTTTCTATTTAAACAAATAATGCAAAGATTATTTGCAAGACATTTCATACACTGGTTATAAAGAATGTTGGATAGTGATATATAGTGCTGCACGATTAATCGTATCACAATCGCAATGTCAGCCTGTGCGATTATATGACAGCAAATGCTGCGATTTTATTAAATAAATAGGTGCATGTGTGGACGTGAAAACTCATTCTCTCTGAGAGCAGTTTGCCCATTTTCTACACCGCTAATATAAAGATGACAGTGTGGAAATCAGGTGAAGATGGATGCCGAGCAGACCGACACTGAACTGGTGGTCAGAAAAAAGAACACAGAAACACAGATCACAGCTTGGCAATATGTCTTTATTTAATCAATAATTAAAGTTTATATAATACGGGAGCGTGACATGTAAATAAGCACAAACTCCAAAACTGTCATTCTCCGTGTGGTCAGAGCAACAGCCAGTCGCGGAAGAGACCCAATCTGACCGGGAGTCGAGACCTGGAGAGATTTGAAGTTCCACCGGCTGATGCGCACGCTAACACAAGACGCTCGTCTCTCACCCCCACTGTTGCATCATTGATGAGATCATCATAAGATCAGTCTTGTCAAAAATAATATTAAAATTACAACAACAATAAAGGTGTGTGTGTGTGTGTGTGTGTGTGTGTATATATATATATATATACACACACATACACACACACACACACACACACACAACATCAACAACAGTTTTAGTGGTTTGAGTGAACCACACTTTTATATCCAGTTTCCTTTTCAAAAGAGTTTATACAAAGTACATGTTACATCCTGCTTAAATGTCCCTGTTTGTTTGGACAATCTTATTTTTGCAAAAATGTGTATGTTCTTATTTATTATTCTATTTTAATTAGGTATAATATTGAGAAAATAACAAGTTTGCAGTAATGCAAAGATATTATTTAATTTTGTAAAAACTATTTTAAAATTTCAAAACACTGCATTTATAGTTGTTGTTGCTAGTTTGTATGTTTGAGTTGAAAAATACAGATTTCAGCATTATCAGTAATCTATCTGTGCATTTTTCTTGATAACCAAGCAAGTTGAATCATGATACCATTTGTTTATTATATTGCAATCGCATATCGCAATATTAACCTCAATAATCGCAATATGACTTTTTCCACAAATCACGCAGCCCTAGTGATATATTTACGTTCTCCTTGATCGAGTGATGAGTTTGGTGATGGCGACATCTTCCACTGGGGCTCAGGGCCATATTACAGAGGGGAAGGAGCTGGATTCCGTTTTAACAGCCTTGGACATGAAGGAGCTGAGGAATGCTGATCTCCTGGAAACACAGAGAGGGTTCTTGCAATCTGGAACACACTGATATAAAGCCCTTATGTCTGCGTATGTTTCTTTTTCTGGAACTCACAGATGCACGAAACTTGAAGAGAAGGTTTGCTCGCCAGAGCTAAACCTTGTCACCGTAGTTATTGCCCTGGGACAAGAATGGGCAAGGAGGAGGCGGGAACCGGATGAAGCTTCAAAGTAATATTTTAATGGAAACAAAAGACACCAACATAAACACACACACGGCAGCTGTGTGTTGCTCTCTCTCTCCAACTGACGCATCCGGCTTGGCCTTATCCCTCTCCTCGGCTGATTAGCCTGATTGGGCGCTGGCTGTGCACACTCACGGACCGGCCGGCCCCTGCCCTCCTCCTCGTCACACTCTTTCGTCCTTTGCCTCAGGCATGGCGTATATCCCCCCCTCCTTTCCGAGTGAGACCAGAACGGAGTTTTGTGTATATCTCATACTAAATTTTTAAAAATTCAAACAAAATGTAACATAAAACAAAGGCAACCTAAGTAAACACAAATACAGTTTTCAATTTATTATTATTATTATTATTTTTTTTTTTTTTAAGTTACCCAACACCTACTGTATATCACCCATGTGAAACTGCCCCCTTAAACTTAATAGCTGGTTGTGCCACCTTTTGCAGCAACTACTGCAACCAAGCACTTCTGATAACTGGAGATCAATCTTTACAATGCTGAGGTGGAATTTTGGCCCATTCTTCTTCGCAGAACTGCTTTTGTTCAGCCACACTGGAGGGTTTTTGAGCATGAACTGACCGTTTAAGGTCCTGCCACAGCATCTCAATTGTGTTAAAGTCAGGACTTTGACTAGGCCAAAACTTAAATTTTGCTTCTTTTGAGCCATTCAGAGGTGACTTACTCCTATGCTTTGGATCATTGTCTTGCTGCATAATCCAGTTGCACTTGAGTTTCAACTCATGGACTGATGACTAGACATTCTTGTTTAGGATTTTCTGGAATAGAGAGCAGAATACATGTTCCCTCAATTATTGCAAGTTGCCCTGGCCCTGAAGCATCAATGTATCCCCACACCATCACATTACTACCACCATGCTTGACAGTAGGTATGATGTGTTTTTTTTTGTGGAATTTGGTGTTTGATTTATACCAGATGTAACGGGACATCTGTCTTCCAAACAGTTCCACTTTTGACTCATCAGTCCACAGAACATTCTCCCAAAAGGTTTGAGGATCATCAAGGTTTGTTTTGGTAAAATTCATGTTCTTAATGTTCTTCTGGGTTAGCAGTGGTTTTATCCTCGCCACACATCCATGGATGCCATTTATGGCCAGTGTCTTTCTGATAGTGGAGTCATGAACAATGACATTTATTGTTGCAATAGAGGCCTACATCCTTGGATGTTGTCCTTGGCTTTTTTGTGACTTCCTGGATGAGTTGTCACTGTGCTCTTGGAGGAATTTTGGAAGGTTGACCACTTCTGGGAAGGTTCACTACTGTACCAAGTTTTTTCCATTGAGAGTTAATGGCTCTCACTGTGGTTCTTTGGAGTCCCAGAGCCTTTGAAATAGCTTTCTAACCCTTCCTAGACTGATGTAATTCAATCACCTTTTTTCCTCCTCGTTTCTGGAATTTCTTTCGATCTTGGCATAGTGTGCTACAGGGTGAGACTTTATGCTGCTGAAAAAGTTATATTTCAGTGTTGATTTGATTGAACATGGCTAACAGTAATCATGCCTGGGTGTGTCTGCGGTTTCATAGATTTGGGGGTTTAGTAAGGGGGGAAATGATTTTTCACACAGGCCCAGTTGATATTGGGTAACTTTTTTTGCTTCAATTAATAATATTACCATTTAAAAACTGTATTTTGTATATACTCAGTTTGCCTTTGTTTTATGTGAGATTTTGTTTGAATTTTTTGAAAACAATTTTATATGAGATAAACACAAAAAAGAAAAAAATCAGGATGAGCAAATACCTTTTCACAGTTCTTCACCCCTATTTGCCTTGAAATCACCAGGGTCACACAGGCAAATATTTACCTAGCTTGGACCAGGAAGGAGATGCTCGAATAGCACCTGTTTGCCAGATGTTTCCAGGAGGTGTTTTATGGTACAGTAGGATAGCTGTCTGTTTTGTCTGTCTGTCCCAATTTGCTGCCCAAAGAACTATTCACACCAAGACCAAATTATTGGTGCAAATGTTCATCCGAACAAGCTTTTAAATGGGGGAAAATAGATTTTGAGCTTTTCACCGCTCAGACAGACCTGTTTTTTTTTTTTTTTTAATTTCCAAAATTGTTTACATTTTGTTTGTTTTGGTCTAGGTGTGAAAAGACCTTTCACCTGCAGTTTGTCTCGCAAATGAGGCGTGAACATGCCTTGGGGGTGATTTTAGTTTTGTTGTGATGTACAATCGCGTCCAGTGTAGATTGGGTGTAATGATTTATCTCACAGAATATTGTAGTACAGCACAGCTTGATTTGGTTTGATCATTAAATAGATGCTTTTATTCAAAAAGACTTACTACAGGTTCAGTTCACCTGGAACCACCTGGCTCATGGTTCACTCCGTTTTGTGGAGAGCAAAACGTTCTGCATGTGTCTAGCTCTCTGTTGTACACTCTTGGATTCCTATGGTGGTAACAAACCTCAGTACACAAAGAGGCAACAGAGCTACCTTCATATGTCTGTGCCATTAAACTTGATGTGTCCTTCAGGTAGTTAACTTACAATTTGTCAACAGTTTAACAAATTTTAACTGACTTGCTCACCAAGATTCTCTACAAATTGCACTCTGTACTTTATGCTTGATTTACTAAATGTGTCATAGTTAGAAGCATCTGTGATCTCATACAATGAGTCTGTTTTAGGCATAAGACCAACTCAAACATCTGTTTTCTGTTTCAGTGACACAAGTTTCTCTTTCTTATTGTGGACTTGTAATGATGGCTTATTGGCAGCAAATCTTCCAAGCAATGTCTAGTGGTTCTTGACTGGTGCAGATCTGTTCTACAGGTCTTTTCAATGCTAAATGAAAATTTGCAAATGTTGTCAGATATTAGCTTGATGGCGGAGGGAGTCGACGCACATATTAGTGCCTGTCATAGGAGGTGACAGTAATTTCACCGTCAAGACTCCCTGCTGAGATAATGGATTCAAGAACTGAAAAAACCCCACATCCATTTTGTTTAAAACACTAGCACTTTGCTAGTTTTTAAAATTATTTTAATGTTATAATCCAGTGAGATTCGATACACCCAGTTACATACTTGCTCTTTGAGGTAAACATGGCAAAGAAGTCAAAATCCTCAGATTCTGGAGACATTGAAAGACACTTACTTGTTCAAGCTGAGGCCTCTGGCGGTCCTGCGAGCCAGGGACTTGTTTTGGAAGGCATGTCAGGAGAAGAAAATCAGAGCCAACTGTCCAACATCTTGGTGATGCTGACGAAGGTTGTTGCTGACTTTGAGGATCTCGCTGTAATACGTCGATCGATTACAACGATGGAAACTAAAGTGGCAGATGTTGAGAAACTGATTAATTATCTGGCGTAATTGGAAAGGGAATTATCCGCTGATCCGCCCATGTCCAAAACAGACTTGGAATACATTTTGGAAAAAAATGGAATATTTCGAAAATATGAGCCGAAGGAATAATATACGGATTCCATAGTGTTGTCACGGTACCAAAATTTCAGTAGTCGGTACCAATACCAGTGAAATTTCACGATACTTGATACCATTTTTGGTACCAAAGCAAAAACAGGTTACTAAACAACACTCTTTTATTAACAAAGTCTACAAAATATTAGCTGCAGAACTAAGAACAAAAATATGCCATTGAGCAACACTTTAATTTAAATATATATTTTTTATTATAACAAAACTGAACAATGTATGCTTAAAGTATTTTTGAACACTCATATAAGATTTGCTTCAACTTTTGCAACTTTTAATTAAAGTTTTTACCAAGTACTAAAAAACAAAACC
Organism: Xyrauchen texanus; assembly: GCF_025860055.1. Classification (NCBI taxonomy): domain Eukaryota; kingdom Metazoa; phylum Chordata; class Actinopteri; order Cypriniformes; family Catostomidae; genus Xyrauchen; species Xyrauchen texanus. Next base: position 15,154,713 of record NC_068314.1, on the reverse strand, counting down.
TAAATAAACAAGCATACAATAGAATGAATAAAAAACAATTTACAAACTAATGTGCAAATTGCTCTCTTATTAATAAAGCTGCATATTGCCAATTTTCTTCATGATAAGAAATGCATAGTGACATATATATAGATATAGATATTATGATTAAGTCACGAGCAGTCGCGTTCTAATCTAGCTGCATTAAGCGTGCGCGCGCGAGAGATGAGTTCCCCGAGGCAGAGTCTCTCTCAGCCGGGTGCAGTTTCAATCTCTCCCCCTTAGATCGGAACATTCTCGCAACTCATAGAAGAGGCACCGACCTCACAGAGAAATGCCAGTTTCTCAGTTTATAGTTATTAACATGATCTGCTTCTGTATTATTTGAACTTTAATAAAGCAATAACGCATTAAATTTGACTGCATTTAAGATGTAACACCGGGATGTTTCCTTTAAAGAGCTCCGCCTCCGCTTATTCCACAAAGGTACATGCTTCTGAATGTACTTCTTTTTTTAATCATTCCCTAATACTTTGGGATCTACATAATATAAACTGTGAAAGTCTAAACTCACCTGCTTTATTTGCTTGAATAAATCCGGGTGTCTGTCTTTCATGTACTTTATTAAGTTTGATGTGTTTCCTCCTTTCGTCAGAAAATTGCAAAGCAGCGTTTACAAATAGGTTTTTGCTGATCTGTGATGTTTCCCTTTTCATCAGCCTCAAATTACTTGGCTTTTTCCACTTTTCATTTAGACAAGATTCAGTTGAGGCTCTGCCGCAGCAGCTACTTTGCTTGCTTGTTGTGAGCGTTTGAAAGTTCCCGCCTCTGCGTGGGTACCGGGTAGACCCGGTACTCGGTACCTGGGGTACCGGTATTTTTGACAACACTTATAGGCCATAAACTTGAAGGTTGGTGAAAAGTGACAGAATGTGAAATAAGTTATCCGTACAGTGAAAATGTACTTTATGGAGTCTGTTGGCAATACCTTAAGAACCATTTATCATTCTTTGAGTCTACATTGATTTGCTATCGAATTACCCAAGGTTATTTTTCTCCATTAATCTACATCTTATGGAGTTTTGTGTTCCTTGCCACAGTCGCCTACAGCTCGCTCACTGGGGTTATTAATACAATTATCATTTAATTATTTTTAAACACTATTAAAAATCGTATTTTATCTAAATTACACAATGATGATTAATCGACTTTATAGACATTACAGTTTTATCGTCTGTTAAAGCTGATATTCTGTAAAGCTGCTTTGAAACGATGTGTGTTGTGAAAGGCGCTATACAAATAAAATTGACTTGAATTGACTTGAATTTAATTAATACACCAGCACTATGAGCACAATATTGGAGATGTACTTGCTTGTCTTTGTGGTGTTTCCTTGCGTTCTTTGTGTGGCTTGGTTCTTGGTCGAAAGTTCGTTCCGTCGATGTTTTGATCTCTGTATGGTTGAAGTTTATTGTCTGTATAAATTAGGTTGATTGTGAAGCGAGGCCTTCTCACTCCTTCTCGGGACGTCGAGTCCCGAGCTCCCGTGGATCTCACATGGCACGTGCAGGCAAAAGAGAGAAGAGAAGAGCTAGAGAGCTGATCAAGAGCAAGAGCAAGTTCTTCCTGTTTGGATCTATTTGAACTGAGGTTGGCCGCACCCCCCAAAGGTGTCCTGCGCCAAACAGAAGTGACCCCTCAGAGTCACATGGTCAACTGGGCTGTCCTTTCTGACATTTGAGTTATAGTCCTTTGTTTCAGAATCTTAAAAATGTACCGCTCAAAAATAGTGCACATTTAATCATGAGCTTTTTTATATTGAGAATGGTACAAGAGGCATAATATTCATTTTCACCAGATTTCTCTTCATACACCAGTGAACGCTTACAATCTAAACATGATATTTTTTTATGGATGTAATACGTGTAGGTAACAAAACATGAAAATCCCTGGTTACAAAATCATATTGGTTTTACTCATCATTGAATTTTATCAAGATAAACCTTATAGCCACCATTCTTAGTAGAATGAGATAAATCATACAGAATTAAAGATTATATTTGTCAAATATAGGTGACTGCAAATCACTACACACATTTTAAAGAGGTCCATCAGTCTATAATCATTAATTTGTCAAGTACAAACATTACCACAGTTCAAAGTGATTTTCAGCATTATCTAGCAAGGCTAGATTAAGATGAAATGTCTTAGAGTTGTGCAAATCTGATGGTCCCCGTAACCTTACACAGAACAGACTGTGTGGGGGTTCTTGTGAAGGCCGGTGATTTACGACGTTGAAGCATTCCAAACTGAAAGGCTGTTTTTTACTTGTTTCAAATCATGTTGGTGGAATTCTTCTGCATATATAATCTTACAGTGGACTGACTCGCTGTTTAGTGACTCGATTGTCTGAGGAACCTTGGCTCCATTTTTTTTTTTTTTTTTTTGCATTGGCTCCTTCTAGAGTTTGTTTTGTGGAATGACACTTCCTTCAAGAAACTTTTGCATTGATGGAAAATAGTTTTTACACTTAAGTTCCCAGCCAGATTGTGAATGGACACTATGGATGACCGCAAAATATCTACATGCTCACATAAAGACGTCTTTTGTAAAGTTGATGGGCTAAGTAAGTCTTGATGTATTTTTCATGCAGCCTCCAAGCGAGTTTGAATCTTGATCATCCGAGGAACTGGGATGTCTGTTTTGTTTCTTTTCATGCAGGTTCCGCCTAGTCATGCTTGGGGTTAAATGGGAGCAACTTGGGGTTCAGTGTCTTGCCCAAGGACACTTCGGCATGTGGAGTGCCCCAACCCCAAATTATTAGTGGCCGACCCGCTCTACCAACTGAGCCACAGCCGACCCTATATTCTTTTTCATATCATTCGATATTGATATTTATCACGATTTTCGTGGCCAGCATTTACCTGCTATATCTGCATAGTTACCTTAAACTTTAGGCTCTGCCTAACCAATAATCACTCCTAATGCTGAAACCTGACAGCCAATCTGAATCAGAGTAGGGCAGGGGGGTTTTCAAAGACCTGCACGTCGGAAAGCAAGTCTGAGGTAAGTAAGTTAGCGTACAATGTTAACTGTCATGTCAGATACTGTGATGTTGCCAATTTCATTATTTAACCCACTGTTATCAACCAAGAATGATATCTAAGCTAATTGTTCATTTATGGAGATGAGTGGTAGCAACCTGGATTCAATGTAGGTTAACGTCAACAACAGGATAAAACGTGTCAGTATTTTTCTCTTGTTACACGTTATCTATAAAACATGTAAGCTAATGCAAGCAGGAGCAAGCTCCTATCTGCTAGATTTACAGAAATGAGCCTGACCTCTGTTTTACATGTCGAATACGATGCTGATAAATTAATAATGCACTTTATATGTTTTACATGATCATGGCCAGAAAGATACAGATTTTAATTTAATAATTGTATTGTACCATATTGTTCCGAATATAAGACAATGTTTTTTTTCCCCTCATAATATGTCTGAAAATGTACTCGTCACAGTCGCATGCACACAAAGCAGAAATGCGCTCCAGATACTTTGCTGTGCACACCCAGAGCAGAAATGCTCCCGCGCAAGGCCGGTTTTACGCCCGCAGATACGGTTCTGTGCACTCGTATTACGTACACGCGCCGGATTTTTATGTGCCATATTATGGTACTAGGCAAACGCCATAAGTATATGTACCCATAATGTGTAACATTCAATAGCCAAGTCAGACCATCAAGTACACCCTCCAATCCAGGGAGAAGACGGCAGTCGAGTTCTTCAGACGAGATGATGTCAAATATGGGGAGATTGATCGCACACTCTGCAAGAATATCCGTTCAGCAGCAACCACTATCAAATGCCAGCAGCAACAGAGTCTGCTTGAAAAGAGACTCAACTGTGTCTGCAAAGGATCCAGTTATGCTCAGGATCTTAAAAAACAGGCAGTTGAAGAGGAGAAGAGGGCAAGGCTGAGACATGCTGCAAAACAGAGAAAACGGGCACTTGAGAGTCTGGTTCAGGTGAAAAATGTTAAATAAAAACAGACCCCTCTTACGCTGTGTATTTTGTGGAATGACTTGCCTCCACACATTAAAATGGCCCCCGTATTTTATGTGTTTTATGCCCAATCCAAATCCGATACTATGCGTATAGTCATGTTAGTTACTATCAAGCTCACAAAATGACAAAAGAACCATTAAAACACAATTAAAGTAGTTCATATGACTCATGCATTTTATTCAAAGCTACTTGAAGACGTGCGATAGCTCTGTGAATCACAAAAGGCTGTGTTTAATAAGTAAATATAATAAAAGCACCTGCAGCGCCAGCGTGAATTTGTTTACAAATGATATAATATTTAAGTTGAATGGGTTCCAAAAAATAACTGTGAATGAAAAGTGAGCTGATATCTTATAACTTAATTGAACAAAATAGAGATCTGAATCCTGTAAAGTCCAGATACAAGTTAAAAAAAAACGGCTTCTTTTCTACTGATGACTTGTACTGGAATTACTGTTAATTTAGCTGTTACATTATCTAGTATACTAGACTACATTTCAACAAATTACATATGCTGAGTGGGCTAGGCCTACCCAAGATTTGTTTTATTATTATGTGTTCTGTCTCAGGTATTCGGCTCATTTGTCGCTTCCACCTGAAAGAGCCCCTCCCTGGTTTTCTACTGAGCAGGAAGTTCTTGCCCCTATTTCACCATTACAAAGCCATTCTATCAAACTAACATTATTTCACATTTGCATGTGATTTGGACCAGAGTATTTAATTTGGACATTTATTTAAATGTTGCCTCAAGCATATGAGCAACAAGTCCCCTTTCTGTTGGTCAGAGTGGATTGTGATGGGGGTTACTACACTCGGTGACCTGTATGAGTGTGGACTGTTCAGATCTTTTGAGAATTTGGGTCATCATTTTGGGATTTCCAGATCTCAGTTTATAGGCATTTACAGCTGCATCACATGCTCTGTACTGTTTTTGGGAATAGCACAAACCCCCCCTAAAGTGGCAGATGCTTTGGGAGAGGTAATTACTACTTTTGGAAAAGGTCATAAGGCAGCAGTGTATTATTCCCAGCTAATTCAGAGTCTGGGGGACAGAGCTTCAACTTCTCGGAAGAGATTATGGGAGAAAGATTTATGGTATTTACTTGGTATTGGAGAAGGGAGTGTGGGCTAGGATTAAAAAAAATATCAAGTCTGTATCTAGAGATGCAAGGGTTCACCTTATTCGGTTAAAGATTTTACATGGATTCTGTTGGACTCCCTCTAGGCTGTATAGGCTTGTTCTTAAAGATACACCTACCTGCTGGCGATGCCAATTGGAGGATGGATATACAACCCATGTTTTTGGGGTGGGTTAAGATACAAGGGTTTTGGTTGAGGGTTCAGAATTTTGTATGTGATGTCTTGGGCACTCAGGTTTCATTTTGCCCCAGACTCTGTATTTTGGGAGATGGGGCTTAAATCAATGTGGAGAATAAACATGTGGAGGATTTGGTCCTAACCTGTGTTATGGTCACCAGACAGGTGATTTTGAGAGGGTGGAAGTCGGTTGCCTTTTTTTCTACACTAAAATGACACCAGAAAGCAGAGCAGCAACAGTCTGTTTTTATTGAACAGAATTTATTTTTATTCACTTATAGCTGCAAATGGACATACGTGCCTCGAAGGAATGAATGCACAATCACGCACTTTCTCAAGCTCTTTCACGATTGCTTCTCTCTTTTGGATAGCAGCAGAACAGACACTGGTAGGATGGCTTTAGCAAGTTTTTGACAGATAAAAACATGGCTTTACTGTTTTCGTCACTCTTTCTGTGTATGAGTGTGCAGCGAGAGAAAGAGCTCCGTGACCACAAGAACCACATGTACTTATCAATGCAGAAATATTGCAAAGCAACTAATGACGGATAAAAGTAACCTCAACGGACATTTTACAGGTTTGGTGCATTCTAAAATGTAACCTTATGAAAGCCAATATAACAACATTGTAACTATTTTAGCTCTTTTTGCCTACTGTCATGTGACTGGTCTTGATAGATTCTGTGGTTCATGCGAAGAACAATGATTCTAATTATGTCATGATCAAGCAAACTTCCTGTCTGCCATTTTTAAATGTTTTGAAAAACTACATTTTCAAACTCCTCCTGCATCATCTAGAGGCATTCACGAAAAAAGTTATTAACAGAATTTGATAAACCATACCATTTTCGAATGGCGCTTCAACTAATTCGACGAAGAACGTGCAAAATTGATCTTGAGGCTGTATCTCCACAATGCTTTGAGGGAATGGGACGAAACTTGGTACGTGTCATCACAATTAGGCCCTGAGGTTACCTGCAGCATTTTGGCACACTGCCTTCTATTGGTCAGGAGATATCTGTTTTGGCTTATAACTCTAACAATTTCCTGAATGATAACCATCATGCCCAGATACTACCTGAGCAGTTTCAGAACAGTGCCTCATGCTGGACAAAAATTCTAAGAACTAGCTATTTTTAGATATTTTTAAAAGAAATGTTTGTTTTTTTATGATTGAAAGTTAACTTTTTCTAACTCCTCATACACTGTTCATCAGACTCTAACCAAAAACATGTAACAGCTTCTTTTGCTGCTCATAGTGCCGATAATTGGATTCACCCCGGTATCGATCCTTGCAGCTATATTTCTCTTTACATTTATAATTGTCTTAGTTCTTAATTTGTAGGCTATTAGTAATTTTCACCTGGTGTCTTTGATGGATGCTTGCATGGTAGCAAGTTGGAGAGGGTAAATGTTTGCATTTGGGGATGTGGTTATATATAAGATTTTTTGATCACTTCATTATTTTATTGCTTTTGTCATATAGTTTAAAATGCAAATTGAATTTAGAAATCTCATTGGTGTAAGTTTTTTTTGTGTTTCAATAAATAAATGTAATTTTTAAAGCAAAATAAATAAACAAAATTATTCACTGACCCTTGGCAGGGGGGATGACCATATAATCGGATATCGTGATATTTTAAAGGCAATTATCGTTCAAATATTTTTTACATATCGCCCAGCCCAAAAGGGAAGTTACATTTTTCATGAACAATTGTAAAATGAATTTTCTAGAGACCTGCATAAACACATGTATTAAATTCCATATTGCAACGTTACCTATTATTATTTGCATATGTTTTTTGTGTAGTCTGTGGGCAATATAACATTTTTATTTTATTGAAAAACGTTTTTGAAAATAGTTAATTATTTGTTTGTGCTATGGCTCTTTCGAAAAAATGCATCAACCAAAAATACAAAAATTGACTCCTAAGTGAAAAAAGGTTCCCGACCTCTGATGTAAGGGATAGTGTACAGTCAGCCATTTGTTATCGCACAATAAACCAAGACAGAGTGATCAGGACTTGTTAGGACATATAATATTGATTTGTGTTGAATTTATGTAATTGCTGAAAAGCTGAAAGTTCTGTTGGTGTTTATTTTGTGAAAATTACCATCTGACTTATCATTATTCAGCCTATTACAAGACTACCTGCCAAATAAACAAATAAATGGACATGAAACATTGATTTGTGCTGAAATTGTGTAATCATGGGAGAAGAAAGAAATATCTGAACAGCTGAAATCAATCTCCGGTTTGCGTTGAAGTTCTGTTGGTGTTTATTTTGTGAAAATTACTATCTGACTCCTAATTTTTCAGCCTATTACAAGACAACTTCACAAAATAACAAATAAATGGACACTGATGTGAGTTTAAATTATTTTATTAGCTTACTTGTAAAGATCGCATAGTGATCCGAGAAGCAGTAGAGACGATCGCAGTACCCATATGAGTGGTCTGATATGTGGATGTGCGATCGTTACAGAGTAATATCGGACCACTGGATGGTGCCATTGACCAATCAGAATCAAGTATTCCAGAGAGCTGTGTAATAAATGCAGTTATTTACTTGGCTACTTAAGTAAACTTAGTTGCCCATTTCAGACTCTGGAGGGCATTCCTCTTGCTGTAAGCCATTTAATTCTCATTATATATAACATCGAGCATTATTGAAACTTTTGTGTCTCATGACCAAACTTCATGACACAAGAACCAATGAGGTTTAGGCCTTGAATTTTGACCTCTTCTGGTAAAAGCCACCTCCAGCTATTTCAGTGATAAAAAGATGATAATTTATACTGCTTTATATTGCAGCCTGGCCACATACGTCATTATAATATCATCAGTAATTATTATTTACATAAACATATTGGTTCGGAGTGCACTGTTTATCACATTTTGAAATAATTTCATCACACAATGTTGTACAAGCAGAATTAATGAGTGATCAGGCGCTGAAACCGACAGTCAGCTCCGTCGTCATGGCTACCACAAACTTTACACACAGGAGAGGAGAAAAAGAGCAGAAAGCAGCTGAAGGAAAAAAGCAGCTCAATTCAACATGCAATTTTATTGCATCTTCAACTTTTATTGCACCAAAACTGCATCATCTTTAATTTTGGCGAAATAATAAATGCATAATTCTCTCTTTTCTTGTCCAAAAACATTCTCTTTCTATATGGTGTATAATAAATAGACAAGCAGATATTGCTTTCAGAATTATTGAAATACAGTAAATAAATAAATAAAGGCAACATCAGTGCTTATGCAGGTACATATGAATGGAGGTTTACATAGAGACAAGAAACACTGCATTGTCACACTCTTGGTAAAGTAAGAAGCAGATTTTATTATCGTATCTTTAGAACATTGCACAGCAATCAGTGTAAATAAATGCTGACATTAGAAAATTGTCCGACATTAAGATATTATTCTGCTGTACATCCTGTGGTTGTGTGATAGTTTATAAGCCCATATCACTAAATTCTGATATTGTTATCCTAGTTATTACATTGCAGTCAATGACAGCAGAAATTTGCCACAATTACCGGAAATGCAACTGCTTGCTTCTGCATTGAAAAATAAGGTCGATATACTGTACATGAGTACAGTGAATGAATAAAGGAATAGTTCACCCAAAAATTTTAATTTGCTTAGAATTTGCTTTAGAGTTTCTTCCTTCATCAAAACAGAATTTAAGGTTTTTAGGATTTCATTTCAGACCTCCTCCTTTAAACGATGTACTCCATTTTTTGATGATCCAAAATGCAGATTTAGTGTGCATCAGAATAATCCACACGACTCCACATCGACAAATGTAGTTCTTTTGAACCCAAACGATTGATTGTTTTTAGAAACATAACAATACATATATACTTTTTAACTACAAATGTTCACTTCCATACATCTCTGTGATGCGCGCTCATGAGAGAGATGACGTAAGCTCATTGGTAAGGTCACGCATCACATGGAGGAGGAGGCAGGAAGCGCGTCATTGTTTACAAGAGAAGGAGAGCTGTACAAAATGTAATTGTCTTTACTGTAGATTTGTATTGTTCAAAATGGCCCTTTAGTGTGTGTATTCTGGATGCTTCAACCTTCAGAAACCCCAAAGAAAAAAGGAAAAATATAAACTTTGCATCAATTGGCTTTACATGATCATGAGCGATTGAAGCTCTGGCTTATCGCGCTGAACCTGGATATCAGTACACCCCTACATTCTCTCAAATATTGGAGGGTGTGCAGTGAACCCATTTACCCCAGAGGATTTCAGACCATCGAAAGAAACAAAGGGTCGATATCTGAATTCATCAGCTGTGCCCATGCCCCAGCGAACTCAGTTATGTGTGAAAACTTTGTCATTGTCACGCCTCCCTCAAATAATTCACTGCATTTCTAATTAAATCTGATTTCGAATTAACCACACCTGCACTAAATTCACTCGCTCATCACTGCCTGCACAAATAATTGTGTGAAGCTTCTCTTCTGTGGGATATCACCTGTACCACTGACCTCACTGTGTAAACCCTGTAAGTCCTGTGAATCTCAGTAAATGCTCTTGCATTAGTTTCATTAACTACAACTTGTGTGGCTTGAATTCCTGACAGTCTATATATTTCTGCTAAAGAAAAAGCACAAGTAGATAATGCGATGGCATTGCTCCAAAATAAAGGATGGTTATTTACTGCAGTTTTTTTTGTTAATATTTGGAAATTAATTTGTATTTTATATTATTTTGAAATAGTTTTGGACCGTTTTTGTTTGTAAACGTCACTTGGTCTGTGGTCTGTGCCAGTTTCTCTTGTAAACAATGACACGCTTCCTGCCTCCTCCTCCATGTGATGCGTGACCTTACCAACGAGCTTACGTCATCCCTCTCATGAGCGCGCATCACTGAGATGTACGGAAGCGAACATTTGTAGTTAAAAAGTATATAAGTATTGTTTTGTTTCTAAATATAATCAATCTTTGGGTTGAGAAGAACATTATTTGTCGACTGGAGTTGTGTGGATTATTTTGATGCACACTAAATCTGCATTTTGGACCATCAAAAAATGTAGTACATTCACTTTCATTGTTTTAAGGAGGAGGCTTGAAATCTTAAATTCTGTTTTGATGAAGAAAGAAACTATTCCTTTAAGTTTGATTTGAAATCATACAGTGCATCTTTCATTAAATCAATCATTGTTAGTTAACCAAAGTCCATAAGGATTTTTTCCCCCCACAACTGCAAATGGTGGGTGAATTAAAAAAGATAAATGGCCATTCATATTTCTTGCCAGCCATGAAACTACATTTTGCATTATTTTTATTAAAATAGTTTTTGACCCTATGAGAATTATATCATTTTTATATTTAACTGTGCAGTTCGTGTCACTCACTGCATCATATAAGAGATGAGTGGTGACATGTTTTCTGTAGTAGATGTTTGTATGATTTCAGTTGCTTACTGTACATCAATGATCATAATGATTCTTAAAATTTGACTTCCACTTCTACAGGTGTCGAATGCCACTGGGCTGTCCAATGAACTTACCTTACACAGGAATGGCAGTAAAACACTCAGCCAGCCAACCCAAAACTTCACTGAACCCAGTGCGGAATCTCCATCCTATACTCAACAGCAGCACCCTAAACAGACTGCAGCGGATAGCATTCCAGCTGCACTGGCCAGCACCCTAGAGCACATTGTAGGACAATTGGATGTGCTCACTCAGGTAAGACAACACAAAATTTTAGTGTATTTCTATTTATTTTGGGTGCACACAAATTTCTCAATGTTAGTTCAACTAAGAGCTAACTGAACTCATGCAACATATGCATTGAGATATTATATTCAAAGTCCTCTGAGGGCACATGAAAATTATGAAAGTCATTTTTCAGTGAAAATCTTGACATATGTTGCACTTTCATGAGCGCTATGAGAGAAGCTTGTTCTGAGTGGCTCATGTGTTACATATGTCACATGTCAGAACAATGCTAGTTCTCATGTGGACCAAAGGACTTTTGGGTCCCTTTTACACTTTAAAGTTAGGCACTATCCACTGGCATTGTATTGAATAGACTGTCTGTTATATTAATTAGATAGAAAGATAGAAAGTCATACAGGTTTGAAACAACATGAGGGTGAGCAAAAAATTATGACATATTTAACCTATGAATTTAAATTTTTGGGTGAACTATTCCAGTAATAGATACTGTATTTACATGTTCTGCACAATGCAAGACAAGGATGGTTACATTTCATTTTAATTTCAAGGTGAAAGTGGTTAATTTAGTATTGACTGCATTTTGTGGTTCCTTCCCTGGTTTTCCAAATTCTTTTAATCGTAGGGCCCTAAAACAGTGTTTAACACTAGTGTATGACACTTTAAGGGTTTGTCTTCGATTGACTGCCATGCTTAAACATGCAAACACAACAGAATGGATACAAAAGCATATACAATTTTTTTTTTGTTTTGCTACGCACTAAAGATTAAGTTTGGGGCCTGGGTAGCTCAGCGGGTATTGACGCTTACTACAACCCCTGGAGTTGCAAGTTCAAATACAAGGCATGCAAGTTTTGCATCATTCTGTTCTATATAATACAAGTTTAACCCTAAAAAGAGCAACCGTATAAAGGTACCTCTAAAAAATAAATTAATTGCTGTTTACCAACACATTAGGACCAACATAATACATTTCCATAATTTCGTTCCCTACATGAAAATATTGCTTTTTTTTTTTCAATTGTATAGCTTGTAGAAATCATGAAAATATTATTGAAATGAGAGGAGCATTAGCCTCAAGGTCAGCTGCCTTCTCAAAAAATACTGCCTTTTTACTTTTAGCTAAAGATGGTGAGTTGATGCCAGCTATCATATGCAAAGTCGCATTTCCTCAGTATAAACAGGGAAACCTTTTCAATTTATTTCACAAATATTTGACCAACTATATGTTTGTATCCCCAAGTTAAGCCTTGGTTAAATGTCCCAAAATAGTAAAATCAAACATGCCATATTATGGTTAAAATTCCTTATAATTCCCAGCTGACTCTTTATCTTGAGCAGTCTGTTAGTCCTGGCTCTCTCTTGAGTGATGTGATGCTTTGTGTCTCACTATAAAGACCCTTGTGAAAGTTTGGTCACAGCTATCAATATCTGCATTGTTCATGCTTGGTCATTTCAATAAAACAAAGACAACGACAGTAGGAGCAGATTAGCTTAATTGTTTTAGCCTTGCGTCTAGTCAGAGCCATGGTAAATGTCTGTACTTTTTATGTGTCTTTGCCTACTGACTGTAATTTTTAAGGGCACAGTATGGCGCATTTATTGTATTGTGAGGAGCTGTGGACAATTTAAAAAGTATATTTTAAAAGTCTATTTGAACTAGCATAAGGAGGTATGTACTTAAAGAAGATAATTTTTTGTGTAACCTAAAGTTTAAATGAATAGTTCGCCCAAAACTGAAAATTCTGTCATCATTCACTCACCCTCATGTTTTTTTACCACACCCATTTGACTTTTCTTCCATAGAACACAAATGGTGAATTTTCATTAAATATATTGGCCAGGGGGCCTGGGTAGCTCAGCAAGTAAAGACACCTGGAGTTGCAAGTTCAGGGCAAATCCAGGGCATGCTGAGTAACTCCAGTCAGGCTTCCTAAGCAACCAATTGGCCCAGTTGCTTGGGTGGGTAGAGGCACATTGGGTTGATAACTTGATAAGATGCACGGATTGACTGTCTCAGAAGCGGAGGCAACTGAGATTCATCCTCCGCCTCCCGTTTTGAGGCAAGTCACTACGTCACCACAAGGACTTAGAGAACATAGGAAATTGGGCATGCCAAATTGGGGAGAAAAGGAGAGGGGAAAAAATAATATCTTGGCCGTCTCTTCCATGTAAATATAGTTAAAGGGGTCTTGGGCTGTCAACTCTAAAATGACAATAGATTATAAAAATTCTTCACCTCCCAGAATTTCTGAAAAGGTCAGTAAAATTAATCTGGGCTACAAAAATGGCAAGTAAAAAAATATATGTTATTTGAGACAAAGCAGTGTTTATAATATATTTAATAAAATGATAGTAATATATTTATATTTACAGACACTGACTAAATTTTGTTGAGGGGGCAGTGAAAATGTTTGCAGGGCAAGGAGAAATCTACTACTGCAGCAAAAAATAAATCGTGACGTATACAAACCATTTCATTTTCCATTTAAAGTTTTCTCACAGGCGATTATGTAGACTAGGGAAAGAGCATTTGATTCAAATCAAATCTGTCTCCAAGTTCAACACATTTTAAATGATAGCCTGGCTGCTCTTTCCCCAATTAGCTAAACTAAGCCAAACGTATCAATCTCCTTATGCACTAATAGTGTCGTTGGGTTCATCAGCTCACTGTACAGAAAATGAGAGTAATTATCTGCTTTGAGATAGGGCTAACTATAATGTTTCTTCTCCATTTTTCAGTGCCAATTCCTAAAGCTATGATCATAACCACTAGGAAAGTGCATCACTCATATGCTCGGGGCTTAGAAAATCTTACTTTCTTTGGCATTAAAGTTTAATATACCCAATAACAATGGGAAATAATTACAGTCTGGTTAAAACAATGGTCACTGCTGAAATATAGTCCTACTGTTCATCAGAATGGATATGATTATTACTTCAGAATTTCAGTGTGCATACAGTTTGGCTTACATGTTTTTGTTTATTTGAGGGGAGAAGGCACAGTTCTATTTGATTTATTAAGTTGAATCAAGTTATTAGCAAACACAGCCCTGCTATAGATAATTTTTTAATTTAAAGACTTATGTAGAAGGAAGTAAGATTTTTTTTATAGTTGCGTTCAACTTCCATCTTGAACTAGAACTATTTAAAGCTTAAGTGTGTAAATTTGTAATGCCAATACTTTCTCACAGCGTATTATGCAATCAAATATAAGAAAGTCATTGTTCCCCAAAATGTGAAAACACTGTAACTATGGTGCCATCAAACCATTGCTTACTTTTTTGTTTGAATATCCTGGCCTGGATAGATATGGGTGGAGTGTTTGGGAAAGCCTGATTAAAAATAATCTTTGCAATTGACTTAATTATTTTGTGGGGCGTTCATTCAATGGAATCATTGTTTGACAGACAGTTATGTCATGTCCCTTTTTGGTATCGTTGCTCGTATTATGAAAGTTACCATGTTTCCGGCTTTACATGGTCATAACATAAGTTGAAAGACTGTAATAATAATACCTTTTATTAATAATGTGCCTTTCTTACCCTCAAATCACAACAAGATTGAATAAACACATAACATTCAACAGCAACCACCATACCAACAAATTAAAAAAGACTAAACACAAGACTACCATAAATTAGTCTTAAGTAACTTCTTAAAACAGTCCAAGGTTGGGGTGTTTCTAATAGTAAAAGTAAGAGCAATCCATAGCTTAGGGCCTCTGAAAGAGAAAGCTCTTTCCCCCATAGATTTAAGTTTGCAGAAGGGCTGCTGAAGGGCACAACAAGACTGCAAAAATACCATTAACTGCTTTATACGTTAAAATTAGAGTTTTAAAATCAATACGAGCATGAATGGGATGCCAGTGCAACTGCGAGAGCACAGGGGTAATGTGTAGACATGGTGATGTATGTGTAAGAACATGGGCAGCAGAGTTCTGAATATACTGAAGCCCGTTTATGGTTTTGATGGTAGGCCAGAAAAGAGGGCATTGCAGTAATCCAGCCTTGAGGTGATAAAGGCATGGTATAAGCCTTTCTGCATCAGCCAGAGAGGGCCTAAGTCGGGCAATATTTCTAAGGTGATAAAAGGCTGTTTTGGAAATATTCAAAGATGACACCCAGGTTCCGCACTTGGGGGGAGAGAAGCACGAGGCTGTTGTCAACCATGAATTTTAGATTTAGATCAACTTTACGTATAGCAGCCAATGCACCAATGAGCATGAGCCTCAGTTTTGGAACAGTTGAGCTTCAGAAAATACAGTGAACCTACGTCAGCACAGTAATTATAGTGCAATTAATATCAGGGCCAGTGCTGATGAAGATTTGTGTATCATCAGCATAACAGTGATAACCAAGGCCATACTTCCCAATAATCTGCCAGAAAGGAAGCATTTAAATGCTGAATAGAGTGGGGCCCAACACTGACCCATGTGGAACACCCTGATGCACTGATAAAGTCTCAGACTTCTTATTACCCAAGATGACAAACTGAAAGTGTTCTGTAAGATAAGATCTAAACCAGTCCAGCACTGTCTCAGAGAGACCAAGCCAGCTGTGCAGCCTATCCAGTAAAATGGTGTGGGATATTGTGTAAAATGCAGCACTGAGGTCTAACAAGACCAAAATACTGCATGCACCTGTTTCAGCTGCAATATATAGCTTGTATATAGCTTTGCACAGACAATTGAAATTCTATCACATTAGTCACAAGTTAACACACAGGCCCTGATTTACTAAAGGTTTGCGTGTATACAAATTTCCAAACTTGAAATCACGCTTAAAAAAATGTCAGAGCGGATCTACTAAAATTGGCTTCTGAGGATTGTGTATTTCAGATCGCAAAATAATACATTTTTGAAATTTTTGCGTGTTTCCCTGAAATTAATATGCAATTTAGAGGTGTGCCTCATGTCCACAAAATGTAGGGCGGTGTCAATGCAAATGAATCAAATTGCACCCGCAAAGTGATTAATCAAGCCTGAAAGTTATTTCAGAAATGGAAACTGCTAGAACAAATGAATACAAATGAAAGGCAGGTATTAATCTGATTTGCTCTTTGCATCCTGCTGTCATTGTTGCAAACCAGAGACTTAAGATCGTAGAATACATAGAATTGCTATTTATTACATGCATCAATGGTATTTGTAATTACTTCTCATGAAAAACAGTTTTATTTGGTTATTTTAGAACTTGAAATCATAACTGTTATCATACGGATGATCATACAACTCTGATAAAAATAGCCTACTAACAATTTATGCCAAAATATGTAGTATTTCAATGTTTTAAACACCGTTTTTAACTGACAAAATATTGTGAAATATTTTAATTGGTGGTTCTCTCCAGTGCTCAATCATTTGCAACCTCCCGTGTCTTTCTCGAGCATAACCTTAACATGTTCGAGGTATTTGTGGTTTGAATTTCAGAATTTGTTATAGTACACATCAGTGGTGCAGTGGCTTAACGTGTACATATTGTATTTTCTTCTTTGTGAATTATGTTTTCAGGTGATTTGTTCCTCCGCTCCGCAATCGGTCTGAAGCATTTCAAATATAAGAATGTGATAAACAGGTTTTCTTATTAACTACTCTTACTAATTAGCAAGAATTATATGATATTATCATATAATCATAGAAATAATTATATTAATGAATAAATACAATATTATATTGAATAAAATTGTATTATATTATGACTGGACTGACTGAAAGTAAGTGTGCTTTTGGTCCGAGGTACACGTGCAAAAGCCTCCTTTTGGAGGGTGTGTCCAACATATTTGCACGTGTAGCTATTTGCACAGTTTTTCTAAGTAAAACACCCGCAATACGGCCACAACGCGCATATGCAATTTGATAGATTGCATAAGTAAATCAGCACCAGTTATTTGGGGCCATACTGTTTAAGGCTTGTGGCTGTACTTTTGAAATGTCTTGGCCCATGGAATTTAATTGTAAATGTGTTTTGCTTGTTTTTCATGAGGGGCAAGTCATTTTATTTTTCCTGTGGTAATTGAAGGCATCCAACAGATGCTGTTGATAGAGCATAACTTGGATTTAACTAAAATAAATTCTTCAAAACAATTGATGCAAAGTTGCTAAATTATGCATGTTTAAGAAATACTGTATGTAAGCATTTAGAAATGACTAAATATGGTGTTATTTAATCTAAGAATCCATTGTATGTCAATTTTATCTCCTATTAAATTCATTTAAATGGCATAATGGGGAATGGTCAAATATTCTGACTACTAGAGGTTATCATTTTACATGACTGGCAAAAGTATAGGCTAATGCTTTGAGCTCCTAAGGTCAACATTTCCACCTGACCTGCCCCTATTCTCAGCTGTTTAAGTGTAATGTCACCTCGTGATCAGTTTACTGTCATAGCTGCATGATAATAGAGATAAGATGTCTTTATGCTGCCGCTATTAGTGAGTAACAGCTGGTTTTCATTGTGAACTCCACTTTCTGTTCTAATGCTGTTCCTCTGGCATGAGGAAAACACTCTGGCCTTAAAGGGGCTTTTCATCATCTGGGAGCATTTATCCATATTCCAGATACACATTCTGCATGCAAGGAATGCTAGCCTTTACCTTCATGCAAACATTGCCATCTGCCTTGGCCTACAGTTCCACTGAAGGTGGTAAAAGAAGTCTGTTTTCTGTTCACTCAACCTTTATCCGTAATGAAAAACCACTTGATCCAGTTAATCCGGCGTCTCACTAGCCAACACCAAACAACTCAATTTTGGCAGAGGGTGTCACACCTACTGTTTGCTGAGATCTCGCACTCTTTAGTCGGAAGAATGGATTTGAGTTGACAGACACTGACTTTCTCCCTGATTCCCTGTCATATGGAGCTAGCCTAAATAACAACAGGTGTGCCACACGAACATAAACAAATGTAAGAGTCTGAATTAGGATGTTATGTCCTTTCTAGTATTGCCATCAAAAGCATATATCCATTTGCATCTTTCATTGAGAAATTAATTATGTTTTATTAACATATTGTTCTGCCTCCATTTTCTGATTTTAAGTTTTGGAGAACCCCGCTATCATAATGGATTACTATCAGAATTTGTGATTTGGCTGCGTGTGTTCGTTGATTAAAGCGTTCAGATCAGAGCATAATATCTTATCGGATTTTTCAGTGTGAGAACAAGATTATTGGTCACTTTATGAGACGACAAGAACCTACTAAAAGAAGCAACTAATTTTTTATTTATTTATAAATAATAATAAAAAAATGAGCTTTTTCAGTTGTTAGAGCCATTAACTAATGACTGAAAATCGGAGGAAAAATCAGCTAGTGTGAGGCTGGCAAAAGCTGCGGTCTGATTCAACAAAACATAACTAGAGAGAAAGCCTATGTATCATCGTTCACTGCTTATGAACTTCTATTTCCTATTTAATGCAAATTTCAATTAATTAGTTCATTAAAAGCCTACAGGTGTTTTAAAGACTGTCTAGAGTATTAACTGTGTAATCTCCGTTTCAATCAGACCACCACAAATCATCCTGTGCATATTAGAACCATATATAAATCATGTTTTTACCTTAATAGTAAAGTTACTACACTTAATACATACTCTTTTAATCATTTTGAATTTGACCAAAGTCGAAAGGTCCCATTTCGGTGGCAACAATAATATGATTAAAGATAACGTTACAACGGCTTTCAATGTAGTTCATCAGAACTACTTCTTAAAAACTTTTAAAAAGTCAAATTTTCTCAGAAATGACAAACTAAGAGCTTTTCCACAATTGGAAAATATTTCCAGTCCCAGATTTCTCAGCATGGATAGCTAACTGTACTCAGGAGAGAGAACCTTGCTGGTGGAATGCCTGTAGTGACTTGGTGACTTACGACTGGTCACTTGCTCAGCTCAGTCCATTCTAATCCTGATTTTGCAGAACCACAGTGGAAGAAAACAAGGAACAAACAAGAACTGTTCGGCCAATCATGGAAAAGCCCTTAATGATGGCATGTATTGTTTATGTTAGCTGATTGATGTAGTTATAAATCAGTTAGAGTGCAATGTTGTGCAATCCTGATTTGTGACAATATTTTCAGGGACTGCAACATAGTGTTGAGATAATGAGTACCAGTTTGATCACCGACCATTTCAGAAACCCACATTTAGTAGTTTTTCACCTTTTACTATTCAGTACAAAAGATCTTGAGCCACAAGACTTTGAAAACACAAGTCAGAAGTACTTTAGTAGCAGAAATAGTTTGGCCTGTGATAAACATTTTATGACAGTGGTGTTTTTTTCTGTGTCTCCAACTCTTGAGATCACAAATTGAGAATCTACATTGAATACATGTACTTTATATTTGTACTTAAAAAATAATAATGTGTCACCACAGGCCCATTTAAAATGAACTAGTGAAGTCAAAAAAAAAGGTGATTTAAAAATAGAGAAAACATTTAAAAGAAATGGTAATCATTCACAGACCTAAATAACACATTGTCCCTTAAACCCTCAAAAAATCTTGATGTTGATTCACATAAAATGTCCATGGACACGTTACGTGTCCACTACCCATAAGCACAAAAATGTTAACATTTCATTTTCACCCTACAGTAGCCTAGCAATAGGTATTTAAACCAAATGTGCCACCAGATGACATACCATATCTCCTCTGCCCTTTATTTGATCTTAAAGGGATAGTTCACCCAAAAATAAAAATCTCTCATAATTTACTTGCCGTAATGCCATCCTAGATGTGTCTTTCTTTCTTCTGCTGATCTCAAACGAAAAATTTTAGAAGGATGTCTCGGCTCTGTTGGTCCATTCAATGCCAGTGAATGGTGACCAGAACTCTGAAGGCCCAAAAGAGACATAAAGGCAGCATAAAAGTAATCCATTACACTCCAGTGGTTAAATTCCCAAACAGTAGGTGGCAATACACACAAAGAATGCAAATATAGATCTTTTTGTTGACTTTGTAATTTTTGGACCTTCAGACTTCTGGCCACCATTCACTTGCATTGAATGGACCAACAGAGCTGAGATGTTCTTCCAAAAATCTTTGTGTTTAGATGGAAGAAAGTCAAACACATCATCTGTAATGGCATGAGGGTGAGTAAATGCTGAGATCATTTTCATTTTTGGGTGAATTTTTTTACATTTATTCTCACATTTCTAACATCCATTGTATTTTCTGAATCCACTAATACAGTGTATTATTTCTGGTGCATACTATGAGCTCTGGGTAAAGGATCCTTACAAGAAAACACTGTATCCAGTTACTTGGAGTTGATGAATAATTCACATTTGAACCTGAAACAGGGGGAAAAGTGTTAAGCTACACACTTTCATACACTCACAGCCCAGGATTACTGCAGATTATAAATGTTATTATGGGAAATAAAGCTCACAGGATTGGTAACATTAAGAACCATTTTAAATGTTCAACTTATTAAAGTGAGCCCAAATGTCATTACCATCAGTCAACGGGTGTGCTAGCCACCAAACTGAATGCCCAAGACTCATTACAAAAAATAAACAAAAGCCACAGCTGGGTTGTGTGGGCAACAGAGCCGCCAATGAAACAAAAATAGAGCTCGATCTAACCTGGATAGGGTTTAATAGACCGTTAATATAGGTTTTACAGGGTAAATGAAAAAGTTTTTATAGGTAGTTGCTGTTTTATTCTGTAAAAGTGCATCTATTTTAGATTAACTGATTTTGATTTACTGAATTGTATTCTTGCATGGCAGAAAACAATTCCAGATAGCCTTGTTTAGAAATTATTTTCATCTGCACTACATCAGTCTAAACATTAATAGGTTAATGCTAAGTATCTCATTATTTATAGAAAACTGGTTTCAGTCCTTTAATCAGTATACTTAAAAGTGTTTTCAGTGCAGTGTTTTCTACTCAAAATACACACATCAGCAGCAGCAACATTTTAAATACTGCTCCTGTTAACATGTAAGTCTTGTGTATTGTACTATTATTATTATTATTATTATTACGCTTTTACCTACGCTAACTCCAGTGACCTTCAGTGCTGTGTTGCAGGAGAGTCTAGTGCTGCCCAGCAATTTCAGATGGGCCTGATAGGCTTTTACTCATATTGATTGGAAAAGCACACTTGCAGGGGAAGGAAATGCAAAACCATTCCTTCTAGCATGAAATACCAGCAGATGTTATTGAGCTCTGCCTCCCAGGCCCCAGGAGGCCGGCTCAGGAAGCCTGTTTACTGAGCATCAGCCCCAGTCTCGCCCACATTCGAAATCGTATGTGCTTTGGAGCGGGGGGGTCATCCTCGGGTTGCCCTATCCCAGAGCTGCACATCAAGTACATCCTTGTACTGTAGAAGAGTGCTTTGCTGAAGGGCGGATCGAGAGAAGATTCAAAACACTAGAGTGTTGTGAAAGAATGATAAAATATAACTCCACAGCCATTAATAGCATGGCAAGGATTTGCCCTGTTACTGTAAACTGATTCAAAACTATATAAAAACATGCAGAAGACTCAAAACACTCAAGTTTGTAGTCAGATCTGTTACTGGATCACAAGTTCTCAAAAACAGCAATTGACAGTTGACAAGACAGAATTAAAATTAAATCCTTTAAATATACTTGTGTAAAAAATAACAAGGAATGCCTTTTATTGGATTTTCGGTTTCTGTTCTGTGTGCGGTGTTGTTCACCCCAAAGCCAATAGTTCAAAGTGCTCTTAAATGTGATATCTATTCTCAGTGAACATTGCTCTATATATATTTTTTTTCAAACTGAGTTTTACATGCTGCGTTTTACATTTTGCCGTTGTTATCTGGTGAAATTTACAGTAAAGGCGTTACAGCAATTGTGCACTTTATTCATTTTCACACAAATCACAAGTACAATGTCTGATTATGACTTTCTAAATACCTTTTTCCCCCCGCTCTATTACTCACACACTGCTATATGATATAAAATGTTTTTACTATAATGCATCATTTTTTTAAAATGACACATTGTAGTACTTGTTTTACAGACCCACCTACATTTTCATTCTTATTCCAAGGTGATCAGCTTGCACGGTGACTCACCTGATTATGTCCATTTTGGGGGTTTTGCCATCTCCCTGCTCCCTTTCATATAATGAAAATACATTGGTACTGAGGCTTTCAGTCCCGGACATTCAGTCTAACATCTCCTTAAAAATGTCATAACTATTTTGAACTATAACTGCAATGAACCAGGGTAGGATGTCATGCATGAGGGCAAAATTGTATAATATATGGTCTACTAACTTTACAGCAACAATACAAACACACATTTTTTGAATATGTGACTTTTGTATTGAGCCAAGAGGTCAGTGTGTGATGTTTCAAGCATCTGTTGGTCAAACGTCATCCAGGTATCGCAGGTCAGAGTTCGCCAAACTTGAACTTAACAATTCTTTCATATTTTAATGTATTTTTGTACCATTTATTATAGCAAAACTCAAATGTGTATCTACACACTATTCAGTAATGACTTGTCTTGCAAGTTTTAAAGGAATAGATGACCCAAAAATGAATATTCTGTCAATATTTACCTACCCTCATGTTGTTCCAAACCCTTATGACTGTATTTCTTGTGTGGAACACTAAATGAGATTTTAGACTGAATGTCCGTGACTGACAACCACAGTACCCATTTATTTTCATTGAGGCAGATGAGTAAAGCAAAAGATATTACAAAAAATGACTTTTTAATTTCCATTTCAGTGTACATAAGCTTATCCCATACCTGCAAACTAGTCACTTTTCGGTGAAATTCGCTGTTTTAAATAAAATAAATGTCATTTATTTGAATCGTGTAGACCCAAAAAAGTTTCTTTTTTTGGGGGGGGATTGAAATGGCAAGCACTAAAAACCTCACAACAATCGGAAATTGACTGATTTCCCTTAGACTGGAGTGAGACCATAGACATATCTAGAGCTTTCCCAACCCTTTTCTCAATAAAACCTTTGGTGCAGCGCCTCAACACTTTTGGCCAATCAGAATCAAGATAATGGCATCGTCTTATTTTCTATGGATCAAGACAACTTTTCGCGGTACTACAATTCTGAGGTAAGTTTGCTGCCAATGATTAAATGCTTTTTAACTAACTTAACCTTAGGTAACTTGTTGCTACAGTAACGTTAACTTGCCAAATCAAGTTATTTGTTGGTTAGTAAGATAAGTGTGCTTGTTTGCTAATGTAGTCAATTTAGATATGTCAAAGTAGTGAAGCATTTTTTCTTCAGTTTTATGTTTCAAAGTCATGAAACAATAACAGGGTATCCAGGGTTTTAAAAAGTCTTAAATATCTTAAAGCTTGAATAGAGGAAACACTTAAAACAGTAGAATCTGCGCAAGTCAAAATCATCTCTCTCTCTCTCTCTCTCTCTCTCTCTCTCTCTCTCTCTCTCTCTCTCTCTCTCTCTCTCTCTCTCTCTCTCTCTCTCTCTCTCTCGTGCATCCGTCATTAAGCAGCTGACGCTTGAGTTTAGTGTGAGCGCGTGCAGGGAAGCGCATGTGTACTGAACTTATGATGTTACACATGTATAAACCTTAATAAACCTGTTAATCTGAAATGCAAATGGAATTATTTTGCGTCTCTAACACTGTCGCTCCTGCTTATAATCGACAAAGCGGTCAACATTACAATTTGCAAACGCGCAAGGTTGTAGCGATCTTCCTTATTTTACTCTACCTTTGACAAAAATTGTAAAGCTAACAGAACTACTCTACGCTTCAGAGTTACACATGTTATATCTCTCATATACCTCTCTAGATATAGGGCTGCCAAGCGCAATTAACACTGTTCTCATGCCACACGTCCCTTTTCTCACGCAGTAAAAATATTTTGGAGCAAAGTGGACACAGACCGCGCATGGACAGAAAAGACAGAGCAGCCTGCATGATGCTGCCAGTTATTCAGACCAATCAGGGGGAAAGCAGCAGCACAGGGTCTCTCCCTCTACTTCTATTTCATAATTTAATCTGTTAACATTTTCAGTACATCTTGTCAACTTTAAACGGCCATTTTTAAGGTAACTGATGAGTTTTTATTAGCGTTATTAGTTATTTCACAAAAAAATTGTAATTGTCATCACTTGCCTTCATGCTGTTGCGAACCTGTATGACTTAGTTCAATGGATATCAGGAGATATTAGGGAGTTTCAGTCACCATTCACTTACAATGAATGAAAAACAAGATAGTGACTGAGACTAAATGTTTTGCTTAACATCTCCTTTTTTGTTCCATGGCAGAGAAAAATCCATACAGACTCAATGGTGACCAGTGATGACAGAAATTGCATTTTTAAATGAACTGCCCTTTAACTACCTGTTAAAGGTATCTGCCAAGATAAAAAATATAAATGTTATTCAGCACATGCTAGACCTTATTCACAGCAGCGGTATATTTTTAATGACGACGACAACAAGGCTGTGTGGGATAGACATAGTCTTTTCGATGAGAAGTGTTTTTGGATTGTTCTGTGTACAAAATATTGGAAAAATATCTTTTCAAGGACACTAGTAGACAAAAAACTCCAGACAACATGAGTTGTGGAAAATCAGATGGGATATTGGAGCTTTTTACAGATTTACACCATGCATGCCATTGAAGAGATGGTAAGTCTATCGCTCACAGCCTTGTTTCCATTCCCATTAAAAATCAAACATGGCGCTACTGTGAATAAATTCTATAGACCAATCTAAAAATGTCTCTGCATGCACAGTAAGTGCTGGCAGAAAGCCCGCTGACTGTTGATAGATTTGACAGATTAGATGATTAAACGAAAGTATGACAAAACCATCATAAATACAAACATATTCTTAGCAATACAATTACTATAATTCAATTAGTTAATAACGAACATGTAATCATATTTGCTATAAATGTATGCTGCTAAGTTGTGAGTTGAAATTATCTCCTCAGTCCAGTCAGCTCTGTTGATGATCTTGAAGCCACAGCAGTTAACTAGAGCCCTCTGAATAATTTTTCAACAGTGTAATCTGATAAATGTTTACTTTTTACACATGGTTTTGCCACCACTTCCATGTTTGACATAAGCGGTGACGTTGCCAGCATACTGGTCTAATGCGTCATGTCTTGCTAGAAAACTAGTGACTAAAAAGAAGGGTCACAATATAGGCTACATACATAAGGCTACATGCATTCATATTGAATTCATTCAGTTTTAATGTTGTATTAACTTATTAATACATAAATGCACAATATATATAAAAAACATCCAGAGACATTCAAGTAGCCTCAGTGGTTTTGTATTTACCAGCTAATTAATTAATGTGTTTTTATTATTACGAAAGTGGTCTTAAATTTTTATTTTATTTGGCCTTAAAAAGTCTTAAATTTAATTCCTTCGAACCTGCAGATACCATGAATAATTTGGGTGTTTAATAATTGCATATTGGCTTCACTTTGGTCATATATCATATAATTAGCTGCCGCTACAGCAGGTGTCATGTGGGGCAGAGGACGTCTCTAGTATTTTCCGATCAGCAAGCGCACTGGAGTCTTGGCTTTAAACCGAAACACCGGCTCTGGTGGATTATTTAAAGTTGACTGATGCAGTTGGGGTCAGCCTTAAGAAAATTTTATGATGATGAAAAAGGAGACCTGAAGCCATCTGATATGTTTTAAAATCCCAAATTATGACAATTGGATTATAATGATAAAACTTTAACAATTATCTGGTGGCTGGCTCCAGAAAATAAATTATAGCAATCTCATTTCTAACATTTACTGAGAACACTTTCTTTGAGCACAGGGTCATTGGACATTTTCTTTTATGCTTTTTCAAATTGAGATGATGCTAAGTGAATCCTATTACCTGCTTTGTTCAGTCTGAACCCAATACCCAAAGCTCTGGCTACTCTGGACTTTGATGGCAAACTGCTACCAGTGAAAAAGATGTATGTGGGATGGGATGCTAATCTATTCAGAGTGGCACTTCCACAACACCCTATGAGTAAATAGAATGATTAATTTGGAAACTCTACTAGGTTTGTATGATTATATGTGTGCTTGTTGTTGATCTCTGTTTCAGCTGCTGAAGCCATTGCTTCAACATGTCTTCAGGGCATACACTACATGTGCCAAATACCTGCAGAAAAAGCTGCCTTTGCAGAGCAAGACCCTGCAGTGTTTGTCTGCCATGGATCCAGTTGTGAGCGGGCACTCTCAGACTGGGTTTGAACTGAAGATGCTCACAGAAATGATGAGTCACTCACTCCCACCTGATGCTGATTCTCACCAGGAGTATCACCAATTCAGTGTAGTGTGGACCAGACCCTGCCCACTTTCAAAGAGGAAGATGAAGTTGTGACATGGTGGGTCTCTGTCTTTGAAACAGGAAAATATCCAGACCTGTACCAAGCTGCCATGTCCATCTTCCAATGCCCCTTGGTGGAATCGTCTTTCAATCTGATGAGCGAAATCATAGACCCCAGAAGCACCAGCATGAACATTGCTACATTTAGTGCCATCCAGACTGTGAAATACACTTTGCAGTCCAGGAAGCAGAGTGCCATAAAGATGTTCAGTAGGGATGGTGTTAAGTTTGGGGCAGTAGAAAGGAGGCTGTGCAGCGACATCAATTCGGCAGGAACAAGAGACAAGGCCCAGTGACAAAAGAAGTTGCTCAGAGTCTGAGAGAGGAGGATGGAGTTTGACTGCCAGCCATCTACAAGTGCTGCAGAAAAAAGGCTTGAAGAGGAAGAAAAAAGAGGAAGGCACATTGCTAAGCAGCGAAAACGGGCACTTGAAAGACTTGTGCAAGCCAAAAGACTGAATAAATACATTTTAAAAAATGTGACCAGCAAGTTGTGGCTGGTGTGCCAAAAAGTTCAAGTGAAGTGGTGTCAATAAATGTATTTTTTTACTTGAAGCAGATGTTGTCTTTTCCCTTTATTTTCTTGTCAGAGTGCACCAGAATGCTTCGTTTACATGTTAAAATCACAAAAATGTTCTTATTGTCGTGGATGGGTGCCTCCAGACCCCCCACATGGTTTTAATTTGGAAACATGTCACCTTTTTCACCTCTTGTGAGTTTGCAAGTCTGTTATCACTTACATATAGTTAATATCGGTCCAAGGTAGAATTAAGGGCCGGTCACACGGAATGTGTTCTTTGTGATCTGTATGATATACTATTTTGTCTACATGTCTTTTGATGTTGTGCATGTCTTGTGGTTTTTTAAGATGCAGGGTCAAATAGTTTAACCTTGAAAAACTCATCTTTAGAGACTTGTGTTTTGTTCCATTCTGTTGTGCAAAACCGATGTTCTTTGTGAACTGCTCCTAACGATTTTGCTTCCTGCTCTCTTTAAGTGTAGTTTGTTGTGGTAGAATATGGGCTGACTGCAGAATTTGTAAAAACATTTCCTTATTTTTCATTTATATGTGGAGCTGATGGTATGATTGTTTGCATTAACATATTAAATTGACAGTGCTGATACATTTCTGTTATCATTTATTCACCGATTTCCTTTTTTTTTTTTTTCATTTCAAATGCTGTTAAGGGCCCCACTGCCATTGACATCGCAAATCTAATTTCTGTAATTGGATGATACTCTTAGTAAAAGCATATTTTTTGCCTCCCTCTCATAGACCACAATTGTCTAGAGCTCTTGATCAGGTTGACACTTTTGAGTCACTTTTACTCCATTCTCATCGACTGAACTCTGCATCTGCTTCACAGTGATTGCTTCTATAACAAGTGTCCTTTTGTGTGTGTGGAGAGTTTTGAGGGTTGATCTTTTCTTGGCAGTGTTTGGATGGTTTGATGAAGCTTCCACTTCCTCATAATTGAAACAACAGTGGAAATTGGGACACCCGAACCCTTGAATATTGTTTTGTAACCTCTTTGTTTTTACAACTGTCTTTCAAACATGCAGTCCTCCATGGTGCCTTTTCTTTGGGTTGTTACAAAGAATGTGGTTGATCAAAACAGTTTGAGATATGCAGTTTTTGTAAATAATTTCACTAAAGTGGCCCCTACCTAAGAATTCAGTCACTTTGATAAAATGCAACATTTTCAGCGAGTCAGTATGGGGTGGGGGTGATGTGACCAAAATATTATATCACAGTTTGAGTTTTTTCTAATGATCTCGTCTATGACCAGTGTTAATTTCGTCAATTAAATAACTGATGAAAATGTTTGTTGGTGAAGGGTTTTTGGATTTCGTCAACGATAACGAAGACAAGACGAAAAAGTTGCATCATGACAATAATCATACGATTTTAATTAGAACATATTGTTGACGAAAATATTAAGAGAAAAGAATAATACTGCAAGATTTTTTACAATGTCCTAACAATGTTTATGTTTTTTCTTTAAAGAAAAATCTAGGAATAATTGATTCAAATAGCCTAATTCGTTGTGGAATTGGGTTAATTACCTCTCTCAAACGCATCCTATAAAGCAGATTAATCTGCTATATTCGCAACATAAATGTAATATTACAACTTACAGTACATCTGCACAGACAATGGAACAAATGAACAGGTTAACTTGAATTAAGTTATGCACAAGTCAGAATGTATAATTTGCTTTTTGAATATGCTATTTTTGTAAAGTGCGAAACATATGTAGGCAAATGCAATATCCTAAACGGTCTATAACACTGAATAGTCTCTAAATCCACAACACAGTAACTTCTAAAAAAGGTAGCTAATACTGTAGTGTACTTCAGTATACAATACTTAATTTAGTATACAATAAGTATTTTCAGGATATCACGTTTATCATACAGTTTTTTTTTCTTGTTGTTTGTTGATAAATCATGTGTTTGATCCATGTTTAAATAGTTAAATGTTTATACAATGTCCAAAATTTTGGTATATTTGTTTAAGTTAGTTCTGTTACGGTTTAAAGACTAAAATAAACTGTAAAAATGAACACTGTCTGTGACAGTCGCAGTTTCAGAGTGGTTTTCTGCATGGACTTTTTGCTAAATATATGGTATAGCATAATCTCATACTACGAGCCCGAATTGAGTACATCAGATTTCTGCCCTGATAGGTTTGTAGTAGTCAACAAATTGCTGCTGTTGCTAAATGGAAATAACTCTAAACAACAAAGCACAGTCATCAAGTGGTAGGTTGCACAAGCTTTCAGAAATGCTAAACCGCTTTGCATGAAATATTGGCTGTCCTTGGTTGCAACACTCAATAACAGATCCACACTGTAATTGAGGCAACATCAACACAAGAACTGTTCCTCTGGAGCTTTATGAAATCGTGTCGTTGGTCGTGCTGACACAAGCCTAGGATCACTGTTTGCAAAGCTGAGCGTTGGCTGGAGTGTTTTATTGCTTGCTGCCGTTACAATCGAATGGAATGGGAACACGTTCTTTGGAGTGATGAATCATTCTTCACCATCTGGCAGTCTGACGGACAAATCTGGGTTTGGTTGGCGCCAAGAAGAACATTACCTGCTTAAATGCATCGTGCCAGTGTTTGGTGGAGAAACAATAATGGAATGGGACTGTTTTTCAGAACATTCTAGACAATTCTGTGCTTTAAAATGTGTGGCAACAGTTTGACGAGGGCCCTTTCCTGTTTCATTATGACAGTGTTCCCAGACACAACAGGAAATCTATACAGAAATGGTTTGTCAAGGTGGATGTGGAAGATCCCACCCAACACCTGTTAGAAGCAGCAAAGGGGACCATCTCCAAAATAATGCTCATGATATATACTGTATAAATAGTTGAGGGCAAATTTTTGCATCCCTTTTTGTCTCAATGTTACACACCCCTTTCACAATTTATACAAATATATATACCTGTATATATTTATTTTTTTATACATTTTTTTGCCCTTCAGAAACCACATAACAGATAATAATAATACAATTAACACAAATCCTACCGTTCAAACATTAACATCCCATTGGTTCTTAATGTAGGGTTTTACCTTCTTGAGCAATCATCAAAATGTTTGCATCTTTTGTAATAGTTGTGTATATGTCCCTCAATTGTCCTAAGTGCCAAAGGTTGGATCTCAGCATCATGTAGCCACTGCTAAAAAGAACTCAAATGTGCATAAGATGCTGGGAAACACCTGGAGGATTTTTTTGAAGAACAGTGTGCAGCTTTACTGCTCAGGACAAAGCAGTGACTCATACCCAACTATCACAAAAGAAGTCATTGATCATCGAGGAAGTAACACCATACTAAGAATCAAGGGAATGTAAACTTTTTGAAAATGTATTTATTAACAATTATTTGTCTTATGAAATATATGTAAAAATCTGTTATTTAAAATGGCTTAATCAGGGCAGTACTAAATAAAAAACGAAATGCAATTTTTTATGATTCCTCTTTTTTTAAATGATGAACATCTCGCATATTCTGCAAGCGGGGTGCAAACTTGTGCACTCAACTGTATAAATAATTATTTTTTTCAAAATGTCAGAATGGACTGATATTTCCTATTAAAGCAGCACATAACAAAGCAAATTTAAGAACTTGACGCATCAGAAAGGATAAGATTTTCACACCACAAATGCAAAGTGGCCATGCACGTTTTTGACCACCTATATATGGTTTCAACTATACATTCACAAACAGTTTTGACCCGGTTTACAAATGTATTGCACTGTCCATTTGTGATTTGGCCACCCAGAATGCATCATAATGGTATAAACGAGGTCCAAGAACATTTGCCGTTGCACACATTTTAACGTTAAAGTAAAACCAGAGTGTTTTGGGCTCACCAAAAAAAATAAAAATATTTTAAACTTTATGCACTCTTCAGGAGCTGCTCTGAATGCAGTCCGTGGTGCAGGTCAGTGAGATTGTCAAGTTTGTTCGAAGTGCTCGCATTGGAACGCCGGCATTGGAAAATATAACACAAAAATACCCTGTTTATGGCATTTCTCTATTTGCTTAAAATTCCCTTTTTTTAATTACTTTTAAAGCACACAATAAATGTTGTCTGTTGTCTTAAATGACCACTGTTAGAGCTAATAATCTCAATCAGGTGATTATGTAATTGATCGATCAAAGTGATGGTACTGCCCCAATTTCACGCCATAGTCGTCAATGTTGCAGTGTCGAGCTTGTAAATGGAAAATTCTCTCATAATTTCCCAGATGTGTATGACTTTCATTCTTCTTCAGAACACACATGAAGATTTTAGAAGAATATTTCAACTCTGTAGGTTCATAAAATGCAAATGAATGAGAGACAAATGTTTGAAGCTCTAGCAAGCACATATAGCCATCATAAAATTAATCCATTCGACTTCGTGGATAAATGGATGTCTTCTGAAGCGAAATGCTTTGTGTAAGAAATAGATCAATATTCAAAACTTTTACTAAAAATTCACAAGGGTCGAGGTCAAGCGCGTTGGCAAGTTCACATGACAACTTACGCGTGAAAGTGGAAAAAATTCAGAAGCGCTGTTTCATTTTCAAAAGAGGAACATACATAGATGCCTCATTCGGCTGGTTTGAATACGTCAACTGCGCCGCCATCTTGGAATGGTGAACAAGGAAAGCTGTTTGAATTGGTTTGAATGCAAGTGAGTGAGTGGAGGAGATGCCTCAGACTGAGCTCCTTGCTCAGAATGAAAAAGTATCGAGGTCCATAGAAACAGCTGCTAAAAAGGGATCTACATATGAATATCTATTCAGAGTAGGTTTACGCACTTTGAGAGGCAATTTGAACTCCACACCCTCAACGAGCTAGCCAGAAGTGAACATTTTATGGGCCTACAGAGCTGAAATATTCTTTTAAAAATCTTAATTTGTATTCTGCTAAAGAAAGACAGTCATACACACCTCGGATGGCATGAGGTTGAGTAAATTATTAGAGAATTTAAATTTTCTATTACTATTCCTTCAAGATTCTCAACCAGCCAGAGCAATGTTTTGATATTTAATGTTGTGCTACAGGGCCAAATTGTTAAAATTTTAATTGTAATTACACTTTTATTGCTATTAATCGCATGTTTCAATTATTACTGAGATAATACTTACTGCGCTGCTGCCCCCTACTGCCCCGGATTCACAAAAACGTCAAGGTGTTACTTCAAGCTTGAATTGCTCCAAAATTATGTTATGTACAGTCAAGGGACATTAATTTTTTATTTTTTTTTTACTTGCTATTTTCATCAAATGAATCACACTTAATCGACAGGACTAATTTTAACATGTGAAAAAATTACACTCTTAAAGCAAAATACAAAAAAATATATATTTTCACACAAATTGTTATGCCTATAATATAATTTGTAATAATAATAATAATAAAAAGAAAAATAGAAGCATTTTCAATAGTGGTCTAAAACATTTGGGACCCACTGCATTTTTGTAACAAAATACGACAAAAATACTGTAGGTTTAGTAAAATTATGTCAAATCTACTTATGTGCTATTAGCTTTCTAACTGACTGAGTACTACAAGAGCAAAGAAGCAAATGATTACTGCACATTTCTCCCAGGAAGCTTGTTTTCAGGACACGCTGTTAGCGCTCCAACAACAGATGTGCTTTTGTGAATGCAAGGGCTTCAGCCCACCTGCCACACTACATTAAGGTCAGTGTGTTCCTTGCCTGTGCCCTCATGATAGGCACACTACGCCATGTTTACCCTGGCACAAGACATCCTGCCTCCATTCCCTCATCTTATCCTTAGAAGTGCACAGAGAAGGGCGCTTTCTTGAGGGGGTCTGTCTGTGCTTCCGCCCTACATAGAGGATGTGGTGTTTGGTTTCAGTCTCGTGCCATGAGCAAGGGGGCTTGTATTCCACCCCACATAATCAGCGGGTTTGTCTACGAGGAGAACAGCACATCTGTTTGGGGCTGGCCAAAATAGATGCATTCATGCATTTTTGTGACTATGGATTATGATTCCCTCCCACGCCTGAATCTGTCTGTCTGCCTAACTCTTTCTCCATCCTTTATTTTCTTGAGATATCAATACGTTTTGTTTTCAATTGGTTCTTCACTCTTTCTTTTTCATTTTCATTATTTTATAATGTGTTGTTTCTGCAGTCACTGTTATGTTCCAGTGGTTGATAATTTATTAAAAGAGTTGTTCACCTATAAATAGAAATTGTCATTTCAAACCCTTTTAAACTTTTTGGGTCCATGGAACATAAAGACTTTAAGGTTTGTGGTGATACAGAAATAGATTTTTTTTTTTCAAATATATGTTTTGGATTTACAAAAAATATATACGTAGCATATTTGTATAAATGTTTTTTATATAAATTCAACACATGGTCTTTTTTGTCATCACAACTAGAAAACCTTTGTTAGATGTACACAAATATATCAGTTCATTCAACTTTATTTACTTAAAAATATGTCACATGAATAAGACTTAGCAACGAATAGTTTATATTTTGTCACGGCTCTGGTGAGTTTGCCGTTTTATTCTGTTGTTTTGGTTTTCTCTCTCCCTCATGTCTCGCAGACGGAGCCATGATAGTGTTTTCATGGGAACGTTGATCGTTCCCAGAGAGGTGCTGATCATGCCACTGATTAATGTGCTAGCTACACCTGTTCCACTCTGATTGCACTCCCTACTTAATCCTTGTGTACCCTCACTATCTTTTCACTAGATTATTATTTGTGCTGTCATGCAGCTAACCTTGCTCTCTTTCTATGAACTCATGACTATTCATTTACTTGATGTAACTCTCTAAGTTCACCTTAAAATGTATATTTTTTATTGTACACATTAATAAAAAATTAAGTATAACTTAAAATTTAAATAAATATGTGCAAAAAAATAAATATCCTCATTTCTTTGTTGATAGTTGTAAATAAAACAAGATACACTTCTTCTTTTGTTTTTTCGCCAATTTACATTCTTCGTGTATATTGCCACCTACTGGGAAGGGAGAAGAATTTATAGTAATAAAGGACTTAAATATTGATCTGTTTCTCACCCACATCTATCATATAGCTTCTAAAATTATGGTTTAAACCACTGGAGTCATATTAATTACTTTTATGCAGCCTTTATATGCTTTTAGGGCCTTCAAAGTTTTGGTCACCATGCACATGCATTGTATGGACCAACAGAGCTGAAATATTCTCCTGAAAATCTTTGTTTGTGTTCTGCAGAAGAAAGTAAGTCATACTTTTCTGAGATGGCATGAGGATGAGCGAATGATTAAATCATTTTCATTTTTGGGTGAACTATTAACATTTAAAACATTCTTATCCAGTAATCACAAAGTACTGGTAAAGTCAAGGAATTTCATTGGTCTTTTATAAGGCACTCTGGAATATGCTGTATTGTGAATATACTCTACTTCTCATCATGCCTAACAATGCCCTTTATTTGTGACCAAATTCATATTATGGCAAAGCCTTAAACACCTTATTGCTTAAATGAAAAATTTAGATAACTGCACAACAAAAAAGCTATACCACTCTTTATAGAATAGTTCAACCAGTAGATGCTATTTTTTTTATACTTTATGGTTGTTGAGCCAACAAACCTTTTTGTATCTTGAGAAATATTTACTGGAGAGAAAAAGTGTGACTTTACCATAATTTACTTTTTAGTGTAACTAGCCCTGATCTTCCCTATATTTTGGGACTGTCTTATCACTCTCTCGTGTCTTGTTTTATAGACGGTGGCCATTTTGGAGCAGAGGTTGACACTGACAGAAGACAAACTGAAGGAGTGTATTGAAATGCAGCACAAGAGCAGCTGAGTGAAACAGACAGAGATACACACAGACAGACTTGTCACACTGCTGGAGCTACAACTCCAAAATTTCTCACTGTCACTTACTCAAACACATCTTTATAATGCTTTACTTGTGTCCATTTCTGCCCCATTCACACACAAATAAGAGTAAATAAAAAATAAAGATCCTTATTTCTTTGTTGATAGTTGTGAATAAAACAAGATACAATTGTTTTATTACTTGGTAGCAGATGTTTTGTATGATGTGCAGATTTTTGCATTGTTAAGGCAGAATTTAGCTGAGGGTGTATGGTTTCTGCTGAGTATGGGCATTCATTCTGCATTTGTCCTGTGCTGCAGGCGGTAGCATCAGAGGAAGCATCAACTTTACTGTATTGCAATCCATCCTCAAACCACAGACTGAAATTGAGCTTTGGGTAGAAATCTGACAAGAGAAATCAAAATGCAAAGCATTCTTTACTTGTGGAAGCTAAGCAGTATGCCTTATATTTTAAGCTCAACTTGCTTAGATTTGTTGTCTTTTTCACTTTTGTTGCTGTATTGTTGATTGTTATTTTTTCTTGTGAATGTGAACTTTAATGAGCTGTTGGTCTTAAAGGGATAGTTTATGCAAAACAAATGTAATTGATGTCTTTAATCTCTGTTTAATCTCTGAATTATCTCACGTAATTCCAAACCCATATGACTTTCATTTTCCCTTGGAAGACAAAAGGAGATGTTTGGCAGAATGACAGCCTCCGAATCCATTCACTTTACTTGCCTCTTTTTTCCATTCAATGAAAGTGACTGAGGCTAACATTCTGTCAAATATTTCCTTTTGTGTTCCATGGGTGGAGTCATTTGTGTTTGGAACAACATGAGGGGGAGTAAATGATGACAGAATTTACATTTTGGGGTGAACTTACCCTTTAACTGGGTTTTATTGAGCATTTTATATTTTGCTTTATTAACATTTTCTCTGAGAAAATTAAAGTTGTGATAATATGACATGCTTTCTGTGCACACTATTCGGTGCTCTTATTGTGTAATACTGTAAAAAATAAAAAGGATACTTCTGAGTCCTTGATGCTGATTGGTCTATGCAAGGTTTCAACTGAGCTAAAATAAAGCAATAAGGAGAGGCGATGTTAAATTACGAATATAGTTGAAGATAAAGGCTGTTTGACACAGAGGCCATGTCTGAATATACATACTTCCCTACTATAATGCATACTTAAAACATACTGTTTTATCATCTGAGAAGTGCATCCGTTATCAAATACAGTACATACTGTGACATTACTTGATTTTGGGCGCAGGGAGGCACAGCAAAGGTCTTAAAAGAATAGTTTACCAAAAATTTGCTTTTTCTCATAATTTACTCATCCTCATGCCAACCCAGATGTATATGACTTTTTTCTACTGAACAAAATAAAAAATATTAGAAAAATATTTCAGCTCTGTAGGTCTTCATAATGCAACTGAATTGTGGCCAGAACTTTGAAGCTCCAAAAAGCATATAAAGGCAGCATAAAAGAAATGCATACGACTCCAGTGGTTAAATCCATATCTTCAGAAGTGTTATGATAGGTGTGAGTGAGAAAAAGATAAATATTTAAGTCCTTTTTGTCTTTAAATGTCCACTTTTAGTTCTACATTCTTCTTTTTATTTTTTTTCTCTCTGCAATTTGCATTCTTCATTCGTATCTCCACCTACTGGGCAGGAAGAAGAATTTATAGTAAAAAAGGACTTAAATATTTATCTGTTTCTCAAGTTTCTGTTCTTAATTTTATGCTGCCTTTATATGCTTCTAGGGCCTTCAAAGTTTTGGACACCATGCACTTGCATTTTATGTACTAGAGATATTCTTCTGAAAATCTTAATTTGTGTTCTGCAGAAGAAAGAATGTCATACATATCTGGGATGGCATGAGCAAGTGATGAGAGAAATTTTCATTTTTGGGGTGTGCTATCCCTTCACGTTTGCATAAGCTCTATGTGAGTGCAATTATTGTAACATTTAAAAAATGTGTATCCAGTAATCACAAATTAATTGTAAAGTCATGGAATTTTATTAGACGTTTTTAAAGCACTCAGGGACATGCTGTATTGCAAATATACTCTACTGCTCATCATGCCTAACAATGCCATTTGTCTGTGACCAAATTATTTTATTATAGCACAGCCTTCCACACCTTATTGCTTAAATGAAAAATGTACATAACAAAAAAAAGCCTGTACCACCATTTCAAGAATAGTTCAACCAAATCTTTTTTTTTTTTACTATTTTAGCAACCTGTATGACTTGTTTCAAGTCAAGTCATATTTATTTGTATAGTGCCTTTCACAACACACATCATTTCAAAGCAGCTTTACAGAAGATTATGCATTAACAGAAAATAAAACTGTAATGTCCATGAGTCATCATTGTGTAGTTTGATAAAATATGATTGTGAATTGTGTTTAAATATAAGTAATTAAATAAACATTTTATTTATAACCCCAGTGAGCAAGCAGAAGGCGACTGTGGCAAGGAACACAAAACTCCATAAGATGTTGATTAATGGAGAAAAATAACCTTGGGAGAAACCAGACTCACTGTGGTTTAAAATTTAAAATTATTAAACTAAGTCAGTGTTTAAACACAGATTTTGTATGAACTGTAAGATTAATGACTAATGTCTTTGAAGTCCATCCTAGATTAACTGCAGAAGTTCACATAGATGCAATTGTTCTTGTTAGTTGGCTGATGATGAAGGGTTTTGTTGGCAATTAATTGATAGTCTATGAATTTCATTGTATGAGTGTAGTCCATCATTAGACTGAGGTGATGCAGGCAGAGATCAATTAGGTGCATCACAGTTCAACTTGGCTGGTAATTTCAGTGAGGTCTATCCTAAAGCCAATGTTCAGGCAAAAGCATATAAAGTATCCCAAGTCTTACGGTTGAGGTTGGCATCAGTTCATCCTCTGAAGTCCATTGTAATAAACTGAAGTGATGTTTGGCTGGCACCGGCTGCTATTAGTCATCATCACTCAGAGACACATAGCAGTGGAGTGCAACACGAAGCAGGAATGGAGCTGGATTCAGCCAGTTCTGGTGACCTCTGGATAGGAGTCCTGAGGTTGAGGCAGGTAAACAAATAGAATAATATTAGCATAGATGCCATTCAATTTATTGCAGAGTTATAGATCATGATCACTGTTTCTGATTCCAGCAGACCCAACTAAAGCAGCTTAATTGTGAGTTGAAGGATAAATTAGGAATCTTTAGTCTAGACTAAAACTGAGTGAGTGTGTCTGCATCTCGAACAGTGTTAGGGAGACTATTCCATAGTTTAGGAGTCAAATATGAAAAGGATCTACCTCCTTTTGTGGATTTTGATATTCTAGAAACAATTAACAGGCCAGAATTTTGCGATCTTAATGAACGTGTTGGAATATAGTGTGGTAGAAGATCACTTAAGTACTGTGGAGCTAGACCATTCAAATCTTTGACTGTAGTTAACAGAATTTTAAATTTAATATGAAATCTAATAGGTAGCCAATGTAAAGATGATAAAACGAGGCTAATATGATCATATTTCTTGGTTCTTGTCAGCACTCTGGCTGCTGCATTTTGAACCAATTGAAGTTTATTTATTGATCTTTCTGGACATCCTCCCAGTAATGCATTACAATAATCTATTCTTGAGGTCATGAACGCATTAATTAGTTTTTCGGCATCAGCAACAGAGAGCATGTGTCATAAATTAGCCATATTTCTGAGGTGGAAGAATGCTGTTCTACAAACATTAGTAATTTGATTTTCAAAGAACAGATTGGTATCAAATATAACAACTAAGTTCTTCGCTGTTGAAGATGACATCTAGAGACAAATTATATTTTAGCTGTTTATATTTAGAGGTTATTGGTCCAGTAATTAGTACCTCTGTTTTGTAGGAATTGAGTAGAAGGAAATTTCTGGCCATCCAATCTTTTATTTCATTGATGCACTCTGCTACTCTGGAGAATTGTGAAATTTCATCAGGTTTTGAAGAAATATAAAGTTTTGTATCGTCGGCATAATGGTGGAAACTTATTCCATGATTCCTGATAATATCTCCCAGGGGAAGCATATACAAGGTGAAAAGCAGAGGCCCTAAAACTGATCCCTGTGGCACTCCATACTTTACGTATGTTTGGTTTGACAATTCCTCATTTACATAGATAAAGTGGTAGCAGTCTACTAAATAGGACCTAAACCATGCTAATGCAAGTCTACAAATGCCAACATAATTCTCTAGCCTATTCAAGAGAATGGTGTTATCTATCATGCCCTAAAAGCATATAAAGGCTGCATAAAAGTAATCCAAAGAAAGCACTAGAAGTGAAATGCAGCTACGATCAGATGATAAGAGCAAGTCATGTGTAAATCTGATAAGTGCAGTCTCTGGCCTAAATTCTGACTGAAATTGTTCATATATACTATTTCATTGTAGAAATGAACATATTTGGGAGGATACTGCCTTTTCTAGTATTTTAGACATAAACGGGAGATTTAAAATCAGTCTATAATTAGCCAGTTCTCCAGGATCAAGTTGTGGCTTCTTAATAAGTGGTTTGATAACTGCCATTTTAAAGATTATTGGGACATGTCCTAAGGAGAGCGAGGAGTTCATAATTTTAAGAAGAGGTTCTGAGATTACAGGGAGTACCTCTTTTAAGAGCTTGGTTGGTTTTGGATCTAACAAACATGTGGCTTTTGATGTTTTTATAAGTTTGTTTGCTCTTTATGACCTATGACAGTGAAGGATTGAAGTTGCATGTGAGGAAAATTATGAGACACTGTTTTCTGAGGTACTGTGACAGAGGATTGCATAATTCCATAAATACAATTTTATCAGTAAAGAAATTCATTCTTGAACTTGATCTTGAAAGTATTTATACTAGAATGTCCAAGCTGCTCCTTTCCTTACAATGAGTGAATGATGACCACAGCTGTCAGGAACATTTTCCAAGCAAGACTTTCAGAGAATAATAACTTGAATTGCAGTCTGTTCCTCAAGTACAGAATGGGTTTAGAAGACTTGGAATATAGTGCATGAGTCATATAGACTGCTGTTTTAGTGATTTTTGTTGTCCTTTTTTAGCTTGACAGACCCTGGTCCCTATTTACTTCCATTGAATGGATTAGAGCAATCTTAACATTCTTCAAAGCTTCTCCATGTGTGCTCAAGGAGAAAATCATACAGCTTTTGAAAGTAAAAAGCCACAGGATTTTGATTTCTTGATTGATTAGTTAGATGTACTTGTTAGTCTATGCAATAGCAACTATTCAATTATAATTTAGTGTTTCTATAAAACATTCATTAGGCCACACGTTTGGCTTTATTTTCTCATTTTTAAAACTTAAAATCCCTTTCAGAGTGTAGCACTGCTCAATTACAGAAGCATCCAGAAAATAACAAGCCACAGTTTGTAAGGACAGAACGATGCTATTCCCTATGAACAATTAGATAAAGCAAAGTATTTTGATGTTTGTTGTAATGTAAGATGCATGACCACGCTGCAATTGAGGTGTGGGGACTTTTCTGTCGTGATTGCTCTCAAGAGAGAGCAGGGAATGACAGCTGGCCAAAGAATACACGCTTGGCCCAATTATTAGAGTGTGCTTGAGTATTCACAGCATTGCACATTCATGGAAAGAGAAAAACAAAATAGAAATTTTCAAGATGTCTACTCTTTTCCTTCCTATCTGGGGTTTGGCTCTGTACTGAGTACAGCCACCCTTTTCAAGACTTATTTTTATGTCATTTAGGACTGGGATTATCTGAAATAGATTATATCACAATTGTAGCGGCTCCAGAAAATATTTAAAGAATAGTTTACTCAGAAAATATAATTCTCTCAACATTTACTCACCCTTATACCGTACAAACTCTAATGAATTTCTTCTTT
The DNA here is from genome assembly GCF_025860055.1 of Xyrauchen texanus. Lineage (NCBI taxonomy): Eukaryota > Metazoa > Chordata > Actinopteri > Cypriniformes > Catostomidae > Xyrauchen > Xyrauchen texanus. Next base: position 15,114,040 of record NC_068314.1, on the reverse strand, counting down.
GGAACCCAAATTAAGACATTTTGAAGGATCAAAGAATCACTGTTTTGAAGCCTGCAATGTTTATATTTTATTAGGCCATACATTTTGGTCTGTTGCTCACCAGAAGTGATCATATTGCTTTAGAAGACATGGGTTAAACCACTCAAGTCGTATGGATTACTTCTATGCTGCCTTTTTGTGCTTTGTGGAGCTTGACATTTTTAGACCCCATTGACTTACATTTTATGAAAAACAACTAAGATTTCTTTGATTTCCGCAGAAGAAGGAAAGTCATACGGTTCGGAACTGCATGATGGTGAGTAAATAAAGAGATGAAATAAAAAATATTTTATCATTTTTGGGTGAACTATGCCTTTAAATAATAGCATGAACAGTTGCACTAAAAACACTGAAAAATACTGCAAAATTTTACAAAGTGAAATATACAGTTCTGTTCCTATATATCTAGTTCTCTTGATAATATGTGTTATGCTGGGTGTGGAAGCAGGGCAGGACAGACAGAGGTGCGGATCCAAACGCGGTATTTTATTAAGAATAAACAAATAAGAAACAAAAGGTAAACACAAAGAAAAGTCCACGAGGGGAAAACTGGAAACTGATACACAACGAGACAGAAATAAACACGATGAAACAAACTCAACAAATTCTGAACTCGGGTAGGGAACACGGACCAGGCTTGACGATATGCAAGAAACGAAACATTACCAAACAACAACCGACAGGGAGTAAACAAAGAACCAAGGTTTAAATACACAGACAAAGTGGAGACTAAACGAGACACAGGTGAAAACAATGATGAGTGCAGGCAGTGGGGGAGGCCGGGAATTGTGGGAAATGTAGTTTAACACACGGACAGTGAGACTCAGGGCGGACAACAGGGAAAACGTGACATGGAGCGGGATCGGTGACGGGTGAAAAGGAAAACACGGAGCGGACAACAAGGAAACGTGAAATCAACGTGATAGTGAAACAGAGAACAGAGGGCAGACAACACAGGAACGTAACAACTCCCCCTAAAAGGACCGGATTCCAGACGGTCCTAAAGCCAAAAGAAAACCTACACAGAAGAACAAAAACAAAAGATCCAGGGAGTGAGGGGTAGACCCGGGGGAACACAGACAGAGAAAAGGGAGCACAAGGGGCACAGAGACAGACCAAGAAGGCACAAGGGACATGGATACAGACCACGGGGGCACAAGGGGCAATTAGGCAGTCCACGGGGGCACAAAGGGAAATGAGACAGGCCACGGGGGCACAAGGGGCAATTAGGCAGTCCATGGGGGCACAAAGGGACAGGTTTGGGTGGTCTGGGAGGTGGCCATCGGACAGGGACAGGTCCAGGAGGCCTAGGAGGCGGCCACAAGACAGGAACAGGTCTGGGGGCCTGGGAGGTGGCCATCGGACAGGGACAGGTCTAGGAGGTCTGGGAGATGGTCGCAGAACAAGGGCCGGCACAGGGGTCCTGGGGAGTGGCTCCGGGACAGGGACAGGTTTAGGTGACCTAGGGGGTGGCCACAGGGCTAGGGCTGGTTCAGGGGGCCTGGGAGGAAGAGTGGCCCCTAGGGGAGCTGCAAGGGGCTCTGGAGATGAAGCTGAGGGAGGCTCTGGAGGCGGAGGCCTGGAAGGCTCTGGAGGCAGAACCGATGAAGGTGGCGCCGTAGGAGGCTTTAAAGGCGGAGGCCTGGAAGGCTCGAGTGACCTGAGAGGCGGAGGCCTGGAAGGCTCTGGAGGTGGAGCCGAGGGAGGCTCAGGAGGTGGAGCCGAGGAAGGTGGCGCCGGAGGAGGCTTTAGAGGCGGAGGCCTGGATGACTCTGGAGGTGGAGCCGAGGAAGGCCTAGGAGGCGGAGGCCTGGAAGGCTCTGGAGGTGGAGCCAAGGGAGGTGGTGCTGTAGGAGGTTTCAGAGGCGTGGCCCTAGAAGGCTCTGGAGTCTCTGGGAGCAGAGCCATAGGAGGCTCGGGGGGCGGAGCCGTGAAAGGCTCGGGAGACGGAGCCTTAGGAGGCCCGGGAGTTTCTGGGAGAACAGCCGTAGAAGGCTCGGGGAGAAGAGCCGCAGGACGCTCCGGAGGCGGAGCCCCAGAAGGCTCTGGAGTCTCTGGGAGCAGAGCCGCAGGAGGCTCGGGAGGTGGAGCCGTAGGAGGCTCGGGGAGAAGGGCCGTGGAAGGCTCGAGAGGCTTGAGAGGTGGAGCCCTGGAAGGCCCGAGAGGCTTGAGAGGCAGAGCCCTGGAAGGCTGGAGAGGCTTGTGGGACGGAGCCCTGGAAGGCTCGAGAGGCTCGAGATGCGGAGCCCTGGAAGGCTCGAGTGACTTGAGGGGCGGAGCCCTGGGAGGCTCGAGAGGCTTGAGGGGCGGAGCCCTGGGTGGCCCGAGAGGCTTGAGAGGAGGAGCTCTGGAAAGCTCGAGAGGAGGAGCTCTGGAAAGCTCGAGAGGAGGAGCTCTGGAAAGCTCGAGAGGTGGAGCTCTGGAAAGCTCGAGAGGTGGAGCTCTGGAAAGCTCGGGAAGCTTGAGAGGCGGAGCCCTGGAAGGCTCGATAGGCTTGAGGGGCGGAGCCCTGGAAGGCTCGAGATGCTTGAGGGGCGGAGCCCTGGAAGGCTCGAGAGGCTTGAGGGGCGGAGCCCTGGAAGGCTCGAGAGGCTTGAGGGGCGGAGCCCTGGAAGGCTCGAGAGGCTTGAGGGGCGGAGCCCTAGGAGGCTTGAGAGACTGGAGAGGCGGAGCCCTGGAAGGCTCGGGAGGTGGAGCTCTGGAAAGCTCAGGAGGCGGAGCTCTGGAAAGCTCGGGAGGCGGAGCTCTGGAAAGCTCAGGAAGCTCAGAAGGCGGGGCTCTGGAAAGCCCGAAAGGCGGAGCTCTGGAAAGCTCGGAAGGCAGAGCTCTGGAAAGCTCGGAAGGCAGAGCTCTGGAAAGCTCGGAAGGCAGAGCTCTGGAAAGCTCGGAAGGCAGAGCTCTGGAAAGCTCGGAAGGCAGAGCTCTGGAAAGCTTGGGTAACTCGGAAGGCGGAGCTCTGGAAAGCTTGGGTAACTCGGAAGGCGGAGCTCTGGAAAGCTCGGGAGGAGGAGCCCTAGAAAACTCGAGAGACTTGGGAGGCGGAGCCCTGGAAGACTCGGGAGGAGGAGCCCTGGAAGGCTCGAGAGGCGCTGGCTCTAGGACGGGCACGACCACTGGCGCTGGCTCTTGGACGGTCCTGGCTACTGGCGCTGGCTCTTGGACGGTCACGGCCCCTGGCGCTGGCTCTTGGACGGTCACGGCCCCTGGCGCTGGCTCTTGGACGGTCACGGCCCCTGGCGCTGGCTCTTGGACGGTCACGGCCCCTGGCGCTGGCTCAGGGACGGTCGAGGCTACAGGCACTGGCTCAGGGACGGTCGAGGCTACAGGCACTGGCTCAGGGACGGTCGAGGCTACGGGCACTGGCTCAGGGACGGTCGAGGCTACAGGCACTGGCTCAGGGATGGTCGAGGCTACAGGCGCTGGCTCAGGGACGGTCGAGGCTACAGGCGCTGGCTGGGTGACCGTGGAATGCGCTGGCTTGGGTTCGCTGACCGTGGCTGACGAAGACTCAGGCTCGCTCACGGTGATGTGCGAGGACTCAGGCTCGCTCATGGTGATGTGCGTGGGCGCTGGCTCGCTCACCGTGGAAGGCGTGGGCGCAGGCTCGCAGACCGGGGCAGGCGTGGGCTCAAGCTCGCAGACCGGGGCAGGCGTGGGCCGGGAGGGGGAAGCCCGTCTTCTCTTCCTCCTCCGGGCAGATGAAGTGGACCGTGCAGGCTCATGGGGAACGACAGGCATGGGGGTTGGCTTGCTGGCAGGTGGGGCAGGCATGACAGGAGGCGCTACGGACGACTGGGGAGTCACCACAGTGGGTGGAGAGGTTGGGTCCTCCTCAGTCACACCCACAGTGAATGGCAAGCCACAGACCAGCACGGTCTCCTCCACGAATTTCAGGAGTGTCCAACCGCGTGTCGCCGGTGGTAACTGCTCCTTAGCTGCATCGGTCCAGATTACCCCTGAAGAAGGCCACAAGGGAGGATTCAGGGAAGTCCGCGACACTCGCCAGTTCCATGAAGTCGCGGACGTGGTCCTCTATAGGTCGGCCTTCTTGCCTCAGGCTGAGCAGCCGGTAGTTAGCCTGCTGGACCGCTGGATCCATTGGTGGGTCGGTCGTTCTGTTATGCTGGGTGTGGAAGCAGGACAGGACAGACAGAGGTGCGGATCCAAACGCGGTATTTTATTAAGAATAAACAAATAAGAAACAAAAGGTAAACACAAAGAAAAGTCCACGAGGGGAAAACTGGAAACTGATACACAACGAGACAGAAATAAACACGATGAAACAAACTCAACAAACTCTGAACTCGGGTAGGGAACACGGACCAGGCTTGACGACATGCAAGAAACGAAACATTACCAAACAACGACCGACAGAGAGTAAACAAAGAACCAAGGTTTAAATACACAGACAAAGTGGAGACTGAACGAGACACAGGTGAAAACAATGATGAGTGCAGGCAGTGGGGGAGGCCGGGAATTTTGGGAAATGTAGTTTAACACACGGACAGTGAGACTCAGGGCGGACAACAGGGAAAACGTGACATGGAGCGGGATCGGTGACGGGTGAAAAGGAAAACACGGAGCGGACAACAAGGAAACGTGAAATCAACGTGATAGTGAAACAGAGAACAGAGGGTAGACAACACAGGAACGTAACAATATGTGCCTTTAAAAACTCTGAATATCTTTAAAAGATTTGATATTAGTAACCTAACAAACTTTGGCAAATCCAATAATAATTGAATCCGCAAAAGGGCTAATTGTATCAACCTGATGCCATATAAACACAGCTTTGTTTCCAGGAACATCGCAGATGGAGAAAGTGTTTCCAGTTTAGTGTGCAATATGCATCAGACAGACTCTGGGCAGTCAGTGGGTGTGCTATCTGAAACTGAACTTATGGTGACAGTAATAACAGCTGGATTTAATTACAAGTGCAGTTAGTTCTTCACTTATACAGTGCTTATGTGTTTGTTTACATTTGGCCCTTAATGGAAATAACATCTGAATGCATTTTCGCCCGATCTCCTGTGTGCCACTGCCATTTGAGGAAAAGCCATATGTCAGAGTTTAGCGTCACGCCGCACCGATCTGAGCACTTTCTTTTGTCTGTTTTCTTGGCCTCTGAATTGCCTGGTCATTATTTTTGTATTAAGATGTATAGGATTTAAAATATAAACAATCTTTCTTCTTGGAACTTGAGGACATAAATTTTAGGAGGGTCATTCTATGAAACTGTGGCCTTTTTCTGTTATGAAAAGATTATTTTTAAAGTACATTTCTGTACGATTTCAAACATTCAATCGGATAATGAATGTCTGAATTGCATTGTGCCATCTCAAGCTAAATTACTGTAACTAAGGCATAATGCAAAGTCGGTAACACTTCATTTTAGGGATCAGAAATGAGTAATTAATGACTAATAAATGGACTTGTGAGGTATTTATTAGGCCTTCAGCAGCATGTTTGTTGTGTTTATTTAGAGTCGTACAGACACCCTACACAAACCCCTACCCCTAAACCTAACTATAACCTTCCCTGCTTTGTTGAAACACTATATGCATTGTACATGTATTTCATACTTATAAGCCGTACATTCATACAGAGTACTGAGAACCGATAAAGGGTGTATTTTGCATCATATTAGCTAATTATACATTTTGTTTTTAACAAATAAATTCACTGTTATGATAAAAGCAAATACTGTATAAATGGGCTATAAAGCAAAAATAAGGAATCAGCCAATAAAGGCTTAGTAAATATTGTATAATGCCAAACAAGTCCATAACTAGTCACTTACAAGTGTAATTATTAGTCATGAATTACTGTCTAATTTCTGAACCCTAAAATAAAGTGTTACCGTAAAGGCTAATAAAGGTGTATCACTCTGATGGGGTTTATGATAGAGTGACTGTACATGATCTCTTTTGTGTAATAAATCTCAGCTACACAGGTCAACTCAGCATTCAAATAAATGGACATTAAATATTGATTTTAGTTTAAATTCTCAAAGACCTTCCACAGGAGAACTCCAACAAGCTAACGTGCTTCTATGGTAATTCAATTCCGCAAAGAACTTTATCTGGATTTGTTTTGTACAATTAGAAACTAATATCAAAATTGGTAGAAAATAATCTGTTTAAAAGTGTAAAGCGCATTCATTTTAAATTCATTGCATACTTGCAATTAATATACTGTATATAAATAGTGAATAAATATACTGTATAATACTAGCTCTATGTCAATATATTAATGTATTTATTTTCAATAAATTTGCTAACACAGTAAGGGAAAGTTGGAAAATGTCAACAAAATCCTGTTAAATTTACATAAAAAAAACAGGCAGCTGCAATTTGCCTGAAATTCACTGTAAAAATTAAGTGACCATTTTTCAGACATTGCAGGATATCATTTTGTTGCCTGAATATTTTACAGTTCACAAACATATACATAATTCAATCATATAATGCTAATATACATCAACCTACTGGAATGACAAAAAATTGCAGAAGCAATGGCAACATTAAATGTAACATTAAAACACCCCAAAGTGCCTACCTGGATCAATAATAATAAAAAAAAAATAGATAGAATTATTTAAATAGAATATTATTAAATTTGATGGGTCATGCAGGGGCAATTCTTCTAAGAACAATATTTATATATAGTACTTTTAAACAACACATACTGTAAATATCTCTCTCTCTCTCTCTCTATATATATATATATATATATATATATATATATATATATATATATATATATATATATAAAATATTACATTTAATACACATGATGTCAGCAGGTGTCGTTTTGTATTGAATGGAAAAGCACAGCTAATGTGATTTTCAGTTTTTTTGTTCCTTTATCTTTTTTTTTTTTTGTAACAGTATGGCTGTACACTTGACTAGGAAGCTTTTAAACTACTCTATTATGTGTTTATCAAAAAGCAAAAGCAGCAGCCTAAAAAAAAAAAAAAAACTATAACTGTGCTTTCAGATAAAATAAGTAAATTAATATCCATCCTGATAACTAATACTGCTCAGGCTTGGCTGGGCAACGCAGTGCCTCATTTCCTGTTTCCTCCCCCTGAGCGAGGATTGGGTTTATGTTCGTCTGGGAATTCAGGCCTTGCCTTTCCCTTCGCAAGCAGCCCACGCAAGAGCTGCAAAATTATGTTTCCACTCGTTTTCTATGCTTCTTCCAGTTCCAGCCATCAAAAAAGAAAACAGCCATTTAATGATTCTGTAGAGTTGTGTAGGCTAAAAAAAGGGGGGTAATATGATGAATTCTGAAGAAGCTCTGACCAACTGCAATTTTATTTTCCAAACCTACTGGTAGGTTATGGGTTATTTCTGTAGCACAAAACAGTATTCAGTAGTAGTTTGTCACACAGTTTGACATACTTAATGCATATTCAAATGAATGAAAATGGCCAGGGGTGTGTTTCCCAAAGGCATGATTAGCTAACTATGGTCACAAATTGGCCAACATAGTTCGTTCCAAAAACCGTGGTTCCAGCAAACATTCGCAAACAGCATCGCATTGTTCTGTGTGGTTGGAACACCAGCTCTTTACTTGTGGTTAGAAGTTCCTTGTTAGTTTGCTGTGTGGACATAATGTGCCTTCGCTGAAGATTCAATACCTTTCATCCCATATACCGTATATTGTAACAGTTCAAGGATGGGCAAGGAGGAGGCAGGAACCGGCTGAATAGTAAACATACATTTTAATAAGAAGCTCAACATAAAACAAACATAAACAAACAGACACACATGCAACGCGGCCTGCCACTCTCTCTCTCGAACTGGCGCCTCCGGCTCATCTTTATCGCCCTCCCGGCTGATTAGCCTGATTCAGGGCTGGCTGTGTGTCCTTACGGCTCGGCCCCGCCCTCCTCTTCTTAACACTCCTCTATCGCCCAACCCCGGCATGACGCACTTCCCTCCCCTCTCTTCCTGTGGAGGGGGCATTGCCTTTCCAGCTGTGCCTGCCGGCAGGTTTTCTCCACCTTTCTGGAGCCCTGGGAGAGATGAGGGAAAGAGCAAGGCGGAGCTCGCTCCTCCCACGGCAGACGGCAGCAATTCCTCTGGGCCCTGTCGGATGGAACCGCTCCTCTTCTTCATCGGCAGACGGCAGCAGTTCCTTCGGCTCTCGCTGGCCGGCAGCGCCCCCTCCGGCCTGTCGGACGGAACCGCTCCTCTCCGTCATCAGTTCCTCCGGCTCTCGACGGCTGGCAGCGACCCCTCCGTCCCCAAGCAGACAGCCACGGCTGCTCCCCTGACGGATGGTAGTGGTGAAGACTCCACGACAGTGCAGCCCTTCTCCCTTCCGGGTTTCTTTTGAACCGGCAGCTCCGGTGTGGGTGGCGGGTGTGCTAACAAGGCTACAACCTCTAGCATCAGTCGCTAGTGCGCCTCTTGAGGCAAGAGAAGTGAGGTTTTTACATGCTGCACAGCTACCTACCAGCTGGCTCCCATTACACTCACCCCCCCTAAACCGCACTCCCACCCGGGTCACGGCACCACTGTAACAGTTCAAGGATGGGCAAGCAGGAGGCAGGAACCAGCTGAACAGTAAACATAAAGTTTACTCATAAAGAGTAAAGGAACATAAAGAAACTCAACATAAAACAAACATAAACAAACACAGACACACCTGGAATTTGACCACGTGCGTCTCTCTCGCTCGAACTGGCGCCACTGGCTCGTCTTTATCGACCTCCTGTCTGATTAGCCTGATTCAGAGCTGGCCGTGTGTCCTCATGTCCCGGCCCCACCCTACACCTCCTCACAATATATCTTTCATTCTGTCAAGACTTTGACCACATTTACACGCGTTTAAGAAAATGGCTTATTGCGGGATTTGCAGAAAGCAGCATTCTGAAACGTCACAAAAACGGAATGCAGCCATTTAAAATTTGTTAAGAGAAAGTGCTTTATCACATGGTTTCAGTTGGAAAACACAGCTTTTATGTGTTTATGTTAATGCATAAGTGTTGATAGGCTTTTGAAGTGTGCGCATGTGCTCAAGTGTGTCAGGGGAAACCCTTGAAGTTTGATGTAGAGGGAAACCTATCTATAACATCATATGTATGTGTCGCATTACACAGTCCATGCAGCTTTCCTGTTTCCAGCAGTTTTCTTGGATCAAGCGGCTTTCTGGTGTACATGTATATGAACTTTTATAATTTGATATCCACAGAAGTGTTTACTCCACCCCCTGTGTAAAGTCATTAACAACAGCTCTATGTTGTTGAAACAACGTGGTTTGAACGATGGATGTGCGACATAGTTACTACGGATTTGGGAAACAGTCGTGACTAGCTAGTTAATTTCTCCAGCGATGCATCATACTATGGTTGTTAATCAGCGAGTTGCGTCGTTATACAGGAAACGCACCCCAGGCTGCAAAATTTAAACAAAGTAACTACGTAAACCCTGAAACTGAGGATATAGCTTCAAATTTGTTTGATTTTCCAGCCAAATGATGATTATAAAATAACCTCGCAGTTTTTTTCGAAGTCTATGCATAATTAAGACAAACTCCTCTGTCATAGTATTACGGTCAGATTACGGTCTAAGAGACCAAGTGCTGATTGTAATGCTTTATAGTTTCCCAAAATGAGTAGTTACAGAATTTATCCTTTGCAGGGTAATATAGCTGTATACAAAACAGCATAAGATTGTCATTCCTGTTTTAGCATGCTGCATATACAGCACAGTTCTATTAACACACAGTTTGGTTATAGATGAGAGTGACAACCACATTGACTTCCCTAATATTTCAGGACTTACAGTTGCATTTTGAGAGCGAGCTCATATGCGCCGTATGAATGGAGCCGCCGTCAACAACTACTTGTCTATCGTATCATTGACACATACAACGTGAGGCGTGCACTTCACAAGGTGCTATTTTAAAGTCAATATCACCTCTCTTAACATTATTATTGGCAGAATATAGGGGTATTGTGCAGGTGAAGTGCAAGACAAAACTCTTTATGTGTTTGGGTGGAAGAGAAAGAATAAACAGAACTGGACGGAACCAGAGAGGATGAAAACAGCAAAAGATGCCCCAAAAAATGTATCTGTAAAAAAAATAAAATATTGAAAAAGTAAATCACAATGCTTGAAGAGATTACTCATGAGTTAAAGAAGGCAATTGTCTACGGTTACTTGTTCATACAGACAATAATACATTTTTAGTGCATGAATATGTTCAGTGTAAATATAGCTTATATTGTGTGTGTGTGTGTGTGTGTGTGTGTGTGTGTGTGTGTGTGTGTGTGTGTGTGTGTGTGTGTGTGTGTGTGTGTGTGTGTGTGTGAGCGTGTATTTATCACTTTGTTGGGACCAAATGTCCCCATAAGGATAGTAAAACCCGAAATTTTTGACCTTGTGGGGACATTTTGTCGGTCCCCATGAGGAAAACAGCTTATAAATCATACTAAATTATGTTTTTTGAAAATGTAAAAATGCAGAAAGTTTTCTGTGAGGGTTAGGTTTAGGGGTAGGGTTAGGTTTAGGGGATAGAATATAAAGTTTGTACAGTATAAAAACCATTATGTCTATGGAAAGTCCCCATAAAACATGGAAACCAATCTGTGTGTGTGTGTACGTGTGTGTGTGTGTGTGTGTGTGTGTGTGTGTGTGTGTGTGTGTGTGTGTGTGTGTGTGTGTGTGAGTGAGTGAGTGAGTGAGTGTGTGCGTGCGTGTGTGTATGAAATGTATGTATTTTAAATGTTCTTATGTTTCTTATGCACTAAACATTATATTGATGTAAAAAAAACTGCAGAATCCTAAAACCTTTTTTATTGCTGTGTCTCAAGCGGTTATGGTAACCAACAACCAACATGGTGCCAACATTATGGCTTGTAATGTAAAACAGTGATATTTTCTAACAGAAGAGCAGGCTCCATATATAACAATACTTACACATATCAGTTCCCACTTCAAATATATCTTTAAACATATATATATTAGTATTTTGAAAGCCAAAATATACAATAGAATCAATTGTAATGATGATTAAGATATATGCCTCAAAAGCCTGTTGTATAATATTTGATACATGCCTTATCAAAACAAGTTTTCTCTAAACTAATGCACAGAATATTCAGTAAAAATTCATTTAGAAATATCAGCAATAATGTTAACATTATTGTTAATACAGAACTAGTTATAATATGACTACTAGTAATATGACTAATAAAAAAACAAAAGCATTTGACCTAGTTTGCTTGAGTAAATTAAACTCATGACTCCGCAGACCAGTCAGCAAAGAGCTCAATAACACATCACACCCACTTTAATGAGCAGGACTTTAACCCTTGTATAACGTACAGTAACGAAACCATCTTTGATCATACCTGACAGCAAAGCTATAATTGAGCATACAGGAACATTTGCCATTTTCATTCAGTTTTATGATCATAGGACGGTGCCAGTCTCTTTGTTACACTTATAGTTGAAGATAGTAGGGTGTAGCAAAGCCAAAGTTCACTAGTGAGTCACCTTCTCTAGTTTTGTATTGAACACATTAGCTGTATAAATCGTGGCTTTTACTTTTAAAATCCTTAAGAAGGAGCACTGGAGCTGCATTCATGTATTTTTCCATGCTGAATTTGAGTGGAGGAAATGTGAATCAATGTGTGGGAGTTTACACTATGAGGGTGGATTAGCACTTGAGTGGACTGTATGGAAACTGTAGCTGGGGTCAGTGTCATTCACTGCAGCCAAATTACAAAATGCAACTTCACCCAAGCCATTAGCTATAGTTTTAACCTTCACTAACGGCATTAACATTCAAGAGTCTCTCTAATGGTGTTGAAATGGTGGATTACTTGGTCTGAATAGATCAGTGATGGCAAATAGATGTTTTTGCTGGTGAAGCATTGACAAATAATATGTGATAGCGATACTTGTAGGGGAGGGGAGGGAAATGTAACACTTCTATTCTCATTTATTATTTCGCAGTTTTGCCCAACCAGACGTGTCAGCAGTCATGACCAGTATTGATTAAATGTATAACTTAATTGAGTCAAATACAACTAGAAGGACACAATGGCCATAACATTCATAACACTCATGATTTATTTGTAACAGTGGTATATGAAACATACTATAACAGTAAATAAAAAGCTCTATAATGCTAATAGTTATGTTAATAAGTGCACAACACATCCATAAATAGTGCATTAACAGCAAGGAACACAAACAAGTTTATTTGCAAAATACTTATTTTAATGTCTTATTTACACACAAGACATTTTATTTGTTCAAATGTTTAAGTTGTTATTAAAACTGTCTATTATTTTGGGAGGAGGGGACTGAATGAGTGCATTTGCGTTAAAGGGATAATTCACCCAAAAATGTAAATTCCCTCATCATTTACTCACCTTAATGCCATCCCAGGTGTGTATGGCTTTCTTTCCTCTGCAGAACACAAATTAAAATTTTTAGAAGAATATTTCAGCTCTCTTGGTCCACACAATGCAAGTGAATAGGTACCAACATTTTGAAGCAAAATGTACATAAAGGGAGTATAAAAGTAATCCATACAATTCCAGTGTTTTAATCCATATCCTCAGAAGTGATACGTTAGGTGTGGTTGAGAAACAGATAAAGTCCTTTTTACTATAAATTCTCCTCCCAGCCCAGTAGGTGGTGATATGCACGAAGAATGTGAATCATCAGAAACAAAAGAGAAGATTGTGAAAGTAGACTGACAGTAAAATAAAACTTAAATATTGATCTGTTTCTCACCCACACTTATTATATAGCTTCTGAAGACATGGATTTAAGAATTTGAGTCACTTGTATTATTTTATGCTGCTTTTATGTCCTATTTGGAGCTTCAAAATTGTTATCCTCATTCACTTGCACTGTATTGACCTACAGAACAGAGACATTCTTCTAAAAATCTTCCATTGTGTTCTGCAGAAGAAAGTCATACACATCTAGGATGGCATGAGGGTGAGCAAATGATGAGAATTTACATTTTTGGTTGAACTACTATTTAAATTGCCACTAATTTTTCATTTATTGAGTTCGACCTGCTTTCCCCTTCTTGTCTGATGCTCTGGTACAGAAGCTTTTTAATTGATGTGGTAGGAATGTATGTTTCACCCACTGTCCTTAACTCAACAGTGTTTGTAAGGATGATGTTTACTTTTGGAACAGTTGGCATGGAGTCGATTCCAACAGGAAATTAAAGCTAAGTGGGGTTTCCTGCCTGTCATCCTTTGCTCTTACGAGTTTGGGCACAGTGACAGATAGAAATATAAATGCAGTGCAAATGCAACATGACTCAAATAAAGCATGACAATTCTTCACAAATTTTTATTTAAATGGAAACATTTTAAACAAAGTAGGAACTTGGTGCATTAATATGCAATGTGCGATCAAAGATGTATGTTTCCAGTTATTTTACATCTTCTTACACGGCTCATCCAATCAGATTTTAGAGTTGGAACAATCCGCTTTACAATGCAAAAATTCAGCATTTTCACTAGTGGTCTCAGATGTTTTTTGTATATTCATTGGCCCCAAATTTGACTGATTACATACGTCTACTAAAATGACCTTGACACTGATCATTGTAAAAATGGATCAGAAAATTATTAAGTGTGACCTAAATCTTTAAGTGTCCAAAAATATGCTAATTATTTGTACTTTTTGTGGCCACAGTATACAGTATATTGAATAATTATCATCAAACTAATCTGTATAAGAAAATCTATTCTCAATGCAGACTGATCTCACATTGAATTCAGAAACAGTAAGTTGGCTTTTCTTTTTGTAAGTTAACTTTTCTTTAGCTAAAATTGGTCTGTGCATACTGAAATTCGAAACACTGCCCCAAGTGGCTAAAGAAGTAAGTGTTGTTGGGCGTATGAGCACATGTGAGTTCCATTTTCCAGGTGTAATGTCTACGGAGGGGTGCCAAAAGCAAGTTATGAAGCGAGTTGTTTTCAGTGGTACAGGCTGTACTACAGTGGAGAGGAAAGCATATTTTATAAAATACAGTATACCCCCACAACCCAAACCAAGCCATCAGTGGAGCCTGGGTCTCCCATGGTGCTGCCGCATCATGCATCCTCTCATGCCTCAAGTGAAGATTAACACACTGCAGCCGATGCAAAAATGTCTTACAGGAGATGGAGCCTGTCAGTGAGTCGGCATAATGTAGCCGATCCTAGAGTACTGGAACTCTCTGAAAGAACCTGTGGACTTCCCATGTTGCTCAGTAGGAGGCTTGTCTCTTATTTTTTTTGTGGAGAGGACTTTAGGACGAGAGGATGGAGACATAAGAAACTAACAGTTTGGAGTAACTACAGCTCATCTGGATGCTCAAAAGACTATTGGCTCCTGACTCAGCAGCTCATCTCCTCTCATCATGTTCTTAAATTAAAAGTTCTTTCTTTTAGCCCCAATTTAATGCTGCTTTTAGCATATAGCCTGCATTATAATTAATAAGACTTTTCCGTTTATTGGAATGTTAAGAATGTATTTAATTTTGAGTTGCATTCCTATTATTGAGACTTTGGCCCCAGTCTTGGAGAGCTACACCATTTAGGATAACTTTCCCTCACATGTTATGAATTAGCAGTATGTCATATTGCTCAATCAATTTAGCACACACCTTTGTGGTTGAATGTACAATATATATATATATATATATAAATATATATATATACACTCACCTAAAGGATTATTAGGAACACCTGTTCAATTTCTCATTAATGCAATTATCTAATCAACCAATCACATAGCAGTTGCTTCAATGCATTTAGGGGTGTGGTCCTGGTCAAGACAATCTCCTGAACTCCAAACTGAATGTCAGAATGGGAAAGAAAGGTGATTTAAGCAATTTTGAGCGTGGCATGGTTGTTGGTGCCAGACGGGCCGGTCTGAGTATTTCACAATCTGCTCAGTTACTGGGATTTTCACGCACAACCATTTCTAGGGTTTACAAAGAATGGTGTGAAAAGGGAAAAACATCCAGTATGCGGCAGTCCTGTGGGCGAAAATGCCTTGTTGATGCTAGTGGTCAGAGGAGAATGGGCCGACTGATTCAAGCTGATAGAAGAGCAACTTTGCCTGAAATAACCACTCGTTACAACCGAGGTATGCAGCAAAGCATTTGTGAAGCCACAACATGCACAACCTTGAGGCGGATGGGCTACAACAGCAGAAGACCCCACCGGGTACCACTCATCTCCACTACAAATAGGAAAAAGAGGCTACAATTTGCAAGAGCTCACCAAAATTGGACAGTTGAAGACTGGAAAATGTTGCCTGGTCTGACGAGTCTCGATTTCTGTTGAGACATTCAGATGGTAGAGTCAGAATTTGGCGTAAACAGAATGAGAACATGGATCCATCATGCCTTGTTACCACTGTGCAGGCTGGTGGTGGTGGTGTAATGGTGTGGGGGATGTTTTCTTGGCACACTTTAGGCCCCTTAGTGCCAATTGGGCATCGTTTAAATGCCACGGCCTACCTGAGCATTGTTTCCTGACCATGTCCATCCCTTTATGGCCACCATGTACCCATCCTCTGATGGCTACTTCCAGCAGGATAATGCACCATGTCACAAAGCTCGAATCATTTCAAATTGGTTTCTTGAACATGACAATGAGTTCACTGTACTAAAATGGCCCCCACAGTCACCAGATCTCAACCCAATAGAGCATCTTTGGGATGTGGTGGAACAGGAGCTTCGTGCCCTGGATGTGCATCCCACAAATCTCCATCAACTGCAAGATGCTATCCTATCAATATGGTCCAACATTTCTAAAGAATGCTTTCAGCACCTTGTTGAATCAATGCCATGTAGAATTAAGGCAGTTCTGAAGGCGAAAGGGGTCAAACACAGTATTAGTATGGTGTTCCTAATAATCCTTTAGGTGAGTGTATATATATATATATATATATATATATATATATATATATATATATATATATTGTACAAAGGTATTCACAGCACTTCACTTTTTTCACATTTTGTTATGATACAGCCTTATTCCAAAATGGATAAATTCATTATTTTCCTTAAAATTCTACAAATAATACCCTATAATGACATTGTGAAAGAAGTTTGTTTGAAATCTTTGCAAATGTATTAAAAATAAAAAACTAAATAAATCAAATGTACATAAGTATTCACAGCCTTTGCTCAATACTTTGTTGAAGCACCTTTGGCAACAATTACAGCCTCTAGTCTTTTTGTGTATGATGCTACAAGCTCAGCACACCTATTTTTGGGCGGTTTCTCCCATTCTTCTTTGCAGGACCTCTCAAGCTCCATCAGGTTTGATGGGGAGCGTCAGTGTACAGACATTTTCAGATCTCTCCAGAGATGTTCAATCGGGTTCAAGTCTGGGCCACTCAAGGACATTCACAGAATTGTCCCGTAGCCACTCCTTTGTTATCTTGGCTGTGTGCTTAGGGTCGTTGTCCTTTTAGAAGATGAACTTTTGCCCCAGTCTGAGGTCCAGAGCGCTCTGGAGCAGGTTTTCATCAAGGATGTCTCTGTACATTGCTACATTCATCTTTCCCTCAATCCTGACTAGTCTCCCAGTTCCTGCCGCTGAAAAACATCCCCACAGCATGATGCTGCCACCACCATGCTTCACTGTAGGGACGGTATTGGCCAGGTGATGAGCATTGCCTGGTTTCCTCCAGATATGACGCTTGCCATTCAGGCCAAAGAGTTCAATATTTGTTTCATCAGAACAGATCATTTTGTTTCTCATGGTCTGAGAGTCCTTCAGGTGCCTTTTGGCAAACTCCAGGAGGGCTGTCATGTGCCTTTTACTGAGGAGTGGCCTGATACATACAGGCCTGATTGGTGGAGTGCTGCAGAGATGGTTGTTCTTCTGGAAGGTTCTCCTCTCTCCACAGAGAAACGCTGGAGCTCTGTCAGAGGGACCATCGGGTTCTTGGTCACTCTCCCCCGATCGCTCAGTTTGGCCAGGCGGCCAGCTCTAGGAAGAGTCCTGGTGGTTCCAAACTTCCATTTAAGGATGATGGAGGCCACTGTGCTCACTGGGACCTTCAATGCTGCAGAAATCTTTCTGTACCCTTCCCCAGATCTGTGCATCGATACAATCCTATCTCTGAGGGCTACAGACATTTCCTTAGACTTCATGGCTTGGTTTGTGCTCTGACATGCACTGTTAACTGTGAGACCTTATATAGACAAGTGTGTGCCTTTCCAAATCATGTCCAATCTACTGAATTTACCACAGGTTGACTCCAGTCAAGTTGTAGAAACATCTCAAGGATGATCAGTGGAAACAGGATTCACCTGAGCTCAATTTTGAGTGTCATGGCAAAGGCTGTGAATACTTATGTACATGTGATTTTTTTTGTGACTTTTTTGTGTACAGATGTCCCCAGTTAGACAAAAAACATCTAGAAATCTGAACACTGCCCAATTGAGGATTTGCCTTTTTAGGCCAGTTAACACCCCCTAGAGAAAGACACCATTGCTCCTCTTATTAGCCCAAAGCATTTGCCACCCATTTACACGTATACATTTTAGGGTTAAAAGAATATTCCATGTTCATACAATTTAAGCTCAGCTGACAGCATTTCTGGCATAATGTTGATTGCCACAAAGAATTATTTCGACTCCTTTTCTTAAAAAAATCAGTAATTGAGGTAAAAGTGAGGCACTTCCAATGAAAGTGAATGTGGCCAATTTTTGGAGGGTTTAAAGTCAGAATTGTGAAGTTTATAATTTTATAAAAGCACTTACATTAATTCATCTGTTAAAACTTAAGTATTATTTGAGCTGTAAAGTTGTTTAAATCGTAATTTTTACAGTCATTTTAAGGTTTTAGGGTTTACAGTGTTATTTCTTTATGGCAACAAGGCTTATGGCAACAAAGCTGTAAAACTGGATGTAACTCAAAACAGAAAATGTTAGTAAGCGATTTTATCACACTAAAATCGTGTTAACATGAATATTTTTTTACGTCTTTTAGCTATACTTTTGAAACTGAGAATTTGAACTTTTAGCTCCATTCACTATTGAAAGTGCCTCGCTGAGCAGGGGCCTCATTCATAAAACATACGTATGTCAGATGTGATCCTAAATTCCATGTATTTGATCACGTCAAAAGTGAGGAATTGGGATTTATAAAGGCAGAAACTGATGTGAAAATGTTCCTATGCTCATGTCAAATGCCAAGTATGCGTTCAATGTATTATTATTTTTTGGTGTGTGTACTGACTGAATTTATTAATAAATAAGTGATCACGTTTACGTGAACAAGAATATTCCCATGTGAGTCAGAATGTGTTATTTAGATTATGTGCCTGTAATGTAAATGTTTTATTTTGAGACCTAAACAAGCAGGGACCTATCACTCATATGTTATATGAGTGATA
Source organism: Xyrauchen texanus (assembly GCF_025860055.1). NCBI lineage: Eukaryota > Metazoa > Chordata > Actinopteri > Cypriniformes > Catostomidae > Xyrauchen > Xyrauchen texanus. Next base: position 15,095,600 of record NC_068314.1, on the reverse strand, counting down.
ATATGAATGGATTTATTATTGGTAATGAAAATGAATAACTGATAATGAGTTGTTGAATAGGCTGTCTTAAATGGGCAGAAACTGGCCGGTGCACTCACTTCTTTAGAAAGCCTTGCCAACCGCACAATAACATTGCTTATGAATGAAAGAATGAATGAACGAACAAATTTCTAACTTTTATTGTATTCTGTCTCACCATTTCAGGACATTTGTGGCCGTTCCTTGTGGCATCCATGTGCAAAAAATATTTTGTGCATAAGGATGCTTTTTAAATTGTTCGTAGGAACATTTAGGAAATTGTCATATGTTCACACTTAAGTTCATTTTACAAACGTCTTTCTTTATAAATGAGGTCCCATATTTTTGCTTGCTTTTTTTTTAAAGGGACAGTTTACCCAAAAATTATTTACTAACCCTCATGATATATCCCAGGTGTGTATGACTTTCTTTCTTCACCAGGACACATTTGAAGAAAATTAGAAAAATATCTCAGCTCAGTAGGTCCTTAAAATGCAAGTGGATTGTGATTTGACTTTTGAAGCTCCAAAAATCACAGATAGTCAGCATAAATGTCATCAATATGACTCCAGCTGTTAAATGACTTCTAAAGTGATACGATCACTTTTGGTGCAAAAAAAGATCAATATTTAAGTACTTTTTACTTCCAGTAAGATTCACGTTAGGGTGGTGATCACATGGTCTCCATGCACTGTTCTCCTCCACGTTGTGCGTTCACTATCAACATACATGTCTAAACTTTCGTGGGAACCGCAGACAGCACACATAGGCTACACCACAGCTAGTGTTTAGTCGTCACCCTGTGTGCTGCGAATGAGACACAAAAACCTGCTAAGTGATTTTTTATACAATAAAATCCCCAACATTCACTTAAAAACCCCATTAGTTGTGTAATAAAATGTGATTCGAATTTGAAGTGCTACGAATCTGAAAATGGCCATTTATGCTGAACACCTATATGCTGAAAGTAAATGTTCAAAAATGTTTTTTACTGATATAAAAAGGTCAATTATATAGATATATGCAATATATATGAAAAAATTGCCATTTTCATATATGTAACATAATTTTTTTCCAATTGTGGAATTTAAATTTGTACATAAATGCTCAAATATATGAACTCTAATTGTATTTGTTCGTATATGGCCATATAGCAGATTTAAATATCAGACAATGTAATAATGGCAACAGGCCTAATTATTGAATCCTCATTTGTGTTTTTAGTTTACAGATTTATTGTACATCTATTTTAACCTTAGATACGTTTTCTTACGTTTTTCTTGTCGGAGGCAGAATATTTTAATACAAATATAATTAAGGGTCTTTCAATACCCATAAATATATGGTATTTTTGTGTATTTTTTATTTTTTTTGCTTGCTAACTCCATATTCAGTTGTTATGCTAAAATATGTACATGTAATTACATTTACAATTTAATTAACACATTTACAGAGATATCTATAATGATGATTTGTGAGTTTTCACTGCAAAACAACCCCAAAAAATGCCGCAAATTGCAACACAAAATGTGAGAAAAGTTGCAGCTATTTCAGGCAAAAATCAGGAAAAAGTGCTGCGAAATCCTGGTGGGACTGATTTTCAATGTACGACAGATAACAGATAACGTTACTGCAGAAGTTATCATTGATGATTAACGTTAGCTAAGTTAGGTAATATTAACATTAGCTAATGAGGTTAGCTGTCAGTCTCCTCGCATATGTTGACTGACATATTCAGCTGCTTGTTGTGAAAAACAATAATGTATGTAATGTTATATCTAGCTAGCTAACGTTAGCTAATTATCTAATTGTAATGTTATAACCAGCAGCTCTGACAACGTTATCTATTTTCAGCATCTGAGGAGCAAGTTGGCTCATGATGTAACGTTAGGCTATTTGTAATCACGTTGAAGTAACGCTACTGTTTTAACTCTATTTTGTTTACCATGCTTTGTGGGTGTGACTTTTTTGCCATGTCATCACCATTCATAGCTATACAACCAATGCGTTTATGATTCAATTACAACTAGAGCACAACATTGTTTACAAGAGCACAAAGGTCTTCGTAGATCTAGCCTCTTAATTTTGCTCTCAAAGTGCTCCAGATTCATGCATATAACTTTAAAATGTAAAAATGTTCTTATGGGGGATCCTAGAGGGTCCGAGGTCCACCCATCACAGTCTCACAAAATCCTGTGAGAAACACTGCTCTCATGTGACATATTCGAGTTGCCATGTTACAGACATAATCTCACGTTCTCCTCGGTTGAGACATCCTGGATAAGCACACAAACGCACCATTGTGTGTAAAGAAACAGATGAATACAGATCCTAGCCAACACCAGCGAAACATCTGTACGTCGTTCCTCCTACTCGCTTGTAAACAGCACTGCTCTTCCATGTGTGTCGCACATGCCTCGGTTCTTACGTGTCCCACGTGCTAATGCGATAATGTATACTGGTGCTGACAGGAACCAATGATTTAGAGTTAAAAAAAATTACTTACAAGCGATCGTGTTGCTTAAGAAGACATTCATTTAAAAGCTGGACTAATTTTCTTCAAATGTGTACTGGTGATGAAAGAAAGTCATACACACCTGGGATATATCATGAGGGTGAGTACATCATGAGAGACTTGTCATTTTTGGGTGAACTAAGCCTTTAAATAAAAGGAGGGACAAGTCAAACAAGTCAAGTCAAAATCTGCCATTCAGTTTGTACGTGAATAGTATGGCACAAATGCTGTTGATTGCATTTAACTTCTATTGAACCCGGAATATTCCTTTAAACCTACAAAAACTACAAAAGGGTATGTTTACATTTGAAATGTATTCGATGCAACGCAATAATAATAATAATAATGCTATAGACAGCATATACAGTGCCAGTAAATTCGAGAAAAAAATGCAAACATCGTCTCTACTGCTACAGATAATTTTAAATTTTTGAGAGGGAAAGTTAGACGCACTGCGTCTTTAAATCTTTCATGGCAGACTCCTCCCACTCATGTGACGTTTTGTTTTATTACAGCCTGTCAAACAGCCATCCGAAAATGACAAACAGGCGAGCAGACACACAGCGATCATGATCAGCCCGATTCATCCGACATCCCCAAAACATTCAATGTCGTTTGCCATCATTTGACAGATACGCGCCAGACTGCCGAGTCCGTGTTCTCCTGTTACCGCAGACGAGAGGTGGAAACCCGCGATGTGTTGGTGATCGTACACTCAATCACAGCGTCATCGCACTGAAGCAGGAGAAGACCTGCAACACTCCACGCGTGTGAATATGCCTACGGGGGAACTTTTCATCGCCTGATTTTCTTCCCCATTTTATAGCACCCAAAAGTCTCGCCCTATCTCCCCCATGAAAAATACTCTCTGGAGCGGCGGGATGATGTCGAGCAAAAGCGCAGAATGGCTGCAGGACGAACTGGAGTCCGACGGGGGCTCGCTGCTGCTGCTCGACTGCAGGTCTCACGAACTCTTCGAGTCCTCGCACATCGAGTCCGCAATCAACCTGGCTATCCCGGGACTTATGCTCCGGAGGTTAAAAAAGGGCAATTTGCCAATCCGATCCATTATTACCAATAACGAGGACAAGGAGAAGTTTGTGAAGCGCTGTAAAACGGACACGGTGGTGCTGTATGACGAGGCGACCACGGAATGGCAGGAGAGCGGAGCCGCGGGCTCTGTGCTCGGACTCCTCATGCAGAAACTGCGGGATGATGGATGTAAAGCGTTTTATTTGGAAGGTAAAAGCCTCCGTACCTTGCGAATCATATAGGATATGGACATAAATACGGAATAAAAAACAGCACCGTAGAAGGGAGGAAAAAAACACTTTGAACATGCGCTCAAAACCACATGTCCACTTAGAATTTGCCGTTCAAAACTGTTAACCTTCCGGCAAAGAACTGCGTTTTTGTGAAAACGTAGTTTTTTTTTTTTTGCTATTCAAACGGATTTTTTATAATTTTGAAAATTGCTTGTATATTTCTGTCAGATAAAAATGAGAAGAAAAAAAAAAGTGTTTCGGGTTTAAATGTAACTGTTAAATGTGTGCAATCGCTTAAGTGAAACAGTGACGTACATTATTTCGAGTACGAAATAGTAACTATTTCACGAATAACTCGCTCTCAACCTAACAGCCGTGAACTTCAGATGTCCGTCTTACATTAAAATATTTGGCTTTTTTTTTTGTTATCTGTCAGGCTTAAAGTATGACATGTTAAATTCTCCCTGAATCGCAGATATTTACGGGTTTCTTTTTGTGCGCTCAGTTTTCTACCTCAAACTTTTAGGAAGACTGTATTGGAAACAAAGATGTTTTCAATTAATTTCCTAAAATGGCTCCGCCATGTTGTCTTTCAGAAAGATAGCGAGCAATTCATGAATGAACGTCGAAAATGAATGAATTACGACAGAACTGAACTCTTTTCGATGAACATTCAGATTATATACTATATTTAATGCAAATAAAAGCGTATGCTGTTGTTTTGTCGTTTAGCTTTGAAATGGTGTGTGGTTGTGTAATTCTCAGTATCGCCACCATTCACAAAATAGAGTTGCACACATGATAGTTAATGAAACACCATACAGCTGGTTGGCTTGACCTGCATTTCAGTACCATTACAGTAAAACTCAGAACAGCTATACTTTTTGGCAATATTTTTAAATAATAATTGTAATGAATAAGCCATTATACAGGCTAATATGTAATTAAAGGAATAGTTCACCCAAATTTTTTAATTCTCTCATTCTCACGCCATTCCAGATGTGTATGACTTTCGATCTTCTGATGAAGAAAACCGAGCTCTGTATCTCCAAACAATGCAAGTGAATGGTGACCAAATCTTTGAAAGTCCAAAAAGCACATAAAGGCAGCATAAAAATAAGCCATATGGCTCCAGTGGTTTAATCCACATCTTCTGAAGCGATCCAGTCGATATTGGGTGAAAAAATACCAAAATGTAACAAATTTTCTATCATGATTTCAAGCCTGATTAAAAATGTAGTTAATTTTCTATCATGATTTCCTGATTATACTTCCTAGTGCTTGAGCACTAGATGCATGCACAGAGCACTAGATGGCGCTAGGAAGTGTTATCAAGTTTGAACTCATGATCGCCAAGGAGACTGCTGATGTCCAGATTTCTAGTGAAAATGGAGTTATATTTTGATCTGTTCTCACTGTTTGAATCTCTTCACAAGACATGGATTAAAACACTGAAGTCTTATGGATTACTTTTATGCTGCCTTTGTGCTTTTTTTTTTGGAGCTTCAAAGTTTTTGTCTCCATTCACTTGCAATGTAGCTTAGATATTTTTCGAAAAATCTTTGTTTGTGTTCTGCAAAAGAAAGTCATGCACATCTGGGATGGCATGAGGGTGATTAAATGATGAGAGAATTTCATTTTTGTGTGAACTATTTCTTTAAGATCAGTAATCTACATTCATATATGAATATATATGTGGATTTGATGTTTTTATTTGAATTTACAGTAGCATATAAACAATGATATGTTAAGACTTAATGTAATAATGCTAATTAATATTAGTGAAATTAGCCTTTTTTTTATTATTGACTAAGAATAACAATTTGTTGTTTGGGTTGTTCTAGGGGGATTTAACAAGTTTCAAACTGAATACCCAGAGCACTGCGAGACTAACTTGGACTGCTCCTGTCCAAGCAGCTCTCCGCCCTCATCCGTTCTGGGCCTTGGGGGACTACGGATCAGTTCAGATTGTTCTGATGGTGAATCAGACCGGGAACCGGGCAGTGCCACGGAGTCTGAGGGCAGCCCCTTACCAAGTAACCAGCCAGCGTTCCCGGTCCAAATTTTACCCTATCTTTACCTGGGCTGTGCCAAAGACTCCACTAACTTGGACATTCTGGGCAAGTACAACATCAAGTACATCTTGAACGTAACTCCCAACTTACCTAACATGTTTGAACACGATGGGGAATTCAAGTACAAGCAAATTCCCATCTCTGATCACTGGAGCCAAAACCTTTCTCAGTTTTTTCCGGAAGCCATTTCTTTCATTGGTAAGTTGCCGATCTCTTGGAATTTCACCATGTAACCCTGATCTGCCTGTCAGATGGTATATTTATTTGTTAACTTATTTTATTGTGTGTATATTAAGACTGTACATAACCTCGGGATATACACTGGTGTCCAAAAGTTTGAAATAATATTCAGATTTTGCTCTTATGGAAAGAAATTGTTACTTTTATTCACCAAAGTTGCCTTCAACTGATCACAATGTTTAGTCAGAACATTACTAATGTGAAAAATTACTATTACAATTTGAAAAAAAACTAAATTCAGAACTTCTTAAACTACTTCAGAGTTCTCATCAAAAAATCCACCACGTGCAGCAATGATAGCTTTGCAGATCCTTGCCATTCTAGCTGTCAGTTTGTCCAGATACTCAGGTGACATTTCATCCCACACTTCCTGTAGAACTTGCCATAGATGAGGCTGTCTTCTCAGGCAATTCTTAAAGTCTAGCTTATCCCATAAAAGCTCAATGGTGTTAATATCCACAACTCTCTTTTCCAATGTCTGTGTTTCTTTGCCAACTCTAACCATTTCTTTTTGTTTTTCTGTTTCAAAAGTGGCTTTTTCTTTGCAATTCTTCCCATAAGGCCTTCACTTCTTTACTGTTATACATGAAACTGGTGTTGAGTGGGTAGAATTCAATGAAGCTCTCAGCTGAGGACATGTGAGGTGTCTATTTCTCAAACTAGAGACTCTGATGTACTTATCCTCTTGTTTAGTTGTACATCTGGCCTTCCACATCTCGTCTGTCCTTGTTAGAGCCCGTTGTTCTTTTGTCTTTGAAGACTGTAGTACACCTTTGTTTGAAATCTTCAGATTTTTGGCAATTTTAAGCACTGTATAGCCTTCATTCCCCAAAACAATGATTGACTGATGACTTTCTAGAGAAAGCGGTTTCTTTTTTGCTATTTTTGGCTTAATATTGACCAAGACTTGCCAATCTATTGCATACTGTGGCAACTCAAAAACAAACACAAAGACAATGTTAAGCTTCATTTAAAAACCAAATAGTTTTCAACTGTGTTTTATATAATGGCAAGTGATTTTCTAGTATCAAATTAGCAATTTAGCATGATTACTCAAGGCTACGGCGTTGGTAGTGATGGCAGCTGAAAATCTAGATTTTATCAAAAATGACTTTTTTGAAATAGTGATGGTGCTGGTTTTTACATCAGTAATGTCCAGACTATAATTTGTGATCAGTTGAATGCCACATTGGTGAATTAAAGTACCAATTTCCTTCCGAAACAGCAAAATCTGTACATTATACCAAACTTTTGGCCACCATTATGTTATGAGCTGCCCCATTCGACCACCAACAATACTTCAGAATTACACCATACCCCAAACCTCAGGAATAACCACACTAAAACAGTGTTTTTATTTTCTTTAATTACTTTATTATTATGGTTGAATGTGAAATTTTTAAACAATCTTGCACTGATGAGAAAATCAGAAACCGTTGATGTGCACCTGTGGTGTGAATAAAAGCAACATATTAAACCTAGTGTTTGTCAGATATGCCTCTTAGATGATTACTCAACCAAATGACCATTGTGAGGTCAAGAAACAGTTTTCTCAGGGTAAGAAAAAAGAATGGGCACAAAATTACCAGAGTAGTGAAACAGAGGAAGTAGCTTAAATTTATTTAGTTGTGAGTTGTACAGAAGTAATCAATCTAGGCCATAGATCAAAGTGCTGCATTGTTAATGGTGAACTAAACCATGTGTGTGTGAATTGAGAGCCATGCATGCAAACTGGAATATTTTTATCTGCATGCACTCAAAAGATTGATTTCACATCATTGTTTTGATTTTAATCTGAAGAATAGCCGAAGGGTCTTTCATATGACATGAATTCTTTAGCCAGTCATATGCTTGTAAATTAAAAAGAATATTTGGAAAATTCCAAATATTGATAACTGTTTTGCTATTTTTTTTTTTTTTTTTTTGGAGTGGGCTATGTCAGGTTGTTTGTTTTTGTTGTTGTTTTTTTTCTTTTACATTTGCTTTTTGTGGCATACCTTGGTTGACACATTCTAAAGTCATTTCCTAAAAACATCCTGTCAAATGTTATATTTTCATTACACAGAACGTTAATTTGGTTAATTTGGTGGGTTCCCCTTTGTGGATTTGCTGTCTGACTGGGCGGGCACAAGAAAAATTATGCAGGCAATGGCCCTCATTAGACCTGGCCATGTTCAAAGTCCTCTATAAAACAAACAAACTCAGACCTCTTTCAGTTGACCCAAATTAAATTACTTTTGTGTTTTGAGGATTAATAGTTGGACTAGGCCAAAGCGCAGGTTTAATTTTTATTTAAATTTATGCTTTTATTTTACAATGAATGCTTTCCATTTATAATATAGTCCTATATTAATTGTATTGTATTATTCTGTATGCTGTAACTTCTGCATACTGGTATTTTAAGTATGTAAAGTATGTATCTATGTAACTTGATTAATTGTACAGCCTTATTTAAAATCAGGACAGTACAGTTTTCAACTTTAGTAGTGAGTTTATTTGATGATCATATCTTGAAGGAGCCATTACTGTCAAATCACAGTTGGAGAATGGAGCTTGAGAGTGTTTGGTCTACTATTTTTCTCAAAGTGCCACTGTTGAGCAGCATTTTGATGACTAGAAATGTCATGTCAGTAGGTGGTAGACTTCACCCTACATTGGATGTTTTTTTTTTTTTTTTCCACTGCACGTTACGGTTCTACTCTACTATTCTGAGCTTTCTTTTCCACTGCTGTTTAGTGCTGCCTCAATGTGGGTGGGATTATAGGCAAATCATCATAGTTGTGCCACCTCTACTGCCGTGACATCACCTTAAACCAATAACACGACCGCTAGCTGTTAGCTATTAGCTCATTGTGCTGCATAAAGCAGTTGTTGCATGGTGATTTTAAACAAGTGTAACAGTTAAATTGGCCTGGTTGTTTTTGAAGCAAGCTTTCCAGTAGCTGGTCAACTAAATAAGTACAGAGTTAACGTACCATCCTCCATCATGGGCTCCAACAACGCTGTGGCTGAGTCCAGGGCACTCTCCCTCCCATTGCTCGCCGGTCTAGATAGCATCCATTTGGTCGAACCACTTTAGAGTCTTTTACCTTTTTTAACTTTACCCTACACTGTTGGTAGGTCCTTTGGTAGCTGTGTGCAGCCAACAGCTGTGGCATTTCCTGAAAGACTTTTTGTTTAGCGTCGTTTCATTCGTTGCTAACGAGAGGAACTACTGCACCTCGTTTATTGACCATGGTGTGGTTTTGTGCACAGCCAAAACTTTTTTTACAATTCGAATGTCACATGAACAAATGATACTGCTATCGCTGTATCTAATTTTAAAACTAGCGGGTTGATGTCCCGTGTTGCAAATCTAGTGAAGCTGGTAGTGACGATTTTCTCTGAACAATCAGTGATCTGCAGGGTTTTGACGTCACATCTAGTTTTAGCTTGGCTCACTTGGAACCTCGACCGAGGTGGTTCTAAAAAAGTTCCAGGTACCATCCACAGTGGAAAACCCCCATAAATTATAATTGTATATGTGGTATGCAGCTGTTTGTAACTGAAGAGCAAATGGAAAAAAGCTTTCTAAATTTGTTTGAGTGGTTGCATCCAATTTGCAGCTGGGTGGCAGCGGTATACTTGGATATACATTAGGGCTGGGTGATATGTAAAAAATATTTCAGCAATAATTGCCATAAAAATATAGCAAAATCCGATTACATCGTCAACCCCCCAGCTAAAAGTCCAGCTTTTTTTTTTTGCTTTGTTGATTTTGCTTAAAAATGTCATTCATTTATTGAAACATGAAAAACAAACAAGACTTTTCTAAATTCAAATTGCACTTTAAACGAGAAACGCAATAAAACAAAGTGATCAGAAATTCTTATTTAACCACCTACACAAATCCAAACAGTTACCTCCAACGGCTCCATTTGCATCACGTAGGAATCCTCAATGCATTCCAACCACGAGTATACAAAGCGAATTAAACTCTCAGCACTAGAGATAATTTGCAGCATTCTTATAGACGGCATTATTCTTTCAAACTTTTTTCAGATGAATGAAACAAAAAGGATTGATAGCTCTTTACATGCACTTGTCCCTCGACACGAGACCTGTTCCAGCTCGTGCTGCACGCCTCTGAACAAACAGCGAATGAGTCGAAAGCATTGACGGCTTCTCTTTTGTCTGTTCTTAAAAATATAATAATGTGTGTTTCTTCAATCGCGTGTCTTTGTGTCTAACAGCATTTCTTGTTATGTTTCACTCTGAGGCCTCCCACAGGTCGCCTGACAGTTTGCGGGTAGATGAGTAAAATTTCCCGTGCATGAAATGCATTTGGACGAGGAACTTGCGACCTGGATTCAGCCTTGTCAGCCTTGTCGCATTTGGCGGGTGCTAGTTTCACACCCTGGCCACTGTTTAATATATTTTGTGACTTCCCAGACCCATGGTTTTGCCATTTCCTGATATTGTCGGTCATCCTCTGTTTGCAATCGACATTGTGATTGTAAGACTTCGTTGATACCTGATTATATCGTCCCATCACCCAGCCTTAATGTACAGCTTTAGTGGCTGAGAGACACCAATAGTATTTAAAATTGTAATCGTCCCCTTCTGCATTTTGAGGTGATTTGTGTAGCTAGCAATGAAGTCTGGGACTGTGTGTTATCGTCAATCCATGTGCTTATTATGACTGAAACCTGTTGTTCTGATTCGAGGCGCTCATTGGCTTTATTCGATCGTAGTGTATATCTTTCATACACACCTGAGAGAGAATTTTCATTTTTGGGGGACCTATCCCTTTAAGTGACCTTAGTAAGAGTGAGAACTTCTGTTTAGATTAAAAAAATTTTTTTTTTATGGTTTTATGAAGCTTAAGAACCTCACTTTTGATGTGTACAAAGATAAGAGCCTCACTGTTAAAGTTGGTGATTCTGGGGGAAGTGACCTCATTGTTCCAGAGTTCAGCTGGATTGAAAGTGTTGTTGCTATCCATCACCAGAGGAGAATAGGAAATAGCCACTTTACTTTGCCTTGCCTGGCACTAATGGATCTGTAGTACGTCATTGCCCACAAAAACAGATGCACTTTGGCCGTAAATAATTTATAGCTATAATCTTTTGCACCTTTATGGATCAGACAAAGTTTCACATTTTAAAGGGGGAATTTCTCAGATGTTATATTTTTTTGTAATAGTACATAGAGGTTGCCGTGAGCAGTGTTATTATCTATTGTTATACTATCTGTGGATTCAATGAGCCATTGACTGGGACGGAATATTTGAGCATTCTGCAGTGGTTCTCTTTTAAGAGCTTTGTTTAAACTCCTTGAATGATTAGAAAGACTTGTAATGCAGTTTGCACTCATAAAGGACATTAAACTACTGTATTGAAAGAGTGTTTTTCTAAAGCCTTGATGTGTGATTGGTTATTTCAGATTGAAAGCTTGAAGAATAAAGCTTTATATTTTGCTCTTTATTGAGTAGGAATGTGCAAAAGTACTAGGCTATTTTTTTAACCAACTAGTTGCCATCAGATTGACTAGTCTGCTAGATGTCCTTAAGAAAGCGATGCATGAATAAAGGAAGTCATGCTGGATTAGGGTCAAGTCCAACAGACACTGACAGATATTATAGGATGCGTTCTTGGGTTCAGAAACAGCTGGATCTTACTCTGGTTTCAAGACAATTTTAACAAACATTTTGAAACTATTTCTATCTTGTTGCCACCATAAAAGGGCAACATTGATGGTGCTTAGAAAGAATGCAATGGCCAAAAACGTCCGTCTGTATGTAGGCAATACATTGTCCAACCATTTAAAAATCTTTGGAGTCCAACAGTAATTGTCTATCTGCAGTGCTTTAAAAGGTTTGAATAGAGACGCAATCTCTCTGAGAAGTTTTTAGGTGCTAACATTCCAACAATTACTAGCACTCGAACACTGTCCTAACCAGACGCGATGCGAACTGGTCATCAAGCAATTGTTACTGCACAGCAGTTTCGTGTTAAAGTTTGGACAGACAAATAGTTTGTCACTGGAATTTTGTTGCATCAGGCTTGTTAGGATGTGGTGTTAAGCGAAGCACACCAAAACTCTCTTAAATGTCGCAACTCTATATAACCTCTCTTTAGAGTTTCATGTCTAAAATAGAAAGAAAATTGACAAACTCACTTGTCGACATCACTAGTCATTGATTGACTGGTCATTAACTTTTTTTTGTAATGCTAAACTTCTGCCTTTTTTAGTTTATTTATTATATAGTTTTATATGTTGGCATGCAAGGCTTATTAATGTGTTCTTCTGTTCCCTAGATGAAGCTCGTTCCAAAAAGTGTGGCATCTTGGTGCACTGCCTAGCAGGCATCAGTCGTTCAGTCACTGTCACAGTGGCATACCTGATGCAGAAGCTCAACTTGTCACTCAACGATGCCTACGACTTCGTCAAGCGCAAGAAGTCCAACATCTCACCCAACTTCAACTTCATGGGGCAACTTTTAGATTTTGAAAGGACTCTAGGGCTCAACAGCCCCTGCGACAACCGATCGCCCACCGACCAGCTCTTCTTCACCACGCCAACCAATCACAACATGTTCCAGCTGGATACGCTGGAGTCCACATGAAGGCCAGCAAAGGAAGCTGGGTGGGAGCTGCCACCCCCTTGAATGTTTATCTCCCATCTCCAGGGAAGTTTTTGACCTGGAGGACCAGGCCAGCAGCAATGGTGAATGGTGGGATGGAGGGTGGGTAAGCACATGGGATCGGTATTCAGAAGGGTAATGGTCTCGAAGGCGTACCCTTTGAAGCCACTACAGCTATACTGGTGGATTTTAATGCAGCTTTTCTTGCCTTCATGGAACAGACTGTTCTTTTTTTGTCTCTGTTTGATAAAAGAAAAGAAACGATTGACTTTTGCACAGTGCGTCATGCAAAGAGAAGGAAGCAGAACTGCTGTGCTTCAAGTTGCGGTCTTGTCGCAACAATGCCCTTAACCTTGTCTTGAGTGGTGCCATTGTACTGGGATTTTGTTTTTTGTTGTTTTAATTGGAGGGAATCTCATTCTTCGGAATGTAGGGTTGGATTTATTTTCTTTTTTCTCAAAACAAAGACAAAAACGCCATCAAAGAGGTTCACAATACATTCAATACATGCACGCAGTCTGTCTGTTTCTATATCTTTGTATATTTCTTCTCACAGTTTGCAACAAACCTGTACATGCATATAAACATGCTCCAAAGAAGTTACGGTATGTTGGTGACAGAACCGAATTCTAGGTCGTCACCAACAAAAACAAACATTGTGCCCCCCCTCCCCCTTTCATAGGAACCTCTTTTTTTCTACATTTGCAATGACCTAATGCGTTTTGCACAGTGGTGAAGCCTTTCACTTCTTGGCACTTAAAACCGGTACTCCAATACACATAAAGAGACTTTCAGAGGCCAGTTCTAGGCTGCGACGAGGCCATGCAGCTGCATGGGGCAGTCGGGCTGCGCTGGCGAGGGACGACGCACTTACTTAAAACTCATTGTTCCTTAACTGCAAATGACAGATTGACGTTTCTGTCCTAGCTACGAGTTCCAACATCCTTATTGAAAGTGTTTGTTAGGGTTCATTCACCTTTTGGCCTTGGTAATTCTGATTACAGTATGAATTTATTGTATTAATTTCTAAATAAGATTATATATATTCACTATATGTATTTGGGCATGTGTTCCTCTCGAGTTGTCGGTTAGATGAGCATTGAATGTTGAGAATCGTTTTTTTAACTACTATTGCTGCTCCTAGGGCAGTAAGAAGTGTGTAACGATGGCGTTTTCTGACCACAGAAACGAACGTTTGGACCTGAGTGGACAAATGCTTGAGTTAACAGGGTTGCTTTAAGCTGGCCTTATATAACCTTTTTAATTCTTTCCTACTCTGACTGTTCAATACTATTTGTATCTCACTTTAGAAATCATTGTATTAAAAAAAAAAACCTTTGTTAATTTTTAAAGTAATCAATATGTAGTAATAATAGACAACTAATGGTCTTTAACGGGTCAGTCAAGGTTGTATTTGTTACCCTGCAATATACTCAACCACCCTTTGCAGTATTTTCTAGATAATGACCTCGGGTTTTTGATTCCTCTGACTTTTTATACTAGAATTCTGCAGAAATGCATTATAGCTTCATTTGCTTTGAAACTGTGGTTGCTTTTCACCTGGGGTGTCCAAAGTACAGGGCTTCGCATTACATTTGTATGTACTTGGTGAATTCATAAGGATGTGTGGCATTTCGACCAATCTATACACTCAATTTTCACCTAATTTAATTTTGCCCACAGAATTTCATAATGTGCTATACGTCTACTCCTGTGGCCTTTTAGTGTATCTTAATATATATTTGTGCAGATATGCAACCATCATCTCCTTATTTCATTGTGGATGACTATTTCTCATGCTTGAAACAACTTATTAGAGGTCAATGTCTCTTACACCCAACTCTTACACCCTAGGTTTGAAAAGTACTTCATTTCAGAGTATTATTTTTTAATGTAAATCTGTTCAAGCTGCTTCTTGTGGAGGAATGTTTGTATCTGTAACAATGGAAAAGAGAACTCTTCAAAGTGTTCTCTGTTTGTATATTGTCAGAACACAGGAACAAGGTTTTCTGTGGATATTTCTTGTAGCTACATAACAGTAAGAGATGGTGATGTGATTATAAAAGTAAGAATGAAAGCTGGATAGTATGAGGATGGATCTGAATGAATAAGGAAATGTATATCTTACCTCACTGAGGAATTTTTCAGGGATTTTTTTTGCAATGCGTCGGCATCGTGTTACAGCTTCAAATGTCAAAGAGCTGTTTTATATGTGCTGTATACATTTTTTAAAAGATACAATCTATATATATGTGTATAATACTGGACTTGGTAACTGGGCAGTTAAATGTTCTGGATTATGAAGGATATCAAATTGTCCCTATGTATTGTATAGTATATGAAAACCAATACAAGACTTGTTTGTACTGCAAATAAATATTGAATTATTTTTTTGGTTATCGTGGCTGATTCGGGTATTATTGAGGTTTTTTTACAATTATTATTTTTTACTGTGTGTCCAATTTTAACAAATTCAATATACCAGTACTTCAGTACAAAGCTGATACTAAAATCCTACATTATTGGTAGTATCAAGTGCAGACTGAATCAGTCTGAGCACTCACACCTAGTGGTAGTAATGTAACTGCATGTAAGCATTCAAATGCAGTTCTGGGTCAAATGCGTGTTTTGGTGAGGTAAAAAATTTAATGTCACAGAAGGTTTAACTTTTGTGAATGTAAACAGGCAGGACAAAAAAAATTATTTAGGTCAAGCCTATTAAATCTGTGCACTAAACCTTGAAGTGTAAATGAAGCCTAAATGTAGAGGTCATCATTACGATGTTTCTTCCTTGAACGCTGATCTGATACCAGTTTTATGTTTCGTTTTGCGTGTGGCTCAGGATTTTTGTAGGAGAACGGCTTCAGGGGGTAGGCTACCTTTCTTCAACATGAGTCTACATGAGGTGAGAGTTCTTCCCCACACCCACTCTGAGGCTTGATTTCCTGTTGCCTTGCGGTTAATTTCAGAGATGGTTTGTGAAGCATGTGATAGTTTAAGCAATCGGATGTGGTGCTATTACCGATCCGCTTCCTCTTTGTAACCCATATTCACTGTTTGAGAATGACTGACTGAAACGTTGGCCTTTCATTTGATATTTGATCTTCAGATCTTCAAAGACGGTAAAAAATTAGATGGTAGATGTTATGATTATATTTAATTCTTTTTTGTAAAGGAAACCAAAATGTGTTAATATTAGAGGAAATTTATGTTTTTTTCATTAATTGTTGCCAACACTTAAATGTTCTCAGGGCTCGACATTAACGCTTGTCTGCGACAAGTGGAATTTTGAACAGGCAAGTTAAAGAGAACTTTGCTTGCCCGCCCGGACAAGTAGCCTGATTAAAATCTCAATAACGAATATTAGCTCATAAGTGCGGGATTACGGGGATTCTTGTTTTGAGCACAATTTTAATAATTCCTTCATGTGTCACTTTCAAACTGTGAGGAATTCCCTTCCCTTTTGTTTAAGTTTTCATTAAATTTCCTGTCGCCCTCTCGCCTTCACTCGTGGTGCAGCGTTTAGCAGCTTGTGAGGAGACATATCCAGCTGCAGACCCGCAGCACCACCAGTTTCAGAACCCCAGTTTCAGAACCCCAGCGGCAGAACCTGAAGTGAGGGGCGGAGTTATTGACAATGAGACAAGCATGGCGGAGAGCATGGTGAGTTGTGTAACGTTTTTGACATCATGTTGTGAAAAATTATCGCATATATTAAGTTCAGCATTTATCTGCTAAATATTTAATTTTGTGCATAACTTTATCATCTTAATGAAGCTTGAATATGTTGTCATACTTTACTGTATTAAAAAAAAAAATTCCACGGATGGTTCGATACATTTTTGCGTGTTGTAAATGAGCCTTGCGGTGACGTTTTGAAGACATCTTGTGAAGGTGTTAAAGTGTTTGTTCCACGTTCCTCTGTTATATGCATTGTTTGTGAGTTAATGTTACCTTATAGTTGAGTTTTTTTTTTACGTTGAGATTATTGTGTGGTGCTTTCATCTCTTGTAGAGACATTTCGAATGAATGAAGACCACAAGGAAAAGGCCCGCAACAATCTCCTGGAACAGTCAGAAGCTTCCAGAGAGCCCTTTCTATTTCATTTTGTGTTCAGGGATGACATGGAGTTATTTTAGCAAGAATGTAAGGACAAAATGGGCCTGAGAGTGAATTCCTCATTTGATACATTAAGTTTAATTTATACAGGATTTTCATGATAAAATGGGCCTAGGGGTGAATTGGTCATTTGTTGTATATATTTTTATTGTTTCTTTTAAAATTATGCTGAATTTTCTCTCTTTTTTAGTTTTTTGACATGTTTTATTTTACATAAAGAAAAATGCATGCTGCACATGTTCTTGTGAAATAAAGTATATTTTATATAAAATGCCCATTAATTTTCAAGCATTTTTTTTCACCATCATGATCAGGAAGTAACCCTCATAATACAATGAAACGGATAACAATATACAATTATATTACACAAGATCAATGTTTTAAAATGCTTATTGTACTGTACCTTAAAGAATCATTATAACATATGTATAAAGTATGATGTTTTGTTTGTAATAAAAGCAAAGTACTCTCCAAAATGTTAGGTGGCGTTACTCGGTTTTGAATGTAAGCTCCGCCCCTCACTTCAGGTTCTGGCGCTGGGGTTCTGAAACTGGTGGTGTAGCCTACACTCCAAAACGTTACATTTACATTTATGCATTTGGCAGACGCTTTTATCCAAAGCGACTTACAGTGCAACTATTACAGGGACAATCCCCCCGGAACAACCTGGAGTTAAGTGCCTTGCTCAAGGACACAATGGTGGTGGCCATGGGGTTAGAACCAACGACCTTCTGATTAACAGCCCTGTGCTTTAGCCACTACGCCACCACCACTCCACTCCACGTTAGGTGGCGCTACTCGGTTTCGAACGTAAGCTCCGCCCCTCATTTCAGGTTCTGGCGCTGGGGTTCTGAAACTGGTGGTGTAGCCTACTCTCCAAAACGTTAGGTGGCGCTACTCGGTTTAGAACGTAAGCTCCGCCCCTCACTTCAGGTTCTGGCGCTGGGGTTCCGAAACTGGGGTTCTGAAACTGGTGGTGCTGCGGGTCTGCAGCTGGATACTATTGCTCGTGAGCGCGAGCAGAGGGGAAGCGCATATTGACTGAACTTTAGATTTTACATATATAAACTGGTATAACCCTGGTAATTGGTCATGTAAATGGTGTTGTGCGATGTCTCTATAAACGAGCGATGCAATAAAACTATTGATCCCGTTTATAAATTACAAAGCTGTTTTCATCGCAAGTTTGCAACGTTGGAGAGATCTAATTTTGCCTCGTCACATCATGGCGCAGAAATAGCAAAACACTGTGTATATTGCCATTTATATTGTGAAGAGAAACACTTAAAACAGGCTTAAGTATATAACAATATTCATTATAATAATATTAATACTATAACATTAATAAATTACACCATGAAAACATATTATCTATCTTTAATATACATATCTGGTTTAGAAGCAAGGTTCTCTCAGGATTTTTTATCTGTTAACATTTTTAATGCATTTTGTCAATATCGTTTTTAATGCAAATGGTGAGAATTGACTTTTACACTCAAATAGATGATTTACAAATGAAAATTTGGGAACACTTTACAAAAATGTTCCATTTGATAACATTATACTACATCAGTTAACATGAAATCATATTAAATACCACTTTTATATAATGTATTAATCTTGGTTAATGTTAACTCCAACATGCAGTATATTAGTTCATTTTCATACATTAAAATAAAACTTGTATAAGTTCACATTAGATCATGCACTATGAAGTTTTTTTAGTAATTAACATTAACAAAGATTGATAAATGCTGTAAAATATTGTTCATTGTTAGTTCATGATGGCTAATATATTATCTAATTTTAATGAATGGAACCTTGTTGTAAAGTGTTACCAAAAATTCTGTCATCATTACTCGTCTGACTTTATATTCTATAGGGAACTCAAAAGGAGATGTTAGGTAGAATGTTAGTTTCAGTCTCGATTCACTTTTATGTAAAAAAGAAAAAAAGATGCAGTGACAGGGAATAGTGACTGTGACTAGAATTCTGCCAAAGAGAAATTCATTCAGGCTTGAGGGTGAGTAATGCATTACCATCTTTCTTCACTGTGTTCATAATCCCTATTAGGTGTAATGGAGGCTCTTCTTCTTTTTTTCATTCTTGCGTCCTTTCTTTTGTTTTTGTCTCCAGACAAGTAACTTTTTTACTCGGACAAGTGAATAACCAATTTTAAGTACATGACAGTGCTTAATGTCGAGCACTCCTCCTTTCTTGCAAAAGAGCATTCGATTTCCAACTTATGGCTTGTTATGACGAGCAGACTCGAGAAGAGCTTGTCTAGGAATTTCACCATAACTCTGCCCTCCTTATGCTCAGGAATTCCAACAATTTGTTTGTTATTCCTGTGGCTCCTATTCTCAAGATCTTCTAGCTTTTCAAGAACATGTTCCAAATCAACTTTGGTCGCGTGCAGATTAGCGGATAATTCCCTCTCCGATGACTCCAGATAATCGATCCATTTCTCAACACCTGCCACTCTTGTAACCAACTCCAAGAATTTTGTTATAACCCTCGCTGTTATCTGAATATGACAAACTGATACCATGCACATACTTAATACTTAGCAGACATTCCTATACAAAGTGACTTATGAATGAGAAGTGCTGCAACGTAAGCAAATTATCCTAAGGAGACAGTAACATAGTACTTAACATACACTCTTTAAGGTCAGTTAATGACCTACTCCTTTTTGCTGACTCACAAGTCCTCAATAGACTTCCTCTTCTGAACCTTAGCTCAGCATTTGATACCGTCTGCCTGCCATTACATACTTACCCACCTTCAGTTTGGCTGTTTTCAGAAATACAAATCCTCTTCTGTTTCTAATTCACAAGGAGTTGCAAAGGGACCAGTTCTCATGTTTCCGTGTGAATAGATAATGTAACATTATGACCTCAGTTTCCACTGTTATGTTAAAAACATAAAATACAGACAGATCTCAATGTCTGTCTGGCGTCTTGGCAGAGTGAGGCCAGGAAGATAAGTGGTGAATGAGCTCTACCTGTGTGCTACACTGGTCTTGCGTTCCAGTGAGGGGCGGCGGGAGTATTTAAGGACAGGAGACAGAGGCAGACAAAAGAGAGAGCCACACACAGCTGCCATGTGTGTTTATGTTTGTGGCTTTTTGTTTGTTCAAGGAGTCCTTGCTGCTGACTGAGGATCTCGATGCCGAGGGAGTGCTCAATCCGTTGGTGCTGACGGAAGCACAACAGAGAGCTGAGAGCCAGTCGACGACGTGTCCGAGGCCGGCTCGCCCCTCTCTCTCTCTCTCTCTCTCTCTCTCTCTCTCTCTCTCTCTCCTTTCTGCTTGCTCCTATCTCTCTCTCTATTCTCTCCTCCCCATCTCCTCTCCCTTGTCCTGTTCCCACTCCCAGACACCTGTGGTTTGGATGCGGAGATCATCACTATGCATCAATGCTCCCTAGAAATGGTGGGGGTAGTGTTTGTCACAGTCCGGAGAATTCCCGAACTTGAGTTTGGTGAAGGGGGTATGTGGTGAGCAGGGCGGGGCCGAGCAGCGTCTGGCCAGACCGAGGTTGGGAAGATAAGTGGTGAATGAGCTCCACCTGTGTGCCACACCGTTCTCGCGTTCCAGCGAGGGGCGGCGTGAGTATTTTTGGGGAGGAGACAGCAGCAGACGAGAGAGGCAGGTGTGTAGCACAGTGTCAGTGTGGTGTTGCTGAAAAGAAAAGTGCAACAATAAATGTCTACTTGTTTTGTCAATTCAGCCCCAGCTTCCTCCTTTCCATAATTGTTACAGTCTGCTAAAATCGGTCTGTTGTTTAATTCGTTTTTATGAATATTACATTTAATACTTTTTTTTTAGTTGGCTACTTTTTGTCGAAAAAAGTCATAACTCCCACAGACAGACTAGTCTTTGTCCAACTGAGCCTTTGTTCAACACAGCTAGGGATGACAAATTTAAAACGCACTTATTATGAACAATTTGTGGCTGATAAGTTAGTTGTTAAACATGCCAGATTCAGCTGCTACTGGTTAAAGCAAACAGCTAATCTAGATATTGTATTGAAAACTAAAATTTAAGCAGATAGCTAAAAACTTTGACAATGTTGATGCCACACAACCAGAAGCACACAGTTAAATAACTGAAAACAAGTCTGAGTGCAATAAATTTAATTTATACAATGGACTTCAATCAAATACAGCCACTATTTTCTTTTTTTCACCACAAGTCATTCTCTTAATGTTGACTTAACATCTATGCCAGCCAGCTCGATAACTTAAACCAGGACCTAGTACCTAGGACCTTCACAAAGACTTGTTTTTTTGTCCGAAGTAAACCTTTCTCTTTTTCTGAACAGCATTATGGAGTGAATCCCACACCAAAAAAGATAGCTGGAATTAGACCAAGAGCTTTTAGGCAATCTATCCAGGATTCTGGAGCCTATATATTTAATGAGTCATGGAACATTCGATGAGAATCAATTTAACATATCCAAAACTGACACTGGAGTTTAATATCTGAGAGTGGCATTGTTAGTGCTTTTTTGTTCTTATTGTTTCTCCGTGATGTTTACTGTTGGATTTGCATAACGGTGTTACAAAATACCACATGAGGCGTACCAATTCACCATTTTTGTTCCATTTCTCGGTGAACTAGGCAAGTCACAAAAACATCAAGATGACACATTGGGATTTTGTTACTGATTTTGGTGGCTTTATACAATAAATAATCCACATGTGTCTCTAAAAATACTAAAAGCTATAAGTTGTTCAAAGAGGCATAAGTCGTGACATTTTCTTTAGTATATTGGTTGAATTTCTTTGATTTTAATCACAGCATTATTTTCTTAAAATATGACTTAGATTTACACATTTGGCAGATACTTTTAAGTAAACTGAAGTTTCTAGCGCCATGCTCTACCAGTTGAACTACAGGAACTTTTAAATTAGCATTTGGCACTTGGCAAGTATTAATTTTGTACCCTGTCTACATACAGTAGTTACCAGGAAGTTATAATACTTAGACTTATAAGGAGACATCAAAAGAATGTGTAAATATCTCCATGCAAATAATACACAATCCTCAACCCCTGGTTGTTGGGTAAAGGATTGCTACACAAAGCTTGTTCGCCATTCATGGCTCTGAGAGACTATTAATAGCCCTCCTCAGTGTCTTTTTCATTGCTTTGAGCAGCATGGTCACAAGCTTTTGCTGCACATTCTCAATGCACTGTTAAGATTTGTGAGGCAATCGCTACCCCGACAAGAACTATCTGTTTTAATTGGCCAAATTTAGAGAATTTATGTCCAGGAGCTCTGAAGAACAGTGAAGCTCCCAGCCTCCTAGACGGTTAACCCTGCATGACACAAATTAACAACTCTAAAGACTCCAAAGGCCCCTAAGCTCCATCCACACACCCACAGAGAACAGCACTGTCATCCGTCTACCAGTTTCAAGGTACATAGCCACTCTAACAACCCAAACCACAATGTGTCAAAGCTGCAAATTACTGTGATATGTACCTGACATTTACACATCGCATGTAGTGGCAGCCACAAATTATTTAAGTGTAATACCAGTGTCAGATTCTAGCAGTGTAAATAATAATGAGATGTTAGCTAATATTTGGCTACAGGTGTTAGTAAGAAAACGGAGACCCACTATGTGGCTTTCGGTGTATTTAGGTAAGGGAGGCTGAGTCTATTAAAAATGTTTCTAAATGAAGATGGCAATTGAAGCAAAACAATTGTTTTAATTTACCTACTAACGTGCAAAACATAAAATGTAAAAATATGTATTTTCTATTTTCTTTCATGTGTGGTTGGCCAAGCAGGTTATAAACACTATGAATGACAGAGGAGTCTGATGGCACAAAGGCTCCTCTCATTAGAAAACTAGCATGTCAGAATGGATTTTCAAATGACACCGCATCATCTGCTTCTGTCCAAAATGCATCTGAATAAGGCAAAACCCCATTTTCACCCTCATGTCATCCCAGCTGTGTATGACTTTTTCAGCAGAACACATTTGAAGAAAAATATCTCAGCTCAGTAGGTCCTTAAAATGCAAGTGAATTGTGATCCGAGTTTTTGAAGCTCCATAAATCACAGACAGTCAGCAAAAACATGTTTGATACACCTCGAGCAGTTAAATTAATCTCTTCTAAAGTGATACGATCATGTTTGCTGTGAAAAAAGATATTTAAGTACTTTAAGTCTATCATCGCTTCCGGTAATCTTTACGAGAGGGTGGAGATCATGCGGTCTCTCGCGTGACGTGTCTGCGTTGTCATAATACAGACGTAATCTCGCGTTCCTCCTCACTTGTAAACAGCGCTGCTCTTCCGGCTGTGACTCACTAGCGTAAATTCTCGGATGCGGTTTCAAATGCCAATTACGTCACACGCGTGTACCGCTGCTCAGTGGAAGCATTAGTTAGAGTTAAAAAAAGTACTTAAATATTTATCTTTTTCACACCAAAAGTGGCAATTGTGTTGCTTAATTTAACAGCTGGAGTCGTATTGATGACGTTTGTTTTACTGCCTGTGATTTTTTGAGCTTCAAAAATCTGATCACCATTCACCATTTTACGGACCTTAATATTTTTCCAATTTTCTTCAAATGTGTTCTGGTGAAAAAAGAAAGTAATACACACCTGGAGAATTGAAAGAATTAAAATTTTTGGGTGAACTGTCCCTTTAATACCCCACTGATCCTTGAGATATGGGACAAAACATGTCCTACATTCAAAAGTCCTTTATTTAAAAAACAAAAAGAAATTCATACTAATAAAAATACTGAAAAAGTTAATGTTGTATACTCAGGGCATTCTTTACTTATATTTTCATTATAATTTTTTTAAATGCATGCTGTATACTTGGAAGTACATGTAACTTAACCTGTCCTTAGCAACAGGTCACAGTGTTAATCTGCCAAACAAAGTGTTTAAAAATGCAACAAATTCATGAATATAAATATCAAATAATAATAAGAAGAACACTAATGGACACAATAGTGGTAGGGTACCCTAAATATAAGGTAAGGATCTATAACATATCAAACAATACATAAAGTAAATTTGAAATGATATTTTCCATAAAAATGTTATATATATATATATTTGTGTCCTCACTGTGTGTCAGATTTTTTTTTTTATAGTCCTGAATAAATCAGATAATGTCATGTTCAGCTATAACTCTGAGGACCCTTTTCCTACTTCCTGCTCATGGTGGATGTAATGGTAGGACACATGGTCTGGAAAGTTGTATTTATTTTGATTTTTTTAAACAAATAATGGTAAAGTCTCAGTGGTCACAGCTTCAGCATGTCAACCTCATCATCCCATTGTGATCATTTCTGTTCAGAATTATGGAATAATTTTGACATTTTAGTTTAGGTAAAAGAGGCAGTTTTAACTGAAGAAAAAAAGTGTACAACATGGTTAAGATGGAAAAATATAACATTTAGTCAATTCCTTCAGAATTTTCAGAATAGTGTGAAAACAGAAAAATAAGTGTTCCCTTACATGGTTTGTTAGCTGAGACCTTTGTCTACAAATATATCCATTTCAAACTAATTTATAGTGTTAAAAATGTAAACTAAGATTTAAAACATTGTTTGTCCCTTATCTTAAGAATCAGTGATCACATCATTTTAGAGGTAAGCTTACAAGCAGTTTAACTTTCTGATTTGATGAACTAAAAATTATTATATGATCTCAAAACAATTGGAGTACTAAACAACAGGACATAAATTTGACTGAATAAGTCAGTGCAGGATGGAGTTCCTCTATGCATTCTCTATTTGGTGAGTAAAAGATGGAATGGGGCCCTCCATTCATACATCTTTGCATTGATCATCTGTAGATTACTCTACACAATTATCTGTGTGTTTACTATATTGACTTGTGTTGGGCTGGTGACTGGAATGAATATAATGCATCATGAATAATCGAGACCATTTTTAGACATCAGGGAGAGATTTCCTGTGTGCAAGTGTTTCAAGTGTAATTATCATAATTATGTTAACAAAACATAATACAACTCACTGCAATCTTTTATTGGTTTGATCAATCAATGTTGATTAGTCAGTTTTCCCAGGAAATTCCCTTATGGACCGCCATGCTTCTGGGAAAAGGACAAAAAAATATTAATGACATTATCTCTAGCTCACGGGTTTATACCATATTTGATCAGGTCAAAAAAGTCTCTGAAAGTTCAACAGTATTTTAAGATCATTTAACTTGGTAAGTTTAATCATTTAACTTTGAAGAGTTTAACTCTGAAGTCCAATTGTAGGCCCTTCAGGTAAGCCAGAAATTCTCTTTCCGTTAAAACATGTCACAATTTGAAACACTCCACATTACACAATGTGTGTGGGTGTGCTTGAAGAAGCTGCACTTTTTATAGGCTTCATTCATCTTTTTTATCCTGCTCGCCCGGTTCATCTCTGGGTTGAATGACAGGTCTCATTATTCCTGTGGACAGAAATCTCATTAGTCCAATTCACACACAAGACATCACAATATCTGTGGCTGTGCTATCTATTTTAATGCTTTAACCAAGACTATATTATACTACGGTTAGCACCAACTCCACTTCTCTGGTTATGTATCATGCCTTTACATACACTTTGGAGTTTTATAGAGTTTCATACATGTTAGTGCTGCTAGATTTTAATTTCTTTATTTCTTTATTTTTTTTTTTTTACTGTGAGTGCAAAATGGGAATCTGATGAGATGTAGTGTTTTTCGTAATGAGTTCTTTTTGCCCACAGATTCAAACCTAAGTTTTTCCTGGAATGTGTTACTTTTGCCATTATTTAAAAACCCAACATGTATTTGCATATTTAATGTGAAATAAAATAAATCGGTCAAGATTTATAAATACTGTATATTGATATCCATCAATCATAAATATATATATATATATATATATATATATATATATATATATATATATATGTATATATATATGTGTTTATTATTATTACTTTTTCATACACTGTCTGATTTAATACATTATTTAATATGATCTTTTTCTTTCAGCTCCAACTCATCCTCTCTATTGGCTGTATCCTTTTTGTGAGACACTTGCTAGACTAAAATTATTTGTTAATTTATATTCTGGTCTTCATTTATTTACATAACTATATAATACGAATACAACAGCAATATACATAATTGTGGTGCTTTTTCATTAACTGTATGGGAGACTGGGACTAGTTAACACTCTTTTTACGCCAGTGAATATACAATATACAATCATTTTAAACTGTACCTAAAACAAGGTCAAATATTTCTTGAGAGTATGCTTACATAACATGATGTGAGCTGCCAAAGGCATCATCATAATTATTGTAAGTTATGTAGGGAAGAATCTTTGCTATGCTTATGGGTCTGTAAGAAAATGAGGCTTTCCCCATCCCTGGTTACATAAAACTGGTGTGGCAGGGTAAGACAACGCCCTGCAGTAACAATGCAAGGTGAGGCATGTTTGCAACTTCAGACTTGCACGCCTCCAAGACTCATGCTGATACCTGTACTTATAGTGACTGCAACCGACTATAACAGCTGTCTCCTTTGGTCTATGTCATAATTATGTTCATGATCTGCATGTCTGCTTTGATCTCAAAGGTGAAGTGGTATAGAAGGGGTTGTTGTCCTTCATGCTATCAAGATCACTATGGTGTCCGAATCTTTATGTGAGTATTGCTGGCAGTCATTCAAAAATATAAGTTATGCCAAGGGCGTAGCCAGGAAATTACTTTTGGGTGGGCCTCAATAAAAATAGATGGGCCAAGTTTTCACCCCATTTTTTTTTTACCAAATTTTCCTTTACAACAGAGAAGCGGCACATTCAAAAATGTCTTTCACACTTTCAGAAATCAGAATTTATGATTTTTTAAAAACTATTTTATAAATATATATTTGAAGTCAAAGAATGATCTCTAATGTTCTGGGTGTGCCTGGGTATAATGTGGGAGGGCCCTGGCCAACCCTTGGCTACGCCACTGAGATATACCCAGCAAAGTTAACAAAGAATAACAGCTGCTGTCTCGTTAAAAGATCAGATATTTGGTGTTGTTAACATCAGGGCAGGTGTTGAAATGGATTTCTTTGGAGGACTTTAAACCCTAAAATCTGTTTGCAAGATAAAACACGACCCCCAATTACCCCAAAATGTGAAATTATTAAACAACCTTCAACAGCAACAAAAACGCATAATCAAATAAATGATAAAACAGAAATGAAACTGACAAAGTCTGTCTGATCTACATTTCTAAATCTACATTTATCACTAAAATCTGTGTTTTCTATATCTGTAGTCCTGTGGTATGATATTTTCTTTTAACCCAGATTCAAAACCCATCCTCGTATACATCTTTTAATGAACCAAACAAAATTGTAGCAGGGGTGTTTGGTTGCATTTTTATGTTGTGATTTTACTGGAACCGATAGTGAACCACAGACGAGGTGGAGAGAGAGGGGCACACCGCACCCTGCACTACAAGAAAACAGAACAGCTCTTGGCAACTTTGTCACCTCTGCCTGGTCTGCCATTGACTGGAGGGAAACATAATGATGAGCACAAGTGCACTTGCTAAATGCAGACACAATGTGTGTACTACATCAAATAAAGACTGATCTGGAGCCTGCTTAGATGGATTGAAGGTATGGGAGGTATCGAAACGTAGTTTCTGATCATTCTGGCCAAATTATCAACACCTGGATAAGATAATACTTAAACATTTCTTTAGTCAGAACTCATCCATATATAGTTTCTAAAGGCACATTATATCTTTGCAAGATTAAAAATCCCATAGAGGCATTTTGTTTGGAATGTGTTGAAATGATCTGTCAGACTATATTAGAGGTATGTTCCTTCTATCTTTCTAAAGGAAGTGTATCTACAACACCTTCTTCCTGCCACTCTTAGAAATATGAGTTCATGTCTGAAAAACATGTGACCAGTCCATAGGGACAATGATTGGTTTAGTATATTTTTCTAAGGTGAGGTTGCACATTCATTAAGGTAATGTAGGTTAGGGTAGGTAAGTTTGTAGATTCAGTGAGGTAGTGTTGATTAGGATAGATGAGGTTGTAAACTCACTGAGATAGTGTTGGGTAGAGTAGGAGAGGTTGCAGATTCATTGAAGTAGTGTTGGGTCTAGTAGGTGTGTTTGTAGATTCAGTGAGGTAGGGTTGGGAAGGGTAGGTATGTTTGTAATTTCAGTGAGTTATTGTTGGTAGGGCTTGGTGAGTTTGTTGATTAAATTATGTAGTGCTGAATAGGTTAGGTGAGTTTGTAGATTTGGTGAGGTATTGTTTGGTAGGGTAGGTACGTTTTTGGATTCAGTGAGGTAGTGTTGGGTTGGATAGGTGAAGTGAGGTGAGGTTGTAGATTAAGTGAGATCTCTCATAATTTACTCACCTTCATGCCATCCCAGGTGTGCATGACTTTCTTTCTTCAGCAGAACACATTTGAAGAAAAAATCTTAGCTCAATAAGTCCTTAAAATGCAAGTGGATGGTGATCAGACTTTTAAAGCTCCAAAAAGAACAAACAGTTAGAATAAACGCCATCCATGCAACTCCAGCAGTTAAATTAATGCCTTCTAAAGGGACACGATCACTTTTGGTGTGAAAAAGATCAATATCTAAGTATTTTTTAACTATAAACCATCGATTCCTGTCAGCAGCAGCATACGCATTCACGAGTCTGCTGAGTTCACATGGTCACGTGGTCTTTTTGGCACCAAAAGAGATTAGAAGACATTTATCAGCTGGAGTCGTATGGATGACGTTTATGCTGACTGTCTGTTCTTCTTGGAGCTTCAAAAGTCTGATCACCATTCACTTGCATTTTAAGAACCTTCTGAGCTGAAGAAAGAAAGTCATACATGCTAAGGTTGGCACGAGGGTGAGTAAAAGATGAGAGCATTTTCATTTTTGGGTGAACTTTCCCTTTAAATTAAGTACTGTAGTATTGGGTAGGGTAGGCAAGGTTTCAGATTCAGTGACATATTGGTGGGTGGGATTGGAGAGGTTGTAGATTCAGTGAGGTTGACATGATAGGGTTTGATAAGGGATATACAAAATTATGAATGAGACCTCTGAAATTGCATGATTTCACAGGTCTATTTCAAGTTACTGATAGAACCTAAGACAAGCTTGATTATTGTATTATATTCTATTGAAATACATATGCTTTACTAGTGAAAAGTTTAAATAAAAGGGCTAGTCAGATGCTGTTAGAAGTAAAATTCAGATGGTTTTCATTTCACCCTGATTAGATCTCATTACCATTATTGTTCAGTACACTCAAAAGCTTCCTGATATCTTTCACAACGAGTGGTTTTCTGCTTGAGTTTAGATACACTGAAAAGGATAACCAAGCCCACTGAGATGAAAATCCATCTAAACCTACTTTTTTTACAATCCATAACTTTAACTTGTAAGCCCAACAAGACAACTTTAGCTTCTTAAAATTCATGAGACAAATATCTGAAAATGTACAGTATGTGTCCTCTTCCTCTCTTTATGATTCTGTCTCTTCCTTCCTTAATCCCTCTCTCTCTTTCTTCTGTGTGTAGAAAAAAAAGAGTGTTGGGTAGCTGGCCTGCTGATAAGGCTGCTGGGTATCCAGTGGCCAGTTAAAGTTTAACAGGTGATTGCAAAAGGTCTTGCTGTGCTCTTGTGTCCTACTCTTAACAACAGAGGTGTGTGTGTGTGTGTGTGTGTGTGTGTGTGTGTGTGTGTGTGTGTGTGTGTGTGTGTGTGTGTGTGTGTGTGCGGGTTTGGGTGGGTTACGTGGACTTTTTTTAGGTTACAAACTGGTAATTACAAGGGTATTATGCTATAAATGTGGTTCCCCATAATTCAAATAATTAAAAAAACACACTAAACAATGTTTTATTGAAAATGTAAAATGCAGGGTTTGTGAGGGTTAGGTTTAGGGGTAGGGTTAAGGGATATAATCTATATTTCGTACAGTATAAAAATCATAATGTCTATGGAGAGTCCTCATAAGGATTGCCGCACCAACATTTGTGTGTGTGTGTGTGTGTGTGTGTTTGTGTATACAGTAATCATGCATGCCACCTTTTAACCTCAACACACTCAGCACACAAAATTATAATCTTTTAAATAATAAATCTGCTGATACACAATGAAAGAAACCAACAGGAACTAAAACGGTCATAAATGTTACAGTCCTGGTGCCGCTGGTTGAATTTAAAGGCATAGCACCCAACATTTTTATTTCAGCCATCACCCTCATGTTGTTCCAAACAACATTTTTCGAATGGGACACAGAAGAAGATCTCCCATCTGAATCGCAGATGTCGGTCTTTTTCTGGCATATTCTTGGTATAATTCACTATCCTGGGCATTCTCTGAGAAATCTAATCCAGGATTTCCCAGAAATCTAAATCCTGATCTATTTTTCTTTCCCCTCAATGGTTCTCGCTCTCTCTCTTTTGTTTTTTTTACATTTGCAGACTAAGATCTTAATTAAAGCTACATTTATTGTTGTGATGATGAATGCACCTTAATTATGAAATTAGACCTTTTTGCCCACTTTCTGGTTAAAATAATGGTTTCAAGTACTGCTGGCATCACATCCAATGAAAAAACTAAAGTCAATAAGGAGAGTCCGATCCTGTAAACTGCTCAGAATAATCATCTTAATTAATTCCTTCCTTTAATTAAATATTTAATGTTATCATTATATAACCATAATGGTATATGGGTTTCATGATGCAGAACTCATGACATTTTGTAACGCCCACATGCAAACAATAGACACTCCCATGTTAGTAATAACTACACAGATCTCAATCCCATCTGAATCACGACAAGAAATGACAGATATCCTGTGTTAAATATTGTAACCAAAATGTTGGTTAGAAAAGCATCTCACTTACACAAAATCATGTACGCATGTAGATACAGAGATTGACAGGGACTGTAAGATTTTACTGCTCAGGCCTGAGGAGCTGTGGTTATAAGTAGAGCTGATAGGCCAGTGTAAATTTCTAACTATAAACTCTGTTGACACTGTTCAGTAAAATTGTCTTTATCTTTGCAGCAGTAACCGACTCTCAATGCCTTCACTTATGCTGAGCCAAGACTGCAGCCTTGTTACATGGTCTGTTGCTAAGGAATTAGCTTATATAATGCAAATTATGTGATATTTCATCTGAAATGTTTAAGTTCACAAGGTTTCTGAACCCGTGAAAAATACACTACCGTTCAACAGATTATGGTCACTATGGTCATTCTTTATTTTAAATTATTTATTCATTTATTTATTTTTCACATTTTATAATAGAAAAGTCATCAAAAATATGGAATAACATAAATGGAATTATGGGAATTATGTTGTGACTAAACAAAATCCAAAACAAATAAAAACTGTGTTATATTTTAGCATTTACAATGTGGCCACACTTTGCCTAGAATTTGCAGAAATGTACTTTTGACATTTTCTCAAACAACTTCTTGAGGTATCACCTTCGGATGCTTTTTAAACAATATTGAAGGAGTTCCCATCTATATGTTGGGCACTGAGTGGCTGCTTTTCTTAATTAGTCGGTCCAAGTCAAAAAACTTTTTTTTTAAATAACATTTTAATTTTATAATGAAATAAATTATTTGGCACAATTATATTTTTGTCTACAAAACTAATTTCAAACATTTAAGCATACACCTTCAGATTAAAAGATTTGTAAGGTTATGAGAAACATTTCAGGCAAGTGACCCCAAACTTTTGAAAGGTGAACATGCTACGATGAAAGCTTAAGTGATCTTTATAGGCGTACAGACCATAGGAACCATTAGAAAAGTAGGTGTGACACAATAAAACACTATTGCAGTGCCATTTAGACCTTGCACTTTGAACTTTGAAATTTGAACATTAAATTTAACTGGTTGTCCATTATCAACATTTAATCTAAGAAAACAGTATTTAATATTGTGTAAAAGGATTGAACACAGAGTAAGATTTGGTCTCTCTTCACTCAATTTAGAAACAGGTTTGAAAGTAACAGAGTTGAGTTTTTATCATTTAATTAACAAACACACAAAATATGACTAGCTAGTGTCTATCCTAATGCCATGTGGACATTCTACCGATTCACTTAAAATGCATTATTATTATTATCATAATTATTATTATTATTTGTAATAAATAAATTATCTAAATTTTAATTACATTTCTAATTTGGGTAATAGGGTTGAACTTTGACCAGTTCCTCCTATGTAAAAATCACAATATCAATGAAAATACAGAAAAAAAACTTTGAAAACAAATGTTTATATATGCTTAAATATGTGGACCCCCACAGCTTATTCAAGGCCCCCTCAACAGGGCCCTGTAACCAAAAGGGCCCCCAGCTCTCTTATAGGAACCTTTTGCAATCCTGTTTCGAATGACATTTTTTGAACCGCTCTTTAACCCTATAACACCGCACATATCATATTTGATACATGACTTTCTAAGCTCAACATCATTATTATCACTATGTGTATGAGACATCTACTGTCTCCTGGTGAAAGTTTCGTGCTCTTCTTGAAGTAGAAGACCTTGTAATATAATTTCCAAAATAGCTACTTTCATATTTTGATGCACTCGTGTTTTTTATGTGAAATCTTTGAAATCTTTGATCTTTGTACAAGGTTTTTTTTATTTTTTTATTTTATCCCCTTTTCTCCTAATTTGGAATGCCAAATTCCCACTACTTAGTAAGACCTTGTGGTGGCGTGGTTACCTCAATCCGGGTGGCGGAGGGCAAGTCTCAGTTGCCTCCGCTTCTTAGACCATCAATCTGTGCATCTTATCACGTGGCTCGTCGTGAATGACAACACGGAGACTCACAGCATGTGGAGGCTCATGCTACCTTCTGCGATCCACACACGACTTACCACGTGCACCACTGAGAGCAAGAACCACTAATCGCGACCATGAGGAGGTTACCCCATGTGACTCTACCCTCCCTAGCAACCGGGCCAATTTGGTTGCTTAGGAGACCTGGCTGGAGCCACTCAGCACACCCTGGATTCAAACTCGTGACTCCAGGGGTGGTAGTCAGTGTCAATACTCGCTGAGCTACCCAGGCCCCCTCACAGGGCTATTTTGATGGGAGAATAATAATTATAGCCAGCTGTAGGGTCGTTCCAAACAGAATTTCCAATAAAATGATCAAATGACCACTGTTTTTGAGCCCCACACCTTTCAGCCCATCAAAGCTCTCACAATGGAGGGTAAAGTCTTTGAAGAAATAATGTGTAGGGATGATCGCTTCTGAATGGAATGCCCCCATCATTCAGATGAGTTAGAAAAGATAGATCAGCACAAGCCAGAACTGCCTGAGCTCTTTGCCAAATCCATGCGTAGATGCTGTATGAGTCTATTTGTTAAATTCTTCAATATTTTAAATGTTTGATGAAGTTAAAATGTTCCATAATCTATTGTTGCCCCTTTAAATATATGCACGTTTACACATTTATCACACATTTTTTTACATGCTTGTTTTTTGAATGCATCATTTTGAGTTTACGTTATGTTAAACAAACGTTAAAATGGTACTGACTTTTTAAGAACAGTGGCTGCTCAGCGAAGGTGTTTTGGTTGAGCGGTTTCTTCCTTGATGTTTGAATTCATCTGACTGTAAATAACAGAACAAGTATTAAAAGAGACTTAAATCAATGAAAATAGATTGCGTAGATCTCAACTTTAAAAGAAAATTGGCCCTGGGGCCCTTGCTAGTCATAATCCGCCCCTGCCTCCATAAAACTCATTGTTTTTCTTAAGTGGGGAAAATAGATTTGTTTAGATGACTGTTCAAAGTGGGCTCATCCCAAAGTGGGATTCATTACTTTATAGGATACTTATAGATTGCAATTAACAGGAATGGTGCACCCTTTTCCAGGGTGTTTATTTTGAATAAGAGTAATCTTGGTTTGTTACTCATAAAAGCATCTTACTGTCTCAAATTTGTCTCAAAATCTGTATCTTATTTACTTACAGTAAGTTGACAAATGTTATATCTACACTTATATCAATATAACCAAGTGTGGTGTATAAAAGCTGATTTTTAATCAAAACAACCTTTGTTTTTCATGCACATTACGTTTCTCCATCAATATTCAATATATATATATATATATATATATATATATATATATATATATATATATATATATATATATATATATATATATATATAAAAGCTTTAATATCAAAGAACATATTCAGGAAAGCACAGTTGCGAGCTGTTATATTTGTCTCTAACAGAGCATCCGCTCGCCCCATACCAAATAAAATTTTGCCCCCGGTGCTTTGCTGTAATCTCTGTTTATGAGGCTATTTTCATAATGCATGCATGGCAGCCATCCGGCTTTCACTCAGAGCTGAAGAGAGCGATTCAGATTAAACCCATGGGTCAGGACAGGGATCCACATGATAATACTCACAGGAAGAGAGGCAATAATACCAAAAGCTTTAACAGCAAAATACAACAAATGCAGTGCAGCTTTACATGGCATGTACAAAGCCATTATGTCATAACCACAAACTAAAAACCTTTTCATTTTACCTACATCATTTTACGTGCCCTGTCGATTGTTGTGCGGTATTCAGAGTTGAATTGAGAATGTATTAAATTAAATTTGAATCCATTTAAATTTAAGTAGCAAACAGGATGCAGAATTTAAATTGGAATTTCAATTCAACATCATATATGGTTTGGCAAAGATAGTTCAAATTTTAACTCACAAATTGAATGGGAACCAATATGGCGTCATTTTTATATCACCTGAATTTGAATTTGAAAAAGCCTGATGATCTTGATCTTGAAAAAAGACTGGGTGTAATTTGATGTTACTGCAAATGTTTTGCTGTTAATTTTAAATATTTGAAAACAGATAACACAGTCCCCAGTTGATCCATAACACCGGCCAATATCAGCTGTGCATTAAGTTGTTTCAAATGTTTTTGTGTTGTTTTGTGGTCTGATTAATTACAAAATGTCTGTGATGATCACGTCTGTGTGAATGTTTTTGAGCTGCTTTTAACTCATGAAGAACACACAAAAAGTGAAAGCAACCAAGGCAGTAAACATTAGTGTTGTTTATTGACCAACATTAATATATACACATAAAATAATATACTGTAAATTGACATTATAGTGTTTTTTTATTATTATTATAATGTGTTATAATCATGACATACCATAATCTGGGTGTTATGAATTTATATACATGAATGAACATATATACTGTATTTGATACGTGCACAGATAACTGATATGTCTAAATAAGGCAGAATCAAGTCTTATTTCTCTGTTCTCCCACTTCATCGCTGCTTGTCTTGGGTGAAATGAAACTGTGTCACCTTAAAGATAAAACTGTAATGAAAGAAAAATAAAATGATCATTTTCAAGATTTATAAATAGAAACACAAATTTTGATGGCTTTTGACACATCCCACAGCACAGCACACTGTCTGAAAGTAGATTGAATTTTGGTCACAAAGGCAGCGTGATCATACAGTGATGTAACGTGTAATAGGTCAATATGCTCGTGTATTACTAGGGATGCACCGATCTGATACCTGGATCGGTATCGGCTCCGATACTGAAGCTTTTAAGCCTTGTTCAGACTGCTGCTAAAAATCAAATTTTTTGCATATCCAGATTGTATCCAGATGAGTTTTTGATAGTCTGGACAGCAAAAAATCATATAAAATCAGATTTTTCAGAATCGGATTCAAACCACATCGAGAGGTGGTTTCAAATGCGACTGAAATCAGATTTTTTTCAGATGCGTCTGAAAAAATGATATGCTCTGGCTGCTCAAATCGGCTTTCAAATGGTCTTTTGAAGCCCATTTAACGTGACACACAATGATGAAGTAAAAAATCGGTGACTGCAGCACGGAACATCACAATATTTACCTGTCTCCTCCATCGCTGAGTTCTTCTTGTGTGACAGAGGAGTTCTGCACTGCACTGGACAGGGTGCTTATTTGGAGAGTGAGATGACGCACCTCCATATTTCCCGCATCTGTTTTGAAAGCATCGTCACATGGGTACACCTACGTCGTTACCAAAGCAACCCATGCAGTTAGGTTGGTTATGTCTTAACCTGCAAATCTGATTTGATCACTTGCAATTAATAGTGCGGACAGTCTGCCTGAAAAGCCTGCAGTCTGAACATAGTTTTTAGACGGATTGGGTATCGGTCCGATGAGCCTGATCCAAACCTGATACTGTGTTAGTCATGTTCGTTACTGTCAAGCTCAAAAAACGACATAAAAGAACCATAAAAATACAATTGAAGTAGTTCATATGACTCGTACGTTTTAATCAAAGCCACTTGAAGACATGTGATATCTCTGTGAATGACAAAAGGCTGCGTTTAATAAGTAAATATAGAAAATGGACGCGCAGCTCCAGTGCGTCAGTGAATGGCGCTGCTCTGTTTACACACACTCGCGGCTATTTTTAGCCTTCACGCGGTGCACAATATTTGAATGCTACTCACGAACAACACCCCAGATGTAAATGCTCAAAAGTTCGGTTCACTTATAATATGCATTAAAGGGTAACTAAACCCCTGCTCAGAGTCTGACTCCACCCACTAGCAATATTTGAAAAATGCTGGAAAAGTGGGCAGACACCAGCGGGGATAGAGGGGACGAAACGAGGGCTGGACTGAGCGGGGCGTGCACCTGAGACCCGTAGTGACGGATTAATTGACAGCTACTGTCAGACTCTGAAATGGAGAGTGACTGGAGTGGTAATTTTCTCCAGGAGTATTACTATTATGTTATTATTATTATTCCTCACACGGTCGCAAGACGACATGTACATGAATCTGATGAGTTTTATCGAGTTGATGTCAATAGCGCGCGCTCTGTAGGCATATTCATATTTTGCCGCTATGTGAAAAAATCCAGCAAATGCGCCGGCGCGTTTGTCTACCCCAGAGGATTAACTTTAGCCTAACCATAAATTGTGATTCAAATATATATGATCACTCACCTCAAGATGCCGCTGCGGTGGTGGAGTCCATGCAGGAGGAGCAGCGTTTGGCACTGCGTCGCTTTTCAGCGTGAGCTGTTTGGAGAAGCCCATTTCCACCTCCATTGCGTTGGAGAAGCAATCCCGCGTAAAATGCAGTTTGCACACTCCTACAGCTCTAGGTGGGAACTCGCGGTCTCCAGGCCAAGGACATGCAACCACTGGCGCCTAATTTCCAAGTCTGCTGGAAAGCTATACAGTCCAGCAGTGCTGTTGCAACCAGCAACACTACACCTACGTACCATCCTGACCACTGTACTAAATACAGATAATCTACGCTAACTTGAAGCTATCCTAACTGACGCAATACTATGCTACTAACTAACTATGCTTCTAACAATACTACACTAACAAATATGCTAATTAACTACCTAGGCTACACTAAATAATCTAAATAACTATATAAATGCTATGCTAAATAGATGCTAAAATACTCTATCCTGATCGTTTTCAATACTCGCAATTCCAACTCCTGACTCGCTACAGTGGTTTTGACGAAACGAGATGGTTTTTATACTGCCATAGGCGTGGTAGCTCGTACCAAGGTCGTGGTGAGCTGGAACCTGCTTACGTCAGCTGTCACCGGTTACGTCACGAAGTACCGCAAACAGCCAATAGGAAAATTCAACTGCAGTAGCCACCGTTCAACCTGAAGAGGGCAGCACTCAGACGTTTTTACACCATATATTGTAGAATTAAAACACTTTATACACAAATGTCAAAAAAATTACTTGAATCAATGACCAGTACTAATAAAGCCCCATTCTTACAGATCATTAACTAAAAAAAGTTGGTTTAGGGTTTAGTTACCCTTTAAGAACCACTGGAGATGCTTTTTTTATTTATATTTTTACCAGAATTTGAATAAAATGTGAATTAAACTACCGTGAACTTGCCTACAAACAGACACACACACAGGACTTCCTGGATAGTTCAGAATGTCAAAATAAAAGCGTGAGTATTTAAAAGTTAAAGGTGAATGATTGAGATATATTACTATTATAATATATTATTATTATTATCATTTGTTTACAAATGATAATAATATTTAAGTTGAATGGGTTCCAAAAATAACTGAAATTGATTTCAAATCTTACAACTAAATTGAACAAAAAAGAAAACTGAATCCTTTAGTCCAGATACAAGCTGAAAAAAAAGATATCTACTGATGACTTATACTGGATTACTGTTAATTTTGCTGCTACATTATCCACTGTTTTTGTTAACAATAAAGTCATGAAGAATATAGAATGTCCAATAGAATGATGGATTACATCAAGGCTTGTTTGCTTTACCTTGCATACCCGGATGTCTCGAATTTTGCCGCCTGAAGTTTTCAACCCGTATATAACAACCTGAATATTGAGACCTGAATTTCATGACCTGAAATCCACCACTTGAATAACAAAAGCTTGAATTTCACAACCTGAATTTTTTTAATTAATTCACAAAAAATATTTTCAAATATTTAAAATTAACAACAAAAAATTTCAATAACATCAAATTACACCCAGTCTTATTTCTAGATCATGAATTCTGAGGATTTTTCAAGTCAAAACACCAACAACTGATTAGCTAGCAAGACTGAATAGCTAGCGCTAATGTCCAGTGCTAATGCTAACGCTATTCTCTGTGCTCTTTTATTCCTTCATGTTAACTGAAGGCAAATCTGAATGATATTTC
This sequence comes from Xyrauchen texanus, assembly GCF_025860055.1. NCBI lineage: Eukaryota > Metazoa > Chordata > Actinopteri > Cypriniformes > Catostomidae > Xyrauchen > Xyrauchen texanus. The sequence goes on along the minus strand of NC_068314.1, from coordinate 15,057,007 downwards.
ATTTTAGCTTGCTAGCTTGCGATCTAGCTAACAGTAGCTAGTGAACTCACTAACGATAGTTAGACTAGTTTGCTAGCTGGTTGCTGACTAGTTTTGATTTCCTCACTGTTGACAGGCATTGTATTGGATGGCAAGAAGTATCACAGCTATCTTAATATTTTTACATTCTCTCTGACATCTGCAGCTCACGGGTGTGATGCTCCTGTTCTACCTGCTCCGAACCTGGACTTGAACTGGCGTCTCTGGCATGGGAGGCGGGTACGCTATCAAGGAGTCTAAAGTCTATAGCATCAGTGTGGAGCAGAGGGGGGGCGCGGCCGATCAGAATATCGCGCGCCCGGTCCCCAATCGGCCTGATGAGGCGCGCGAGGGATAAAGGCGGCCGGTGGCGATGGTTCGAGAGAGAGAGAATTATGGGCATGTCCGTCGTGTGTGTTTGTTTATGTGTTTTGGTTTAAGTTTTCATTAAATTATCATTTATATTGACAAGCCGGTTCTCGCCTCCTCCTTGCCCATCCTTGAGCTATTTTACATTGGTGCCGAAACCCGGGAATTGTTCATCCAAGTATGGAGATGGGTCGCCCCGTAGAGTCCTCCCAGCTGACGGAGATCCTCCAGTCCCTCGCGGCACTACACCAGAGCCACCAACAAACCCTGCTTGAGCTCCGGCAGGACCAGGATCGCCGGTTTGTTGAGATCATGGCGGGCTCAGGCAGAGGACCGGCAGGCCATCCGAGCCTCCTCAGCCAGGAGGCGCGCCCGGCCACAGCCGCGACCCGGACACCGGCTCCACGCTGCCCCGCCCACGTTACAGAAGATGGGGGTAGCAGGCGATCCTGAGGCCTTTCTGGATTTGTTTGAGCGAGCGGCAGAAATCTGGGGCTGGCCGCATGAACAATGGGCAGCCCGCCTAGTTCCTCTCCTGTCCGGGAAGCTCAACTCGCGGCTCAACAACTGCCGGCAACTAACCTCCTGGCCTATTCAGACCTAAAAGAGCCATTTTGCAACGGGTCGGTCGGAGCCCGGAAGAGAATCGTCAGCTCTTCCGGGGCATGAAGTTGGAAAAGTCCGGTCGCCCGTTCGCATTTGCCCAATGGCTCCGGGACGCCTGTCGGAGGTGGCTGCTCGCGGGGGACCGCGACGTCGAGGGTGTTATCGATCAGGTGGTACTGGAGCAATTTAGTCAGCGGCTGCCCCGGAAAACGGCGGAGTGGGTCCAGTGCCACCGCCCGGCGTCGCTGGAGGAAGCCGTTCGTCTCGCAGAGGACCATCTGGCGTCTCCGACGTCCCGCAGGCTGCCCCCTATCGGGCTGGAGCATACCGGATTCCGGTAAGGATCAGGGGGGGTATTTACCAAGCTTTGCTGGATACCGGCTGCAATCAGACCACCATCCACCAACGCTTGGTTCAACCCGGGGCTTTGGGTTTAGCTAAACTGGTGAGGGTGAGGTGTGTGCATGGGGATGTTCACAAGTATCCCATGGTGACTTTGGTGATTAAATTCAGGGAAAAAAAAACAAACAAACAACAAAATAGGCAAGGGAAAAGGCCAACATGGTGTGAAAGGGAGAGAGAGAGGAGAGAGAGAATTATGGGCATGTCCGTCGTGTGTGTTTTTTTATGTGTTTTGGTTTAAGTTTTCATTAAATTATCATTTATATTGACAAGCCCGGTTCTCGCCTCCTCCTTGCCCATCCTTGAGCTATTTTACAATCAGTCATTAGTGCACCTTTTGAGGTCAGGATAGTGAGGTTTATACACATTGCACACCTATATATCAGCTGGCCACCGTTAAACTCACCCCCCTAAACCTCACTCCCATCTGGGTCACGGCACCATTGTGACACTCCTGTTCTACCTGCTCTGTACAGAACTCGAACCGACATGGGAGGCGGGTGCGTTAACAAGAAGGCTAAAGGCTACAGCCTCTAGTATCAATGGCTAGTGCACCTCTTGAGGTCAGGAGAGTGGGGTTTATACACATTGCACAGCTATCTATCAGCTGGCCACCATTACACATGCATGAAATTTGGGGTTGGGGGACATGCCTGAACTAGTTGATACAGGAATTCAGTAGCCTAATAAAGAGGTTGACAGGCACAAAGTATTTTATTTATTTTGAAAATACACAACTACCAAACTTAAATGTATATAGATACAAATTTAATTATTCTTTTTTTTTTTTCAAAAAGACTTTAAAATACAAAGTACAGAATTGTATTTTGTATTTCAAATATGTATTTCAAATACATATATCTGAAATACTGCCCATCCCTATAAACAAGGTAAATTTCACTAGCTGCGATCAGAATGTTCAGTCTGTTTAGGGTAAGGTAATATTTGTCTCTCAATACACATTTACCATAAGATCAATGTTATAATATATGTAACAAATGATCGCATAATAAAGGTATTTATACCATTGTATATATTGGCTCTGTTCCAAAATCTAGTGAGCCGCCTTGCTGTGTACCAATTTTGTGTCTTGAGCATGCCTTTGTGTTAAAATGCAGCCTACATAAGCAGCACACTGGGTTTTGGAACTTATTTAAACATTAATACATACTGTACATTCTACACATAATACATAAAGGCATATGTTTATCAGAGAATCAAAATAAAATATTAAATCTTTAATGAAGTATATCTCCGCGACCCTGTACACAGGATAAGCGGTTGACGATGGATGGATGGATGGATGAAGTATATCTACTACCTTTGCACATTAAGACTTGATTTGAAATACATGTTAAAGTAATTCACTGAAGAGAAAATCAAATATCCCATGCACAGAAGTGACAGTGGTCTCCAATTAGTTCATTTTAGCCTCATTTAACCTCCCAAATGACAGAGAGTGAGTGGGAATGATCTCATGTCTGAATCTCGGGGGCTGGATTAGTGGTCATTATAGTTATTACATTTCCATGGCACCCCCACTCATCTTCTCCCCTCTGCCATCAGACAGCTCAAGTTCCCCACTGGGAGAATAGACGATTATACTGCAGAGAGATGGATGACATTCCGCACTGGCCCATATTGCAGGGTGATGACAGGGTGAAGTCTACTAAGTGCAAAAATGCTATGAGTCACTTAATTTGAGATGCAAATATGCATTTTATTCAGTGACTTCAATATTTTTCAAACCATGCAGATGTGCAATATTATAAATGGTAGATTGGAATGAATTGTAATCCAATGCTTCCTTCTTTCAGTTTACAGATTACTATAATGATGATATTCCTTGAATTTTCAAACATCTCAAAAATCCCTATACCACCAGGGCTGGTGCAAAGAGGGGTGCAATCCAGACTGATCTCACTGTTAAAATTGGGAACTTATCTTAAGCTGAAATCAGTCTGTGCTTACCAAAATGCAAAACACTGCCCCCAGTGGCCAAAGCGGAAAGTCTTCTTAGGTGTATGGGCACAGCGCTATTTTCTGGGTAACGGATGTCCACGGAGAGGTGCCAAAAAACGAGTTGTGAAGTGAGTTGTTTTCAGCTGTACAAGATGTATTTTGCACCTGAACCCAATATTTTGATTTTACTTTGGTAAACCTACTATAAAAAAGAAAAATTAATAGATTAAAATAACTAATCATGATTAATCTCATATATTTTACATTCTTTATCAAGAATAGAAAACTACATGTGTGTAATGTCTGCAATTTTTTTATAAATTGTGGCACTCGGAGCAGATTCAATCAATGTTTTTTTGTTCTTTTAAGTGACTTTATAAATATTAACGATTATGCTAAAAGACATCCAATATAATACAAGTAAAAAGGAACACTTTTGAGGTTTAAAAATGTTAAACACAGTGAACCATGGAGTAGTTATTTTACCTGGCTGTATAGCTTGCCAAACACTGACTTTGCACACTAATACAAAGACAATAACAATATGTTTTTATATTATAAGCCCTATCTATGCTGGCAGCATACAACACAGTTGAGAACAACCAGTGTAATCCGAACAAATGATTGACTTGTGAGCCAGTTCTTTTTGGTTGAATCAGTCTAATGAATTACTGAATATGGCAGAGCAGTTACTGAATTAACATCTATGTCTAAGATTTAGTTACTGATACATATTCACAAATGAGTTTTGTTGTAATAAATGGTATTTTTATATTGAAATAAAAATAACCTGGCCTCATAGAATCAAGGTACTATACAGGTGAAACTCGAAAAATTAGAATATCATGCAAAAGTTCATTCATTTCAGTAATTCAACTTAAAAGGTGAAACTAATATATTATATAGACTCTTTACAAGCAAAGTAAGATATTTCAAGCCTTTATTTGATATAATTTTGATGATTATGGCTTACAGCTTATGAAAACCCCAAATTCAGAATCTCAGAAAATTTGAATATTACATGAAATCAATAAAAAAAAAAGGATTTTAAATACAGAAATGTCGGCCCTCTGAAAAGTATAATCATGCATATGTACTCAGTACTTGGTTTGGGCCCCTTTTGCATTAATTACTGCCTCAATGCGGCGTGGCATGGATGCTATCAGCCTGCGGCACTGCTGAGGTGTTATGGAAGACCAAGATGCTTCAATAGCAGCCTTCAGCTCTTCTGCATTGTTTGATCTCATGTCTCTCATCTTTCTTTTGGCAATGCCCCATAGATTCTCTATGGGGTTCAGGTCAGGTGAGTTTGCTGGCCAATCAAGCACAGTAATACCATGGTCATTGAACCAGGTTTTGGTACTTTTGGCAGTGTGGGCAGGTGCCAAGTCCTGCTGGAAAATGAAGTCAGCATCTCCATAAAGCTTGTCTGCTGAAGGAAGCATGAAGTGCTCTAAAATGTCCCGGTAGACGGCTGCGTTGACTCTGGACTTAATAAAGCACAGTGGACAACACCAGCCGATGACATGGCTCCCCAAACCAACACAGACTGTGGAAACTTCACACTCGACTTCAAGCATCTTGGATTGTGTGCCTCTCCATTCTTCCTCATCAATTTGCTCTCATCAGAACAGAGGACTTTGGACCACTGAGCAACAGACCAATTCTTTTTTTCTTTAGCCCAGGTAAGTTGTTTGACATTTGAAGCCCATGTCCAGGACCCATCTGTCTGTGTGTGGTGGCTCTTGATGCAGTAACTCCAGCCTCAGTCCACTCCTTGTGAAGCTCCCCCACACATTTGAATGGCCTTTTCCTGACAATCCTCTCCAGGCTACGGTCATCCCTGCTGCTTGTGCACCTTTTTCTTCCACACTTTTCCCTTCACTTAACTTTCTATTAATGTGCTTTGATACAGCACTTTGAGAACATCCAACTTCTTTTGCAATTACCTTTTGAGGCTTTCCCTCCTTGTGGAGGGTGTCAATGATGGTTTTCTGCACAACTGTCAGGTCAGCAGTCTTCCCCATGATTGTGAATTCAACTGAACCAGACTGAGAGACCATTTAAAGGCTCAGGAACCCTTTGTAGGTGTTTAGCTGATTAGAGTGTGACACTTTGAGCCTACAATACTGAACCTTTTCACAATATTCTAATTTTCTGAGATTCTGAATTTGGGGTTTTCATAAGCTGTAAGCCATAATCATCAAAATTATATCAAATAAAGGCTTGAAATATCTTACTTTGCTTGTAATGAGTCTATATAATATATTAGTTTCACCTTTTAAGTTGAATTACTGAAATTAATGAACTTTTGCACGATATTCTAATTTTTCGAGTTTCACCTGTAAATTACCAAAATTCAGCCAAGAAACTCTATGTGGCACATGCCGATAAGTTATTGTAGCTTGTTATCTGTTAGCCAATCAACTCGCTTACATGTGACACGTTAAGCCAGTCGCCTCACATGGTGTATGCTGATTGGTCCTGAAATATAACCGGGTAGTCAATCGACTTGCATTTCTCTATTTGTTTAACATTTAAATTGCTCAGTTACACTGCAGCGCTCTGCAAGATTTATTTCTCTGAAACCCACCTTAACCCCAGCTCCACTGGTCTAGATCTTCTACATGGGGTTATTTGTAATGTCATTGTTCGCTGTGATATTCCCTGACCGAGGCCCCCCTCAGCACGGACGAACTGGCACACAGCTGGCCCCGGGGTATGTGCAAATATGCATTTCCCAGTGAGCCTACTTGCACAGACGTTGTGCAAGGTCAGGGAGGATGAGGAACATGTCCTGTTGGTGGCACCTGACTGGCTCACCCAGGCTTGGTTCTCAGAACTCATGTTCCTGCTGACAGCCCCTCCCTGGCAAATTCCCCTGAGGAAGGACGTTCTTTCTCAGGGATGAGGCACGATCTGGCACCTGCGACCAGACCTCTGGAATCCCCACGTCTGGCCTCTGGCCATCCACGGTGGTAACACTATCAATCAGGCCAGGGCCCCCTCTACCAGGCAACTGTACGCCTTGAAGTGGCGCCTGTTCTTGTGCAGTCGGGTTGGTGATTTCCTTCCTGAAAGAAAGGTTGGAAGGGTGGCTGTTCCCCTCCACCTTGAAGGTGTATGTAGCTTCTATAGTGGCACACCATGATGCAGTGGACGTTAAGTATTTAGGGAAGCATGACCTGCTCATCAGGTTCCTTAGAGGCACCAGGAGGTTGAATCCCCTCTGGGACTACAAGCGCACTTTATCAGGAGCGTAGCCTCCTCCTGGGCCTCTCTAATAGACATCTTTAGGGCAGCGGACTGGGCAACACCCAATACCTTTGCGAGATTTTTATCTCTGGGTTGAGCCAGTTTCGTCCCATGTGATGGTAGGTATAAACAGTTAAGGTTACGGGCAACTGGCAGGGTGTACCGCTTTCAGACAAGTGCCTTTCACCTTCCGATAGGAAGATGTGTGCTCTTTCATCCATGTGAGTTCCCGAGATCGGTGAACCCTTGATTCCTCCCTCAGCACCTGCGGCAAGCAAATTCGGCAGAGGAATTCAATGCCAGGCCCAGAACTTGTGTCAGTATTCCCTGATCAGGTCAGCCCCTGTACTCTGATAGGTGCTCCATATGCATTGGTTCCCTGTCGGTAACCCCATATGACGTGATCTTCCATGGTATGGTCTCCCTAATGGTAGACCCGTGTCTCCCCTTGGGCAAAGTCCCCTCTGCCACCAGTTTGTAGAGCTCCTACCACGGGGACTTCCTCCACATGCGATACTGCTGATAAAGAATCGGTAAGCCCATGTCCAGGTAAGACACCTACCCCGACATGAATACTTTAGCCCCAGCTGGAATTAAGCGAGTTCTTTCTCCGGAAGAAGAAAGAAGAGGAAAGGCTGAACCAGCTGGTATGGCCTATTCCCATTGTGGGCACGTCTGACGTATGCCCCCACCCCTTTATACTTTCAGGGGGCATACGACATGCACAGGTCATTAGGAAGGTTACGATGGAGCCGGTGCACTTGTTACTTGGCACGCAGTGGCCTGCCTGCACCTTCACCGCCAATCCACATAACAGTTCAGCTGGTTGAGGCGTTTCATATAGGGACCCCTAGTGTCACTTCATTGACACAACGTCGAGTGAGTGACATATAGGGAATGTCTAGGTTACTGGGAACGAGACATTGTGTCCCCCCTGCCACAACACAGAACTACCCGCTGTGATCGCTGGAACCCTGTCTCGGCTCCTCAGCATAAACCTGAATTAGTGGCTGCACACCAGCTCCTTTTAAAGCTGTTTGTCTGGGGGAGTGGCATGCAAATTCCACTCACCAATTTTCATTGACCTTTTCTCAAACATCAGAGGTGTTTGGGGCTCCCAAGGGCAACCCCTAGTGTCACTACATCAACACAACGTCTCGTTCCCTCCATCAGGGAACAAGGGTTACAACAGTAACCTAAACGTTTCCAAACAGGTTTCCTAAACACTCTTATTGCCAGCCCCCTTTCATTGGTTGAACAAACGGGTATCCAAAATTCACAACATTGATTAATGTTCCAATGTTGGGCTTGTTGGGTTTCTCAAACAAATAGGGCAACGTTTTGTAAACATGTCAACATTTGTAGTTGTTTCTGCACATTAAACTGGGCTAGGAGAAAGTATTTTAACATTATAAAAATTACACTCTTCAGTTTTAAGACAACTTATGCTAAACTAAGAATGAAAAGATACTGAGTAAAAAATTTTTAAGTACACTCTTCACATCAGACATCACATAGATTTTAGTAATCTTCAAATCAAATCACTTTATTTTCACACTACCATGTACACAACTGCAGCAGTAGGTCAAAGTCTTGTGTGCAGTTCCGAACAACATAGCAGTCATGACAGTGACGAGACGTATACCAATTTACAATAAACAACATATTTACACATCAAATGTACACATACTTACACAACACAATAATAATATACAATGTACAGTAAAAAAATACACACAATATAGAATAAACATACAATAGAAATAAAAAATAAGAGTATATAAAAAATATATATACAGTAGATGTATTGTGGAGAATATAATTATGACAGTCCAGTGTGAGATATAAGATTAATAAAGTGCAGTGCTGATTATTGATCGTGAGAGATCAAGTGCTCAGAAGTCTGATTGCTTGGGGGAAGAAGCTGTCATGTAGTCGGCTGGTGCGGGTCCTGATGCTGCGATACCGCCTGCCTGATGGTAGCAGTGAGAGCAGCCCATGACTCAGGTGGTTGTAGTCTCTGATGATCCTCCGAGCTTTATTCACACTGCCTGTTATATATGTCCTGGAGGGAGGGAAGCTCACCTCCGATGATGTGTCTGGCAGTTCGCACCACCCTTTGCAGGGCTTTGTGGTTGTGGGTGGTGCTATTGCCGTACCAGGCATTGATGAAGCCAGTCAGGATGCTCTCTACAGTACTGGTGTAGAACCGTGTGAGGATGTGGTGATTCATTCCAAACTTCCTCAGCCGTCTCAGGAAGAAGAGGCGCTGGTGAGCCTTCTTCACAACGGCCTCAGGGTGGACGGACCATGTGAGTTCCTCAGTGATGTGGACATCGAGGAACTTGAAACTGCTGACCCTCTCCACCGGTGCTCCATTAATGGTGATGGGGCTGTTTTCACTGTCTTTCTTCCTGAAGTCCACTACAAGCTCCTCTGTTTTACTGATGTTGAGGGAGAGGTTGTGCTCCTGACACCAGTGTGTCAGAGTGTCCACCTCCTCTCTGTAGGCTGTTTCATCATTGTCAGTGATCAGACCTACCACCGTTGTATCGTCAGCAAATGTAATGATGGCATTGGAGCTATGTGTTGCCACACAGTCATGTGTGTATAGGGAATACAGGAGTGGGCTGAGAACACAGCCCTGTGGGGCTCCAGTGTTGAGGGTCAGTGATGAGGAGATGTTGCTGCCCATTCTAACCACCTGACGTCTGCCTGACATGAAGTCCAGGATCCAGCTGCACAGCGAGCTGTTTAAGCCCAGAGCCTGGAGTTTCACATCAAGCTTGGAGGGCACTATGGTGTTGAATGCTGAGCTGTAGTCTACAAACAGCATTCTCATATATGTGTTCCTTTTTTCCAAGTGGGAAAGAGCAGTGTGTACTTTAGATGCAATGGCATCATCAGTGGAGCAGTTGTTGCGGTAGGCAAACTGCAATGGGTCCAGTGAGGTGGGCAGCACAGAGCAGATGTGATCTCTGATTAGCCTTCCAAAGCATTTGCTGATGATGGGGGTCAGAGCAACAGGACGCCAGTCATTTAAACAAGTTATTTTGGATTGCTTTTGTACAGGCACAATGGTGGACGTTTTGAAGCATGTGGGGACAACAGACAGGGGGTGGGACAGGTTAAAATGTCCTTAAAAACACCAACCAGTTGGTTTGCGTACGCTCTGATGACCCGCCTGGTCCCCGTCTGGATTTACGGATGTTCACCCGTCTGAAGGATCGGGTTACATCCGCAACAGAGATGGAGAGTGAACCAACCTCTTCAGGAGGAAACTTCAGGAGGAAGTTTGTGTCATGTTTTGCTGAGATCAGTAGAAAGCAGATATAACTGCTGTGTTAGTCACAAATAGAGGAACAGTGATGGAAAAACAAGCGCCTCCATCTGTATCCTTTCCTTGCTTTATGACAGGGACTCCACACAACATTTATATTTTATTTGATAGTTATATTTATATATATTTACATTTATATTTGATAGTTTTTCCACAATTTTAATACAAAGCATTCGGCTCAATGTTTCCATAATTTGATATGCACAACACCTGAGATGAACTCTATATCAGTGATTCTTGACTGATTTTGCTCCACAACCCATAATTTATACTGGACAGATTATATAGAGTTTTAAATCAGATATTTGTCAACAAATCTGATCTGTGCATTAAGCCAGTGTGTATACTGCTTTAGATGGCCCCTCCTTCTATGTATACTTATTTTATTGTCTGCCAGACGTATGTAATATATACATAATAAATAATAGCACACCTCTCCTTAACAACCCTGTACAATTTGTGGTATCATTCTTATCAATAGTACAACTATGCTTAAGTTTAATACTTTGGGGGTTTGTTCGTGTCCCTAATCTTAGATATGATCAATAGTACTAGCTATGCTTAATTTACCTAGCATACACTACTAGTACATTTTATGTTTCTATTTGGTTGCATGAAATTACAGAATGTTTATTGTTATCATGTAAATAAGGCTCTTACAAGTATGATTCAAACTCAAATATATTGCAGTAACACTTCTCTAAGTGAATATATTGACACACAACAGACAATTAAAATAACTTATAGCTATGAGGCATTTCTCGTTCGGCGCACATCCACATACGATCTATGAACGTGCTAACAAACACTCACTAGGTGTTGTGGTCCATAGACAGCAGATGGTCGCCCCTTACTAGGCGAAAAGATTGAGTTTCACATTAATATTTCAGTGAAAGAGAGTGAATCTGACTACTATGCATTTGTGTGTGTAAGAGAGGGAGATATGCCACACATGCCTGCAAACAGATTTTCGGACGTTTGCACATAGTAATCCTGATCTGTTTGGCACAATCTGCACGTGCTTGGTGGTATCAGATAGAAATTCTCATCCAGTTGAGGAAACACATTGATTGACTTGAGCTGTAACTCCATAGATGAAAAAAGGCTGTATCGTATTTGTTTTAAATAAAAAAAATTTTTTAATCAATTTAAAAAGCATTTACATACTGCAAAAATAGTATAAAGATAAATAAATAAATAATAATAGTAATCTCAAATCAGTCTCTTGTTTCCCAGTAAAAGGGGCACTTGTTTTTAGATCTTTTCTATTATTATTTTGTTCACTGTCAAACAAACAAGTGATAGCCAGTGCTGAAGCATTTTACCAATCAGAAATTAGCATAAATAATTCTGATTCAAAGTAATATTAGCCAGCATCATCCATCCACTGCCAAACTTGTTAAAGTAAAATTATACATTATAAATTCTGAATCTATGTACTGATTATCATACCTATGCCTACCTAAAAATGTTGTGTGGTCCAAACATAATCTGCAGTGAAGTTGTTTCTACAATGATAATATCTCTCCCCTAATAGTACTTGTAACCAAATCATTGTTCATGGTTGTAATGTAACTACAAAAAAGAAATAAAGAAAAGGCCATTTGTCCTGCCCAAACGTTCTGTTTTAAGATATTAGGTTCATTTTAATTCAGCTAAAATCAGTCTGTGCTTAACATAATGCCAAACACTGCCCCCAGTGGCAAAAGTGTTCAGTATTGTTGGGCATTAGGGCATGTGAGCTCCCTTTTCTGGGCCTAATGTCCACAGAGGAGCGCCAAAAGAAAGTTGTTTTTAGCTGTAATGCAGTAAAGAGGAATGCATATTTAGTAAACTGTTCCCCCAACCTAAAACCTAAGCCTAACCATTAGTGGTGTAAAAATTTTATGTAAGAGGAGAAAATGCAACCTCCAAATCACACTTGTCACTGATTATGCAATGTGATTAGTTCCTGGTTAAATAATTTTTAGTTTTTTAGTTTTTAGTTGAGTCACTGCAGGTCATTTGACAAGATTTCAACCATCCTTCTGCAACAGATTTCTGAATGATGTTGTTTTCACTTCATTTCCTGTTGTGGGGGGATTACGGGGCCAGCGCTGTGAGTCACATTTCAAGTCATTAGTGCCGCCAACCTTCTTCCCATAATGCTGGATTAGTGTTAATTCTCCTCCTGCAGTTGAACTGGAGAAAAAAACTGCACGTTCACATAATCAGTGACGAGTGCAATTTTGAGGTTGCATTTTTTTCTCTTACTGCATGTTTGTGAAGGGGCGAAGGAGTTTTTACATTTTCTATCTTGGTAAAAGCAATATTTATGAGTAAAATTTGCAGCAGCCTTGTGAACATTGTTCGTATTAAGTTGGGGTTTGGATGGTCCAGGAGTTAAATGGTTATTTCACCCAAAAATGGGTAAAATAATGATGGCTCTCATCATTTACTCACTCTCATGCCATCCCATGTGTGTATGACTTTCTTTCTTCAGCAAAACACATTTGAAGAAAAATTTTAAAATATCTCAGCTCAGTAGGTCCTTAAAATGCAAGTGGATGGTGATCCGACTTTTGAAGCTCCAAAAAGAACAGTCAGTCAGCATAAACATCATCCATACGACTCCAGCGGTTAAATTAATGTCCTCTAAAGTGACGATCGCTTTTGGTGGAATTTGAGCATTCCAATAGAATTTCTCATCTAGGAGAAATGGCATGCTTTGATTGAAATATTTATTGAACACATTTATTGTTACAGGGAGAATTAAATAAAAATAAAAATTATTTTCATTTATATAGTGCCTTTCAAGGACCCATGAATGCTTTACAAAGCATAGGCACAAACAGATATTAACATATAGGCCATCTTAATCCATCTACTATTAACTCCGGCATTATCTGTTCTTTACTTCCAAAATGATGACGGCTTTTCGTTAACTGTGTAATTTCATTTGAGATAGCTTTTACAACTGATAAGAATTCTTCAAATGATATAGGAAATATTGTATGAGAGCATAAAAAACGTCTAGTTACTGTTGTAACCATTCAACAGACGATACGTTCTGTCGAATGAAGCGACACTAGGGGTCTTTCTTAAAGGCCTCGGTTACCTCTGAACTTGAGAAAAGGCCAATGAGAAATTGGCAGACAGAATTTGCATGTCCCTCCCCCAGACATACGGGTATAAAAGGAGGGAATCGTGCATCTGTTTAGTCAGGTTTTGCACTGAGGAGCCGAGAATAAGGTTAGGTCGTTACAGTGGTTTGGTTCAGCGTCGTGGCCGGGGGGAAGCGTGCCTTTTCTCTCTCTATGTTTCTCGCATAGAGTTAAAGTGGCTAGTGCCATTTAATCAAACTGGGGGCTTGTAGCCTGGTCGGGGTCTTAGGATGATGTGAGCATCTGCCGGACCGGACTCCAGGCAAGTGTCGCTGACAGAGAATACTCACAGGTACCCAACCCTCTTGATGGAAGCGAGCGCAATCAGGAGGGCCGTCTTCAAGGAGAGGGCTCTAAGCTCGACTGACTCTAGTGGGAGGTCTCTTGGTAAGCAAAAAGGACCACCTGTGCTTTGTCGAACAGGTCCCAAATCAGCTGGACCACCTGGGGGTGGAGCCTCCACTCTACGCTGAGTGTGCCCTGTCTCAACAGCTTGTTCACTGCCTGAGATATGAGAGGAGATAGCGGGCGAGTTGTGACATGTGACGAGAGCGTACGCTGCCATGGCGATTTATGTACGCCACCATCGTAGTGCTGTCTGAATGGATCAAGATGTGCTTGCCCTGGATCAGTGGGCAAGAAGTACAGCCAACAACTCTAGGCAGTTGACGTGCCAACATAGGCATGGTCCTGTCCAGGACCCAGCGGCTGCGTGCCCATTGCACATGGCACCCCAACCCAGTTTGGAGGCGTCTGTGGTGACCATGACACACCTGGACACATGCTGTAGGGGGACTCCTGTCCACAGAAAACAGAGGTCTGTCTAAGGGTTGGATGTCTGGTGGCAGAAAGAAGTGATGAACACACAGTATGTGCCGTGGCGCCATGGCCATCTCGGGACTCGAGTCTGAAGCCAGTTCTGAAGCTGTCTCATATCCATCAACCCGCGGCGCTGCTGAGGATGTCATATGCCCCAGGAGCATCTGGAACTGTCGCATTGGAACCGCTGTGCCTTGTCTGATCAAACTTAGGCAGTTCAACATCATCTGCGTGCGCTTGTTTGTGAGGTTCGCTGTTGTTAAGACTGAGTCTAACTCCATGCCGAGAAAAGAGATGCTCTGAACTGGGGAGAGCTTGCTCTTTTCGCAGTTGTCCTGAAGCCCTAGACGGCTGAAGTACCTGAGAACCTGGTCCTTGTGCACGCACAGAGACTCTCGAGAGTGAGCTAGAATCAGCCAGTTGTTGAAGAAATCGAGTACGCAGATGCCCAATTCACATAGCGGGGCAAGGGCGACCTTCGTGAAGACTCGAGGGGACAAGGACGAGCCGAAGTGGAGGGGAGGATCTGGTACTAGTACATCAGGCCATGGGATGCGAGCTGTAGGAAGGGTCTGAGCCGGGGCAAAAGTGAGACATGAAAGTATGCATCTTTCAAGTCTGCCACTTCGAACCAATTTAGATGCTTTACACATGTTAGAATAAGTTTCCGTCTGAGCACCTTTGAACGGGAGTCTGTGTCAGGCCCGGTTCAGAACTCGCAGGTCCAAGATTGGCCGCCATGCACCGCCTGTCTTGGGTATGATGAAGTGAGAGCTGTAGAATCCTGACTTCATCTCAGCTGGAGGGACGGCTGTATCGCATCCCTGTGGGGTGAGTGCCTGGCGAATGGGCTGGTTTGATTATTTCTGTAACTGCTGATCTCCTGGGATTTTCACATACAACAGTCTCTCGAATTTACTCAGAATTGAGTCAAAAACAAAACATCCTGTGAGCGGCAGTTCTGTGGATGAAAATTATTTGCTGATGATAGATCAACAGAGAATGGCCAGAATGGTTCGAACAGACAAAGTCTCAGATAACAGTTCTGCACAATTGTGGTGAGATGCATGTTAGCGCTGTTCCGACAGGGTAGACCTACACAATATTAGGCAGGTGGTTTTAATAGTTTAGCTGATTGGTGTATACATACATATGTACAAATAAAAATTTGTTATATACAGCTAGTGCAAGGGAATGTAACGGTAGAAGAGGTAAGATATGTTACATAAATATAAATAGACTAAGCTGTGTATTGCACATCATTATTGCTCAATGGGGCAGATTGAATTGATCATGAGATGTATAACCATTCAAAAAGATAGTGGTCTGGGTGAATGGGGTCCAGAGTGAACTGTCCTTTGTAGTCTTCTGATGTCCGAATTCGTAGCTGAACCAAACCAGAAAGTTATTGATGTGAAGAAAACAGACTCAATAACTGCTGAGTAGAACTGTATCAGTAGCACCTCTGGCAGTTTGAATTTCCTCAACTGGTGAAATAAGTAGAACCTCCACTTCAGGTCCTGTGAAATGGTAGAGCCCAGGAACCTGAATAACTCCACTGCTGCCACAGTGCTGTTCAGAATGGTGAGCAGGGTTAATGTTGGGGTGTTCCTCCTGAAGTCCACAATCATCTCCACTGTTTTAAGAGTGTTCAGCTCCAGGTTGTTTGGATTGCACCAGACAGCCAGCGGTTCAACCTCCCTTCTGTATGCAGACTCGTCGTCAGTAGTGTTGTTTGTAAACTTCATGAGTTTGACAGAGGGGTCCTTGGTGGTGCAGTTAATTGTGCACACTGAGAAGAGTAGTGGGGTGAGCACACATCCCTGGGGGGCACAGTGCCAATCGTACAGGTGCTGGAAGTGAATTTCCCCAGTCTCACTAGCTGCTGCCTGTCCGTCAGAAAGCTGGTGATTCACTGACAGAGGTGGGAACAGAGAGCTGGGATAATTTAGTCTGGAGAATAGCTTCGATGATGGTGTTGAAAGCCGAACAAAAGTCCACAAAAAGGATCCTTGCATATGTCTCTGGTCAGTCCAGATGTTCCAGGATATGATGCAATCCCATGTTGACTGTTTCATCCACAGACCTGTTAGCTCGATAAGCAAATTGAAGGGGATCCAGAAAGGGTTCAGTAATGTCCTTCAGGTGGCCAACAACAGTGTCTGAAATTACTTCATGACCACAGACGTCAGAGTGATGGGTTTGTAGTTATTAAGTCCTGCGATCTTGGGTTTCCTTAGGACAGGGACGATGGGGTAGCATTTTAAGGATCTGGGAAATTCACAGTGCTCCAGTGATATGTTGAAGATCTATATGAAGATGGGGGCCAGCTGGTTGAGACAGGCTTTTAGACAAGTGGGTGAAACACCATCTGGGCCCTGTACTTTTCTTGTCTTGTGTTTCCGGAGGACCCGACACACATCCTCTTCTCAGATCTTAAGTGCAGGTTGAGTAGCAGGATGGGGAGGAGGGTGATTGCAGGAGGTGTTGGAGTCTGTGTGAAGTTAAGGTCAGAGGGGGTGTGGGGTGTGAGACACTGCTTTTCAAATCTACAGTGAAACACATTCAGGTCATGAGCCAGTTGTTGATTCCCTACAGTGTTGGGAGATGGTGTCTTGTAGTTAGTAATGTCTTTCAGGCCTCTCCACACTGATGCAGAGTCATTAGCTGAAAACCTGTTTTTCATAGTAGCTTCTTTTAGCCACTCTAATTTTCTTTTTCTGTGAATATTTGGCCTGATTGTACAATATTTTATCCCCACTTCTGTAAGCATCCTCTTTGACCTGACGAAGCTGCTTGAGTTTTGCTGTTAACCATAGTTTGTCATTGTTGAACGTTAAATAACTCCTAGTAGAAATGCACATATCCTCACAGAAACTGATATACGATGTTACAGTATCCGTGAGCTCGTCCAGATTGGTGTCTGCAGCTTCAAAAACACTCCAATCATTGCAGTCAAAGCAGGCTTGTAGTTCCAGCTCTGCTTCATTGGTCCATATTTTTACCGTTTTTCTGCAGATTTAGCTGAATTAATTTTCTGCCTGTTGGTCGGAAGAAGATGAACCAGACAGAGATCAGAGAATCCCAAAGCTGCTCTAGGGACAGAGCGATATGCATCCTTCAATGTTGTGTAGCAGTGATCCAGTATATTTCTGTATCTGTATTTTGGCAGATCACGGATGAGTTTGGCTCTGTTAAAATCACCAAGTATAACAATAAGTGAGTCCGGGAATTGCTGTTCCGTGTCTGAGATCTGATCAGCCAGCCGATTCAGCACTGCTCTCACACACTCGTGTGGAAGAGTGTAAACACTCACCAGAATAAACGAGGAAAACTCCCGTGGCAATTAGAAAGGCTTACAGATGATAAAGAGCGCTTCCAAATTAAGAAACACCTTCTTTATCATTGTTACATCTATACACCAAATTTAATTGATGTAAAAGCATCTTCCACCGCCTCTCATTTTCCCCATTAACTCAGATACGATCTACTCTGAACAGCTGGAAGCCTGGCAGATAAGCACCATAAATCAATATGACTTCCATCATAATCCAGTCGTGCGCTACAATCCAAGTCTTCTGAATTCTTACGATGGCTTTATCTGAGAAGCAGATCAATGGCACTAAATAGCATTAATTCCCACATGTCTTGTATTCAGGCATGACACACCAAGTTTAAATACTGTATATCATATATAAGTAAATGAGAGGTATGGCAAACCTGATTTGCTCTAAAGCCGTTTGACACTTTTTCTTCTGTGGAACAGAAAAGCAGAAATGTTGAAGAATGTACTGATCACTCTTTTACATGGAGCCTGGCACTGGAGCCTTTAAGCTGTGAATTGCATTGATTCAGTCACCAATCATTCACCAACTGCTAGTCCTCTCACAAATGCACTAAGAAGGGCGGATGTCAAGATTATCTATGAAAAACAACTTTTGTTCTGTTTCTCCCACAAAGCTGTTTATAGAGCATAGGAAGGTGGGGCCGGGCTGGAACGATGCACGCCCGGTCCCCAATCATCCTGATGGGATGCATGAGGGATAAAGTGGGCCAGTGACGACAGTTCGAGAGAGAGGGAATTATGAGCAACTGCCCTGTATGTCTTTGTGTGTGTCTTTTTAATTAATTAAATAACATTTATATTGTTAAGAAGGTTTTCGCCTCCTCCTTTCCCTTTAACCTCCATACACTTTTGTATGACTTTTGATTTGGAGCAAAATGAGGCATGTAGAGTAAACGATGACAGAATTTTCATATACTGTACACACTGTATGCCTGTGTAGCGAGTGTACTTAGGACATTAGAAGGAAAGTGTGATATAGTACTGCACACAATTATGCCAAGGACTACACCAACCTGGGAATTTCACCCAGGGAAATAAAGTATCAGTTCACCAGAAGGATGCACAGGTTGAATTAACTAATGAAAGGTCAGAGACATGGGTATCAATACAAAAATATACATCTTTGACACAAGAGCATTTAAGACAAAACTTTAAAATGGAAAAGATGCCTTAGCCAAAATGCCACTGGAGTTATAAGCAATTATAAAAGCAACAATTGAACAAACTGGGGCTTAACAGCAGGGTCGGGCTACCAAGGACTATATCACACCAATAATAAAGAATCACAGCATTCACAAGTGCATACACACCCACACACAAATCTGGAATTCAGATTTGTGTGACGAGCACAGCACACAGTCAGAAGCACCATCACCATTATGAGAGTATAAAGCTGGCCTTCCTTTTGCACCCAAGTCCCGTGAACACATGGAATAAACACATTCATGTTCTAAAATCTTAACACTCCAGAGCAGTGGCACAAATTCACTGAAATCACAGCGGTAAAACAAGAGGCACAGATTCATTAAAGACACAATTAAACAAAGAAAACATACTATGAAAACTACCCCATGAAAACCAATAAAACAAAAAGAAAACAGAACGTCACCACTCATAATAAGAGCTGTTACGCAGAGATCAAATCACAATAACAAATCAAAAGAAAATAATTTGGGAGTAAGGAAAATAAACACATTACACAAGCAAAACAGGGACAATATCGAAACATCAGGACCCCCCCATCTGAGGGTTGTCCCCCCTAAAATATCATTAAAATATGTGTATTGTAAATAATATAATGATATATTCTTAAAATAATTGTTTAAGAAATAAAATAATACAAATGCAAACGGGGCAACAACAAAAAAAACCTTGGTGTCCCCTTCAAAAATTGCTCTTGAGAGTTGTCATGTTTATTGTCCCCCCCAACATTTTGATGAAATTTTCACCCCTGGCAGGACGTGAAACAGACTAGTAGTTTACACGGACACTCCTGGTGTGCCAGGAAGCGCACCTAAAACAAAACACAATATTATTATTGCTACACTTTAGCTCTTTGCCCAACATTAGCAAGCACCCCTGTAGACATACTGATGGTGACATGATGCATATGTACTCAGAGGAATGCACACAATAGCGGCAGCCACAAAAGCAACACGAGACCTGCAAGTGAAATCCAGCGGCTTTGTCAGACCATATGACTGTGTATGGCAATCAAGCAATCAACGATTACTATCATGCAAAAGCAAGTGACCAGTGGGCATTCAGTCACTAAATTAAAATACAAATATAATCTAGAAACAACCAACCGTTCATACCTTTCTCATTGTCCACATCTGATGCTGGAAGGAGCAGCATTACTGCGTTTGTGATGTAATCGTGATGTTGACAATGACGCATGTCCGAGAGACAGATCCTTCTCCTTTTATATCATAATAATGACCGCTAATTGGCTTACGACCCCAATACAATTACTAGGGAAGATTACTGACTTCCCCACTACACATGCATTGCTTTCAGAATCAACATAAAAACGTAAACATAAAACAGTGTGTATATGTGAGTCTATGTGTTTGTGTCATGTAATTGCAAAGAGAACTGAAACAGCACTTAAAGAATGAAGGCCTACAGGTCTATTGGCATTTAAGAAGCTGCAGTGCATGTAAGTAATTAATGTGCATTCACTGGCCAACAAGTGCACATGCTCCTAAATGCCACATTACATAATCTCCATCTCAACCTCTGCTCTCAAGGGAAGTAAAATATGGAAATTAATGAGAACAGAGACGACCTAACTTTTTAATCATATTAAAGCAGAGACATTTTAACCTGTACTCAAGCCTCCATATATATATATATATATATATATATATATATATATATCGAGAATTTAGTCAGAATTTATTCCTTGATGCTTACAAGCAAAGTGTGACCACTGTTTCACAAATCGCATGTGACAAGCACGTGAGTTTGAGCTCCACCCCGTCATGCTTTCAGAATTTCTTCAGAATCCCTCAACAGTGCAAATTGTAATATTCATCAGCCAATCAGATTGATTTATTTGTTCTGGGTGGGTGTGATCTTTAAGCTATATGATATCAAGTAGGATTATCCCACATCCAACTTGAAAGGAACGCAGCACAACCATGTACCCTGATGAAACGAAATGTATTGCAAGCAACATTTAAATCGCAAATATTATTAGATGGATTTTTCTCAGTATTATAGACCTCCTGGGTAGATTTATATGAACAATTATGATTTTTGAATGTCTGTTTGGGAGAAGTTCATTTCACAAACAGTCATGCTACAGTTAAAATTAGGCTTGTTTGAGCATTAAGTGTCATTTCAAGTTCTGGCTTTCATGTGTGGACGTGTTTTTAAAATTTCAATTTAAAAAGCACTTTAAAGCTCCAAAAAGCACAGACTGTCATAGTAAAAGTAATCCATATGGCTCCAGTGGTTATGTATCATTTAGGCAAGCTGGAGCAGACAAAGATGCTATAAAGAGAACCCAAGTGCAATTTTCTTATAATTCCAATGTGAAAACCAATAGAAGAACTAAACAAAAGACTTGACTAGACTTTGACTAAAAGGTAACTTGACAACAAGCAAAAACCATGAACAGGAACTAACCAAAGGGACCATAGGACTACGGGGGACTAGACAGTGCTGGAGACCAAGGGGGACCAGATGAAGCTGTAGACCTGGGGGTGTCCGGTGAGGTGACAGGAGACAACGGGGGGGTCCGCTGGATGGCCGGGAGAACAGTGAGGACTGGTCATGGCAACAGGGGACTCAGAGACCAGAGCCACGGGGGACTCAATTAGTGAAGTCAAGGCCGCCAGGGAGTCAGTCATGGTGGCCATAACAATGGACTCAGGCAGGGCGGCCACAGTAGGAGAGTTTGCATACTTATCAGCCACCCCCACAATAGTCGCAAGGCGAAGTCAAACTGCTGGAGTGTCCAATCAATTCCACCTCCAGTCATTAGGGAATAGATGGGTTTGTTTAGACCTCCTGGAACTCCACCTCGTCACCCAGTCCACAAAATCCTCAATAAGATGATTTCCCTGGCATAGCCGCATGAGATAAACTGCTGGGTTCATGTTGCGATCGTGTATTCTGTAACGTTTAGACAAGCAGGAGCAGACCGAGACTATAAAAAGAGAACCCAAGTGCAGTTTTATTATAAGTCCAATGGGAAAACCAAAACAAATAGAAGAACTACACAAAAGAATGGACTAGAATATGAGTAAATGGTAACTAGACATAACATGACAATGACTTGACAATAAGAAAAAAACATGAACAGGAACTAACTACAAAGACAGTGTTACAAGATCACAATACCCGACAAGGGACAAGAGAACATGAGAGCTATAAACACACAGACATGGGATAACAAGGTAACAAGACAACGTATGAAAGGACAGAACTGATAACAAGATAATCAATGACAAACTTGAACAAATAATGAAATAAGACAATAATAATTTTAAAAATAATATATAAACAAAAATCAAATCAAAAAGACAACACATGGAAAATGAGGGTCAAATGACAAACAGGGAAATCACATGGCATACAGGAAACAGGAAAAAAAACAGAACTATGACATGACATGGAATTTCAAAATAAAAGACATGACAAAATATATGAACTGAAACACACAAACACGTTATATTAAACAAATGTCTTCTAAAGTAATTTGATTGCTTTAAAATAAAATTTTAGTCCTTGATGAGGCTCTCGTGTGACGTAGGCACGTTCACGTGACAACTGACGGAATACAACAGGATGTGCAGCTCAGTTTATTTACAACAGAACACTGATCACAAGTTTAATTAGTTTTGCTTACATTTGAACATGCCAGCGCACTTACATAATGTGAGAGGCTGCGTGTACTCGGTCCTCTCATGAATGCACATTGGAGGATGAATGAAGTAAACAATTATCTTGAAAAATACTTTTTAATTGACCTGTTTCTCACCCAAAGTGGTCATATCACTTTAGAAGACATTCATTTAACCACTGGAGTCATATGGACTACTTTTACTATGACTGTCTTTGCTTTTTGGAGTTTTCCATTTCTTGAGTTGTGGACATGACCTCGATTCACAAATTTGATGACTTGTGACTCATAACATAATCAAAGAAGACTTGCAAATTGATTAGACTCGAGCCCTCTGACTTGGAAAGACTTCATACCTTCTAAAACCAAATTACATAGTAGATTTGCTGCACATTTTTAAACTACTAGGGATGGGACAATATATCAAATTCGCAAACCAAAAAATAAATAAATTGACGTTTCTAAATTTGCAACAAACAAACATCAGAATCTTTCTATTGCTTGATTTTACCCCTACTGCACTTTTTTCTACACTGTTTACAGGGTTCACACAAAGTCCTTGAAGTACTTAAATTTAGCTTTTAGAGATGCAAGTACTTGACTACCTGGAAAGTCTTTTTTGTTGAAATGTGCTTGAGATTAAAACACAACATTTCTTCAATGTAATGTGTCCATCAAAGATGAGATCCCACACTACACTTTCATTGAATAATGTGTCTTTTAATAACCTTTCTGTTCTTTACAGGGAGACAAAAAGTAAAAATTATTATTAAGTTTAATCACAAATTGCATGGACGCACTAATAAAAAAAAGAAAAAAAAAGTTACTTCTCTCTCATTAATAAACCGGGACACTGTGAGATGCTCGCTGCTCTCTTAAAGTAAAAGATACATTTTTGTACACGTTAAAGAAATATTCCGTGCTCAATACAAGTTAAGCTCAATCGATCACATTTGTGGCATAATATTGATTACCACAAAAAATAGGTGGGAATTGGTTTTATACAGTGCACTGCTGCCACACGATTAGCTGATTAGATAATCGTATGAATATATAGGTGTACAGGTGTGCCTAATAAAGTGGTCGGTGAGTGTATATTTTCACTAATGGCATTGATCAATCTTAGTTCAATTTGTCTGCCTAGGGATGTGCATGAAAGTTACAATTGTGTCTTAAAGGATTTAAAAAAAAATAAAAAATTACATTCCCTTGCACATTTACATTTATGCATTTGGCAGACACTTTTATCCAAAGCGATTTACAGTGCAATTATTACAGGGACAATCCCCCTGGAACAACCTGGAGTTAAGTGCCTTGCTCAAGGACACAATGGTGGTGGCTGTGGGGTTAGAACCTGTGACCTTCTGATTAACAGCCCTGTGCTTTAGCCACTCCACATAACTTCTACCTCCTGATATGGTCACCGGCCATATAAATATATTTACATATTTATACTTCATTCTGTACAATGCACCTTCAGTTTTATACTTCTTAATTTGCAGCTTGTACTGTATTCATAGACATTTGCATTGAGCTGGTCTCTGCTTCTCCACCTCATAACCTTGCAATCAAAAAACAAAAAAGTTGAATCTAATCTAAAAAAATACAAAAATAACCCACCTCCAGGGGGTTAATAAAGGCCTTCACTAACCATTTTACTAACCATTTTCTGAAAAAGAGAGAAAAAATAATGAATGCCCTCTGTCTATCCTCTTTTGCTCATTTTTGATTTATGAATGTGGGTGTGTGGTTCATTCACCCTTGATGTGCAGAATGGATGAAAAATGCATGAATAATTGATAAATCTCACAAAGAGGGGAGCATCTCTCTATCTCTCTCTCTCTCTCTCTCACACACACACACACACACACACACACACACACACACACACACACACACACACACACACACACACACACACACACACACATGTTGTGTTTCCATGTTTTATGGGGACTTTCCATAGACATAATGGTTTTTATACTGTACAAACTTTATATTCTATCCCCTAACCCTAACCCTACCCCTAAACCTAACCCTCACAGAAAACTTTCTGCATTTTTACATTTTCAAATAACATAATTTAGTATGATTTATAAGCTGTTTTCCTCATGAGGACCGACAAAATGTCCCCACAAGTTCAAAAATTTCAGGTTTTACTATCCTTATGGGGACATTTGGTCCCCACAAAGTGATAAATACACGCTCACACATACACACACACACACACACACACACACACACACACACACACACACACACACACACATGTTGTGTTTCCATGTTTTATGGGGACTTTCCATAGACATAATGGTTTTTATACTGTACAAACTTTATATTCTATCCCCTAAACCTAACCATACCCCTGAACCTAACCCTCACAGAAAACTTTCTGCATTTTTACATTTTCAAAAAACATAATTTAGTATGATTTATAAGCTGTTTTCCTCATGGGGACCGACAAAATGTCCCCATAAGGTCAAATATTTCGGGTTTTACTATCCTTATGGGGACATTTGGTCCCCACAAAGTGATAAATACACGCTCACACATACACACACACACACACACACACACACACGGCACACTGCACAGTGAGGGACATGTTCTGAACTGTCAGAAATCTCAACATGAATTCAAACATTTCTTAACAAATTCTTCCATGTTTTAAGGATCTGGGACATGCTATCTACATTAATAATATAGCTCTGTACTCCTACTGTATGTCAACAGTTGTGTGATTTGTGTCTGATTTTATTTCTAAGGAATTCTATGCTGAAAAAAAAATATATTTGGCTGAACTTGATTCAGTCAAGGTTAGTGGTTTCACAAGTTTTAAGTGAGCTTTCTTAAATTAAAATAACCATGTACTTTCAACTTTGGGTTAGTTCACCCAAAAATGAAAATGCTCTTATCATTTACTTATCCTCATGCCATCCCAGATGTGTATGACTTTCTTTCTTTAGCAGAATACAAACAGAGATTTTAAGAAGAATATCTCAGCTCTGTATTTCTTTTTTTTTATGATTATTTATTTATTTAAAGGTTGAACATGGTCCATAAGTGTGACCACATATAACTATGTACAAGACCAGGGTTTGCTTGAAACAAAAATAAATAAAATACACATATACATGTATACGAATAAGTTAGGGGGTGGCTTGACAACACCAGCACAGCTCCAGGATTACCACTGCTCCTCCTTGATAACGCTCAGAAGTAATCAGTACGGATGACCTATTGAGTTATTATATGAGATAGCTTTGTAACAAATTCAGTCCAGGCCTTAAGCGTTTTTGGTTTGGCTTTGTTAATTCTCGCTGTAGTAAGTTCTAATAGTGCAATGTATTTAATTTCTATGAGCCACAATTTACCTGCTGGAATTGTGGGCTCATGCCAATTCTTGAAGATAATCTTTTTGGCTGCAGTTAGAGCAGTGTGAAGAATCCTACGCTGGCTCACAGTCAGATCAAGATCTGCATCATCATTCAACAAACAGAGACTGGGGTGCTTAAGGATTACCTTATCACATAGTTCTGTCACAACTTGAAATACCTCATCCCAAAAGTTACCAATATGTTGGTAGGGGGTAGGCAAGCGCTTCATTTTGTGCAAGATATTTGGAGTAGCGTAAGCCCTATGAAGCAGTTTATAGTGTATTAACTGATGGGCAAGATTTTTTGACATTGTTGGAGTAGTGTCCCATATCCAGTCCCAATTTAGTTTGCAAGGAGCTAATTCCTTTTCCCATATCGTGGTGATGGGGAGCTTTCCGCAGCTGTGCTTGAGCAGTCTGTTGTAAATGAATGACACTGCTCCTCGTGTCTGTGAAAAGTTCACACAGTCCATCAGAGGGTGAGAGTCCAAGTTACAGTTCCATGGTACTCCATAAGCGCGCATTGCGCTTCTCAGCCTTAAATACAGAAAGTAGGAATGTCCAGGAAGATTATAACACTCTTTCAGATCTTGAAAAGACCTTAACCCCTGATTATTGAATATATCACCAAGAGTATGTACACCTTGATCCGACCATGGCTTAAAAACAAAAGGTCTGTTGTCGGATTGCAAATTATGATTATACCAGATCGGCGATTCAGATGAGAACTTAGATGAACTTCCCATGAATTTGCACACCTCCTGCCAAATTTTAAAAGAATTGTACACAATTGTA
The DNA here is from genome assembly GCF_025860055.1 of Xyrauchen texanus. Classification (NCBI taxonomy): domain Eukaryota; kingdom Metazoa; phylum Chordata; class Actinopteri; order Cypriniformes; family Catostomidae; genus Xyrauchen; species Xyrauchen texanus. Next base: position 15,030,721 of record NC_068314.1, on the reverse strand, counting down.
TTCCCAAACCTTAGGTCTTTCTTTGATAAACCAGTGAATAAAATATCCTGGAGCCGATGTGGAAGCACAGCTGATGCTTCCACGTCCCGCCAGGCGATCCGCGAGTCAACCTGTAACCAAATCTTGAGCGAGCGCAGCTGACATGCCCAAAAGTACAATTGTAAGTTCGGAAGTGACAAGCCTCCTTTGTCAGATCTTCTCTGCAATGTTGAGAGTTTAATTCTTGGTCGTTTCTTATTCCAAATGAATTTTGTAATCAAGGAATTCATCTCTTTAAAAAATGTTATACAGGGAGATAAAGGAATCATGGTGAACAGAAATAAAAGTCGAGGGAGGATATTCATTTTAATGATTGCAATTCTGCCTTGCAGTGAGACTAAAATAACGTCCCATCTCTGTAAATCTTGTCTGATAGTTGTAAATAAAGAACTATAATTTTCTTTAGAGATAGTCTGCAGTGATGGAAAGATCTGAATTCCCAGATATTTAAATGTCTTACTAATTGGGATCGAGGAGGACGCTAATGCAGTATTTGTTGACGCAGACAGGGGCATTAATACAGATTTTCCCCAATTAATTTTGTAACCACTTATGACGCTAAAGTCATTAAATATTTTAAGACACTGAGGTAGAGAAGAGGAAACATTAGACATGTAGAGAAGAATATCATCCACGAAAAGAGAGATAGAATGCTTGGAGTCGCCAACAATAATCGGGGAAATAATATGGTCCTGCCGAATTGCCTGCGCTAAGGGCTCTAATGAAATTGCAAATAACAAGGGCGATAAAGGGCAACCCTGTCTAGTGCCTCTATTCAACGGGATTGCATCCGAACAGCACAACCCCGTTGAAACCCGTGCGGAAGAGTTAACATAGAGAGTCTGACTCATATGAATAAAACGAGGGCCAAATCCAAAACGGGTTAAGGCAGACCATAAATATGTCCACTCGACCCGGTCAAAGGCTTTCTCCGCGTCTAGCGAGAGGATAGCACGTTGTTCATTAACCGGGTCGGGTGAGTCAATGATGTTCAAAAGGCGTCACATGTTATCTGTGGCAAAACGTTCCTTAAGAAATCCTGTCTGGTCGTGGGCGATTAGGAAGCTGGCAACTGATCCCAACCGATGGGCTAGAACCTTAGCATATAACTTGACATCCGTACCAATTAGTGAAATCGGCCTGTAGCTAGAACAGCATAAGGGTTCTTTCCCTATTTTCAGTAGAAGAGAAATAAGAGCGGTGTTCTGATCTCTATGGAAACAACCCGTATCAATAGCAAAATTTATGGAGTCAAGGAGGAGTGGTCCAATCAAATCCCATATCGCCAGATACAGCTCCGGGGGTAAACCATCCAGACCAGGGGCCTTACCCTTATTCATAACTTCTAAAGCCTCCTTCAATTCTTTTAATTCTATTGGAGAATCAAGAAAAGCACATTGCTGCTCGCTTAATTGGGGTAGATCTAAATTTAACAGAAAATCAATGACAGGTTGTTCATTCACTCCCACCTCAGATCTGTATAGATGCTCGTAAAATTCCTTGAATATCCTATTTACATCACCCGGAGCCGTGTGAAGAACATCTGCATTGTCCTTAATGGCAGTTATTGAGGCCAAGGCCTCATTGCGTTTCAACCTTAACGCCATTAATTTGCCTGGCCGTTCTCCATTAAAATAGTAATTTTGTTTGGTACGGTGAATCAAAAATTCTACCCTTTTTAGTAAGATCGCCTTGTAGTCAGTTTTAAGATTCCCCAGGATTCTGCTTTTCTGTTCCGTAAAAGTTTTTTAAGATCCTTCTCTACACATTTAATCTGAGCCTCCAAACGGGTTAATTGTTTTACTCTGGCTTTATTTACATAGGAGGCAAAAGAAATACAGTTTCCTCTCAAAAAACACTTGGTTGTTTCCCATAGGATCTGTGGATTAGTGGCTGAGCTCGAATTTTCTTTGAGAAACAGAGATCATTTAGAACGTAACTGTTTTACATAATTTTCATTTTGCAAAAGAGTTGTATTTATACGCCACCTTTTGGAGCTTAGGGGAATTATCGGAGGAGATAGATTACAAATCACAGCGGAGTGATCTGAAATCAGTATGGGTAAAATATCAATAAGGTTTACACCTTGAGTAAGAGATTTAGAAATCAGAATGTAATCTAGCCTCGAAAATGATTTGTGACGTGCAGAATAAAAAGTATAATCTCTACAGCTCTCATTCTTCACTCTCCAGATATCACATAAGTCGTTATCAGCAATGAGCTCGTTTAACGACTTCGAAGCCTGATCGCCATGAACAGAGACAAGGGATCTATCGATTAAGGGGTTACAAACTGCATTAGCATCTATTCCTACAACCAGGTTGTAGTCAACAAAATTAAGTAGGGATTTGGTAAGAGATGGAAAAAAATCTACATCATAATTATTAGGGGAGTATACTGAGAAGAGAACCATTTTCAAATTATTCCATGAACCTGACACATATGTAAACCGCCCGTTTTCATCCCCTCCCGTTTTCTCTATTAGAAACGGGAATTTTCTGTTCTGAAGAATAATAACTCCTCTTGATGCACTATTATACGATGAAAAAGCTATCACTTTAAAATGTCTATTCTGAAAGCGGGTAACATCAGGAGCCTTGAGATGGGATTCTTGTATTAGGACCATGTCAGCTCATTTGCGATGAAGATAATCTAGGCATTTGGATCTTTTACGGAGAATTTAGACCACTGACATTCCACGATATCACATTAAAGTCCTCATTCTGTCACAATATAATTATGACAGAGACAAAGGTAGCCATAGTAACCGAACGCATCGACAAGAATTTCACCCCAAAAAACACAAATAGTACAACAAAAACGGCAAACCCTGGTAGTTCTAACATTGTAATGGTTAAATACAATAAAAAAACAAAAAACAAATTACTATCGGCAGCTTGCAGAGAGGAAGAACACCCTCTCTTATCTGCCTGGAAAGCAAATTTAGTCGAGGCCATGCACTCGGACTATGAGTGGCAACAGTTACTCAAGCATCAGCATCTCTCACCTGAGTGTCCATCACAGCGAAAATTAAACCTATATCCCTACTCAAAGTGCCATAATAGAAAACAAAGAAGGCCGAATTTACTCATCAGGCATCCCTGTAGGCGCGGTGGTGTCCATTTCCGTAGTGGCGCTCAGAGACGCGATGAAACGCTCCAGGTCTCCGGGGGTTTTGAAGAACAATTGCTCCTGGCCGTTACGTACTTTGACCGATGCAGGGTAAAGCAGGAATGACTCGATGCCTAATTGCTGGAGGTGTTTCCTCCCTTCGGCCATAGCTTTCCTTTTTTTGGACGTTCCCTGGCTAAAGTCAGGAAAGAACCTTAAAATACTCCCTTCATAACTCAGAGGTGGTGCGCTTCTGGCTCCCTGTAGGATCGCCTGTCAGTCATTGTAACGAAGGAGTTTGAAAATCAAAGTGCGCGCTCTATTCCTGGAGGGATCCTCGTTCGCGTAGAGGCGGTGCGCCCGTTCAATCTCGATCGTCTTCCCTTGTAGAGCTGGAATACACTTGGGAATATGGGTCTGCAAGAACTGAATTGCATTCCCTCCTTCAGCTCCTTCCCGCAGGCCCACCAACCTTAGGTTATTTTGTCTGGATTTATCTTCATAAAGAAATAGTTTCTCCTGGAGCTCCTCTAGGCAAGACTTGTTAGCAATCGAGTCCCTTTTAACATCCCGCACCGTAGCCTGGATTTTGTCACATCTATTGCCGAACGATTTGACATCCTTTTCCAGCGAGTCCACATGCTTAGTTTTATGGTGCTCAGTTGCTTATCAAGCATTTCGGCAATGGCGTCGTGAAGGTGCTCGTCGTCTTTATACCTTTTCTTCAACGGGGAGTGGATTAAATCTCGTTTAGATGCCATCTAGAGTGCCACTAAAACAAGGAATTTACATAAAATTCGGCCAAAAACTTAGTAGGGATAGAAAAATCTGAAAAAAAAGACAACTGAGGCAGAGCGTCGATATTAAGCAGCCATCACCGTCCGCTGCGCATGCGCATCTCCTCTCAGCTCTGTATTTCTATAGAATGCTATAGAAGTGAATGGGTCCCAAAATTTTAAAGCTTCAAAATCCATACATAAAACATAAGGACCAACATAAAAGTACTCCTGTCAACTCTGCTGGTTAAATCCATATTTTCTATAGCAATGTGATAGGTGTGGTTGAAAAACAGATCCAAATTTAAGTCCTTTTTCCTTCACTTAAACACAGTGAGGAGAATTTATGGCAAAAAAAAAACCAACATAAATATTGATCTGATTCTCACCCACACCTCTCATATCGTGTTTGAACGCATGGATGTATCCACTGGAGTCTTAAGGATTACTTTTATGCTCCCTTTATGTGGATTTTAAAGCTTCCAAATTTTCAAAATAACATTTCTACATAAAGTGCACGTGCAAACGTGTGCTAAAAATATGGGACAGTACAATAAATTACTAAAAGGAACAGGACAATAGGCACAATAAGAGACAGTGCAGAGCCGACCAGTACACATTTGTAATCGAGTAGTGCAAAAAGATGACACTTTCTAAAAATGCTAAATGTAAACATAATGAAATAGTGTTCTATGGACATAGCAGTTATTGAGGTAGCAGCCAGGTATAAAGTGACAATGAATTAAAGTGCAACTCTGGACATGTGCAAAAGTTGGATGGCGTACAGGTGTGTGTTTGAGTCTCAGTCCAGTCTCTGAGTATTGAGGGGTCTGATGGGGGAAGACGCTGTTACACAGTCTGGCAGTGAGGGCCCTCTTGAATAGTTTATCGTGACTTAAAAAATGTCTTTCTGCAACACAGGTTAAGTACCAATTACTAACACCTGGACTATGGAGTCCTGAACTAAAGTAAACAAGATTATTTTAAAACCACCTGCGCTAGTCTAATTAGCTGTACCGAGTTTGCCTATAAAAAATGGAATGGACCCAGAAAAGCCTAAAATTGTATGGAACTGGAGAAGCAAATCCAAGGAAAACAATGGCAGCAAAAATAGTCTATGATCAAAAAACTTTACTGCGCATGAGAAAACTATTTTAAAGCAAATAGTTTCAAGGCACCCCATCATTGAAGATAAACTGGAATCAAAACATCAGCTGTGGAATCAAAGAAAATGAATGCCTGGAATTCTATTTGTAAAGAATTCAGTGCAAATGAACACACATCTACAAGAACAATACAACAACTTCAGGTAAGAATCATCAGCTTTATTACCTTACTGTTTTGTGAAATCACTGGGTTGACATTACAGTTGTTATTCAATACAGGTGTTGTGGAAGAATAAAAAATTAATTAATAAAAAAAAGAAACTGCTGCTGAAGCCTGAAGAGTGAGGTTTAAGACTGGTGGAGGACCTGCAAATTAGATACTGACTAGTTGGATGAGTTACTGACAGGAGTAATGGAGAGCCAGCAACCTTTTGGGAACATACCAGATGATGACAATCTAGACAGTTCAGATGATGGATCACGCACACCTACATTGAGTATGAGTACATTTGACTTTTTTTTCTTTTCGAACTTTAATTTGCTTCTGTGTCATCTGATGTGAGACCTCTATATTAAATGTTATATTATATATGAACTGTTCTTGTTTCAATGAGAAAGTCATAGACAGAACTGAAGAGTTGCAAGGTGGTTTACCCTCCACATCCTCCAAAGCAAGGGTGGCAGTGTCTGCCAGTACTGGTCACCAGAACAAAAGACTCTATTCATGACAGGCTGGCTACTGAATTTCAAGAACATAAGTTAAAGTATCTTAAGGAGGAGCATGAAATGAAAATGAAGAGACAGAAAGTGGAACTGGATATGAAGATGGAGAGAGATGCAGCTGTCTCAAATGTCACATCAATACATTAATCTATGAAATAAATATTGTTTTGTTAATCATGTTGGACATTATTTCGGTTTCTGTAACATACCAGACAAAATATACACTTTTTGAATACACAAAATATACACAAATATGAAAAGGTAAATGTCAAAAATATCTACTTAATGTGGCACAATGCAAAAGCATCTCTGTATGCAAGACCTTCTCTGTGGTTTGAACCTAAGTGTTTTTTCCGAAGGCACTGAAACTGACTATTCCAAACATGCACATGCACTAGTCACCTAGTGTGCATATGAGCCCGGTTGTAGCGCCATTACTCAGCTGTGGTTGAGTGCAAGTATGGTGTAAACAAATTCTTCTGAGCATACCCACTGTCACCAAGCAATATTCCTTTATGATCTCCTCTTTCAAACCGAGTATATGGAGATGAGTTTGAGAAAAATCTTGGAATCATGAGTTGCATCTTTCCAACATGCAACAATGTTTGGAAACTGTAACTGGGAATTACATACACCTTGGACATTTATGGAAAAGCAGTTCTTGCAGTTCCTGTGTTCCTCAGCATCTGGAGTAGATGGATGTTTTATGGGAATAAAGGAAAGTTCCCATATTCATGGGATTGTACCTTGTAGTTAGCCTAGGTTGTAGTATCAGGGAAGATTATGTAATGTCCTCTTAATTCACAAATGGTCATGCATACTCTGTGAATAGCTTTACATACTGTTGATTCAATGACACCACATAAATCCCCATTTTCTCTGTGAAAGTGCCAAATGCCAAAAACCTTAAAGTTATGAGCACCTGGAGACAAACTGGTACAGACTGTCCTCTTTGGATCACAGATGAAATCCTGGGTTCTAAATGTGAAATCTCCACTGCATTTATTTTATGCATTCAAAAATGATCTCGAAAACTAATTTCATCAAAATGTTGCAATGGGTCACTTCTGTGGGCAAGAACTTGTCTAGCTGGTAGTACTCGATCTTCTTTGACATAGTCCAAATAATCCATGTATATTCTTTGACAAACAACATTAATCTGAAGTTAAACCTGCCTCCTGGGAGGTTCAATTTAAGCCTCAATTTAGTCCTGGAGTAGCTCTAATCTTCCTTCAGGAAATCAGATTAGTAAATTCAGGACTAGGTTAAATTGAAGTTCAGGATTATTTCAAACCATGACATTTTTGTTAATCTGTTAAAAGTTTAAAAGGTCATTTTAGTCTAGGACTAGGCTAATCTCTGTCTGGGAAACCACCCGTATATGCTTTAGACATGTCGAAAATTTCCAAATTTCCAAAATCACCCTTATTATTATAACTTAATTGAATGAAAGGTAATTATCAGCAATATGCATTCACACATGACTTTTGAATGTTTCAGCATGGATACCTTGACACCAGGATGTTAGAATTACATAGTTGTGATGTCATTACTTGATGACATAAAAGTACCACTGAATAATTTATTTATTTACTGGTTCATTGAAACTAACCATCAGAAAAAAAGCAATTAGCAGAAATGAATCAGACTGCCCATCACTAGAGGAAAAGTCAGCATGCTAATCACATGTTGGTGGGAAGGACTACTGAGTAAAACTTGGTCATGTTTTGCTATGGTTAGCACAATAATAGCTCAATGGATAAAGCATTTTGTATGATGGTAGCCACAAACAGTTAATCTCAACATAACAAAGCAATAAACACTAACACATACAAGAGCACTTAATTTCCCTCTTGAGTCCCATGCAAATCAAAAATCCTCTGCCCAGTTTCAGTTAAGCAAAAAAACATTTTCATGTTGTCCCAATGCACATGGATTAAGTAAAGCTAACAAGACACTTTTTTAAAAACACTGTTAATTTAAGTTTCCTTGGTTGCATGCATTTTTTTCATTTGGAAAAAACCCAATTCCCACTAATTAGTAGGTCCTCGTGGTGGCGCGGTTACTCACCTCAATCCGGGTGGCGGAGGACAAGTCTCAGTTGCCGCCGCTTCTGAGACAGTCAATCCACGCATCTTATCACGTCGCTCGTTGTGCATGACACTGTGGAGACTCTGCATGTGGAGGCTCATGCTACCCTCCGCGATCCTTGCACAACTTACCAAGTGCCCCATTATGAACGAGAATCACTAATCGTGACCACGAGGAGGTTACCCCATGTGACTATACCCTCCCTATCAACCGGGCCAATTTGGTTGCTTAGGAGACCTGGCAGGAGTCACTCAGCACACTCTGGATTCTAGCTTGTGAATCCAGGTGTGGTAGTCAGCGTCAATGGGCAATGAGCTAATGGGCAACAGGATATTTTATTTATTGTTCGGTATTTATTTGTGTTAATGAAGCATGTCCAAATGCTTCTTTTTGCATAGTTTTTTAATACTTTTATTTATCTTCTTGATTTTTCCTGTGTTTGTAATAGGTGTCACAGCTGTGTGATACAGTCTGACCCTGTCAAGAGCACTGCCACTTCTGAATCTATTAATACCACACCAAAAAAACACACTTGTTCTGTGAATACAGTGGCAGCATGACAATTTGTTAAGTCGGTTAGAAAGCCTTCAGATTATACATTAAACAAGACAAAGTACATAATTTTTTATATGCTGTATAATTTGAGCTGGTAATGTAACATTGCATATTGAAGTATATATGCATTTTATATTTATATATACACCGATCACCCACAACATTAAAACATTAAAATGTCTCCATTGAGATGTGAAACGTTCTGAGATTTAAATGAGAATGAATGGAGGATTTTCTGAGCCGTCAAGCACAACCTGTAGAAAAAAAACTTTGTGTCTCACAGGACACAGTGGTGGTGTATGTTTTGTGATCAACAAATCCTGGTGTGATCATTCTATCAAGTCTTTCTGCTCTCCTGATCTGGAATTTCTCACGCTTCTGTGTCGACCATTCTGGCTACCGATGGAATTCACAGTGGTCATTTTCAAAGCTGTGTACAAGCCGACAAAGACCGGGCACTCAGAGAACTGTATGAGAGTATAAACAAGCAGGAAACTGTGCACCCTGAGGCATTCATTGTGACCGGGGACTTTAATAAAACCGACTTTAAATCAATAGCACCGAAATACTACCAACACATCAGTTTCAACCTGCAAGGGGATCAGGTTTTGGACCATATCTACTCTCCCTTCTGGGATGGCTGCAGATACCTCCCCCGCCCACCATTTGGCAAATCGGACCACTCTTCTGTTCTCCTTCTGCCAGCTTACAGGCAGAAACTGAAACAGGAAGCACCTGCCCTCAGAACGATCCAGTGCTGGTCAGACAATCCGATTCTACGCTACAGGACTGTTTTGATCACGTGGACTTGGAGATGTTCTGGTCCTCTGATGACAACATCGAGGTCTATGCTGATACAATAACGTGTTTCATCAGGAAGTACATAGATGAAATAGTGCTGACCAAAACAATAGGGATCTACTCAAACCAGAAACCGTGGATTAATAGCGATGTTTGTGCGGCACTTTATGGATGGACCTCCGCTTTTAATTCCGGGAACGCGGAGGAGCATAAACAAGCCAGTTATGCCCTCCGCAAAACTCAGAGCAGCCAAACGCCAGTACATGGAGAAGATTGAAGGACAGTTCAACACTACAGACTCTAGAAGCATGTGTCAGGGAATTAATATTATCAGGACTTCAAACGGAATAAAAACTCCACCGTGAACACTGCTGCCTCTCTCCCGGATGAGCATAATACTTTTTATGCTTGTTTCAAGGGAAACAACACTGCCCTCATAAAGAGAGACCTCTCGTGGACGAAGCTACAGAGGTTAGTTCACTCTCTGTAATGGACGCAACCCGATCCGTCTGACGGGAGAACATCCGTAAAGCCATGGGTCAAGACGACAGTGTCATCAGAGCGTACAAACCAACTGGCTGGTGTTTATATGGACATTTTCAACCTTTTCCTCTCATTGTCTGTGGTCTCCACATGCTTTAAAACGTCCACTATTGTGCCTGTACCAAAGCAATCCAAAATCACTTGCTTAAATGACTGGCATCCTGTTGCTCTGACCCCCATCATCAACAAATGCTTTGAGAGGCTAATCAGAGATCACATCTGCTCTGTGCTGCCCACCTCACTGGACTCACTGCAGTTTGCTTACCACAACAACCGCTCCACTGATGATGCCATCACATCTACATTACACACTGCCCTCTCCCACCTGGAAAAAAGGAACACATATGTGAGAATGCTGTTTGTAGACTACAGCTCAGCATTCAAAACTATAGTGCCCTCCATGCCCCACCCCCATCCTGTTCCCACTCCCAGGCATATGCGGGTCAGACCCAGAGACCATCTTGATGCGGCAACGCTCTCTCCCAAGAAATGAGGGTTGATCACAGCCCAGAGAATTTACCGGCCTGAGTTTGGCGATGGGGGTATGTGGCGAGCAGCGCGGTGCCGAGCAGCGTCTGGGTAGAACGAGTGAGGGGTTCCAGTGAGGGGCGGTGGGAGTATTTAAGGAGAGGAGACAGGGAGAGCTGTGTGTTTGTCGATATGTTAGTGTGAAGCAACTTCTGAAAAGCAGTGTGTGATATGTAACACTGAAAAGTGTATAGTGTTTGTACAAAAAATGTCTTCGTACATGTTGTCAAGTCAGTCCCTCCCAGCTTCCTCCTTTGCCATCCTTGAATTGTTACATGGTTTGATAATATATAATCTGAGCTCCAGTGCATCTTCTGTGAAGTGTATGGTGACATTTGTTTTTATTACAGTGTGCATTAAAGAACTCACGCTGGGGGATCAGTCAGTACAGGAGAAAGTCACGTGCAAAAAGGTTGTTAATCCATGTCATCTGAATCGATCTAATTGATTATGGGTGAGAACGGACCAAAATATAACTGTTTTCCCCTTACATTTATTACATTTTCAGGCACAGAAACACAAACAGATGTACATATATGAATAATATATTTTATATAAATAATATTATTTTCATTGAACTGAAAATGTCCAGCTACTCGACACAATTGAAAAAAGTTTGACTATGTAAATGAGGAAAGACACAATAAGGCAACTACCCATGAGAGTAAAAACAGAGCTCACGTGTTCCATCTCCAGTGAGACACTGTAGTTGACTGTCGGCAAGATGGAGAAGTTACTATGAGAATTGTCATTGTTTTATATGTCTATACCCAAAACAAGAAATTGAAAAATGTGTCTGGCACTGAGTGAGTTTGATTAAGGATAACTGTTCATCTTGTTTATGATATTATGTTTTATGTATTGCTGCAGTTTATTTATATATGTTTTCACCTCCAGAATGTTAATTTTTGTAGCTTCAAGAAAACTGATCCCTTGTTCAAACAGGGTGACATCTTATTGTTACAAGCAATAGGCAACATCTCTAATGAAATCAGATTTTCAAAAATGATTTCAAAAAATGTGCAGCTCACTAATAAATGTAGTGACCCAGTGATCCCAGAAATAAAATTACTTTCAGTGTGAACAGAGGATTTGAAGGCAGTTGGCTATGTAGGCTGAAGGCAGTGAGGCAACTCACCAGTTTTCCAAACAGAGCCTGTGTTGGCAATGAATATTACATGTTATGTTTTTTATAGCATGTACAGTAGACACTGAGTGTGTCTACTATAATTCTACATTATTGCAAGATTAATCCCCATTATTATTTTTAGAACTTCTGAGTAGTTTCATAAATGCTGTGTAAAGAGGAACTTTCTGGTGAGTTGGAAGATAAATTGGCTTAAACCCTATTGCTTCTTGCACAGTCCTATTTTAAGCAGTAGGCGTTAGCGTGATCTGTGTTTGTGTGTGTTAGGTGTATGTTGACAGTGGTATTTATCAGAAGCTGAAGTGTTGCTACTAAAATAGAAAGAATTTTCCCTGTCGACACCAGCCTCTTCAGCCTGATTTCAGTAGATTCTGTCTAATCATTGGCTGTAGAGCTCTGGTGCCACTCACAGTCACTTACAGCATGTTCTCCCATATACACCTGGTATGTTAACACATCTTACCACTATGTCACCTCCATAATTAAACTCACAGTACACACACCAGAGCCTGTTAATAACACTTTCACAATGCTCATCTTGTCATGAAATTATAAAAAGAAGAGCATTCTGACAAAAGTGTGTGCGTGGGTGACTCCTAGAATGACTGCACATTTCAGCCAGAGGAAGTGAAATTAAAATTCAGTCATTAGCTTGTTGGATACATCCAGAGCAATGAAGAGTTGTGAACTGCAGGGAAAACAACATAATGCTTCATATAAATAATAAAATACTAAATGCAAATAATACAATGGAACTAACCATATAGGTGTGTATAGTCATATTTTTAAAGGAATGAGAAATGTATCCTCCAATCCAGCCTCCAATACAACTTTACATTATTTTGCCTTCATCCTCAAAAGCCATGAACAAAACTTCACAAAGTAAACAAAATGCAACAAATAACTAAATATGGGTTAGCTTGTAATAAACAAATATTTTGGCAACCACAATGTGTTTTGTGTGTTAAATTATGAGCGTTAACTGGCTTAATAATAATAATAACAAACTATAATGTGTGATTTTAATGTTCTTAAATGAAAGTTTGGAAGGAGCATGCTCATCTAATCTTCCAAAAAGCAGAAGATTATATAAGATGTCAGTTTAGCAACAGTTCTTCCTGCTTTTGGCCCCACCCCAAACTGAGAACTATGCCCAGTTTACCAGAGCTTCTGATGTTGAATTCCCTTTGAATTGGAAACTCCTTTGCTGACCGGAGCCCAGGTAAGGTGCCTCTACTTTCAATGAAGTTCCAAATATAGGTTTTGGAGGAGCTCCTTTATTTGGGCCTGCCCATCATATCCCAAGGATATACAAGTGGCTGCTTCCCTCACACCGTTGACGCTTGGTGGGGATCTTTCTTTGGCACCACCCATCATTTAAATGCTTTTTGGGCTCTGCAGTTTTGACACAGTGTGAGCTCTCCTGTTCCAGTGCATTGCAGGCTTTCCTGTTTGAATCACAGTGTGAGCTTCTGTTCAGATGCAGTATAGGCTCTCCTATTCAAATGCATTGTAAGCCTCCATTCAGATGCAGTGTGGGTTCTCCCATCTGAACAGCATGCAACTGGAGGTAAGATGTTATCCCCTGATTGCAGCGGGCTTTGATGATCAGTGTGACTAGTGCAAAAGTGGGTATGTCAAGTGTAACTGGAGGTTGATCAGGTCTCCAACTACTCAACACTCACCACCAACAGTCAAACTAATCTAAAAAGAGGTGAGCAAGTGACCAAGTTATTTGGCTCTTGCACCACACTTGGTAAGATTGATGGTTAAATTGGAAGAGAAGAACCTCCCAAACAACTCTGTGATGAGTTGCATCTATCCTTACCAGGTATTACTGTACACCACAACATACAGGTATGCCTCACATCCTGGTAACCCCTCTAGCAAACAATTGATGAGTTTCTGAAAGGTTGCAGGGGCATTCCGGAGGCTAAAGGTCATAACGGTATACTGTAGAAATCATTCAGTGTCACAAAAGTAGAAATTTTCTTAGAATGTGAGATTAACTTGCCAATACTCTCAAAGTAAATCAAACATACTGATTTAAACAGCTTCCCAAAATCAATTTATACAGTCATTGAGTCACGGTAGTGGATAAGCATCTGGCTTAGTCACATTGTTCATCTTTCTATAGTCAGTACATAAATTACAAGTTTAATCAGATTTCTTGACTAATAGACAATGTGAACTCCATGGACTAGCACTGGGTTCAGTAATCCCATTCTGCAACATTTCCTTCTATCTTCTACCTTCCGTCAAACACTCATATTTTTCAGGATTTACACGGAAGGAATTCTGCTTGATAGTCATAACGTTGCCCATGTCAATATACCCAATAAGGGATATTGTATCTGAGGAGATCCATAATCTCCTCTTTCTAAGATACTGTTAAATGAGACAGATGATCGGAAAGATGTGCCAGCACTTCAGAAATGTGCGACTGACCATCTGCCATAGCACAGACAGGTTTATCAATGTTCCTTCTATCTTCTACCTTCCTTCAAACACTCCCTTTCTGAGGAGATCCATAATCACCTCTTTCTAAGATACTGTTAAATGAGACAGATGATCAGAAAGACGTGCCAGCACTTCAGAAATGTGCGACTGACCATCTGCCATAGCACAGACAGGTTTATCAATGTCATCAAGTAGTGCTGCCAAAACCAAAGACAGGGTAGGACAAAGTTTGACAGAACACAACTCTCTGTCCTTGTGAGGATTCAATATGGTGTAACCAACATGGCATAACAAAATTGTCTTCTATTTCCTGTCAGAGGTGACGATGTAATAATTTAGATCACCCACGCATTCAGCCCCTTAGCCAGGCCTACAAAACGTGCCTGTAAGGGTGACCCTGCTAAAGACAATAAAGCAATGACCTTATTCACAGTTTCACAAGCGTGGGTGTACCATACTTTTATTTTATCTTGCTTCTGACTCAAGTTCCTCTGAGCCATTTCATCTGTACCATGAAATCTGTGCTGAAAAGCAGTAACATAGTCTGCTATGACTATGATAGAGATAGTCTACATAGAGTTAGGGGGAGAACTCTTTCCCAACAACTTATTTTTGAGTTAACACAAAGGACCTTGAACCTCATGTCCAAAAACCAACTCATTTGGAGTGAAGCTGAGGGACTCCTGTATGGGGTCTCTACTTTTCTTTCTGTAAATCCTCCAGGAGATTTAGAGCCTCCCATTTGTCTAGAGGAGAAGGATATCTTTTATGCTCAGAAATGTATGTAAGCACAAACTCATCCACCAATATGGCCACTTTCTCTAATATTCACTGATAAATGTAGCTACCCTTTGAGGCAAATAGTTCTCAAACTGTTCTAACAGAATTATACTGTAGTTTTCAGGCTATTAAAATCTTCAGCCTTTTGTGAAGTACACAACCTTTCAAACAGTCATGCCTGCCCAGAGCAGCATAGACATCCTGCACCATCCCTGTCAGCCCACTTTGCAACATTAAGGACTCTTTCGAAAAGGGTGAAATAGACATTGACTTTTTGTTCATCGCCAACCAGGATCAAAATCTACAGTAGTGGATGGGGAGAAGTAGTTCTTCATTTCTCTAGATCATGTTCATGTTCCCTTTTATTTTTATTTTTTTTTTGTTTCCCCATCTCCTGCCACTTGGCTTCCAATTCCAATCCCTTCAACTCTATTTCTTGTCAGTATTAAACTTTTCCAATGCTGACTGGAGTTCTAAAATGTATTGCATGGATGTGCACCAGGGGAGACAGACAAAGGCGGATGGGGAGAATAAAACATCACAAATCCTTGTGAAGGAATCTCGGAAGATAAAGGACCAGGTAAGACGGTAGCTGATGTGTCAACAGGGCCATTAAGTTCTAGACTCTTACTGATCATCTCTTTTTCTTCTAGAATACACCGATCAGCCACAATATTAAAACCACCTGCCTAATATTGTGTAGGAGCCAATCTGCATCTCAGAATAGCATTCTGAGTTGCTATTCATCTCACCACAATTTTACATAGCGGTTATCTGAGTTACCATAGACTTTGTCAGTTCGATCCAGTCTGGTCATTCTCTGTTGACCTCTTTCATCAACAAGGCATTTCCATCCAAAAACTACCGCTCACAAGTTGTTTTTTGTTTTTGGCACCATTCTGAGTACATTTTAGAGACTGTTGTGTGTGAAAATCCAAGGAGATCAGCAGTTACAGAAATACTTAAACCAGCCAATCTGGCACCAACAATCATGCCATGGTCCAAATCACTGAGATAAACAATGTTCTCCATTCTGATGGTTGATGGTTGAAATGCAGCACTTTTGGCATGAATTTCTCACTGAAAAGAGTTTTGTAAGCAGGGGAAGGCGGGTCTATCTGCTTCTAATAACCAATCAAATTAGGGTTTCCTTGACCAGGGGTATCTCTCCTGTCTTAAATATTAAACTGAAATATTAATACAGTATTTGCAGGGACCCCCTTTTCAATGATTTTCACAAAACACAGTGGGTGTGGCGTCAGGCCTTGCAGAGGCATGTATTTTAAATAATAACTAGGGGGAATTAATGTGTCAAAGGGGGTTAGTGTCCAAACAAAAGGGAAATCTGTCATCCACGCTGTAAAACAGGGCTCTGTGTAGGCAGAGGGGGTCCGGGGTGCAGGTCTGGCATTGCATTTAATTTGGTTCAGAGTTAGAAGCTGGCAACCTGAGGAGAGGCACGCATTATGTTTTAAAGGGATTGTTCGCCCAAAAATTAAAACTCTCTTATCATTTACTCACCCTCATGCCATCCCAGATGTTTATTACTTAATTTTTTCTGTTGAACATAAACAATGGTTTTAGAAGAATATTTTAGCTCTGTGGGTCCATACAATGTAAGTGAATGGTGGCCAGAACTCTGATGGTTCAAATATCACACAAATTTAAGAGTAATCCATAAGACTCTAGTGGTTTAATCAATGTCTTCTGAAGTGATCCAAACAGCTGTCTCCCTGGCGATCGTGATAATCGTGAAGCTCAATTATACTCTTTATAGTGCCACCTAGCAATCTGTGCATGTGTAAAGCACTAGGAAGTGTAATCAAGCTTGAAATCTTGATCATGCCTAGAGACTGCAATGGCAAGACATTCAGAGAAAAAGAGTTATATTTTGGTTTGTTCTCACACAAAACCGATTGGATTGCTTCAAGAGGCATTGATTAAACCACTGGTTATGTTGCTTTTGTGTGATATTTGGACCTTCAGAGTTCTGGCCACCATTAAATTCCATTGTGAGGAACAATAGAGCTAAGATATCCTTTTAACAATATTCATTTTTGTTCTGGAGAACATCTGGGATGTAGAGATGTCCTTTTATGGCAGCAGTTATTAGGCTCTATTCACCTCAGATGTGCCTCATCATCCACTTCCCAAATGAGGCTAATTAAATTATGCCCCTTCTCTCTCCTGCTTAAGGGGCGGTCACACTACACTACAATCCCCATTCACTCCCATTCAGACATATCTGAATGCAGCAGAGCAGAAACGCAAGCTCTTCTGAAAACATTTTGTATGTCGCTTCGTATCAAAGTTCAAGTTTGGTGAACTCTGAACCGTGAACTGGAACAACAAGAGGATGCGTGACCAATAGGAGACCGAAACGTCACACGCTGACCTCTTTGCCCAATTCAAAGTATACATATTTGAAAGCTGTGAGATTTATTGTTGCATTAAAGTGAGTAGACAAAAAATGTAACATTTTTAAGACCTAAAAAGGCTAACAAAGTGCCACAGTCAGCAGAAAGAGAGGGACCAGAGAGAAACTCTTCATGTGTGTTTGACAAGACTGTGTAGTTATTTGGCTACTGAGTGCCGTTTTGTGAACGCTGAAGATTAATAAAATACTCACGTTGACTGTTTCCGCTGCCTCCTGACTTCCACATTTGCCCATAAAATATGAATGCTATTACAATGATGGATAGAAAAAGTAAAAAAAAAGAGGCATATTTGCGTGGAAGCAATGATAATGACATGAATTCTCATATATTCTTATGTTTGTAGTATGTATACAGTATATGTATATGATTATGGGTGTGTGTGTGTGTGTGTGTGAGTGTCTTAAGCACTAAGGATCTATTGACATGAATCCATCTTTTATATTTATATGTATATTGCTGTCCTTAGTTCATTCAAGCACTTTCAAGAACAGACCGGGATAACAAAAGTCATAATCAATAAGTCAGAGTGCCTAGGATAAGTTTTCTTTTTAATTTAAACATACTGTACATTTTGAAGCACATGTTTATCCGTGCATTTTGTAACAGGTTATGTGTGTTAAAATGTATTATCAGTTTCAGAATGAGTGCAAGATAAAAGCATCAGGCTGTGGCAGTAGCACCTTGCAGAATGTGGGGCACAGCTGCTCAGAGAGATGACTCACACTGAACAAGAGATACTAACTTAAAGACAGATTCATTATCTGAACACAAATGCAGCAAGATTTGTGGAGTGCGGTTAAGTAACATCTCATAATATCTGAATCTTATCTAAGGAATAATGGCAGTGTTACTGGTAGATTATGAAATCTATGTAATCGCTACATCTCTTGAACTGGTCTAAAAGAGGTAGAAATAAGATGAACTAAAATGACACATCACACTAAAAGACCATGAGCATTTAATCCTTTATACGTAAAGCCCAATGATTTAGGCCATGGTTTTGCTGTCTGTGACAAATTTCGGGAATTGTAGGGCCAAATCAGCTATCTTATATTATAGTTTTTGTATTACATCCTTCCTGAATGCAGATTAATTGCCTTTGTAATTAATCTTAGCCTTTGTCAGAGAGAGATGTTCAGTTAAATTATAGCTTTTAATATGATTTGTAACATAAATAGTTTTTTTATTTAATGTTCCATTCCTGATATGATAGTATTGTCAAAATGAATAAGAATTCACTTTGAAGAATAAATTAAGGTTCCCATGGTTATAAAAAAATCCAGAATTTCAGGGATTTTTAAGTTTGTGATTTCCAGGTCTGGATATAGAAATTGACAATATCTCAAAAGTCAAACATAATCACACATTAAGTCACATTGTTATTTCTGTGGGTGGCCTCTCCCATCAGACATTTTTGCATCAGTTTAAATATGTTCACTTTCTTCTGTGGTGCGACCTGAAGCATATTGCGTCAGTTGTGTGGTAGACCTGGGTTCTCGTCCCACGTTAAAACCCCCAGTAAAACCAAAGTAATCACGTTCGCATAACGAGCGCCGGCCGTAATTCAGAGGTTCTTTTTTCCCTCTAAGATTACATTTTTACTCCACTGATTAAGTTTAGGTTTGGGGTTTGTGTTAGCGAGTTAATAAAATATGAATTCCTGTTGTCACGTCCAGATGTGTTTTTGTACATGTTTTTTGTTCATGTCTTTTATTTTGAAAAGTTTAGTTCCTGTTTCATGTCATGTGGCTCCCTACTCATGTGATCATCCTGTTTCCCTTCATGTTCATGTGTCTTGTTTTCATTGGTTTATAGTCTTGTTTCTCATTATCAGTTCTAGTTTGTCATTTGTTTTAGTTTAATAGTCTTGCTATCTTGTTTATAGTTTTGTCTGTTCATTGGTTGTCTTGTTACCCATGAGTATTTAAGCCCTCATGTTTTCCATTGTAGGTTGTCGGTATTGTTATTGTAACTTAGGTCATGTCATGTCATGTCATGTCTATAGTCAAGTCAAGTCTCAAGTTTATGTCAAGTCTAGTTTATGTGACAAGTCAAGTTCATGTTTATGTTCACGTGTATAGTTTGGGTTTTTAAGTTTGCACATCTGTAAATAAAACTGCACTTGTCGCTGAAATCACAGTATAAGTTTGAATATTTCACTTGCTGAGCTTCAATTATCATTTAAGTCCACCACACAGCAAATGACTACTTTTTTAAAAGTGCTGTCTGAGTTTGATTTATAAATGAATTACCCATAAAGTTGTTCTCGATCATGTACTGACAAATGGCTGCTCCACTTCTTTTGAGTGTGTGCGTGCCTTCTATCTGTTTCAATGATAGTTTTTGATCAGTTTTCAATTGTGTAGAACACTTTTGTTGACTAGACTACACTGAGACAGACTTGTGAATTGATGCATAACAGAATCTGTAGCATTACTCATGCACATTATTAGAGCTTTGAAGAGACAACTGTCTGGAAAAGTCTGACTGGTGTTAGCCGAGTGAAATCAGAGGTGAGAATATGGCATGCCTTTGGATGTGTTTAATTATGGAGTGTCGGTCATGACACCATGGATGGCCATCAGCAGAGCTGAAACATAAATCCAGAATTCCTACACTGCATGTGTCTGTTACGTCTGTCTGTAACATAACTCATTTATTTATGTGGGCAAAGGCAGTGGTACTGTAAATGTCATAGGCTATGAATAGTCTAGCTATATCAATGCCAAATCTGTGAGGTTTTGACAATGAAAATGGTTTCGGGGGTATGACCTTACTGTTCATCTTGAAATTGACCTTTTTGAAAAAGTTCTCATTAAGGACAACTTCAAACAGGAAGAGAACGTCTGACTGAATGCTCCTGCATAGGAGAACGACCGGGTGTGAGATCATTTAGAAAAATAATCTGTCCAAAAAGGTATTTGAGTTTGCTTCATGGTTCGACCTGGAGCTGCAACTACTTTGAGGCCAACATCTAATTCCCGTTCAGTCAGTTAAAATCAGTCAACATAAACACACCTGCATGTAGAGTTATTAGCAAGCTAGTGCAAATTTACCTACATCAGTACAATTGTTTGCCTAGATGCATTTTCCAAGACCATGTCATGCATTTTTTTTTTGTTTAATTAGTCCACAAAAATAATCAAATCTTTACTCAAATACAGAACTCTTAAGTGCCCATTCACTCTTTTGTCTTACATGCTGCTTCACTCATGTACCATCTACAGAGAAAGCCATTCACATCCACCCGTAGTAAGGTATGCCTCTCTTATCTTCAGTCTGTGTTCTGACCTTTAACACTCTTTTATACACCCATTTTTGCACTAGTATCAGTGTAATCATAAATGTCTGTACAATAATAAAGTGTAATCTACACAAATTCTATGTAACGTTTTAACACATTAGCATCATGAATTCAGAACATAAACAAAACAAATCACACATTATCTACTGCATATTTGTTACTTTAAATCATCATCCAGTAGTAAATACAACTTCTTTTATGGATCTCGTGTGAATTCTACTCATAGAATGAGGTATGACGTCATTGATAACACATTATAAAGTCACATATTAAGGTTTAACATGTACTCTTGAGCATCCTCATATATGCATGTTCCTATAAATGCCTCCGCCTGCAGCGTTGGTGAGTGTCTGAATGTTCGCAAACAGTATGTCATTGCTCAGCTGTTTTTAACTTCTTTTTACCTCTGAACGAAGTACGAAGAATCTCACTCTGTAAGTATGTTGAGGCCTTGACATATAAAGCAATCCCAGTTTTATTTCTATGTTTTGGGGCCGGTTTGAATATGAAATATATTATAGCATTATAATATTAATAGTACACTGATGTGGGAAATAAAATATTCAAATGATGATGCAACAGTTTCTGTGAATGGTTGTATAAAAAAAAAAACAGAGGAAAAAAAACAGAAAATATTTTTTTATCAGAATATAACACCTAGTTTTTTTTTTTCTAAATGTCTTTTTTTATCTCAATTGTTCTCTGTAATACTTGGGATGATGATACAGTAATGATAGCAGTGTTGTAGACATTGAATATTTTACCTATCTATATGTGTAAAATGTTGTTGTCACGATTCCCTGTTGTCTGCCCTGTGTTTCTCCCTTGTCATCTGTCCCGGACTACACTTCCCATAATTCCCTGCCCTCATCACTGCCAACAGCACTTCATTGTTATCACCTGTGTGTCATTTTATCATTATCCTTTGTATATTTAAGCCCTGTTGTTTGTTCATTCGTTGTCAGTTGTTAAATGTAATGTATGTTCTTTTCCCATAGTGGATGTTTTATTGCTTCCCTGTGTTGTTTTGTTTCACCGAGTTACCCTGTTCATCTTTTGTTTTCCCATTAAAACTGCATCTAGATCCTCAATTCTCGTCTGCTGCGTTACAGTTGTAAATATACGACTATATATGCAATTGTTCTTTTTAAATTATATTTGTACCTTGAACCTGAGTGCTATTGAACTAACCCCTGCCCAAATATCAATGTTATAACTTGGTTTATCCTTTATACCTGCTTCTTCTGGAAGTATGTTTGAACTTTATTTGGACTTTCAAATATTTTTTTATTTAGATATTTAAGGATGATATTTAATTTTTTTTACGAATGATTCAATTGAAATGTATTTTAGACTGACAGAAATAGAGTTTGAGAATCATTTGAGAAACAAAGTTTGTCCATAATATATCTAAAGATCAACAGACAGCACATTCCAAGCTTCAGAACAATAAATCCATTGTGATTAAACCTGCTGACCAAGGTGGTGCTATTGTAGTCATGGAGAAGCTCAATTAGGAGGGTGAAGTATATAGACAATTGGAGAACCTATGAAAAATTTCAATGCGACCTTAATTTCTTAATGAGTTACGATTAAATTTTGAAGAGGGTGTATTTAATGGTGACATATCTTTAAAAGAATGATGTTTTTTATTCAATGAAAATCCTTTAATCCTTTAAAAGGTTTTTGATATACTTGACCAAAAAATCATACACATTTAGAAAACCCTTCATGTAGACCTATTGTCTCTGGGATTGGTAGCCTTACTGAAAGAATATCCAGTTTTGTGGATCACCATATAAATACTTTGTCCCCAGCCTAAAGTCCTACAGCCATGGCCAAAAGTATTTGCAGTGACATAACTTTTGTGTTTTGCAAAGTTCGCTGCTTCAGTTGTTGTAGATTATTTGTTAACATGTTTCTATGGTATACTGGAAAACGATGATACACATTTGATAAGTTTGAAAGGCTTTTATTGGCAAAAACATTCAATATATTTACAGTGTTGACCTTTGTTCTTCATAACCTCTGCAATTTGCTCTGGCATGCTGGATATCAGCTTCTGGGCCAAATCCTGACTGATGGCGATCCATTCTTGACTTATTAGTGCTCGGAGTTGATCACAATTTGTGGGCTTCCGTTTGTGTACTCCCCTTTTGAGGATTGACCACAGGTTCTCTATGGGATTAAGATCCAGGGAGTTGCCTGGCCACGGATTCAACATTTCAATGTAATGATCTCCGAGCCAGTTCATTATCACTCTTGTCTTGTGACATGGTGCTCCCTCATGCTGGAAAATGCATGGATCATCACAAAATTGCTCTTGGATCATTGGGAGAAGTTGCTCTTGCAGGATGTTATGATACCACTCTTTATTCATGGCAGTGTTTTTGGGCAGAATTGTGAGAGAGCCCACTCCCTTGGATGAAAAGCAACCCCACACATGGATGGTCTTAGGATGCTTCACTGTTGGCATGACATAGGACTCATGGTAGCGTTCACCTTTTCTTCTCCAGACTATCGATATTCCAGATGTCCCAAACAGTCGGAAGGGGGCTTCATCAGAGAAAATATCTTTGCATCAGTCTTCTGCTGTCCAATCCTTGTACTTCCTGCAGAATTTCAGTCTGTCCTTGATGTTTTTCGTGGAAAGTGGCTTCTTTGCTGCCCTTCTAGACACCAGGCCATTGCCCAAAAGTCTTTGCCTCACTGTGCATGCAGATGCACTCACACCAACCTGCTGCCAATATTGAGCAAGCTCTGCACTGGTGGTGGCACGATGCTGGAGCTGACTGCTCAGGAGGAGACGGTCATTGCGCTTGCTGGACACTCTGGGACGTCCTGAAGCCTTCTTCACTGCAGTTGAACCTCTCTCCTTGAAGTTCTTGATAATCCGGTAAATGGTTCTTTCAGGTGCAATATTCTTTGCAGTAATTTCCTTGCATGTGAGGCCATTTTGATGCAAAGCAATGATGGCTGCACTACACATCTTTCTTTAGAGGGATCCATTGCTAACAAGAACACAATGATTGGAAGCACTTCTTCTCTCCTTTTATAGAAATCAGTCTGCTCTTATAATCCAATCAGAATGATAGTGATTTCACCTGACTAGTTCTTGTTCACACTTTCCCAAGTGCTGCTGATATGATTAGTGAATTGATGTTAGCTGGTCATTTTGTGCCAGGGCCAAAAAACAGTGAAATTTTGGTTTTTGTGATAGTTAATATTTTTGGCCAATGAAGCTTTTTGCAATTATTTAAAATGCATCTGATCACTCTGCACAATAATCTAGAAACAATGTGAATCAACACCACAATAACTGAAGCAGAAAACTTTGCGAAACACAAAATTGATATCACTGCCAATACTTTTGGCCACGCCTGTACATTAAAGATAGTACAAATTTTTGTTGTTCATTAAAGATCTTACAAATCTGGATTCTTATGTAATAATGTGCTATATATATTGCACATTATTACATAATAATCAAGATTTGGATTATATATATATATATATATATATATATATATACAGTATATATAAACACCCCTATCTCCATGTTTCATGTACCGCCATGGTAACTAAAATGGCACCTAGTTTTGCTTGCCTTTTTGTTGGTCAACTGGAGGATAATATATTGCATGAACAACAAAATAATAATTTTCTTATTGATGATGTATCTTTAAGCTGGAGGGGTTCAGTCACTACTCTTCATGAATTTGTAAACTTTTGAAATGCCAATTTTGGTGGACTAAGGTTTTCTTTGAATTATAGTGCTACTGAAATCAGTTTTATAGACATTCATGAAATTAAGTAGGGTACAGGTATATAATTTCCTATACACCAAAATCAAAGATAAAAAAACACTTTATTGCATTCCCAGAGTTTTTATCCAAAAAAAAATACAAAATCTGCCAATCAGTCAACTCACTAGATTAAAAAGACTATGTTACGATAATAAGGATAAAGAGTATAACAAAACAACAGATGATATCTAAATCTAAAGATAGACATTATACATTTGAATGGCTTTTGAGTTCAGAAAAGAAAGTGCAAGTTAAAATCAATGAAATGTGTTTACATCCTACCAAAAAATCATCAGAACCTGGCCTTGTCTATTGCACAACTTACAAACCAAAAACTATTGACATTAAAAACTGGTTAACAAACACTGGCATTTTCTTCAGAGTTCTACAAAATACGTTTATAGATTCTCCACTAATTACCTAAAAGAGAGCAAGGAACATTAGAGAAAAATTGGTAAGAGCTTGCCTTCCTAAGGAAACTTCTATTAGTGCCCTTACAGGAAAGGTTCCCTTTGATAACTTTAAACGTGGAAACTGTATAAACTGTCAGTATACACAAAATGTGAACAGTTTATCACATGTAGAACAAAAAATGTAATTTATTTGATTTGGTGACCATGTGATAGGGTCTAGGTTAGGGAAACATCCCATCCCCTCAAGGACCGTATCACAGAGCATAGAAGTGCTATTAGAGGAGGGTATCTGTCTAACCCTGTAGCGAGGCACTTTTGGGAACTCAAACACTCTATAGGCTTATCTTCCTTTTTATTCTTTGGGATTGAAATGATAAAACCTTCTGCTAAAGGTGGTAATATGGATCAAATTAGAAAAAAATGATTTTTTTTATTTAAAAAGTTTATCTCTATGTATGAATGAAGAGTTTGTAGTAATTTTTTTAAATAATTTTTACTATTTTAAGTTTTGAATCACATATTGATGTGTATTGGCTTTATATTTGCAGGTCTTGTTTAAAGTTGTTTCTTACAAACTGTCTTAATGATGTGCAATTTGATGAGTGTGATTTTTCTTATTGACCTATACTTTGTTTATTTAGTACAATTGACCCTGATTAGGGAATGAGATTGCCCTGTCCATTTCATTGGCTAGATATTACTCTTGTTTGTGTTTAAATAAATGCTTTGTATGAAGGCTTGTGTGCCGAAATGTGTCTTTTTTTCCCCTCAATATATTTCTCCCTTCAACAAGTGTTGCTGGATTTGTCCTCTTCAAAATTTATTTTTACAAAACCAACACCCTGACCAATCTAAATGTTCTCAAGCAGTGATAACTAACTTATATATCTTTGTCTTTTTTCCACTTCAACTTTGCAATTGCCCCCTTATGTTCTCAATCTCTCTCCAGTGACTCGGCAATGTCACCCTTGTTTCTGTGCCTTATATTTGATTTTCATGTTTCTAATGAAGGCTGCGTGTCATTTTATCCTCACGTGTGCAGGAAGGTGACTGGGAGCTTGTTCTGCTTGGCTGAGAATATTTTAACAAGCTGCTCTCCAAGACAGTCTTGTGTTTATTTGTGCTCTGTCAAGCATCTCAATGTCATGCTTTCAAAACATTGCAAACTTGTGTTATGGATTCCACATGTGCATGGCCAAAGAATAGCCAGCAATATGGTGTCAAAGTTCTTCAAGTCAGTGGGACTTCCTGTATATTCGCCAAGCCTTGCAAAAAACAGTTTTGGCTCTATGGGATAGTTTGGTCTCCTGTGTGTGACTAGCTATCTTTTGGAAAACTGTTTTACCTGATTTAGCAGTTAGCCAGGAAACCAAGTCATGTTTTGAAAAGTACCAGGCTGCAATACTGGTTCTTTTAAGGGAGAACTAATAACTGGATTTACCAAGGTTCGATAGGTTAGTGGATCGGATCTTGAAAAGATACAAAGGGTTTTCTTTGAGACCCTTTAAAGCAAGTAAACTAGATGCACACAAGCAGAACTGTATATTCTGCTTTATTTGTCAGTGAATTACTTGATATTTAAGACTTTTGTCTGCACAGAAATTCTGATACCGATCAATGCATTTCTTTACAATGTTTTCTGTACAGCTGTTCATGGACTGACAATATTTGGAAATTGATAGCAATGATTATGGCAATGGATAATTGTACACCTCATCATAGATATTAAGATTTTAATTTATATTAATGAAGTCTGGCTTATGATAGACTGGCGACCTGTCCAGGGTGTCCCCCGCCTTTCGCCCAATGTTTGCTGGGATAGGTTCCAGCCCCCCGCGACCCTGTACACAGGATAAGCGGTTGACAATGGATGGATGGATGGATGGAAGTCTGGCTTATATTTATGTTTGCATGTGGTCTGTGTTTGAGTGAAAGAGAAATTGTTAATTTGCACCACTGCTAGAATATGTTAGTTCTCTGGATTTCATGAAAGATTGGTATTTCCTTATAAAGTGAGCATGTTTTGACCTACCCTTTGTCAATATACAAAGCAGATAGCTATGGGACAATGTTCCATCTGTTTTATTTACATTCTGTGATACAAAGCAGACATTTGAGTGACTTTGTAATTGATTGTATCTATATTCTGTTTATTAATTTCAGAAATGTTGCACTTGTCCATTGTTAATTATTTGATGAGCAATCATTATAAGTTCTATATCATCTGCTTGGCTTGTAAGGAGTGTTTGTGTTAATCAAAAAGTAACCCACTACAGATTACTACTGTAATTCTCTAAAAATTGCAATCAGAATATTCACATTTCTAATGACTACTTTTAGTTACTTTCTAAAAACCCTACTAACACTTGTTTTTGTCATCAATAAATAAAAAACAATGTGTCTATTTCTTCCTCGTCCATTATTACAATAATTATTAAGGAGCATACGCTCTTTAGCTGTCACAGAAATGCAAACAGACAGCACATGTTCCACAGGCTAAATATTTTGGGCCAAATGTAAGTCATAACTGCAACAGTGAAATAGTGAGGCCATCTTGAGCCATTTATAACCTGGATTTGTTGCCAGCAGTGGAATTAATTTGGACAAGCAGCTGACATTCTGAATTTGAGACCGTGGGAGAGCGATCTCTGGAACGCCATGCTATTAAGGTGAAGTCATCCAGCGGAAGTGTTCTCCAAGGATCCGGGGAGTCGTGTCTGGGTCACATGTCTCAGGTTCCTTCATCTCACCAGAAGGACTGCACTGCCTTGGCTCTCTTCACTGGAACACATTGACCAATTAGAGATGGCGTGTCAGATTCCAGATCAGTATCTTAGATGGTTGTGAAACCAAGAGGTGTAACATGGGTCATGCACCTGACTCTTAAAGGAAGCTGTTGCTGCATTTCCTTAAGACTATTCTAAATAGGGGAAAATGACAGAGGATGAATGAATTTTAACAAATAATTTTCCATTTTGCCCAATTTGAACTTAAAACAATAGTTCACCCCCCCCCCAAAACAAAAAGAAAAAGAAAGAAAATGATGTCCTTATTGAATCACCCTAATGTTAATGAAAAACAACAAGGTGAATCTTCACACAGGTCTTTTCCATGCAACTTTCCCTGAAAGTATGAAAGTAGTCCATGTGCTGTGCTAGGTGGATTACATCTGAATTGTAATCAGGTACTGATCAGGGCTGCGTTTCCCAAAAGCAATATCACCTAAGTAGATCGTAGAAACCATTTGTGCCAATGGTCTCTACGATCAACTTAAACTTGCAATGCTTTTGGGAATGCAGTCCAGAACAGTTATGTTTGTGAATCAACGTCACAAAGAACATTATCAAGAGTTATTAAAAAAGTGCATTCATGTACATGTTTGAAGCCGAGTACCAGTTTACAGCACTTATGCAATCAGTTCTGCATTTATGTGTGGATTACCGCTCAGTCTCCATCTTCATCAGTTTAATTATGGCTGGTGTCTATTATCAAGTCTGTATGTGCAATTGAGAAAAAGGAGTGAAGATCATTTTGTATTTGAGACTGTTATGTTTTATGGATCTATGCACCCAGAACACATTGATTTGTTTGTATGAAGCACAGTAGAGCACAGTGATTAAATTTTTTTTATTATTAGATTTACGTTATATATTTCTGTCCTGTTTACTTCACTTTCACCTGGGGCTTTTATTTTGACACCAAAAGTGCTGTTGTATTTACTTCAACTTCACAAGGAGCTTTTATTTCGACACAGAAAAGGCAGGGTGTATTTGAGAGTTTACAATGTTTCTGAAACGCTTCCTGAAATGTTGTAATTTCCTCCTTTTCTGTTATTCTGTGCAGCATTTGTAAATTTGTATAATAACTTGTAACGGTTACTAATGTTTGGAATGACATGAATGCTTGAACATGAATTTCACAATGCACATGAACTGATCAGAGAGCACTGCCTCGTGCATGCACACAGGTCAGCGTGTCACTGGTTTGTTCTGAATTGTAGTCGGACCATGTTTATCTGTCTTTAAATCGCAAACTTTAAATCGTCAGCAAAATTATCACCATTATATGATTATTAGTTGTAATGAGGCAGGGTATTCGCTGTTGTTTTGGACACAAGGATGGCTCAGTCGCAATAACACGTCAATGCATTGATGTATATTGAATGTGTTCCGTAACCCCAAAGTAAATGAAAATATATTTACAAAAACAGAGAAAAAAAAAAAAAAAACACAAAGAAATATATATTTTTCTACAGGATATATCAATGCGCCAAATGTTTGAGACCAAAAGCATAATAGTACCACAAAATCATGGGGAGACCTAACCCACCTTTGTCAAATGGCCTGTGTAACTTGTTAGAATGCATTCGAGGACGTTTACCATTCCAGATAAAGGATTTAGCTATACTATCAGATTTTTTTTAAATAGGGAGAGACTATAATAGGTAGTTACATTTTGGAATACAATTAATTTTTACATATGTGTATGAACCCACCTGTCCACATAACTCGAAAACTTTTTAAAATTAACTCTGACTAAATCACATAAATACATGATAATGATGAAACACATAATGTTTTCAGAAGAGCTACGGTCCTGAATAAACCCCACCTGATCTAAATGTATAAGAGATGTCATAAATGTACTTAATCAGTTAGCCTGATCAGGGAAATTGGACGGTAACTTTTACACCCACTTGGATCAGAATCAGACTGATCCGGGCTTGTGTCATGGTTGGCGGAAGCTTTCCTTTCTTTAATGATTCCATATAAATTTCTAACAAAGTGCCCTGCTTTTAGGAGATTCTATTGTAAGGAACATGGAAATACATGTGCTAAATCTAAACATAGACAATACGTCTATGTTTAGATTTAGACAAATCTAAGATTGTTATTCACATTTGCACTAATGATGTCCGGATTTGCCAGATGGAGATCACTATAAATAATTTTTAAGAGGTGTGTGTGTGAACTTGCAAAATGATGTCAGACACGGTAATATGCTCTGGCCTCCTCCTTGCTCATCTCGGTGACAAGGTTTATAGTAGATTGTTGTCACTAGACCTGACCTCTGTCAGGGGTAGGCTCCTTGTCACAGCTGTCTTACCTCAGCTGGATCTGACAGTCATGCATATACTAATCATCGAACCATCAGACGGGGACTCACGCCAAAGGACATGAATTTATTATAAATAAATATGTTAAATTCAATCTTGTCTCATAGTCTTTCTGGTAGAAATCTTTTTTTTAAGATTCGTGAAATTAGTATCAAACTGCAACTTTGTATTTGTTTGTTTGTTTTTTTTTTTTTTTACATAAAGTGGTCTTTTCATCTTACACTCCAAGTATTCCTTAATGAGGGTGTCTTTTGAACTGTGAACTGACTTTCTCAACCTTTAGTCATAATTTAGTTAACTTAAGTTGTATTCAAAGGCTGTGTCCTCTGGAGGTCACCTTTGTCAGCTGCATATGTCACAGAAAAAGTGAGTTGGACACTCTGAATTCGACATTCTTTCACAGGAATTCGGAGTGCAAGAGGTGTATCCTTCATTGGCATCACAACTTAAAATTATTTGCTTCAATGGAAACATACATCATTCCTCTGAAAAAATTATGCAGATTTAGCTGAAAATATGATGTTCAAATGCATATTATTGTTAAGTAATAATTATTTTAAGTAAATTAAGTACAGCAGTAGACAGGACTAAAATATACTCCATAGGCAAATATTAAAAATATAATAATAGATAATGTAAAATAAATTTATTTCACTGTCATGGCAACCATGTTCATGGTGGGCCGACGCACTTTGGGGCTGCCCCCTTCGTCATATTGCGGCCCGTTTCATGGCCGGCCCGGTTCTCCCAATGGCCAGTCCCCTGTGAACTCCTGATTCTGTTTCTGTGTGTCCTATGAAGGCCATCTCATTTAAACAAAGCTAATTCGAAGTTGAGGACACTCGGTATACCGCTGCCAACAGAGCACGTGTCGAAGCTCAGCAATATTTCTGAGGTGGAAGAATTATGTTCTACATACATTGGAAATGTGATTTTCAAAGGACAAATTACTTTCAAATATAATGCCCAAGTTCTTAACTGTAGAAGACGACATAACTGTATATCCACTGAGAGTCAAATGCTATTTTTGCGTGGACCTAGCTGGTGGTTTTTTGGCGGTGGAGGTTCCGTGTAACATCATCACGCAAGGTGGTAGATATGAGGGGTCAATATAGGTGTAGGGCCTTGCCCAATCAAAATGGCAGTGGAGACCGCATGGCCCTTTGCTCTATGATAAAAGGTGAGACAATGAACACAGTTTCATAACTGGACGTGAAGTCCCGGCCATGGACCCAATCTCAAACGCCATTGGTCAAAAAGCGGCCTATGACCGATGATGTCATCTTGGCAACAAAACTAGCAGACAGATTTGATTTCGGCCTCTCTGCGCCCAGCTTCTAAGCCAGCGGTTTGAAAAGAGACATACAAAGGAGTTTTCCCTCCTTCTGGACAAAGGACAAAGAGAGACCATGTTTTTCTAACCTCACCATTTGGCCACGGTAGAGTAAGATTAACTTAGCTTTGTTCCAGTCTCGTAGTATACTTAGTACAATCGGTTCATTCATTTTCACTGCAAGACAACAGTGAATTTACAGGTGAAACTCGAAAAATTAGAATATCGTGCAAAAGTTCATTAATTTCAGTAATTCAACTTAAAAGGTGAAACTAATATATTATATAGACTCATTACAAGCAAAGTAAGATATTTCAAGCCTTTATTTGATATAATTTTGATGATTATGGCTTACAGCTTATGAAAACCCCAAATTCAGAATCTCAGAAAATTAGAATATTGTGAAAAGGTTCAGTATTGTAGGCTCAAAGTGTCACACTCTAATCAGCTAAACACCTGCAAAGGATTCCTGAGCCTTTAAATGGTCTCTCAGTCTGGTTCAGTTGAATTCACAATCATGGGGAAGACTGCTGACCTGACAGTTGTGCAGAAAACCATCATTGACACCCTCCACAAGGAGGGAAAGCCTCAAAAGGTAATTGCAAAAGAAGTTGGATGTTCTCAAAATGCTGTATCAAAGCACATTAATAGAAAGTTAAGTGGAAGGGAAAAGTGTGGAAGAAAAAGGTGCACAAGCAGCAGGGATGACCATAGCCTGGAGAGGATTGTCAGGAAAAGGCCATTCAAATGTGTGGGGGAGCTTCACAAGGAGTGGACTGAGGCTGGAGTTACTGCATCAAGAGCCACCACACACAGGCGGGTCCTGGACATGGGCTTCAAATGTCAAACGTCTTACCTGGGCTAAAGAAAAAAAGAACTGGTCAGTTGCTCAGTGGTCCAAAGTCCTCTTTTCTGATGAGAGAAAATTTTACATCTCATTTGGAAACCAAGGTCCCAGAGTCTGGAGGAAGAATGGAGAGGCACACAATCCAAGATGCTTGAAGTCCAGTGTGAAGTTTCCACAGTCTGTGTTGGTTTGGGGAGCCATGTCATCGGCTGGTGTTGGTCCACTGTGCTTTATTAAGTCCAGAGTCAACGCAGCCGTCTACCGGGACATTTTAGAGCACTTCATGCTTCCTTCAGCAGACAAGCTTTATGGAGATGCTGACTTCATTTTCCAGCAGGACTTAGCACCTGCCCACACTGCTACCATTTGGTGGTACCATTGAACCAGGTACCATTTTGGTACCATTGAACCAGGTACCAAAACCTGGTTCAATGACCATGGTATTACTGTGCTTGATTGGTCAGCAAACTCGCCTGACCTGAACCCCATAGAGAATCTATGGGGCATTGCCAAGAGAAAGATGAGAGACATGAGACCAAACAATGCAGAAGAGCTGAAGGCCGCTATTGAAGCATCTTGGTCTTCCATAACACCTCAGCAGTGCCACAGGCTGATAGCATCCATGCCACGCCTCATTGAGGCAGTAATTAATGCAAAAGGGGCCCAAACCAAGTACTGAGTACATATGCATGATTATACTTTTCAGAGGGCCGACATTTCTGTATTTAAAATCCTTTTATTGATTTCATGTAATATTCTAATTTTCTGAGATTCTGAATTTGGGGTTTTCATAAGCTGTGAGCCATAATCATCAAAATTATATCAAATAAAGGCTTGAAATATCTTACTTTGCTTGTAATGAGTCTATATAATATATTAGTTTCACCTATTAAGTTGAATTACTGAAATTAATGAACTTTTGCACAATATTCAAATTTTTCGAGTTTCACCTGTATTTAGAAAAGGTGACCAGCTTCCCTTCTCCCTCGTTTTCTATCAACGTTGACCATCAATTGCATTTCTCTACGTCACCGGACCTGAGGAAAAAGCAGAGATGCTGTTACCAGAGGTTATCCTCAGTTAAATTGCATTCACCCCTTTTTGTTCGCGCGCTCTCTCTCTATCTCTCTCTCTCACTGAAATTCACGGAGTGAGCGGCACAATGGTTTATGTCCGACTCAGGCTGGTGTTTCAAATTCTCCCGCCTGTTTCGTCAGTTCCTTTGTGTGCCCGCTCATTTCCACCCACACGTGGTATTAGCTCCATTGCTCTGGATCTGATCCAGCCATTTTACTTTCCTCCCTTCCCTCCAAATTCAAATGATCATTGGCTCTGCCTTTTTGATCTAGTCCTCCATTTTGAACCTACTTCTCCATGCTGGACCTGATCCATCATTTTGAATTTAGTTTCCATTTTGAATCCAGTTCGCAATTTTGAACCTAGTTATCCATGTGTGGAGCGGAGGGGGGCGGTGCCGGGTCGGAATATCGCGCGCCCGGTCCCCAATCGGCCTGATGAGGTGCGCGAGGGATAAAGGCGTCCGGTGACGATGGTTCGAGAGAGAGAGAATTACGGGCATGTCCGTCATGTGTATTGATGTTTGTGTGTTTTGGTTGGAGTTTAATTAAATAATCATTTATTTTGACAAGCCTGTTCTCGCCTCCTCCTTGCCCATCATTAACTGTGTTACACCATGTTGAAACAGATCCTCCATTTTAAAACTAGTTCCCCATGTGAAGTTTAATCTGCCATTTTGTTTTCTTTGTTACCGAATCTAGACACACACCCACATACACACATCCATACACTAGCATATAGCTCCACTATTTATTTAGGACTTCCATGTTATGTTTTTGTGTTATATTCATATAGTATTGGCGGTGTTCATTGATGTTTGATTATAATAAATCTTATATTATAATAAGAAGTACTTCTAGTTGTTTTGTGTATTGTGTTGAAGCCAGCCTCTGCCACGTCAAGAACTCCCATTACTTCAGTGTATTGTTATTTTGTTGTTGTTAGAAGCCAACTGTAACCATATTACTGTTGGATTTGTATGGCAATAATTTGACTAGTTTCTTCCCTTTTTGATTATATTGATTATTAATCAAAATACTCAACCTTCAGGGTAGATTTTATGAGACTCGATCAGTCACTTACAATCATTTTGCTCTTGTGTTAACAGAAATAAAATTATATTATTTAATTTAATTCGTAATTGATTATTATTGATTATTAATATTTTCAATAGTAAAATGTATCTAAACAACCAGTATCACCCTACATAGGTCCTGTAAAACAGAAGTAACTACAGTATATGACTGGATGACATAAATTAATGAATGAGTGACGTAGTCGGCTTACAACAGCGAGTCTTCCTGATAGAATCGCTTAGGCTTACATTTCTCTCATCATAGGGAAAAATCTGCATATAAGCATTTTTATTTTATTTTTTTCAGGCAAAACATTGGCAACACTTGTGCACAGTCTTGCTTGGGTTTGTGCTGTGTTCAAATTGTGTGTGTAAAAGAATGACTGAATGGATGTGGACTTAATATGTCAAGTCAACGTGTCAGTCAAAAGTCTTAGCTTAGCATTAACAGTCAATGACAGTTGATGTTGCAGAGTCTGCCAAGAGTTTACAGTGTGGACTGGGCTTAAGATAGATATATAATTAGCACCTTCTAACAACAGAAATAACAACAACTTGTCATTTAACAGTCAGTTGATAACATGAATCCAGCCACAGCAGTGTGCAATTACAGCACAGGAAGCACGATAAGAGCGGGCATTCTACGCGCTATTAGACTTAATAAGGTCCAGGGAGTCATGTTGCACTAGGCTCTCCTAGTCCATTAATAAACTAAATTAGGTGGCAGTTCAGGTTGCACCTGAACCCATTAATAGTCCAGCAGCTATGAAGATCTCCAGTCAGCACTTGGTTTATAAATGAGCTTCTTAAATAACGAGGAAGTGAAGTTTAATCTCTGGAGCCACTCTGGTGACAGTTGAAGCCTGACCACTTAAAGAAGAGTTGGTGGAAATGACAGTGGTAAGCTGTGATTAGCCTCACATAGCCAGACTTTTGAATAAACAGAAACAGGTCTGGTGTGTATTGTAACTTTTTTTGGCCAAGAACCACCCACTTAGACAGGAAGAGCCATGACTGACATGTTTCAGATGGACTGATAAAAAACAACTATTGAGGGGATGGCTTAAAAGGGGATTGACCCTATTTGCTTGATACATGTTTATGATCGTATTGTGTTCATCTCTGCAGATTAATCCAAAATATATATTTTTTGGTAAATGTAATCTTTCATCAATTTAAAATAACTGGTTCAGGGCTGTCCTTAGGGTGGTGCAACTTTTGCAGTCACTAAAGCACAAACCTTTGTTATACAAACTATATTTAAACTTTAAATGGTGGTCTAAAAATACACAACATGAGCAGTTTGTCTTTGAATGTGTATTTGTGTTGTGTGTGGGCCTTGAGTCACATCTGCTGTAACATTATTCTGCCATCCATCAATAATGTAAAAGCTCTCTGGTTTCTTACACTTACTGTCAGAATGCCAGCCATCATGTCCCATTACAGCAGCAAAACAGTGATGTAATCCTGTCTCTGTATTGATTAAATGGCTTATGAAGTCCATCTTGTGGCTCATAAAGGGCAGATGTGAAATGAAAGTTGCCTTTAAAACAATATTGCACATAACCAGACCGTAATAAACATCATCCTAATGGGACATGCAGGCAAAATCAATAGGTTCCAGTTACTCTTAAAACCTGCATATACACTCACCTAAAGGATTATTAGGAACACCTGTTCAATTTCTCATTAATGCAATTATCTAATCAACCAATCACATGGCAGTTGCTTCAATGCATTTAGGGGTGTGGTCCTGGTCAAGACAATCTCCTGAACTCCAAACTGAATGTCAGAATGGGAAAGAAAGGTGATTTAAGCAATTTTGAGCGTGGCATGGTTGTTGGTGCCAGACGGGCCGGTCTGAGTATTTCACAATCTGCTCAGTTACTGGGATTTTCACGCACAACCATTTCTAGGGTTTACAAAGAATGGTGTGAAAAGGAAAAACATCCAGTATGCGGCAGTCCTGTGGGCTGAAAATGCCTTGTTGATGCTAGAGGTCAGAGGAGAATGGGCCGACTGATTCAAGCTGATAGAAGAGCAACTTTGCCTGAAATAACCACTCGTTACAACCGAGGTATGCAGCAAAGCATTTGTGAAGCCACAACACGCACAACCTTGAGGCGGATGGGCTACAACAGCAGAAGACCCCACCGGGTACCACTCATCTCCACTACAAATAGGAAAAAGAGGCTACAATTTGCAAGAGCTCACCAAAATTGGACAGTTGAAGACTGGAAAAATGTTGCCTGGTCTGATGAGTCTCGATTTCTGTTGAGACATTCAGATGGTAGAGTCAGAATTTGGTGTAAACAGAATGAGAACATGGATCCATCATGCCTTGTTACCACTGTGCAGGCTGGTGGTGGTGGTGTAATGGTGTGGGGGATGTTTTCTTGGCAAACTTTAGGCCCCTTAGTGCCAATTGGGCATCGTTTAAATGCCACGGCCTACCTGAGCATTGTTTCTGACCATGTCCATCCCTTTATGGCCACCATGTACCCATCCTCTGATGGCTACTTCCAGCAGGATAATGCACCATGTCACAAAGCTCGAATCATTTCAAATTGGTTTCTTGAACATGACAATGAGTTCACTGTAATAAAATGGCCCCCACAGTCACCAGATCTCAACCCAATAGAGCATCTTTGGGATGTGGTGGAACGGGAGCTTCGTGCCCTGGATGTGCATCCCACAAATCTCCATCAACTGCAAGATGCTATCCTATCAATATGGGCCAACATTTCTAAAGAATGCTTTCAGCACCTTGTTGAATCAATGCCACGTAGAATTAAGGCAGTTCTGAAGGCGAAAGGGGGTCAAACACAGTATTAGTATGGTGTTCCTAATAATCCTTTAGGTGAGTGTATATATTTTTTTCCCATTATTTTATTATTATTATATTTATTTTATTTTTTTCTGAGAAAAGGAGTGAGAAAGAAAAAAAAATGTCTTTCTTTTTGTGACATGCTGAAAAAACAAAACTGTTGGAGCTTGGACAATAATGAATCCCTGGAGATCAATGCACTATAGTAAAGAAAGAAGTGATATGAAAAATTAAGTGTGATAACAAAAATGTTCCCCATTAATAGTTTCTAACACTTTCCATGAAGCCTGTATATTTAGTGCATTTTAGATAAATGCATTTGTAGTGCATTATATTGCATTCGTTATAGCTTTTTATAAAACTTGCCTATATATAGCCGGCAAATAGTAGTCTCATGAGATGTTTGCGTGTATCGTGGAAATGTCCTTGTCATTCTGTTCTAACCTCAGATTGGACGATTCCATCACAGGCTTGTCAGTCTTCGGATATTATTGAGTTTGTGTAACTGCAATAAGTTTTAATATACTCATTTTATTTCTTTAGTTACTTTTTACTATCATATTGATATTTTAGATCCCCCAACCCAACCCCACACCTAAACCTAACCACTTATCAACTATGTAAAACATGTAACAGGCAGCTACATTTAGTCACAATAATTGTATTTAAATTACAGATTAATATAGATATTTTTGATCACATAACCCCACCCCCAAGTTTTAATATAACCAATAATATAACCAACCAACAATATAAAAGACATAACAAGCATGTACAAGTAAAGTAACATTTTTTTTTTTACACTTCATATAACTTGATGGTTATACTACATGAGTCATGGGTCAGTAAATCAAAACCTATGTGGAAAATAGTATAACTTTTAGAAAAAAAAAAAAAATGAAACAAAGATGAAAAGTAAGATTATATAAGTAAGGACTTGGCAACTTTTTAAACATCTTTAAAATCCTTATTTGCTATCGACCCAAAAATATTTCTATTGCACACACTTTAAAGGTATGGTGTACCTAAAAATGCAATTCTGTCATCACTTACTCACCCTCATGTTGTTCCAAGCCTGTATGACTTTTCTCTTTCATGAAACACAATAGCTGTTAAGCAAAATATTAGCTTCAGTCACTATTCACTTTAATTACATCTTTTCCATTCAATGAAAGTGAATGTGACTGTAATTCTGTCTAACGTCACCTTTTGGGGTTCACGTTTGAAAGAAAGTCATATGGGGTTGGAACAGCACAAGCTGGTGAAAATGATGACAGAATTAAAATTTTTGGGTGAACTATCCCTTTAAATGAAATTAAATCTCTGTGCTATCTGCAGTTTTATTGTTAAACGGAAAGCACTGGGTGAGCAAGCACGTTTTTTTTAAAGTGCTTCGAGCTAAACCACACATGAGTCAGTGTGTGTAATGTGTATCTCACCGCAACAGTCTACAAGGAAGATATTTCTCAGTAATCACATGATTGCTGTGCATCAAACTCTCTACAGATTATCTCTAAACCTGAAGGGCAGGTTCTAAAATTGCTGACATTTCTCATTTGTATTTTGTTAAAATCCAGCTGATTTTCTTGTCCTTTTTTTTCCATCACCCCAACACTATATCATTTGTAAAATTGCCCCATTTCTGTTGAGAACATGAGGAGTAAATTTACAGTACATATTTATTATATCAAAACAACAGTTGTATCACTTATGTGTATTCAGATGTCTAGAAGTGATGCTGTACAGTCACGGCAGAGTATGCCAGATCATGGAAGTCTACTACATCCTCCACAACCTAGCATTCAGAACTGGCCCACAAGTTTGGGAGACTGATCTCAAAGTGAAATCGGAAACAGTAGGTTGACTTTTCTTCAGCTGAAATCAGTCTGTGCTTATTGAAATGCGAAACACTGCCCCCAGTGGCCAAAGTGGTAACTGTTTGCCATATGTGCACATGTGAGCTCCATTTTCAAGGAGTAATGTCCACTGAGTAGCGCCAAAAGTGAGTTGTTTTCAGCTGTACATGCTGTAATGCAGTGAAGAGGATTGAGTCTGTATAATGTGATCAATCACAACATGCTGTCATCCCATTTGATCATGTTGAGTTTGGAAATTTTGGCATTCAAATTGTGTTCAGCACATGTTTTATGGGCATGTTTGCACCATTACTGAATTGGCTTAATTCCTTTAGTAAATCTGGTGCTAAAAATCCTACAGACAGCATGTACACATAAATGGATTTTTCAGTAAGTGCAACTAATTCTTGAAATCCCTCTATTAAAAGGAATCAACCAATGAATAGTCTACAAGATGTTGACTCATTAAACATTAAACTGGAATAGGAGAAAGTTATTAAACATCAGAAAAATTTTACACATTATCAAGTATTTAACTTTCACTCAATTAGATTTCCAGGGCTGCTTACAATTTCATTTAGACCTTTACAGTACATATATTGCAGGTCACCATGACTAAAAGGAATATTATGGCGTAGATACAATCTATGACAGCACCTGTGACCTGCTGATGATTATCAAGGGAAATAATGTCAACTCATTTCTCAGGTTGGTAAATCTAGACTCCTTTGTAAGTGTATTACTGTGTGGGTGTTTTTCATCCCTTAAGGGCCAAGCTGACATTAATTTCTTTAGCAGCTGTGCCAAAGATGCTATCAACAGAGCGTCATTGGTTGAGCCAAGCATCATCGGTTGATGTGTCAGAATATTTTTATATATTTGTATTTTATAGGCCTGTCTGACCTGACAGAACAACAAAAACTACCACCTCTCTGGATACTTTAGTGATAAAGTTTACAGTATTTTTAATAATTTAATCATATCATTTAAATTCTGTTAAAAAATTATCCAATGATGGCAACGGTTTCTAAAGTAGGATAGGTCAGCAACAATTTTAAGTTGGGGCTCCACGAAGGGCCAGTTTCTCTGTACTTTTTACACATTACCAAATGTTGCTGTCTTTGCTGTCTGATGCCAGATGTGGAAAATACAAATCTGTGGTGACATAAACCTTGTTGAAACAACACTTATATAATTACCTGGTTTGGTATAAACCAGATCTATCAGTTTCATGCTGAAACATGATGTTTTCAGACGTGAAGAGACATGTGGCACCTGGCACACCCAGAAAAGCAAACCCCACACGTCAATGTTCAGCTCCTATTTAAGAATGAATATGTTAAAGGCTGACAATGAGCTGGATGAATTAATTCACCTAACAAGTCACCTCTTTATTTTTGTTTAAGAATTTTCCCATTCAGATTCCATTCATTCATACGACTGTGTTTTAGTGCTATGGGGGAAAAATAAAATCTAAGATTTTGAGGTTATAATAGTTTTACATTTTAAACTAGTTTTTATTTCTATTTCATTCATAGATTTTATAGTAAAAATGTACTTAAATATTGATCTGTTTCTCACCCAACTATCATATCACTTCTGAAGACATGGATTTAACCACTGCCATTCTTCCAATAAGGCCTGCATCCCAGAGTCTTCTTTTTACTGTTGTACATGAAACTGGTGTTGAGCGGGTAGAATTCAATGGAGCTCTCTGCTGAGGACATATGAGGAGTCTATACTAGCGACTCTGATGTACTTATCCTGTTGTTTAGTTGTACATCTGGCCTTCCACATCTCTTTCTGTCCTTGTTAGAGCCAGTTGTCCTTTGTTTTTGAAGAATGTAGTGTACAACTTTGTATGAAATCTTCAGATTATTATTTTTGTTTTTTGGCAATTTCAAGCATGGTTTAGCCTTCATTCCTCCAAAAAAATTTGATTAACAAGTTTCTAGAGAAAGTTTCTTTTTTGCCATTTTTGACCAAATATTGACCTGAAGACATGCCAGTCCATTGCATACTTTGGCAACTCAAAAACAAACACAAAGACAATGTTAAGCTTCATTTAATTAACTAAATAGCTTTCAACTGTGTTTGATATAATGGCAAGTGATTTGAGCAATTTAGCATGTTTACTCAAGGATAAGATGTTGGAGAGATGGCTGCTGAAAATGGGGCCTGTCTAGATTTTTTTTTTATAAAAAATGACTTTTTTCAAATAGTGATGATGCTGGTTTTTAAATCAGTAATGTCCCGTCTATATTTTGTGATCAGTTGAATGCCACTTTGGTGAATTAAAGTACCAATTTCCTTCCGAAACAGCAAAATCTGTACATCCATCCAAACTTTTGGCTGCCAGTGTAACATAGTATTCCTTAACAGCTAACAAAAACCTGGTATAGCATAATAAAGACTGGGGAAAAAAATCACACGTTAGTGATAAAGAAAATAGCAGAGAAAGTGCACAGTGACCTGTGAGATTAATAATACAGCACAGATTTTCAAAATCCCAGCAAAAAATAAATAAAAACTGCCTGTAGCATAGTCTTCTTAACCAATGGAAACATATGCATTCTTGTTAAAAACCTATGTTAAATGCCATCTGTTGAACTTAAGTGTGATGAAGGCTGGTGGCAGTGGCTTTTTAAATTATTTTTTTTTATTTCATAAATGTTTGTTCAAGAAAATTTGCATGTCTGCGTGCTCAGGAGAAATTCTACTTTTCAGTCTGTTGACTGTGATCCCCGCAGTAGAAAATACTCATTCAGATGGCACAGAGGTGGCAGGGATGCCGAAATAGCGTTGTACCAGTGGACTCAGTTTAGAGAACTGCTTCTCATTATCTTTCCACCACATAAGAGGATCCATTTTTGGGTTCATATGAGAAAATATCCACTTCTTTTAGAGATTCGGTCTCTTGTGACCCTAATCAGTACCAAGGAGAGTGGCTAGGGCATCATCTTCACTCATCATTTTTCTTGCCGGTGAGCCAAACTAATCTTCTTCATTATTACCAACTGTGTCATCACTCTGCTCAACAAGCAACTCAAACTTTCACGTCTGGATCTAGTAGGATACTCAGATGCTTATGCCTGTGGTCAACCGCTGATGCAAGTAGTGCCAGTTCTCCTTTTTTGTGTTTTCCAAAAGCATTCGCCTGCAAAGCGACCCGGCCACAGTGATTTTGAACTGCCACAGACTCCACATCCTCCGGTTTCAGGTGCTTATTAAGTAGACTGCCGGGTAGACCACTGAGAGGCACACATAAGTTTCGTTTTTAAGTGTTTTTTCACAAGGCTGCAGCGAACACTGGAATTGTAATTTGACTTATACCGCTTATACCGCTTATAGCAGCTACAACTCTTCCAAACCAATGCTGGACAAAGTACACAAATCTTGTATTTCAATTAAAGTACAGATACCCTAATGAATTATTACTCAATTAAAAGTAAAAATACCTTCTAAAAGAGATTTCTACTTGAGTAAAAGAACAAAAGTACTTACTTTTAAAATATTAAGTATCAGATTTCTATCTGTCATTAATTACTTTTTGGGGTACTGTTTATGAACCATGCGTTCCTCTTCACTGTATTACATCCTGTACAGCAAAAAAGAAATTGCTTTACAACTAATTTTAGCTACAGAAAAATTTAAATACTGTTTCCGATTTCCACTGTGAAATCAGTCAGATTGCTAATAGCAGAACACTCAAAAAAACAACAGAAAGACCCAATGCAATGGCAAAAGATGACGGTCTGAATGTGTGTACCTATAGCAGCAGAATTTTGAGTGTTTACCAAGCAAATTATAGCTGAAGCTCAACACTTTGATACCACCGCTGAAAATATGAACATGATATAAAAATATATAATGTATGTAAAATATATATAATATATATTTTCTTTAAATACTACAATATACTCTCTCTCTCTCTCTCTCTCTCTCTCTCTCTCTCTCTCTCTCTATATATATATATATATATAAATAGTTATAGGAGGGTGTGGCCAGGCCGTGATGGAGAACGGTTGGTGCTGAATCAGCTGATCAGCGGGAGAGCAAGATAAGTGGCGGCCAGAGACGCTGGTTCAAGAGAGAGAGAGAGAGAGAGAGAGAGAGAGAGCGAGAGAGAGAGAGAGAGAGAGAGAGATACACGCGACCGCACTGCATGTTTATTTATGTGGGTTTTACGTTTACCATTAAAGTTTATGTTTTCTGTTCAGCTGGCCCCACCTCCTCCTTGCCCATCCTTATACTGTTACAGAGATTTCTTATTATAGACTGCGATGGAATACAAGCCACAGGTTGCAGTATTAGCATGTTTTGTGGCTGCCGTGTATTTGAGTTTAGGGTGGAGAGGGTTAAAGCCTGACTGATGAGTCTACTGCAGTAGACTTAGTCATAAAGCACTGCAATGAACCCATTGAGCTCAATACACAATCGGAAACCATTCAGAGAGAGAGAGAGAGAGAGAGCTGCAGAAAAGGGCCATAATTACATCACCACACAGTCTGGACAGAGAGGTGCAGCACGTTATTGAGGACACAGTCAAAAAAAATGAGAGAGAGAGAGAGAGAGAGCGTATAAGGCAGTATGCAGAACAGCACTGTAATCCACGCACATGTTTCTGCCCCATTTATTCGCCTGCTATGAATGGAGTGCTGAGGTGGGGTCACATGACCAGACTTTGCTCCTGGAGAGAGAACAGCCCACTATCATTATAGAGTGATCATGCTGCAGGGTTAGTGACAGGAAGCCTGTCCAGCCACAGATAATATGGTATAACAGGAACTAGATCTAACCGGTTTATGCCCACCATGGGATTCTGAGGCAGGAGAGAATGGAATAAAAACATTTTCATGGATTAATGGATTGTCTTGTAGGATATGAGTTACATGCAATGTAAAGGCAGATGATATTGTAAGAATATACAGACATGCTAAAATTTCAGTAGGAAATATTTCCAACAAATTGCACTTTCTTTTTTATAAATTATATTACTTGCTTAACATTATAAGTTTAACAGAAAAATGTACATACATTTCAGAATTTGTCTAAGCTGGCATGAACTCTACAAGTTAAAGTGCAAAATCTTATGATGCATTTTATACCAGCATGATTTGAGAATTTTCCAAAGAGCTTCTTGAGTGCTTCAATGGAAGCAAGGAGATCTGACTTTTCTTACAAATGAGTTAACATGATCTGTCATAAATTTGCTTATTTGATTAGTTAGCTAGTGCAGAAAATATATTAACCAGACTGCTAAAAGTTAAGACAAGCAATTATTTTTATCTTGTATATATACGTATATAGATAAAATCATTATTATTTCTAAGATGATAACGTCTCTGTTACATACATAACATTGGTTCCCTAAGGGGATGAAATGCTGTGTATGATCACTGTGGAACACCGCCCGAGTGTCACGTGGTCTGAAACCCTTATACAATCACGTCAATTTATTGGCTGATGGCGCTTAAGTGATGCTCCCTAGGGAACTACGTCATGGACTCCATAAAGGCACTCGATTTTGCACCATCGAGTCACATTTTCTGCAAAAGGCAAGAGCCCATGCAGCTACTAGAAAGTATCGCCAGCTACGCAGCATCTCTCTCCCCTCAGAGAACCAAGGTTACATACATAACCGAGACATTTCCTTTCAGAGAACTAAAGCCGCATATGATTGCTGTTGGAATGAATACATTCATGCCATGCGAACAGTAGCTGCCAACTGTCTAAGCCCAAGTGGCCAGCATATAGCAGTGCACAAGCAAGCTAAAGCATCTGAATAAAAAGGAATTATGAATTTACTCCTGTTCCAACAGAGAGAACCTGGGAAGCAGGAGTCAATCCCTCATCCAGATTAAAAAATCTAACACAATTATGTGGAGAGGACCATTCTGCTGCCATACAAATGTCCTCCAAGGATGCACATCTAGCCAAAGCCCATGAGGATGCCATTCTCCCCATAGAATGGGTTAGAATACCTGAAGGCGAAGGTAAACCATGCGCTTAATAAGCACTTGAAATTGCATCAATAAGCCAATGAGACAGTCTTTGTTTGGACACCGAAACACCTCTGTTGCAGCCACCAAGTCACACAAACAACTGTTATGACTTACACCACTGGCTAGTATGGTCAACATAAACTTGCAGCACCCAAACTGGGCAAAGCATATGTAACCTTTAATCCTCCTGTGTCTCAAATGGGGGAGGAGAGAAAAATAAGATGCAAACCGCTGTCT
Source organism: Xyrauchen texanus (assembly GCF_025860055.1). Taxonomy (NCBI): domain Eukaryota; kingdom Metazoa; phylum Chordata; class Actinopteri; order Cypriniformes; family Catostomidae; genus Xyrauchen; species Xyrauchen texanus. The sequence goes on along the minus strand of NC_068314.1, from coordinate 14,985,727 downwards.
TTTTTGGGTCCAGAAAATAATGCCTGTAAAAGCCGCATTCTCTCTGAGAAGAGGGGTGGTAGTGCAGTGGGCTAAAGCACATAATTGTTAATCAGAAGTTCACTGGTTCGATCCCCACAGCATCCTCAGAATCCCATGTTGCTGTAAACATGGCATCTTCGTCTTCAGCGCCGAAGGAAACACACGCCTGCGCGCTGCTGCAGACACGTGACCAGCATGAGCATGTGGCTTGACTGAATCCCTTCCAATGTAGGCAAGCCTTTAGCGGAGCATCCTGACATTCATCAAACCACACCGCGGGCAATCCGAACCCTCCAACGAGGCCTCCGCATGTCGAAACACCAGACAGGAAACACATGTCATGGGAATCCTCACTGACAATGAACCACGTACACAGAGGTAAGCACTTCTTAAAATCCATCCTGTGTTGCCACTCAAAAGTGATAAATAATAATCCTTGCTTCGACGTGAGTCGCTAGTACAACAAGGACCAGACAAGATTGTGCACTAAAAAACTTAAATATGACTCGATGGCACGAAGGTGAGTGCCTTTATGGAGCCCATGACTGCCAAGCACTCTAGGGGGGGGTTGCTTAAGCGCCATCAGCCAGTAAATTACCATGATTGTATAAGGGCTTCAGACCACATAACACTCGGATGGTGTCCCACAGCGATCATATGCAGCTCGGGTTCTCAGAAAGGGAACTGGATGCCACTCACATGCAATGTTAGGAGGTCATATGATAACAATATAGCATACTACTGTTTGAAATGTTTATCATGGAATAATGCTAACTGTTTCACTAACAACTCTGAAAAATACAGTAGTATGCATTATACAGTGTTATTTCAAACATGGGCAAAATCACTGGTGATGTTTATTTTATTTATAATATATTATTTTTATTTATGCTCTTGCATGTTGTAACTGATTCTTTTCCTCAAGCATCTTGAATATACAATCAGCTGCAGGAATCGGCAGTTTTTCCCTCTACTATTGGCACTTTGTGGTGATCGGGTGTTGTCTTGTTTCTGTTTGCGGGAGAGAGGTAGTGGTGTGGCTTGTCATGCTGGTTGGCATGATTTCTAACAGCTGTTTCTCATTACAGTGATAGCGGAGAGAGCCCTTAAAACAGCTGAACATGCCAGAGAAGGGAGAGAGAGAATGAGTGTGCAGCATTGGAGTCTGTTTACATTGAGTGTTGGATCTATTGAGTATTGTGAAGTAGTTTATGTTTTTTGAGAGTGTTGATTATTGAACAGAGTGCATACGCTGCACACAGAGGTAAAGAAAATAAAAGCCTTATCTGCAGTGTGTCCCTTTCTCCTCATTTCCACATGAACCCTGATGTGGTGTCACATACTTCTTATGTGTTCAGTGGATAATCTTACAGTAATGAGACAGGTAGTTGAGTGTGGTCTTTACTGAAGACGATTGCAGATGGCAGGCTTACAGATCAAACTGAAAAAGCACCTGTTTCTTTCAACGCATCCAAGAAGAACACCACTTAATTGTACAACACAATTCCTAACCAATTGGATGAAGGAGAGAAAGTGTGTGTGGGTAGGTGGGTTTATTTTGTGGAATTATTTTCCAATTAAAAATGGGTTCTTTTATCCTCTGATGAATCAAAACCTGTGAAACCTGAGGTTTGAAATATGCGAGAATCCAATTGAAAGTGAGCAACACCTTAATGAAATGGTGAAACCTTGTTGAAAAATGTTGTCATATGAATGTGTTGGGTTTATTCTCATGAAAATGTGCCATTTTTCCCTGAAACTGTCAGGAAACTTCATATTATTATTGGACCGGTTCGACACTAGTTCAAAGAAGATGCATTTTGCTGCTGTTTACTGTACACAGTGTAAATAGTATCTATTGCCATTTGCATTTAGCATAAATAGCATATATCACTTAAGGGCCTTTCCCACTGACGGTACTAAAGCCCGTTTTAGGGCTATTTTAGGGGACATTTTTTCCTCCTACTCCACAGTTGATACTCTTGGGCCATATAAGGACTGTGAGATTGTGGGAGGTGCTGCAGCCTGTAATTGGACAAAAGCCTGGTTTGAGAAAGGAAGTAGCTCCACAGCCACCTAGTAAATAAATTTGCTGCTAGCCTGCTACTGAGAGGATTGCACTAATTTGACAATTCCCTTAAGAGAAATAACATATAACAAAGTATACAAAGAGAATCGCCCATTTCACATATATGTATGTATGTTTGTGACTTCATCGGGAGACACGCTTTGAGTTTTCATCGCATCCGTACTGTCTGACGTTACAGAAAATAAAGTGAATTCTGGATTATTACATTGACTTTTTCCTGGGATGACAGATATACTGTAAATAATTGAACTTTATACACTAAACCATCGTTAAATCTAGTTAACAAGAGGGAAGTATTGTGTGCCTGTTACTGAATGGTTAACTTGCATCAAGACGATAAATGAGTATTTTGGTACAGTACAGAGTATTTTGGTACAGAGTCATAAAAGCTTTTATTTTAAAAGATTGTGTTGATAAATAGGTTTAAAGTGCATTTTCAACATGTCTGCTGTTCAGCCTGTGCAGCATGGATAAAGAGCGCTTTTCGCTGCCTCGTCTCATCTCTCACTCTGGCTGCGTGCTACCAATCGCGTGGCTTATGCACCCTGTTTAAACTGTAACCTGAAGACCAGGTTGCTTCCGAAAACTGAAAAATGCTTTTGGAGGCTGTATAAGGATTGATGAAGATAGGATGAAATAAGGTGCTTTTAAACATTTTATAGTGTTCCATTCATCCAAAAACACTGTTGTTTAAACCAATAACTGATAAGGCAGCTGCCTACGTTTTCCATTGCAGACAAAGTTCATATAAATAGCCCTAAATAAACAAAAGTTTAGCTCAGATCCTGGCGTCCTCCATTGGTGTTGTTGATTTTGATGTTGTTGTTGCTAGTGAAACATCAGTGCAAATAAGGTCAGAATACAAATGGTCAATATCAGTGGCGGGCCGTGCATTTTAAGTCTAGGCCTTCAGTGTGATTCATGCCATTAAGAAAACAGTTTCACAATGAATAAGACACCCTATGCCTTTGGGCATCATGCATTATGTTGCAGCTAACTAATAATACCAATTTACATTTTAAAAACACGTCCACACACGAAAGCCAGAACTTGAAACAACACTTAATGTTCAAACAAGCCTAATTTTATCTGTAGCATGAATGTTTGTGAAATGAACGTCTCCTGAACAGACATTCAAAAATCATAATTTTTCAAATTAATCTACAGTACCAAGGAGGTCTATAATACTGTGAAAAATCCATCTAATAATATTTGCTATTTAAATTTTGCTTGCAATAAATATCGTGTCGTCAGGGTACATGGTTGTGCTGCGTTCCATTCAAGTTGGATGTGAGATATTAGACTTGGTATCTCTGACCATAAATGCATTCCATTCCCAGATATTGATGAGGTTTAAGGAAACAAAACTGCAATGCTCCCGTTAGCTTATGTAGCAGGTGACATCAAGGGAGTAAAGTTGTGAATCAAGGGGGTGTGGTTAGCCTAGTATAAAGAGCAGTGGTAGGAACGAGAACAGTAGGTGCGTTTGTTTCTGGCCGGCGGAAATCGATGGACGTGCACGCAATTCGTATGCGAGAGGTTCGCATGTGGATGTGTTTGGATCTTTGAGACAGGTATGAGCTGATTCGAATTAGTAAATTGTTTTAATATGGTGTGATTGTTTTAATATGAATAATAAAGGTGTTTTAATGCTTGTATTTTCAGCTCTACGGAGCCCATTTGTTGCTCTTGTTGTATTTGATTTTTTTTGGTTTGTTTGTTAGGGGTTTTTTTGGGTAAAAGTTATATTGTCTAGTCCGCCCGGGCACTTGGGCTGGTAATCGGGCCAAAAAAGAAATGGGAAAGGCCTTTGGGGCGGACTAGTTTTTCTTTTTTCCTTTGTTTGTTTTTTGTGTATTGTTTGTTCCCCCACTATTCATTACTGCAGCATGAGGACGCTACGGGCTCAGTGGTTGAACAGAGGAGCTACTTTTTGCATGTACTTATGTTGGATTAACTGAGTGATTCACAAGGTTTTGTTTAATGAATTTAACTTATGAATTGTTTTTTTGACTGTGGTTGGTTTTTATTTATTTATTTATTTTGCTGTGTGGTTTAAAAGGGTCCTTCTGTTCAGGTAGTTTGCGATGAAAGCGTCCTCGTGTGTGTGATACTTTTGTGTAAGCCAAAAATAAATCTTGGTGAATTTTCTATTTAGCGAACCTGAGTCATGCTTTGTCTAATTAAGGGTGGTACATGTAACACTTAGCAGGGGTTTGACTCTCATCAGAGATGTCTCCTTGCAACCCAACTGATAAACAATGCTGCAGTGCTAGCATTTGTGCTACAGGTGTACGATTATTAAAAGAGAGAGTAGTATACTCCGTTTTATACACCTGTTTCTGCAGGCATTTGTTAAACAAGCTTTAATATCATGTAATGTTGAAACAAACTCATTTAACAATATTACTTAAAGTGAATGTTTAACACTTACTTTGTACATCTCCCTGAGTGTCGACATGTTTGTGTGACATCATGTCCCTGCATCTCTGTGAAATCAGAGTTGAGAATTTTGTTGTAATTCTGACTTCAAAATGCATTCCACTGCACTTTTCCTCGTAGGAAGTTGTAAAATTTGATTTTCTGTGTTGAATGGAATGCAGCACTACTTTTCAAAACTTGATCTGACACTGAATGCTCCAGCAGTCTAATTTACACTTAGAAAACTCTTGATGTTGACCTTAAACCTTGACCCATTAAAAGAATAGATGAGAGATTAAAGGCCCTAGCAATCACAAAGCAACACACTAGCGACCTCCTAGAACACCTTAGCATTGTATAGATGAGTTTTGTATGGGCAAGGACACTCACATTTTCTTAAAATGTAAAAATAATTTTTTTTATCATTCATTTATATTATTCAACACTACTGTCAGTTATCACATTCACAGGAAATAAAAACTATTTTTAAGGTAAGACTCTATTTCGGAAACACAGGAAGTAAGGACAATAAGGGTTGCTATATATAGATATTCCTGCACAACAATTTGATTAATGTTAACTAATTTGATGTGGCTTTAAAAAAAAAAAAAAAAGGGATACTATTTTTAACCATCTGAAGACTTTGCTTTGCCTTTATCTCTGTTGCATTGAATCTTCTGTTAGTTCTTGCTCACTGTCATCATTCACTGCCACAAGCAGCAGCTGAAATCTAATCAAAGCCTAACACTCGAGTCAGTCTGCATGCCTTACTGGGCTTCAAAGGCAAAACAGTAATTGGAAAATAGATAACGTTACTCGTTAATAGAAAAGCTATCATGGAATTTTGAGTAAGAGCCTCAATAATTTTGCTGTGTGCATTGTTGTTTGGTCCTTACTGGGTAAAGGTGAGTTTATTTGCTGGTGACTATTAAAACCAGACAATATATGTCTGGTTTGGTGCAGCTATGAAATCAGACATCAGAAGACTACAAAGGACGGTTCGGTCTGCTGAGAGGATTATTGGTTGCCCCCTGCCCCCCCTTCAAGAACTGTACACTTCCAGAGTGAAGAAAAAGGCTGGTAAAATCACTCTGGATCCCACTCACCCAGCCCACTACCTTTTTGAACTGTTGCCTTCTGGCCGGCGCTTCAGAGCTCTGAACACCAGAACCGTCAGACACAGGAACAGTTTTTTTCCCTCAGGCTATCCATCTAATGAACAATTAAATTGCCCCATTGAGCAATAATTATGTGCAATACACAGTTTAAGTCTATTTATATTATCCAACATATCCATTTCTGCCATTACTTACATTGCTCTGTACATAATATACTGTATTTTTGTTCTTTATATAACAGATTGTAATAGATTTGCACTACGTGTGTGTATGTGGGCATGTATGAAGTTGAGTGTATGTACGTATATGTATAATTATTTATTTTTATAACTTTTTGTTTGTTTTAATTACCTATGTCTTGCTGTTGTTTTTGGTATTGTTTGTATTGTTGTACACTGGAAGCTTCTGTCACCAAGACAAATTCCTTGTATGTGTAAGCATACTTGGCAATAAAGCTGATTCTGATTCTGATTATATGTGGAAATGAGAAATCAAAAGGGCCTAGAGCAGGGGTTTTCAAAGTGGGGTCCAGGGACCCCCAGGGGGCCGCAAGGGTGTGCTAAAGGGTCCACGGAAAATTTCAGAGAAAGAAAAGTATTAAAATAAAAGGTAAAAAGTAAACATTCATGCAAATTTTACATTATTACCATTTCATCCTGCTTTACAAACAAGTCTTTACACAATGCCTGAAAATATATAGCTGCCTTTATATTTTATGAAGGGGTCCTTTGCAAGGGGATCATATTTGGGGTTCCTTGGCATCAACATGTTTGAAAACCCTGGCCTAGAGCATGTGTTTTCAATAAAGAGGGTGATAAAGAAAAATTAGTGACAGCAAGAGGGTGGGGGGTTTGACAGACTCATGTCTGCAGGAAAACTGATGGTTAGTTCTTAAAGAAGTGTAACATTTTGAAAATGCAAAAAGTTTGCATGAACAGTTCTTACATTTTTCTCAAGGCAGGGATCTACCAACAAAAAACATAATTTACACCACGACTGCATCTATTGTGAAGTATGAATTAGTCTCAGCCTGTAATGTTTAATGTATTTGTTCATGTGTTTCATGTCATATTGTTCCCTTGTCATGTGATTTCATGTTTCCCTCCAATATTCTTGTGTCTTGTTTTCATTGGTTTATTGTCTAGTAACCTTGTTATCAGTTCTGTCTTGTCATTGGTTAACTTGTTTGTCTTGTTACCCTTGTCCATGTATTTAAAGGCATCATATAATGGTACATGCACTTTTTCAAGTTGATTGTACTGAAATGTGTGTTGGCTGTGCCTGTACACAACCATCCTATTATGATAAAAATCCATCCAGTGTTTTTGTTTTAATCTCCTTATATATTTTCCCCTGCCTCAAATCGAGCCGTTCGACTGTGTGATGTCACACGGTCGGACGCCCCTCCCAGGATTGTTGATTGACAGCAGTGCTTCAACACAGACCCGCCCTCGCTCGTGAGCGAGCTGTCAATCATAGTCCGTCATCATTGTTGATACACTGGAGCAGAATGGCGCCTAAGCGATTGTGGTTCTTCGGTGTAATAACGAACACAGCAGTCATTTTGATGTTCCTAAATCTGAACCGCTGAATACGCAGTGGCTGAGTTGTGTTTACGATGGGAATATTCCCCACGAGCAACGTCAATGCGTTCATGTTTGCGCGAATCATTTTTCACCAGACTGCTTTATAAACGAGGGTCAGTATAAAGCTGGTTTTGCTAAGAAGCTGCTGCTGAAAAAAGATTCGGTACCAACTATTTATATTCCCTCTGCACCTCCAGAAGTAAGTGTAACGTTTTATTAACCTTTATATTAATCTTTGCAAATCGCTAACCCTAACGGAGGGGCGGGGTGACCAAAGCTCATTATCATTTAAAGTCATATGCACTGAAACGGCGTGCTGAAAACAGAGCTGTTTCTGAGCAGGTAAAATTAGTGTTTTCTTAAAATACTAATGAGAATTTTTAATAAAAGTATATTACAAAGTTTTCATTTAGACCCTAAAGATTCATATTAACTTGTACAAAAATGGCATTATATGACCCCTTTAAGCTTCATGTTTGCCATTTTCCATTGGCAGGTATTGTTTGTTAGTAAGTCAAGTCAAGTCTAGTCTAGTCCAAGTCTATATTTTGTTCACATTTGTAGTTAGGGTTTTTTGAGAATTTCACATTTGATAATAAAACTGCACTTGGGTTCATCACACGTCATCATCTTTTCGTCTACCTGCTGTACCAGCCTTTGTTACAGAATAACTGACTGACCAAAATGATCCCAGCTATCCGGCTTCTTCATTTTCAACAGGGGAATCGATCCCTGGAAAATGATGTGTAGGACTGCACTCTTGCCTGCCAGGTGGACTTTATTAAAGTTACCCACAAGGACATTTTCCAGGTGTGATTGAATGAGCCATTTCTTCCCTGATGCATGGTGGTCACAGTCCCCTCAATCTGGCTCAGTATATCGACCTTGCCCTGCAGATAAGTGGTTCTATGTTCACTGTGGGGGAGGCGGATGCTAAGCCCGAGTCCCACGTCATGGCCGCCAAGCCCGAGTCCCACGATATTGCTCCGCCCCTCAAGACTCTCAAGGCTCCACCCCTCGAGCTATGGCTCCACATTCCACTGGCATACCCTGATCCCATGCTCCACGCGCTGTCTTGCCAAGCCATGCCTCTAGACCTCCCCCCAGCTCCCTTCAGAACTTTTTTGATTATGTTATGTTTAATGTGTTTGTTCATGTGTTTCATGTCATGTGGTCCCCTGGTCATGGGATTTCATGTTTCGCCCCATGTTCATTTGTCTTGTTTTCATTGCTTTATTGTCTAGTTACCTGGTTATCAGTTCTGTCTTGTCATTGGTTAACTTGTTTGTCTTTTTACCCTTGTCTATGTATTTAAGCCTCATGTTTGCCATTGTCCATTGGCAGGTATTGTTTGTTTGTAAGTGTTACATTGTTGATGTCAAGTTATATTCAAGTTCATGTCTATGTTTTGTTCACGTTTGTAGTCAAGTTTTTTGGGGGAATTTCACGTTTGATAATAAAACGGCACTTGGTTTCATCACACGTCATCGTCTTTTCTTCTACCTGCTGTGCCAGCCTATGTTACACAGCCTCATTCTGAGCATTAACAGTCTGGTACATATTGCACACAATACTGAAAAACACTTTCTCTGTCCAAGCAGTGCTAATCTTATTTGCAGGTTTGATGGAACTTCCTTGAGAAAGTACATAGGACTTTTTTTTATCAGTACGCCTGGAAACAGAGTCACAATAACAAGGTTCTGGGTTGATATAAAGAATGGGTTTTTGTATGTTTAGTTTGAGGCAAGTAAATCAGATATCCACAAGCAGAACTGCATATTCTGTTTTGTTACTTAGTCTGTGAAATAGTCTGTGCTGAGGTTTGGTGTGCTTTACTCTCAACACATTTTCTGCTATTTTTCTTTACTGTACAATCAAAAAGTTTTTTTCACGCCTTTCTTTTGCAAGGGATAATGTACAGTCAGCCAGTTATTATCGCTAAATAAACCCAAAAAAGGACTTTTCACACTTGAAATCGTTAACCCTGGGTTAATCTAAACCCCGGATAAATGGAATCCTGGGTTACCTGTTTCATGTTTCACACTGTTCATACTTTAGCCTGGATTAATAATGAATCTTGGGCAAATCAGCTTTGTTTGTCTTTCATCTTCTGAAATATGTCACTGTGACAGGGCGGAGGGCGGGGCCGGGTCGTGATTATACACACCCGGTCCCTTATCAGGCTAATTAAGCCTCCGAGAGGGATAAAGGCCCATTGCGGATGGTGGTGCGACGAGAGAGAGATTGTTTACGGACATGTCCGTCATGTGTGTGTTTGTCTTTTGGTTAAGTTTATCATTAAAATATTATTTAAATTGCCAATCCGGTTCTCGCCTCCTCCTTTCCATTGAACTGCTTTACACTGGTGCCGAAACCCAGGAAGGAGGAGGGATAGAAGTAGTAGAGTTCTCGCCACTACCATCCACACCAACGGAGCAGTCAGGGCCACGGCCAGGGGCAGAGGAGTCCCCTTCCAGCCGCTGAAGCACGGCGGGGTCTGAGACCACCAACCGCGAGCAGGGAGGGGCTCGCGGCCATGGGACGGGGGTGACCCCTTCTGGGGGATGTACGACTGCTATACAGTCACGAATATAAGGAATACTGTGTTTTCATCATGGCAGTTATCGCGATGTGTTTGCCACCACTTTTCCTTTCCTACCTTTTTTGATCCTTTCTCTCTCTCTCAGCTCCTGCAGTAACGGAAAGATGGATGAAAGGCTAATTCTTGCTGTTAGCTAATTCTTGCAGACAGACCGGCATTTGCATTTTCAGCCGCTCTGGCAAACAGCAAGCCTGGTTTCTCATTCATCTTTGATATAAAGCATTTTATGTACTGATTCCATTTATATTTAGTCTTTTCCCTCCAAAATGTTTGTTTTTAGTGGCAAGAAAAGACATTCGCTGTCAACAGCAATGGAATGACATCCGTGAATGTCATTTATAAACGTTACTAGGCAACCAGTAGTGGGAACACCCACTAGCGACTTCACCGCCAGCCACTGGCGACCTGCAGCGACAAAAGTCGCTGGCAGTGTGTACGCACCTTTACCGGTTTCCCGCAGACATTGAATGAAGTGTGAAAGTTTCAGGGATGGGACAAAGTGCATTAATGTTTAATGAGGTAAGTACTGAGTAATGATTTGTTGTCTATTACTAAACAACACCCCATCGTTTCACACTGTATACCTTTGGCTCCACAATACAGGGTTAACCCTGCAAATGCGGGTCTAACCCTGCTATATAGCAGGGTTTTATAACCCCGGTGCTAACCCCCTTTCAAAATTACAAGTGTAAAATGTTGCAGAGTTAAAAGCATGGTTTACAATGAAGATAACCCGGGGTTAAGAGCCGTGTGAAAAGCCCACAGAGTGTTCAGCAGTGGTGTGTGGTCTATATAAGCTGCGAATGCTCTGCATAACCGAGCCAGCTCCACAGTCTCACATTTTGGTTGAAAATATGTTACCTTGTGAAATAAGTTACACACCTAGTGAAGTCAGTGAAGGATACTCATTCTTGTGTGATAATTTTGGTATTTTTTTTAAATGACGTGTCTAATATTTTTAAAAAGGCAAACATATTATTTATGACTGTTAGCCATAGTGGCAAAAACTTTTTAGCCCTGTATTTCAGTACAGGCCCAGAGACAAATGAAGAAGCTTAAAATACTGAGGTCACGACATGGTTATATGTTTTTTATTTTTTTAATTTTTTATCTATTACAATTAAATTAATGACAATTTAAGTGTAACATAAATGTCCATATACTTTTTGGTGCCACTATACTGTGTGTATATATATATATACATATATAAGACTGTCACAAAACATATAATAATTATTTCCTTTTCCAGTGTTACTTATTAAAACGAACATGTTAACAATATCATAGTTGAGCCTGTGGTTTTGAAATAAAATTAGATAAAATTTTCCTCCAAATTTTTTTAGATACTCCAAAAAGATCATAATTAAGGAACTCCTGCACAGATCTTATCAGTCAACAGTATAATTCCTGTATGTACGACAGGAACGAAGATTTCTTGAATAAAGTCATAATATTTTGATAATAAATTAAACATTTTAAGAAGTCATACCATTAAGAGAATAAAGTCATAATAATTTGAGAATAAAGTCAACATTTCGAGAACACAATCAAGGACAACCATAACATACAACGACTGACAATGAATGAACAAACAACAGGGCTTAAATACACAGGGATGATGATTAAATTAAACTCAGGTGAGAACAATGACACTGGCAGTGATGAGGGCAGGGGATTACGGGAAGTGTAGTTCGGGACAGGTGACAGGGGAGAAACACAGAGCAGACAACGGTGAATCGTGACAATTATGAAATTAAAGTCATGATATTTTGAAAATAGTAAAAATTACGAGAATAAATAAATATTTTGAAAATAAATCGTGGGGAAATTAACATCAAACCAAGGTTATTATCGTAAACAAAAATTAAGACGAAACCTAAATGTAAAAAAAATATTTTTGTAAACTGAATTAAAAATTACAAATATCATAATGTATCATTATTTATTGTTCATTTATTTTAAACGTTTTGCTAATTTGTTGACAAATGTTTTGTGCAGTTAATACATTCCCATATTCAGTTAATATTTTAAAATTGGTTGAAGAGCGTATTCGTGTATTAGCGAGATCTCAGTTAAACACATGTGTGACACCCACTGACAAAATCAGTTGTTTGGAGTCTGCTAGTGTGGCACCAGCTTCACTTGAACAAACAGTGCAAACACTTTAATAACTCAAATATAAAATAATGGCTAAAAGAGAAATATGCAATTTATATAGATTACATATATAATATATTAAACTAGTCATGGATGCATTTCTTATTACATTTTAGGGGAGGCCATGATTCCCATGTAATCTTAATGCAATCACCACTGGTTTGGAACACATGAGGGTGAGTAAAAGATGACAGAATTTTCATTTTAAATGAAATGTCCCTTTAAGACCGAAATGTGTATTGCAGTTTTTCTCAATCCCTTTGGCTTATTTTTGGTCTTACACTGATCTCTATACTGTAAGTGCAATTGTCACAACTGTTTTATGGAACATCACAACTCTATTACATGTCTGCATAATGTAGTAACTCACCCAAAACATTTAATTCATGCTTCAAAACATAGTTATTGTGTCGGTAAATTGGCCAATGCCACTGTAAAGGGATTAATGGAAAGGATGAGGCGAGAACTGGCTTGACAATATAAATAATAGTTTTAATGATAAACTTAAAAACAAACACACACACATGACGGACATGTCCGTAAACAATCTCTCTCTCCCGCACAATCCTCTGCAGTCGACCTTTATCCCTCTCGGAGGCTTAATTAGCCTAATACGGGACCGGGTGTGTAGGATCACGACCCGGCCCCGCCCTGCCACAGCCACCAAAATGAAAGATTTTTTGTCATCCTGTGAGCCATACTGGTCAAAAGCTTTATATGTTTTTTCACAATGGCAGTCAACCCTGGAAAAAGGATATGCATATTTGTATGTATACATTAAATAAATGTTTGTGTTACATGTAAACAGAAAATTCACATTTGCATGTCTGTTTTTAGAAATGTCTTACATATAGTGAAAAGAAAATTGCCACAAAAGAAAAAATATGCCATATCATAGATATTAAAGCAATACACATGTATGTCTGACAGATTTTGATAATTAAATGGATAATTTTTAATGTGATGGCTCACACGATGAATGTTTAGAAGTTGTGAAGAGCAATTTTCACTGAGAATCAAATCATCAGTTTCGATCAGCAAGCCATGTTCAATTAGTAATCGTGCAAATTGTAGACAATTGTACTTAATCTTTTGCGTACATGTGCAATTTGTTTAAATGAGGAAGAAATTCAAATTTGTTTTGAACAAGAAACTAATTGTTCGAGATTTTAACTTAATGTTTTGAAGAAGAAAAAACATTCTGAGCCAAAGCAATTGAGAAAAACTAAGTAAATGTTTAATAGTTCATGTTTAGAAGTTAAGGTCTTCTTATTTCAATCAAATAAAATCACTTTATTGTCACACTACCATATACAGAAGTGCAACAGTGGGTGAAAGTCTTGTTTGCAGTTTTAAAACAACAATCTCCCAGCTTTGAACATACCTATCTCAATGCTCAAACTGGATTTTATGAGTTTTTTTTCAAAGACATGTATTTATAACGGTTGCTTCTCTGAAGGTTTTCTGTGTTCCCATCTTCTGTTCTTCTCATTGCTTGGCAGATAATTTCTTTCACAAACAGCATCACTCTTCAAAGCATGTTCAGATGCAAGCTAAGTTTAGCAGGTGATAGCGTGTTCCTGGCATGCAATGTTAATGTTTGCACTTCATTTTTGACATACAATTTTTTTTATATAAAAAAGCAATGCACAGAGCCCGTTGATGTTGTCAGAAAAAAGCTGCACAAAAGGAACACACTGCAGTGTCGATTTTTGGTTTGTTTCCATTTCAAAGGGTGGCAATTTATGAATGCAAAAAAATATATATATTTTCTAATCACTTAATATGACAAATAGCAAACAATTCCATTTAAGATCACAAAATTCTGACAGTCATTCTCTTCGAGCTTCTGAGACCTTTATGAAAGTGCTGAGTTTTCAATTTATTAAATAAACATGAGACATTAGACGTTGCAACAGTAAAACGCTTTTAAGAGTTTTTAAGTATTTTTAAGGCACAGTTTCTATGAAAACTATTTCGCTTCATTTCCATGTAATTATTCTCTTTCCCACCTGATATCATAAAGATGATATTCTGAGATAGATGGCCACAAACACTTCAAACTCAAAACGCATTGCAAATTTCTGCAGAATTTTTGGTGATTTTGCAATGGAAAACCACCACATATTGATAACATCTCTGCTGTGTCCTCTGCTATCAACACTAAACTTTGATAAGATGAGATGTTGCAACATAATTTGGTAAGACATTTTTTGATGTGTAAATATTTCCATAAATTTGGGCACTTGGCAACAACCAAAAAAGTAAGAAAAATGTATCCATCTCAATCAAAGAAATATATTGCTGTCATAATTTGTAGTTGAAAGGTGTTGTCTGTAATTTGTGATGTTTAAATTCTCATCCTATCCCAATTTAATGTGCAGAGATGACAAGTCATTCATATGTTCAGGCCCTCTGTCGGAAACAGTTTGTTTTAAGCTATCTGGGCCTTTAAGACTTCAATGTAAAAGCCCACTTTTCTGATTGGCTAACTTCATGCAGTCCTTCAAATACAGCCATATATGAAATGCAATAGGAAGAAAATGAACAAGTTTCACATTGTAATTTATAAAACTAAATTTCAGGGTTAACAGATAACGTTCACCCAACACCCAACACGCTGAAGCACAGCAACTATCAAACAGTCATGACATTTTAAACATTTGTGAATTAAACTGTTTACTAACAGGTCTGGTAGTGTTTAACTGACGCATCTTTCAATAGCAGTTCTTTGCCAAGTTTGAATTATATTGTGACTGGTTTACAAGCAATCCGCACATATCTGAGCTGAAAAAACACAATCCACGCTGAAATGTTCTGAATACAGAAAAGTAATGCAGTCCATGGTGATCTTGGGTGCTTCATCCGACTTCAATAGGCCAAAGCAGACACGCTGGTCTTCACATCTCACATCTTCCGTGTTTGTTTATGCAGCCATTCTTAGCAGCAGAATAAGACACATTTTTGAAATTTGTGTGTGGCAGCGGGGGCGTGGTCAAGCGCCCGTCCGGGAGAGAAAAGCGGTAATAGCGTTTACACCTGAGCTAAATTATGTCTAACACCTGTCTCTAATTTCAGTGAGTACGAGGAGAGCGGCATAAAAAGGCAGCGAGAGGGCCCCACGAGGGAGAGAGATGACAAGCGAACTCAGTGTTTGGCATTGTATTGTATGTGTGATAGTTGTACGAAGCAAAAGGGAATTAAAAACCTTACCTTGTGGTGAAGACCTGTTTCCTGTCCTCCTTCTTTGGGAAGTATTACACTGGTGCCGAAACCCGGGAATTTAAATGGAAACATGGAAAATGGTCGCCCCATAGAGCCCTCCCAGCTGGCAGAAGTCCTCCAGTCCCTCGTGACGCTGCATCAAGGCCACCAACAATCCCTGCTTGAGCTCCGGCAAGACCAAGATCGCCGGTTTTTCGAAATCATGCGGGCTCAGGCAGAGGACCGGCTCGCCATCCGGAGCCTCCTCAGCCAGGAGGATGCGTCAGCCACAACCGCGACCTCGGACACCCGCGCTACGCTGCCCCCCCATGCTACAGAAGATGGGGGCAGCAGATGATCCTGAGGCATTCCTCGATTTGTTTGAGCGCTCAGCAGAAATCTGGGGCTGGCCTCGCGAACAGTGGGCAGCCCGCCTGATTCCCCTCCTGTCCGGGGAAGCTCAACTTGCGGCACAGCAGCTGCCAGCGACAAACCTCCTGGCCTACACCGATCTGAAGAGGTCTATTCTGCAGCGGGTCAGTCAGAGCCCGGAAGAGAATCGCCAGCTCTTCCGGGGCATGAAACTAGGAATGTCCGATCGCCCGTTCGCGTTCGCTCAACGGCTCCGGGACGCCTGTCGGAGGTGGCTGCTCGTGGGGGACCGCGACGTCGAGGGAGTAATCGACCAGGTGGTACTGGAACAGTTCGTTCAACGGCTGCCTCGGAAGATGGCGGGGTGGGTCCAGTGCCATCGCCGGCATCGCTGGAGGAAGCTGTTCGGTTGGCGGAGGACCACTTGGCGGCGATCCCGAGGGCGGACGAGCCCTCTTCTTCTTCGTCTCTCTCTCTTTCCCCTTCCCTTGTGTCTGCCCCTGCCCTCGCCCCCTCCCCTATGTTCTCTCTCTCCCCAGGGCCCGTTCCTGCCCCGCGCAGGCGTGGAGGGTTCCAGAGACCAGCTTCCCGGCCTTGGGAGAACGTACCCTCCCATTCCCCGTCATTCAGCCGCTCTCCTCCTCCTCAGGTGGGGGCGCCCGCCAGCACAAGTGCGGCCGCAACGCCTGGGCCGGCCTGTTGGAGGTGCGGAGACCCGAACCACTTCCGGGATCAGTGTCCGCTGATGGAGGTGGGGACGGTGGTGCGGGTCTCCGATGTCCCGCAGGCTGCCCCCTATCGGGCTGGAGCATACCGGATTCTGGTAAGGATCGGGGGGTATTTACCAAGCTTTGCTGGAAACCGGCTGCAATCAGACCACCATCCACCAACGCTTGGTTCAACCCGGGGCTTTGGGTTTAGCTAAACTGGTGAGGGTGAGGTGTGTGCATGGGGATGTTCACAAGTATCCCATGGTGACTTTGGCGATTAAATTCAGGGGAAAAAACATAGTGTGGAGGCAGCGGTTAGTTCCCGCCTCACCCATCCGCTAATCTTGGGTACTGATTGGCCGAATTTTAAAGATATTTTAGAGGGTATTTGTGCGGATAGGTCCTGCATAAAGAAGTGTGCGGTGTGCGATGCTTTGGCGGGGGAGGCGGAGCCGGGACCGTCCTCGGCTGCTCGGAATGACGAGGGAAGGGGCGAGGTGGCCGCCCCTCCTCTCAGGGAATTCCCTGAGGGGGACTTCCCTCTAGAGCAGTCACGGGACGAAACCCTTAAACATGCTCTTGACCAAGTGAGAGTAATTGATGGTCAACAGCTCCGGCCGGGCATCGCCATTGCATACCCATACTTTGCCATGATTAGAGATCGGTTATATAGAGTGACGCAGGACGCTCAAACAAAGGAGGAAGTAACACAATTATTGATTCCACGGAGCCGCCGGGAAATGTTTTTCCAGGCGGCTCACTATAATCCTATGGCCGGTCACCTAGGGGAACGGAAAACACTTCTCCGTCTAATAGCCCGTTTCTGTTGGCCGGGCATTGGCGGTGACGTCCGCAGGTGGTGTGCGGCGTGCCGTGAATGTCAGCTGGTAAACCCACCGGCCACCCCAAAAGCGCCATTGCGCCCTCTACCATTAATCGAGGTCCCCTTCGAAAGAATTGGGATGGACCTCGTCGGGCCATTAGAACGGTCAGCACGCGGACATCGCTTCGTGTTAGTCCTAGTGGATTACGCGACGCGATATCCGGAAGCAGTGCCTCTGAGCAACATCTCCGCATGTAGTGTTGCAGGGGCACTCTTCAAGATAATCTCCCGGGTCGGGATTCCGAAAGAAATCCTCACCGATCAAGGCACGACTTTTATGTCACGAACACTTCGCGAACTTTACGAGTTCTTGGGCATTAAATCGATTCGCACTAGCGTTTACCATCCGCAGACGGATGGCCTAGTGGAACGATTTAATAAAACGCTCAAGAACATGATTCGTAAATTCGTACACGATGATGCTAGAAATTGGGATAAGTGGCTAGACCCCCTGTTGTTTGCAGTACGAGAGGTCCCACAAGCCTCCACAGGGTTTTCCCCGTTTGAGCTGCTGTACGGGCGACGCCCCCGCGGTGTCCTTGACATCATCCGTGAAGCTTGGGAGGAGGGACCTTCTAATAGCAAAAATGAAATTCAGTTCGTTCTTGATCTTAGAGCAAAACTCCACACACTGGGGCGACTAACACAGGAGAATTTGCTCCAAGCTCAAGAACGCCAACGCCGGCTGTATGACAGGGGTGCTCGGCTACGGGAATTTGCACCGGGAGATAAGGTACTCGTATTACTCCCAACATCAAGCACTAAATTACTCGCCAAGTGGCAAGGACCCTTTGAGGTCACACGACGAGTAGGGGATCTCGATTATGAAGTTAAACGTACCGATAGAGGGGGCGCACGTCAAATTTATCACCTCAACCTCCTGAAATTGTGGAGGGAGGAGGCGGCCTCTGTGACGTTGGCCACGGTATTTCCGGAGAGGGCGGAGCTCGGACCGGAGGTAAACAAAAACTACAACCTTAACACTCCGCTTACTTGTGGAGACCGCCTCTCACCGCGTCAACTCACAGAGGTTTCTGAATTACAAAAGGAATTTGCGGATGTGTTCTCCCCTCTACCGGGCCGTACAGACATCATACAGCACCACATCGAGACCGAGCCGGGCGCGGTGGTGCGTTGCCGCCCCATCGCTTACCCGAACATAAAAAGAAAACAGTACGGGAGGAATTAGATGCGATGCTTGATATGGGCGTAATAGAGGAATCCCATGGTGATTGGTCCAGCCTGGTTGTTCTTGTTCCCAAGAGTGATGGGTCTGTTCAATTCTGTGTGGATTACAGAAAAGTCAATGCGGTGTCTAAATTTGATGCGTACCCAATGCCCCGTGTTGATGAACTGCTCGATCGGTTAGGTACTGCTCGATTTTATTCGACCTTGGATTTAACAAAGGGTTATTGGCAGATCCCCTTGACACCAATGTCCCGTGAGAAAACAGCCTTCACTACGCCGTTTGGATTACACCAATTTGTGACGCTTCCTTTCGGTTTGTTTGGGGCTCCGGCCACGTTTCAGCGCCTCATGGATCGGATCCTCAGACCACACACCACGTACGCCGCTGCCTATTTAGATGATATAATCATTTATAGCAATGATTGGCAGCGGCACATGCAACATCTGAGGGCCGTCCTGAGATCGCTGCGGCGGGCGGGGCTCACAGCAAACCCTAAGAAGTGCGCGATTGGGCGTGTGGAGGTACGGTATCTGGGGTTCCACTTGGGTCATGGCCAGGTGCGTCCCCAAATTGATAAGACCGCGGCGATTGCGACTTGCCCTAGACCTAAGACCAAAAAGGGGGTGAGGCAGTTCCTGGGGCTGGCTGGCTATTATAGAAGGTTTGTGCCTAATTATTCGGACATCACCAGCCCGCTGACTGACCTCACTAAAAAGGGGGCTCCAGATCCGGTCCAGTGGTCGGAGCAGTGCCAACAGGCGTTTATGCAGATTAAAGCCGCACTTTGTGGGGGGCCGCTTCTTCATGCACCTGACTTCTCTCTCCCTTTTTTATTACAGATGGACACTTCAGACAGAGGGCTGGGGGCCGTACTCTCGCAGGTGGTGGAGGCGGAGGAGCGCCCCGTGCTGTACATTAGCCGTAAGCTCTCCTTAAGGGAGACTAAGTACAGCACCGTGGAGAAGGAGTGTTTGGCCATCAAGTGGGCGGTCCTCACCCTCCGTTACTACCTGCTGGGGTGGGACTTCACCCTCTGCTCGGAACACGCCCCGCTGCAGTGGCTCCATCACATGGAAGATACTAATGCCCGGATCACCCGTTGGTATTTAGCTCTCCAGCCCTTTAAATTCAAGGTGGTCCACAGACCGGGGGTGCAGATGGCTGTCGCCGACTTCCTCTCCAGAAATGGGGGGGGAGTGGTAGGCAGGCCGGATGACGCCCCGGCCTGAGTCGGGCGGTGGGGGTATGTGGCAGCGGGGGCGTGGTCAAGCGCCCGTCCAGGAGAGAAAAGCGGTAAGGGCGCTTACACCTGAGCTAAATTATGTCTAACACCTGTCTCTAATTTCAGTGAGTACGAGGAGAGCGGCATAAAAAGGCAGCGAGAGGGCCCCACGAGGGAGAGAGATGACAAGCGAACTCAGTGTTTGGCATTGTATTGTATGTGTGATAGTTGTACGAAGCAAAAGGGAATTAAAAACCTTACCTTGTGGTGAAGACCTGTTTCCTGTCCTCCTTCTTTGGGAAGTATTACATTGTGATTATACCATGTAACAAAGTTTTTAGTTCGGGCAATGGAGGAGTCAGGGGACAACGAAGCAAGTTCAAGGTCAGATCTTTATTTTCAATTTCTATTTTCTTGAAACGACGGTAAACGTCATTATAAATATATTTAAACACAAATATATAGTAACACTCTTGCTGCTATGCTCTTGGGTCTCTCTCTCTCCCTCTGATGCTGTGGCGTGGCTCTTAAGTCTCCCTCTGCCATCACTATAACGAGAGACAATTGTTGAAGATCATTGTGAACCAGGTGACGACCACTCTTTCCCACATACCGACACATAACCACGCCCCCCAAGCCACATGCTCCCACCGCTGACTCAGGCCGGGGCAACATCCAGCCTGCCCACTCATTTCTGGAGAGGAAGTCAGGCACAACCATCTGAGCCCCCAGTCTGTGGACCAACTTGAATTTAAAGGGCAGGAGAGCCAGATACCAACGGGTGATCCACGCGTTAGTATCCTTCATGCAGTGGAGCCACTGCAGAGGAGTGTGATCGGAACATAGGGTGAACGCCCGCCCCAGCAGGTAGTAGCAGAGGGTCAGAACAGCCCACTTAATCACAAGATACTCCTTCTTGATGGTACTATATTTTGTAGTACCATCGAGCTTGCGACTAATAAATAGCACTGGCCGTTCCTCCCCTTCCACCTCCTGCGAGAGCACTGCGCCCAGCCCCCTGTCAGATGCATCAGTCTGCAAAATAAAGGGTGGAGAAAAATCAGGTGCATGTAAAAGCGGCGCCCCACACAGTGCAGATTTTACCTTAAGGAAGGCCTGTTGACACGACTCTGTCCACTGGACCGGATTGGGAGCCCTCTTTTTAGTAAGGTCAGTCAGCGGGCTGGTGACATCAGAGTAGCTAGGCACAAACCTTTGGTAGTAGCCAGCCAGCCCCAAGAACTGCCTTACCCACTTTTTGGTCTGGACAGGCTGCGATCACCGCAGTTTTGTCAACCTGTGGACGGACCTGCCCATGCCCCAAATGGAACCCCAGATACGTAACTTCCACCCGCCCAATTGCCCACTTCTTAGAGTTGGCCGTGAGTCCCACCTGTCTCAGCGCTCTCAGGACAGCCCTCAGATGTTGCATATGCCGCTGCCAATCATTGTTGTAAATTATGATATAATCTAGGTATGCAGCGGCATATGCCATGTGTGGTCTGAAGACCTTGTCCATAAGGCGCTGAAATGTGGCCGGGGCTCCAAACAAACCGAACGGAAGAGTCATGAATTGGTGTAATCCAAACGGTGTGGAAAAAGCCATCTTTTCTCGGGAGTTAAAGGGACCTGCCAATAACCCTTTGTTAAGTCCAGTGTCGAGTAAAATTGAGCCACGCTCAACCAATCGAGTAACTCGTCAATTCGCGGCATTGGATACGTGTCAAATTTGGACACCGCGTTCACTTTCCGGTAGTCAACACAAAACCGGACCGAACCGTCGTTCTTTGGTACCAGAACTACCGAGCTGTGTGACTCTTGTATTACACTCATTTCCAGCTGCCTCTAATTCTTCCTGAACAATCTTTTTCTTGTGTTCATGAAAATGATAGGGGCGGCTACGAACCACCAACCCTGGGGTGGTCTCAATATGTGCTCTATGAGGTTTGTGCGACAAGGTAGGGATGAAAACACGTCTGCAAATTCCACTTGCAATCTGGCAATATCTGTAATCTGCGACAGCAAGAGGTGGTCTCCGCAAGGGACCGGGGTGAATGCCCAGCCAAAAGAAACTGAGAAAGGGAACTGCCCCATTTGCATCATCCTGATGCGGAGCCGATGTTGACATCCCTGGCACCGCCTCACCAGCCATATAATCGCATGTCACACCCCACCCCACTACTTTGCAGGACCCATCCACACATATTTCTCTTAATAGATTTTTAAAACCTGGTCAAATGGTTCCCAGAAGTAGCGAATGGGTGAGGCGGGAATTAACTGCAGCCTTGACTCTATGCCTTTTTCCCCTGAATCGCATCTCAATGGTAACCACCGGATATTTGTTAATGTCACCATGCCCACACCTCACCCTCACTAGTTTATTTGTATCCAATGCCCCGCTTTGCACCAAATGTTGGTGGATCGAGGTTTGAGAACAACCTGTATCAACCAAAGCTTAAACACATACCACTATTAAAATGTGGTGTACATCACCAGAAACACATCGAAACGTCCATCTAGTGCATGGGTACAAAAGACTAACAACGAAAAATAGCACAAATGGGATGCCTTCAAAACAGCACAACAGCAAACAGCAAGATGAATCAGGATGGAGGTCTCCATTTTAAAGTTCTAACTTGACATTGTGTCTTTTAAAAGTGGTGCGTGATAAATGATCACGATAATCTTCATGATCATTTATCCAGATGTGTAAGTCCCCTTTGGTGTAATCTCTCATGACAGACTCATCTTTCCTCTTCACCTGTGACTAACTGTGAGCACCAGTGGGCGAGGCCAAGGGTGCAATGATGAAAAACAGGCGCTGATGTCTTGTTGGAGGCAGATGTATTTGGTCCTTGTGATGTCACAAGTTCCACAAATTAGAAAACGAACTGTTTTTAGAGCCTGGTTTAAATAAATGCTCTTTTTCTATTAAGGAGGTCATTTTCAGTTCTGAAACATACAGTATGTTATTATATTACAATGACCTCTTATATTTGAAAAGATCAAGGAACATTTTATTCCTCATGTCATGACCACTTTAAATCATCCCTCTATTTGTTTGAGCATCTCGAATGGCCTGACACAGCAACGCTGATTAAACCAATATCATGCATGTTGGACAGGATCTATTTGTTCGACCAATGTTTGTTTAAAAACAGCTATTGTTTTACAATTCTGTTTGGTGATACCAGTAGCACAGAGGGATAGTTCACCCAAAACTTTTTATTCTCTCACTATTTACTCACCCTCATGCCATTCTAGATTAATATGAACACAAATGAAGATTTTAATGAGAAAGTCCACACAGAGCAAGTGAATGGTGACCAAAATTTTGAAGCTACAAAAAGCACAATGGCAGCATAAAAGTAATCCATAAGACTCCAGTGGTTAAATCTTCAGGAAAGATAAGATAGGTTTGGGTGACTTTTTAATATAAATCTCCACTATAACTTTCACATTATTTTTCTTTTTGTTTTGGCTATTTGCATTCTTCTTGCATATCAACACCTACTAAGCAGGGAGGAGAATTTGTAGGAAAAAAGGACTTAAAGTTTCTCTTCCACACATATTATATAGCTTCAGAAGACATGGAGTAAACCACTGGAGTCATATGGATTACTTTTATTCATTATATACTGTCCTTTTTGGAGCTTCACAGTTCTGGCCACCATTTACTTGCATTGAATGGACCAATAGAGCTGAGATATTCTTGTAATAATATTTGTTTGTGTTCAGCAGAAGAGAGAAAGTTACACACATCTAGGATGACATGAGGGTGAGTAAATTCCCTTAACTTTTTTTGACGCAGTTATCAACATCTACACCATCAGCAATGTGTCAGAATACTGTACGTGAGAACTGTGTACAGACATTGAAACTGCTGAGCTGGTAAAAGCAGAAGGAAGAAAGTAAGAAAGACACTGACAAGTGTCATGTAGTCATTAGAAACACTGTATGGATATATGTAATCCATATCTACACAATAAAAGTAGAATATATAAACAGTCATTGCTGAGTATATTTGCTCAGATGACTGGAGAACATGTGATAAAGTTAACTGGCAATCCATTCTAAATATTGATCATTGGGAGCGTAGGTTGTACAAATGTCATAATTAAGTATTATTAAATAGGCATGTTACTGGCGAGGTAGTGGTGTGTTTCTCTGGGAATTTGTTGTGAAATGATTAATGACTGAAGGAATTTCTACAAGAGTCTACTTCCTCTGGTCACTTCCACATTGGAAAGTCCATTTGGTCATTTATGAATAATAGCTACATGTTGTGGTGTTCTATAAATTCGAGGTGTTATTTTTCAAATGTGAGTGGTTGGTCACAATTCTTCTAAGTATCTCTTTGGAAAATTATTCCTTTTTCCACTTTAATGTCCTTCAAAACCCCATGTAACTTTCTTCTGTGAAAAATTGAGAGTTTAGCATAAGTGAAGATGTATAGCAGAATTTTGCACTGCTGTTTTCCATACAATAATATATATCGAATAACATTGATCATCTCCTATCAAGTCCACATGTCAAGGTCTGGGTAGTCAAGCGAACTATCTCGTAGTCAACATGTTGAATGCAGAAGAAATGGGCAGGCATAAAGACCTGAGTGACTTTGACAAGGGCCGAATTGTTATGGCCAGATGACTCGGTCAGAGCATTTCTGAAATGACGAGGCTTGTGGTGTGCTCTCAGTCAGCAGTGACTCCTACCGACAGTGGTCCGAGGAGGGACAAACAGGCGACAGGGTGTTAGGCGCCTAAGGCTCATCGATGCACAAGGGCAACGAAGGTTGTCTCGTCTGGACGGAACCGACAGGTCTACTGTGGCACAAGTCACAGAAAATGTTGTGGCTACGGGAGGAATGTGTCACAAACAATAGTGCATCACACCCTGCTGCGTATGGGGATGCATTGCCACAGACCAGTCAGAGTGCCCACAATGACCCCTGTCAATCGTCGAAAGCTTGCAATGGGCACATGAGCATTATAATTGGACCTTGGAGCAGTGGAAGGATGTCATCTGGTCCAATGAGTCCCGTTTTCTTTAACACCACATGGTTAGCTGCGTACGTGTGCGCCATTTACCTGGGGAAGTGATGGCACCAGGATGCACTGTGAGAAGATGACAAGCCGGTGGAGGGAGTGTGATGCACTAGGCAATGTTCTGCTGGGAACCCTGGGTCCGGCCATTCATTTGGACGTCAATTTGACATGTGGCATGCAGATGACCATAATGTTTTGACTCTTCATTATATACTGTCAATGTCCAAAACAAATACAAAATAAAAAATACAGCATAGATTTCATGAGAGTAGTCTATTTGACTAGTGTACTATATTCCATGTCTTCTAAGGCATGTGATATCTCTTGTAATTTAATGTTATGCGCTAAATTAAATATGCATAAGCATGACTGAGATTTGAAAGCTATGTTAGAGGAGAAGGGGATAACATCCACGAGGGGATAACAAAAATGTAAACACTAGAAACAACCACGGCAGGAACACAATCAAAGACACCATAACATTCAACGATCAACAATGACTGGGGAACAAACAGGGTTTAAATACACAGACATGATGATAACAAAACGACAATCAGTTGAGAACAATGACAGAGTGATGAGGGCCAGGAATCATGGGAATTGTAGTTTTAAGACAATTGACAAGTGAAACACGGGGCAGACATGCAGAGATCGTAACACAATCAATCCATTAAATAATGTCTCATTTAATGTTCTTTACAGTCAGTTGTTGACCAAAAACAGATAGATGCATTTCAAGACATGATATTAATTGGTGGAATGTATGGAATTTTTCCCTTTTACAAAAGCTAAAATGTTACCAAAATGATAAATAATATTTGTACAGTGTACAGTACCATGTTATCTGGTCCTCTTTATAACAGCATTAGCTGAAACAAATAGTTTTTCTTATGTAAGCAAAATGGAAACTTAAACTGAAATATAACTGAAATGAAAGGAATTTGGAAATTGGGTTTTTAGAAAAACTTCCAATGTCCGTTTTCAGGTTGGGGGTTACAATTCCTTCTCTCAAAGCATATTGACTGAATCTCCTCATTATTTTAAATGTCATCACTTTCAGTATAACAGAAATTATGCATTCACCTGAGAAACAATGTATGAACTTTTTTCTGTACTTGGTCCTGTACTTGGTCAGGAAACTAGGGCTCCATTTTTAGAACTGTCAGAGCCCACACACCTAGCGTAGGCGACGTTCGCTGTGTGAAGGGAAGTACAGGCCTATACCCTGTAATCTGGATCCTCTGTCATCATTGCACCTCTGAGTCATCCCAACAACACTTCTTCCCAGAGAACTCTCTCTCTCTCTTCCTGTATCCATCATTTAACCCGCAAGCTCTGCAGTTTGCACTAAGCCCACAGCACAACTTTTTCTGTCCTTTATGACTGCATGTCAGATTGTAGTGTACAATAAGATCCTTGTGAGATCTCTGTGACATCAGCTGTCACTTATATCAGACTGTACAATGTACAACTTAGCTAAGACTAGTCTCTCGTCTCTGCCGCTTCTCTACAGTATCAATATCTGTACTCCTATTGGTTCTTCATTAGACAGCAGGTATAGCTGTTCATGTTGTAGTCCAAAAACCTGGAAGAGAATTTGCATTTTCAAGGGATGCCTGTGGACTTTCCTATGGGTTTTTATAATGGCAGTTTTGGAATAGAGTAAAATAAGGTCTGTGGTAAACATTACTTAAAGATACTTGAACATTTTTGATCTACAACATAAATAACACACTCATAATTAGTTTTGTTTTTAATGGCAGTTTTAAAATTCACATTTGAGGTCTGACTGTTGTTGTAGAACCAAATATCCAAGTATCTTCAAATAATGTTTACCACAGATCTTATTTTACTCTTTTTGGGTTCGCCGTCAAATTGACGTCATGGCTGAACATCTATATAGCAGCCAACTTTTTGGAACGTTTGAGCATTTTGAGTACTTCTATTCTGGACAGGGGTCCCCCTCATTTATTTTGCCATTTGTCCATTGTGCTGCACCTTGAACATTTTGCCATTTTGGAACATCACACAATGCCTTCAATATGGGATATTTCACAATCTGCTCAAATATGGGGCAAATGGCCATCCCATATGGGGCATCTTTATTTTGGGGAAAAAATGATGTCCTGACTAATACGGGAATAAAATACAAAGGTAAAACTGACCTTCATAATGTCCATCTTTGAGCTGAAGTACTTCCAGAAAACACACTTCACTTATCTTTATGTTGTGTTTGCTCTAGGAAAGGATTAGGTGCTTGCCCAAGCTTTCCATTTTACAGTTACTTTGTAGTGCACAAGTAATCCCTAACAATCCACTCTTCCTTATTCTTAAAATGCAGATGTGTTCTTGATTATCAGCACCATTGGTATTTTATTCTTCAATTGAGCTACTACTGTCTGACTACAAAGCAACATTATCACCTAAATTTTGCTCATGGGTTACTGGGCACCTGAACCGTTAATGCCATTTGACTTTTCATTTTTAAAAGATGATTGCTAAAGGAAAATTACATTCTGACATGTTGACAATGCTGACGGGCTCATGGCACCACAAGAAAGTTCTAACCTAAGCTGTGATGAGAAAGGAAGAAGATAAGGTGTACCCCTGGTTTGCCCTCAGAATTGTTCAATACTGTTCCGTAACCAAGATCTGCCTACCTAGACAGCATGTTTAGGCATTATATATGCTATCTTAGAAGATACCTTGATTAGCCCAAATTCTACAGCTGCATGATCACATGGGAGATCGACATGTAGTTTTTGATACTTTTGGTACCCTTGGACCAGCCACATTGTGCTGACTCACTGACAAGTGTCATTTCGTATTCGAGATTTTTGCATCAGATCTACTCTGTTTTCCTTCCGCTGTGGTCCAAAGGGATGCACGTCACGTCAGCAGCGTTGGAGACCCAGGCTAGAGTACCATGTTGAAAATATCGTGTTCGCATAATCAGTTACGAGCATGATTCAAAGATTGTATTTTCCCCTCTAACATTACATTTTTACTCCACTGATGGCTAGGTATACGTTTGTGATATGGGTTGGGGGTACAGTTTCTAAAACATTCATTATCTTCACTGCACAGAATAAATTCCTGTACAGCTAAAAAAACCTAGCTTCAAAACTTGCTTTTTAGTGCCCCTGTGTGGAGATTACACCCAGAAAATTAAGCTCACAAGTGCACATATGCCAAACCACACATACCACTTTGGCCACTGGGGGAAGTGTTTCGAATTTTAGTAAGCACACCCCAATTTTATCTAAAGAAAAGTCGACCTAATGTTTCCGATTTCACTGTGAGATCAGTCTGCTAAAAGAACTGCTAAAAATAAAATTGTATAATTAAAAATTTACTGTTTTAACCAATATTTGTTTAAGCCAAGTGTTCCCTTCCAGGAAGGGAACTCAACATTGCATCACAATGCTGATGCTAGGTGAGACAAGACGACCTGCTCTTCTCCCAGCAGAAAAAGCGTCCCCTTGTAAATGCTTCCGTGTTTTCACGGCAGTGTGTTTCTACCTGTTCCTGGCATTTCAGAAACTTAAGATGCTGAAGATGGAAATGTTTCACTAATGTTTTCCACCTGCAAGCAATATCTTTCTGGCTGACTGGCTTAAGTGCTGACAGATCTCGTAGAGACTGCACGAGGCACAAACTTGTTCTAATTGAACAGATATCCAGCTGGGCCGTGTCTGATCGACCACTCCCCCCTTGATGGGCAGTTATGTACAGCCGCTGGCGGTCTCAAGTGGAGTTACCCTTAATATAGGCCATTCTTTAGATTCGCCTTCAATTGGACTGCATTCCCTTTCAATGGCCTTTGCACATCTTCAAAGGTGGAGATTCAGTGTTTGCTCCACTGAAGCCGAGAGACATCCGCATTACCTCTACGATTGGTTACTGTTAACTCAATTGAAGGTAGAAGCGTGCAGGCTCAGAAGACCTGTTTTTAACACATTGGGGTCTCAAGGACAACTGGATGAAGAGAGTGTGAATGCCCAGTCAGGAAGTTTCCTTGTTATGAATGAAACTCAACCTGGTAACCATGTTGGCACCGATCTGACGAATGCATTCTGTCCATTCTCCTACACTTGACAAGGTTCAAGCTTGGGGTAAACCCTTTTGTTGTGTCAGTGCCAGAAAATACTGGGCTTGATTGCCACTGCAGCCACCGTCACCCTGATAGGCTTGCTATGGATGAGACCTCTCCAGTACTGGCTCAGCCCGAAGGTCCCTCATCACACGTGGTGATACGGTCACTTTAACCTCATAGTGATGCGTTGCTATTCAGCTACGATAGCTACTGAGGAGTACCGAGTTTATTGGAAGGTGTGAAACTTGCCAAGATAGGCAGACACAGACTGGGGAGCACTGTGCCATGGACATCCTGTGTTTGCTACCTAGAAATGTCCATGTAACAAGTTTTCAGGATGGGCAACGACGAAGCTGAGGCTGGCTTGACAAACACGAAGATATTTTTATTGTCACTTTTCAGTGTACATCAATACTTCTTCACTTTTCAGCATCATATACAAAATGCACAGTTTTTCAGCAGTCATGTTTAAACTCATCGACACACAGACAGACAACTTAGTGCATCTCTCTCTCCCCGTCTGCCACTGTCTCCTCTCCTTAAATACTCCCACCGCCCCTCACTGGAACACGAGACCAGTGTGGCACACAGGTGGAACTCATTCACCACTTATCTTCCTGGCCTCGCTCTGCCCAGCTTGCTGTATTGCTTCCGTCCGTGACATCGGGCGATGGCACTGAACCCCTCAGCCGTCCCTTTTGGTTACCATTTGACATAGTGCTCCAGCGCCACCAGATCAAGCACTTCCTTAGCGTTGCAATCCTCAGTCAGCGGCGAGGACTCCTGAACTGGCATCTCCAGCTCCCCTTTATCTCGCTCTCCAACTGATCAGTTGACTCGGCGCTGGCCATGCACCCTCACGGCCCAGCCCTCATCCTTGCTACACTCCTCCCCTGCCTGATTCAGTCCGAGGTGCCATCTGGACTGACAACCCCCCCCCCACACACCCCATCTACTGCCCTTCTGGCTGTAGTGGTCCACCCCGCCTCCTGGAAACCTTGGGAGAGAAGGAAATGGCAAGCGGGAGACAAACAGAGAGAGAGCTTTGTGCATCTCTCTCCCTATCTGCTGCTGTCTCCTCTCCTTAAATACTCCCACCACCCCTCACTGGAATGCGAGACTGGTGTGACACACAGGTGGAACTCATTCACCACTTATCTTCCCGGCCTCGCTCTGCCCAGAAGCCACTCTGCCCCACCCTGCTTGCTACAGTCCACAAATTGTGTCACACATAATCACCAAGAGGTTACGGTCAAGCACCCAACACTGAACCTGGTGAGCCAAATGCTCCTCTGGAGCAAATCACGTCTTACAGGACAGCTGTACAGCTGCAGATTGGGCTTCCCCTAACACTGGTCGGTTAGTACCTTGTCTTGAAAGTGAAGCATTGGCTCTGAGTTCCCCACTCACATCCTATTGTTATTAGAGGCAGTGGTTTAGGCAATGTCATTTCACTACCCTTATGGCTAATGGACATTGCTGGTCAGTAGCATGACATTGTGGTATACGATCCCCAAGCCTCAGTATTCTGATGCAGTTGAGTTCCCTTCTTGAAAGGGAACATCTCCATTACTCACGTAACCTTGGTTCCCTGAAGGAGGGTATGAAACGCTGCTTAGCTGATTTTCCTCTGGAGAAGGTCAAGAGATATGCTCTTCTCCCTTCAGTCGGAAAGTTCTGGGGATGTAATGCTGGTGCCCCCTTTTATAATTTAAAACCAACAAAGATAATACAAAGAGTATCACCTGTTTCACATATGTGTGTGTTAGGGATAAGCAGAGTTGCTGTGTGACTTCAAGAGAAGACACACACTGAGTTTTCATCGCATCTGTACGCTTGTGACGATACAGAAAATAAAATGATTTCTGGATTACTACATTGTTATTTTTCCTGATATAGTGAGATATTTATCGAGAGTGGGTAAATTAAATCTATTATAAACTTAACTGTCATGAAGTCTAGTTTACATAAGTAAAGTGTTGCTTATTAGTTGCATGGTTAACTTTATCAAAACATACTTTTTAAGTCAATGAGTGAGTAGTTCAGTAAAGTATTCTATGTTGAGTCCATGTTTATAAATAGGTTTATATTGCATTTTCAACATGTTTCCTGCCCAGTTTTGTGTGAGCTTCACAGTTAAAATAGCTGCCTCATCTTTCCTCTAACTCCGGCTTCAGGGACACCACATGCCACACCACAGACTGCATCCGAAAACTGAAAAATGCTGTCTTCAGAGGCTGTATTGTTACTTTTGTGCATTCATATGCAAGAGGCTACAGTCTCTTTGAAACTTATAACTTAATGTTCAAAAAGAGATCAGACATAGTTGGCAAGCATTAACTGAACATAAATAGATTAAATTAATCTGATTTTATTGATATAATACTGTGCTTTCCCTTGGTTGGTTGACCTTCCCAGTGAGCACCGAAGGGATGCCACCTATAGGGACATTTTTTAATCGATTGGACTGACCAATATACAAATTTAGACATATGAATAAAGATTTATGCTACAGTGTCTATTCAACTTGCTAGAACTGGAACTATAATTAGTCACATCTTTTACATAATTCTGTCAGCTATATTTTGAATTCGTGAGATTCTCAAACAGTTAAATTCATCACGTATACATTTTTCAAGAACAGATTTTACTTTGAAGTTGAAAGATAAGGGTCCAAACGGTTTGGGAGTAATCCATCAGGAACCAAAAGCAGCCTTTGAGCATTATAGCGATAACTGCATGCATGGCATATGCAAAGATTTCCCAAGTTGGTGAATTTGGTTATTTCTAATGAGCTTTTATTAAAGCTGCATGCAAGCATGAGACCTGGGCCTCATTTTGCATGAATTCAGATGGGAAGTGTGCAACGAGGACTATTCCAGTCTCAAAGACATGTTGTGAATATTTGTACTCTACATGCAATGACAGTTCCTTCCTTAGAACAGTGATGCATTTGATTAGTAGCAATTTGCATCCTGTAATTTAATAGCCAAATCAACTGTGTTTTCACAGCCTAAGCTGGTTTGCTGGTCTTAGCTGAACTCTCAGTCTGCTCTGTTGGCTGTTTGGTCACTATTCTACTGGCCAGGCTGGGAGAAAATCTTAAACCAGCTAAAACCATCAAACCATAGGTTGGTTTAACTGTTTGTTGTTGTTTGTTAGTTTGTTTGATTTCAGCAGGGACTGTTAAGCTACACTGTCAAGCTATCCCCATAAATACTACTCGATTATTGTTATAACCTTAGACATAAACCTTTTTTTGAAACATCTTTAGTGGTTAGACAACTGTTTCAGGAGCCCAGAAATATTGTTTGAAATCTAGATGTATGTATTCCAAAAAAAATTAGAGTGGTGCTCACTCATCCAACACTTTGTTGCTATGGTCCTCAGGATGGTTGCTAGGTGGTTGTTAGTTCATAGTGCAGTGTTCTGGGTGGTTTCCAGACAGTTGCTAGGTTTGTTCATTCCCTCATTAAATAGGTGTCACGAACCCCACTCCTTTGCCCCATCCCCGCTTCGTCGCACACACACTCACTCCTCAAGCTCGCACGCTCGTTCCGCCCCCTCGAGCTTGCACGCTCGTTCCGCCCCCCTCGAGCTCACGCTCGTTTTGCTCCCTCGAGATCTCCTGCTCGTTAGCAGGTCTCTCTCCTCGGGCTCACATGCACGCTCCTATGGCCAGAACATTATGACCACCTGCACTCGTCTCAATCACCCCTTTATTCGTTACACCTGTACTAGTCCCATCATCTGTCATTCGTTTCACCTGCACCACTCGTTTGTTCCTCTATAAATATCACAGCACATTCGTCTCCCGCTTGTTGGTTATTGTTCTAGTTTACCCCGCATCTTCACCCCCCGCTAGTCTCGTCTAATTTTGTACTCCTCTCGTTTACCCCTTAGCTTGCCAGCCCCCCTTGTTCCCCTGTCTTTTCCTCTTGCTTGTCTTGTTTGTATATTGATTCCCCGGCTTCGACCTCACGCTCCCTTTGACTACTCTCTCCCGGATTTGCCCCCTTGTTTATATCTTGATTCCCCGGCTTTTGACCTAACGCTCACCCTGACCATTCTTCTCTGGATTTGCCCTTGTTTTGTACTGTTGCCTGCTTTTATTTTAATAAAGCAGTTTTTACACCGACATTGTGACTGTCTCAACTTGTATTCGCTACAATAGGTTAAATACTTTGTATTTTTTGTCTTGTACATTTGCCATTTTGTCAGATTTGTAAATACTTTTTGCTTCAAATCAGTGTTTGTAGTGTTGGGATTCACCCCAGAGCTGGTTGGTTTGAATCATAGATTAAAACTCTTTCATGAATAACTTTATGAAATCCCTATGGAAAACATACGAAAACTTCCGTAACCAAGATGGCTGACAAAGTGGACAGGCACTGTTGTGCTTTATAGTGATGCCTGACCTAGTGATTTTATAATGATGCAAGAAACACTAATTATCAAACCAGGCATGGCAGTTTTTCTTAATTTATTTCTGGTGGAAGCCTAGCCAGTTATGCATTGCCCAGAACTCTTCTGTGGTCAGCAACTATAAATGGAGCCTTTCAAAATCCTGGTAATTCTGTTACGTTTTGGACAATTTCAGTTGTTTAATTGTGGCTTAATTCATTTTGTTTAGTTTGTTATTTTGTAGTATTAAACCCCATAGTAGGACATATTAATTAAAGTATCTTGATAGTATATTAATCTTTGGCGGACTTGATCTGCATCGAGCATGTTTATGCTGCTGCAAAAATAGACATACAAACAATCCTCCAACAAGCAGGGAAGCTGCACAAAACATAAACCCAAAACAATCCCCAAACCAAGTGGATCTATGGCCAAACTTGTGTACTGCTGGAGCTGTGAAGAGCCATGTGCAGTGAGTGTATGCTATAGCTAGGTTTGTCTTGGCCAATGGAAAATGGTTTAATGCAAATGAACTAAATTTCTAATTTTTTGCCTTGTCCAGTTAGCAGAATGGCTTAAACAGCTAGTGACCTGACTCATAATCTGTACATGAAGCAGGAAAACCCAGAGATTATTTAACTAGTGACTTATGCTGCCTTAAGTGGACCTGGGAAGCTTGTTCCTCTGAGTTGGGCAATCATTACAACATGTCACGCATTCAAGTGGGAAACAAATACACAATGAATGATGGCAAACACTCTTTTTCTGTTGTACTAGTGAATAAACATAAATGAATAAACTTGCATGACTTATTGCATTACAGATGTTCGTGGTTCTCATAAGTCTCTGCATGTTGATTTAAGACATAATGAAGAAGATCCATGAAGTTCTCATGCTTGTGTAAATATCCACTTTTTTTTTTTCATTTTCAGATCAGACGGTTACTTACTTTTAAAGCCGCTCATAACCGCCACATTTTAAACTCTTGTTTTAGCACTGTGGTTGATTGACAGGTAAAGGTTGACATTTCGCTGCTGCCGGGACACATTCAGGACAGATTAGAGTTTACACATCAAATGTGATGTGGTCATATGCGATTTTAACCACATTTGTATGTGGTTTTTGTGATCCGATCACAAATATATAAAGACCCTGTTTAAACCTGTATTTAGCGCTGACCACATGTGATCGGATCACTAAAAATACATCTTAATACCAGGTATTTTTAAATGTTACTTCTTACACCTTGTGACTTTGAGGTTTTGTTGTTCAAAATCATGTTTATCTAACGCAACTAGTGGAAGAATTATTTATTATACAGAACAATTGATACAGTCTTTCAACTGATTCGATGGTGAGATTGATAATTGAACTGCAACCCAATTCAATGAAGTCACCATACCAGCAAAAAAAGTGAAATGATTGAGAATGAGTTCAATATAGTTCTTTATGTTTCAGTTGCATTAGCACACAAAAAGACATCAAACTTGTCTCAGATTGAAAAGAATCGATCCGTAGTCATAAGTAGTCTTTTTTCATCTTAGTTCAGGTTTCTGGATGTGCCAGATGTTGTTAGAACCAAATTATCATGTTCTCCTTGATGGAAAAGCAGGTCAGCAGCTACAAGCTGTAACTGGGAATGGGACATGTATTGCTCAATAAAGCTTGTTTAAAAATACAACGCCTGTGTGTGTACGTGCAAGTGTGTAAATGTGTGACAAAAGAGCATGAGTCATCAACCGCACCTTACATAACGTAATTTCTCTACCCATGTACAAATTGTACTGACATGAATGTCTCCTTTGGGGGTTTGGGGGTGGTGACCCACACATCCCCACTCATGCCAGTCCCTACTAGCACCAGTCGTGCCTGTCCCTGATGTGCAGAGATAGCTGGCACTCATTCAAATCAACTGTCTTCATTCATTCTACCTCTCGACCAATCACAGTGCATCAGCTCGTGAAAACATCCCCGCCACTGCCCCCTCCCTGCTTTTTTTCCTGCATTCTGACTGGCCCTGTACCACTCCCTGTCAATGGAGCGTGAGTAGCCAGCCAGTCAGAGACAGAAATGTGGGTGGGCTTGAGTGGGACACAGGGTGCTGAATTCAGAGCAGTGGATTTTGAGTCTATCAGGATGCAGGACAGAGTGTCATTGAAAACTCAGTGCCTGGCACACAAAACATGTCTGGCGTGCTATATGTGGGTTGGCAGAGATTTCAACATGGATGAAGGAGAATGTCAAGGACTTGGGTGGGGGCTAAATGGAGTAAACAGCGAGCCAAGAAAACTGATCTGCTCCCTTTTCCCACCACCTGAATGGTGGCAGAGGGCGCACAAGTTGACATGAGGGAGTGTGTGTTTGTGGCAGAGATTCCTTCATGCGGCCGCTCCAGGCGTGAGCTAAATTCAGGCATGCTGCTGAGGTTCTGTGGAGGTGTAACTTTAACAAGGCTTTGATTAAAGAAGAAAGAGGAAGCTAAAGGCACTGATTACAGAACAGTCTTTCATTTTAATGACATCCAAATGTCCCTCTCTAATCGCTGCGTCTGTCTCAGAACACATGCTTTACCAAGCCATGGCTCAAACTCCCTCTAGAGACACTCTGTAATATGATTCCCATTTCATCTCTTTAACATAACACAGATGTGTAGACTCAAGCACTGCTGCATTGTGGCTTTGAAAAAAAAAGAAAATAATAAAAAAGACGTGTGTTTAATGTCCATCGACTTTGTTATGTGAGTACATAGAAAACTACAGAGAATGTGAGTGGTGCTTGCCTGTGCAAAACTTGGTTGTTAGTGTGTTAGTATGTGTTTGGTGCAATGTTCAGAATGGTTGTCAGAATGTTGCTATGCCTTTGGGCGGGTGTGCTGGCAGGTTGCTAAGGTGTTCTGAGTTGTTGTCGTTGTGTTGTCATGCGGTTGTTGGGATGTTCTACACTGGATACAGGAAATAGACAAATAAATAATGAAAGAAATGAAAAGACTGATATCTGAAAACATGTCATCTGAGCAGATAATATCATGTGCTGTTGTTTTTACTTATTGAAAACATTGATGTTTTGAAATAAATTACGTTACAAAGGTTAGGCAACATTTGTTAACAGTATGATAAGGTCAAAAGTTGTAAAGTTTATATAACTGCATGATATTCTGGCCAAATAGAGCACGGTAGTAACTAATTTATAGATTGACATTGTTACCAACCAGTGGTCAACATCATTTCAAGACTCACATGTCCTTGGCAAGCCTAGGACTAAAGGATTTATTTATATAAATAAAGATATAAAATATAAAGAAAAATACACACGTGTGCTAGCAAGTGACCGGTAATGACACATTCATTAAAATAGCATTGTTGTGAAATAATGGGTGAAATGCATTCCTATATACTGTATAAACTGTATATAATACAAAATAAATTCTCTAGGATTTCTGCTGTATAGTAGTGGTGTATAAACCATGTGATGCTTTTTTCTCCTGGGATCCATTATGTAAAGGAGGTGGTTTTTCTAGTTGGTTTCCTTTATCATTATTGGCCATCTTGATTTTATTCAAATAAAGACGTAAAATAACTTTAACTAAATTTGAAACATATACTGTATTATTTTGCACTATTTGTGTATGTAAATTTGTGACTATGTTAACTCCTTTGTATAGAAAATCAGATTATGTTGCTTTCATTGAAGCACACAATCTGAAATCATGGATCATCAGGTTTGGTCCATGCCAGCACAATGTCCTTGAAAGCAAAAGGACATACCAGATCCAAACAAATTCTGATATACATGTACTGTACATTTTAAAACTTCTCATTCAGTTTGCTATGCTGATAATATACAGTAGTCTGCGATAATTAAAAATAGTGTATTACAGGTTAAAATTACAAAAAGATGTGTGTTCAGAAGTGGGCTCAGATTTTAAAACTTATCTATACATTAACATGTAGGATATAATTATTTTTAACATATTTATTTTTTGTATTGAATTAATATGATGTTGTCGCTGATTTTTTATTTATTATACATCGGTAGAGATAAAAAGTTAAGTAGTGGTTCTCTACATTTTGAACTACTTTGAGCTATTTCTGTTCCTAAAGTGACACCACAGTGGATCCATCTTTACATTCATTACTCAGAGGCCCCGAGGAAGGATTTGAAAGCACTTTTGATCAGCCTGTTTCAATATGACATGACATTCAGAGATTTTGAGAAAGAGGGATTTTTGTCGCTCTGTCGAGCAGGGTTGCTCGATGGTCTAAATTTAGACCATTGAAGTGCCTGCATATCATTAGAATGCAAGGCAAGCCAGAGCTGAGCTGGAGAAAAATGCTATAAATAGAAGTGAGTGCAAGCGTGATTGTTTCAGCTTCATTAGAGTTCATGGTTGAGCTTTGAGAGGAAAACAGTGAGAGTGAGAGAGAGAGAGAGAGAGAGAGAGAGAGAGAGAGAGAGAGAGTTAATTTGTACAATGAATTTAATTTGAACATTTAAATTTAAGTTATATACTTTATTATTTTGATGTCTTTATAATTATTATATGTGTTCCTAGCTTTGGCAATATTGTAATATATACAGTCATGCCAATAAAGCATTTTGAATTTGAATTTGAATGAGTGAGAGAGAGAGAGAGAGAGAGAGAGAGAGAGAGAGAGAGAGAGAGAGATGATGCAGAAGATGAGTTATTACAGGTAGTGTCACATCACTGCGCAAAACACTGAGCTGGCATGATTGTCAAAATAAATGCCTCAGAAAGGATCTTTCAGTCAAGGCAAAATGGTGTACCATAAGATGGACATTTACACACTATGTATGGACAGATATAAATAAACTTAATTAAATTGGAATTGGAAGATATACAGTAGATACAAAAACAAATGCATACATGTAAATATGTTTTTTTATTTTTATATTTCATATAATCAAGGGCGTAGGTTTGGCTAGAACATTGGGGGGAGTTACAGTGCGAACTGTTACTGTTACTTGCTTTAAGTATTCATTGGAGGAACAAAAATCACACTATTGTAATAATTAAAACCCTAACATCAAGACTCCATCGCCCAAATATGTTATCATTCTTATTACATGGATATTTAATAAACAAATAATTGAATGGACTTGAAATATTGTTTTTATATTAATTACAGTTTAGAACTTGGATTACATGTCATGACTGACTGATCAAAGTCAAGTATTCCAGAGAACTATGACAGACAGATGATAGATAGACAGACAGACAGACAGACAGATATATATATATATATATATATATATATATATATATATATATATATATATATATATATATATATATATATATACAGCAGTGCCCTAAAAAGATGGGGCTATTTTTCGCTTATCAGTAATAATATGTAATTCAATATTAATTTTGATATCGGGACGTGGGTATCATTCTTTTTTAGGGTTCTAAACCTGGAGACTTCCTCACTATACTATACTGTATTAAATGATCATATATGTGTTTAGACTGACACCTGCTGGAAACTTCGCAATACTGGGTCAACGCAGATATACAGCAGTAATGTAAAGCACCATTTAAATCCGTCAGTTCCATTATGTAGTTTACCATAGTAATCATAGTTTCTGCAAAGATACCATGGTTATTAACAGTTATTGTTACTAATATAAAGTCATGATACATTAAAATTAAATTTCCTTCAAACAATGCTAGAAGCTTTCAGAATCTTTGTAATTTTATTTGTAGTTATTTATTTAATCAGTACTGACAGAATCTCTGGTACTGTACGGCTCCCATAACTGACAATAGGGAATTGTCGACCATATCAACTGTCCCAATGTTCAATTAACAAAATAGACAAAAACATTCAAATTGAGCGACATTAATTTTAGACTGTGAGTTCAGAAAGAGAAATAGCGCGCGCTGTAGGTATATGAAATAAATAGAAATAGTGTTTCTGAATTTCTTAGTTTATTTACATGTTGTGAATGTGTCTTTTTGTGATATGCTTCACATCCGATGGTGGTGACTCTTATTTCCCACAATGCTTTGCTCTCTCTCTTCTCTCTCTCTCTCTCTCTTCCGGTTGTCGTGTTACCAGTGTGGCAGGTATTAAATTCTTCTCCATATTGCAAT
Source organism: Xyrauchen texanus (assembly GCF_025860055.1). Classification (NCBI taxonomy): domain Eukaryota; kingdom Metazoa; phylum Chordata; class Actinopteri; order Cypriniformes; family Catostomidae; genus Xyrauchen; species Xyrauchen texanus. Next base: position 14,946,490 of record NC_068314.1, on the reverse strand, counting down.
CAAATCTTAATCAATCTTCAGAATACAGTAAATATTATGAAAACATCCTTTCCGTAATTTGTGTAGTAACACTTAACAAGCACATTATATAGGATATTGAGCTCGGAAATTTAGATATTTTCCTATAAATACGTAAACCAGGAGCCTCTGATGTAGCTGGTAGCATAGCGCGCGCAATTGTGAATTATTGAAATGTGATGAATATTTGCATACATGTATTAAAGTGCTTAATCTTTATTTATACATCTAAACTTGCCTCATTTTTTAATATTTAAATGTTCAGTAATGTGAAGTCGGTACTGTGTAGTAGTTGCACTCTGATCTGTAGGAACTAATGTTTTTTGGGCTGTGATGAGTAATTGCATCGTCAATTACCCTTTTTGCTTATTGTTATTTTTTGTTTCTTGCCATCTTCAAATTATTGCTTTTTTATACTTTTGTGTACAGACAGTGATCAGATATGGCAAAGTCAAAGAACCACACTTCACACAACCAGTGTAAGTCTTTCTATCTACATCTTTTTATGAATTTGGTCATATGCCATCATAACCGATTTTCATGTTTGTATGTGCAGCCCGTAAGTGGCACAGAAATGGCATCAAGAAGCCAAGATCTCAGCGTTACGAGTCCCTCAAGGGGGTAAGTCATTAATATTTTGATTACACTTGAGTGTTCACAGCTAACAATATTTGGTTCCCAGAATGTTCAGGGAACATTTGTTTTTGGTTTCCACAACAGACATTCTGGGTTTTTATTTTAAAAAAAAAATCCACAGAAATAGAATGCTCCTCAAAGGTTTAGAGAACTTTCTCAAACTCTTTATCCTGATATTCTTTCTGCTACCCTGCTGTACATCAATCAGCCAATCTACAATTCATATTTACATTTATGCATTTGGCAGACGCTTTTATCCAAAGCAATTATTACAGGGACAATCCCCCCGGAGCAACCTGAGGTTAAAAGCCTTGCTCAAGAACACAATGGTGGTGGCTGTGGGGATTGAACCAGCGACCTTCTGATTAACAGTTATGTGCTTTTGCCCACTACGCCACCATCCATATCATGTTGCAATCCTTTGTTCAGTCATTAAAAAAAGGCACATAAAATGGAGTGATGGATACATTAATTAATACGTTACATAAACGCATATAGGAAGTAGATGGATATTAGTGTCTGAGTGTTGCTGAAGACCATTATAGCTTCCTCAGGCTGAATTAACACTCTAAACCGTAGGGCTCTCCCCAACCAAAGATTTTCATAGCCGACTAGTAGGCGGTAATTTAAGCCACTAGTCGCACGTTTATGGTATTTAATTACGTGTGTATATATATATATATATATATATATTTTACAGTTAGTTCCGGTCCTCGAATCTGATTGGACAAGAGACTTTCCATGAGCACTGATGGTGTGACACCATCAGCACTCCGACGCTTCACTTTGTGTGTAACATACTGTTTAAAATAGCAGAGGGCATCGCTGTTTCTATAGTGAATGACTCTTGTGGACCGGCTACCATGAAATAGAGGAATACCCCCTCTTGGATGTCTATTTTCCACTGTTAAAGCTGACAGCATCTCTGATTGGGTGTGGCAACAGTTGATTGCACACTCTCTCTCCTTGACACACACATATTCAGCCATCTATCCTTGTTTATCCAATAACTTGTTAGAAACAGCACAAGCCGTGATACTATTTCTGAAGTGAACATTTTAAATTACTAACGAAGTCTTGGACGCATTATTTGTTTTGAACCAGCAATGGCATAGTCTGATTTGTCGTGTAAGAAAGTAGTTCCATGCACAAATTCGTTTTTATGACCATACTCTGTTTTTCCTGTTTTTTTTTAAATGTACTTGTTCATTGACCTGTTGTATATAAGCAATATCACATTCGTAATCGTGTTATATGGCCCTACATCAGCACTGCTGTAATTACCTACGCCAATCGGCCTGTGGCCGAATCACAGCAGTGCTTATGTAGGGCCGTATCGCACTCTTGCTCGTGTGATATTGCTTTAATATATAGATTGGAAGGCATCAGAAAATGGTTTGAGTTTGAGAGCTGAGAAAGAATGTTATAAGTATCATTGCTAACACTGTTCTACATTACAGAGAAATAGCGTACGCATGAAACGAGCCACAGCAAAAGCGGTAATTATTCTGAATATGTCGGAAAAACCAACAAGGAGATTGTCTAAACATTTTGTTAATTTATAGAGAGAAATGCACATTAGGGTTGTGCCAACAGGCGATGATCTCTGGGATCAATGATGTCCAAGTGATCGCCAATAACTGATGCCTTCGATGATGATATTTGGCTCTTTTCCCATGTATTAAATTATTAAGTTATTATTATCAAATTAATATTACAAATTATTTGCCCGTAGACACAGACACATGCTTGAAGAAACTTACTTTATTATAGTATTAAGAACAGATTACAGAAAAGCCATCTATGTGAATGATATGTATGGCACACTGATATTGAGGCATGCAGTCTCGTGGAACACGTGCATGAAAAAGGTTCTCATTTTTGTTTCTGTCTTCTGAATTTTTTTTTTTTGCAAGAACAGTATCTACTATGAATGCTGCAAATGACCTCAGACATCTCAACTCAGGAGGTGCTTTGAGTTCAGTTTGCTTTATTTCCACAGAGTAGTTCATTGTGAAACAAATCTGCAGCCTATAGCCTACATCTGTGATTAAAACATAAAATATTACAAAAACACGTTCAACCCGAACCGTGATTATCGTAATTATGTTTACATTTATAATTGTTTTTATGTCTTCATTTTTGTAAGTAATTTTCCGCCTGCATGTTTAGACGTCCACTTGCCTGACGGTAAATGGAAAGGTTGTTACTTGTATATTGTTCTGTTATCACTGTATTATTTATTTATTCACGGTTTTGTATGAAGTGCAATTTGAATTTAGAAATGTATTTTAAGTTTTTCAAATTAATAACATTTTCAATGCAAAATCACTAAAGCAAACATTCACTGATCCCTCAACCCAGGGGTTGCCGATGTAATTGGTTATTGCTATATATATATATACAGTATCTCATAAAAGTGAGTACAACCCTCACATGTTTGTAAATATTTGATTATATCTTTTCATGTGACAACACTGAAGAAATGACAAATTGCTACAATGTAAAGTAGTGAGTGTACAGCTTGTATAACTGTGTAAATTTGCTGTCCCCTCAAAATAACTCAACACACAGCCATTAATGTCTAAACCGCTGGCAACAAAAGTGAGTACACCCTTAAGTGAAAATGTCCAAATTGGGCCCAATTAGCCATTTTCCCTCCCCGGTGTCATGTGACTCGTTAGTGTTATAAGGTCTCAGGTGTGAATGGGGAGCAGGTGTGTTAAATTTGGTGTCATCGCTCTCACACTCCCTCATACTGGTCACTGGAAGTTCAACTTGGCACCTCATGGCAAAGAACTCTCTGAGGATCTTAAAAAAATGATTGATGGCCTAGGCTATAAGAAGATTGCCAAGACCCTGACACTGAGCTGCAGCAAGGTGGCCAAGACCATATAGCGGTTTAACAGGACAGGTTTCACTTAGAACAGGCCTCACCATGGTCGACCAAAGAAGTTGATTGCACGGGCTCAGCGTCATATCCAGAGGTTGTCTTTGGGAAATAGACGTATGAGTGCTGCCAGCATTGCTGCAGAGGTTGAAGGGGTGGGGGGTCAGCCTGTCAGTGCTCAGACCATACGCTGCACACTGCATCAAAATGGTCTGCATGGCTGTCGTCCCAGAAGGAAGCCTCTTCTAAATATGATGCACAAGAAAGCCTGCAAACAGTTTGCTGAATACAAGCAGACTAAGGACATGGATTACTGGAACCATGTCCTGTGGTCTGATGAGACCAAGATAAACTTATTTGGTTCAGATGGTGTCAAGCGTGTGTGGCGGAAACCAGGTGAGGAGTACAAAGACAAGTGTGTCTTGCCTACAGTCAAGCATGGTGGTGGGAGTGTCATGGTCTGGGGCTGCATGAGTGCTGCTGGCACTGGGGAGCTACAGTTCATTGAGGGAACCATGAATGCCAACATGTACTGTGACATACTGAAGCAGAGCATGATCCCCTCCCTTCGGAGACTGGGCCGCAGGGCAGTATTCCATCATGATAACGAACCTAAACACACCTCCAAGATGACCACTGCCTTGCTGAAGAAGCTGAGGGTGAAGGTGATGGACTGGCCAAGCATGTCTCCAGACCTAAACCCTATTGAGCATCTGTGGGGCATCCTCAAACGGAAGGTGGAGGAGCACAAGGTCTCTAACATCCACCAGCTCAGTGATGTAGTCATGGAGGTGTGGAAGAGGACTCCAGTGGCAACCTGTGAAGCTCTGGTGAACTCCATGCCCAAGAGGGTTAAAGCAGTGCTGGAAAATAATGGTGGCCATACAAAATATTGACACTTTGGTCCCAATTTGGACATTTTCACTTAGGGGTGTACTTTTGTTGCCAGCGGTTTAGACATTAATGGGACAGCAAATTTACACTGTAATACAAGCTGTACACTCACTACTTTACATTGTAGCAAAGTGTCATTTCTTCAGTGTTGTCACATGAAAAGATATAATCAAATATTTACAAAAATGTGAGGGGTGTTCTCACTTTTGTGAGATACTGTGTGTGTGTGTGTATATATCTTTTTTTTTTTTAACTTTTGTTAAAGTACAAAAATCAAGGTGTCTTGCTTTATGCAGGGTTAGGGTTAAGCCTACACAATAAAGAAAATTACCGCATAGTACCATCTAGCGTTCAACCAGCGGTAATAACTGTGTTGTTGTTTCCTGTTGAGTGTTGTTTTTTTTACAAACGATGAGAAGTTTAGACACTTCTCATCGACTTATGTTTAGTCAACTATCAGGGCGGCCCTACTAAACCGGTTAAATTAACCTTTACGCCTTGTTAATTATTGAATAACATTACAGTTGTTCATAGTCAAAAGTGACAAATTAAGAGTGTAATTTTTGGAAAGAAATGTAATGGCTCTAACTTAAATCATGTAAAAGGACTAGAATTGTGCATTATGGGTTGGTTTTTGGGTATTTAGATTTAATCTTTTTTTTACCTATGTGAACTTGACATTGAACCAGTCCTCATAAATCATATATCGTTTGAAAGCTTAAAGTCAAGATTTGCTTCAGAAGACATTAATTGATCGACCTTGTTGTGTGGGTTACTTTTATGGTTCCTAAATTGCATTACACAGAATTCCACAAAAAGAACATGATACCTATGTTATGGTGGTAGTGTGATGGTGTGGGGATACTTTGCTGCTTCAGGGCCAGTGCGGATTGCCATAATTGAGGGAGACATGAATTCTGCTCTCTACCAGAAAATCCTAAAGTAGAATGTCCAGTTCTCAGTCCGTGAGTTGACACTCAAGTGCAACTGGATTATGCAGCAAGACGATGATCCAAAGCATAGGAGTAAGTCCAGAATGGCTGCTTCTGAGCCCTTTAGAAAGTTCTGAATGGCTCAAAAGAAGCAAAATTCAAGTTTTGGAGTGGCCTAGTCAAAGTCCTGACTTAAACCCGATTTAAATGCTGTGGCAGGACCTTAAACGGGCAGTTCATGCTTAAACCCTCCAATGTGACAGAACTAAAGCAATTCTGCAAAGACATTGGGCCAACATTCCACCACAGTGTTGTGAAAGGCTGATTTCCAGTCATCGGAAGCGTTTGGTTACAGTTTTTGCTGCTAAAGGTTGCACAACCAGCTATTAAGTTAAAGGGGGCAGTTCATTTTTCACATGGGTGATAAACATAAAACTACTACTGGTCTTCACTGTATGATAATAATGCATTAATATTTTTAAAGTTACTCTGTCAAGAGCAGTGAGTGGTTTTATTGTTATGGTTGTTTGATTATGACACTAGACTGCAGCAGGTCCATTGTCTTAAATTTATACTTACAAGTCCGACATTTTAATACAAATCTGCTTTTTCTCTGCTGTTTACGTTCACTTTAGACATAACTTGTTGTGTTTACAAGAATACCTCACCAAGTGCATGCTTGCAAAAGGCTAAGATATAAAAATTGCACCGTTGGGGGTAGAATACGTCCAGGATGCCTTCAAAACAGAAAGACACAGCACATCTGAATGAAACTGAATGGATGTCTCCAATTTAGAGGTCTACCTTGATATCGGCTCTTTTAAAAACGTGCAAGTTGTATAACGATCAAAGCCATTCATCTAGTGTAGATAAACTTAAAATCCAGTTAAGCACATGAAGGTGTCCTGTGTAAGTCTCTTTTGGATGAATCTCCCATGATAGACCCTCTTCACCTGTGACTTACTGAGAGCACCAGTGGGCGGAGCCAAGGCAAAAAAAATAGGCATTGATGTCTTGCTGAAGAGGCAGTCCTATGCAGATGTAATTGGTCCTTTTGATGTCTTAAATTCTAAAAGCCCCGTTTCTGGAGCTAGGTTTGAATAAAGTTGTAACTCCCATATGCACTGCTTGCAAGCTATGTACCGTGGAGATAATTTATGCAGAATAAATGTGTGTATTGCTTCTAGCTTTGGGCTTTAACTTGCTGTAACGCATAAGCCCTTCTGTTCAATGTTGGACCGTGAATGTGTGCATCATATAAGTGCAGCTTTCACCATTATGATATCCACTGGCGTGGTCTTAAATGATAGAGAAATAATTGTTGTTTCTCTTACACTTTTTCTAAATAATAAATCCAATGTGAAAACCTTGCGGAAGATTTGTTTTTATCAGTACATTGAAGGTTCCCGGGTTTATTAACATGCCCTTTGCACAAATTTATGTAATAAGATTGCAAAACTTTTTTGCTAAGATGTGTGCCCATGTAAAATGTCAAAAATGTTTAATTGTCTTGCATAAAGTAAATACATGTTAACATTTTGTTGTTAACAGGTGGACCAAAAGTTTTTGAGGAACATGCGTTTTGCCAAGAAACACAACAAGAAGGGGATGAAGACCATTGCTAAGAAAGAGGCTCCCAAATAGACTGTCAAAGACCCAGGAGAGTTAACCGGGAGTTGTACAAGTGTTCTGAAAGAAGGCTTTACACCATCAAAATAAAGCCATGCTTTGATAATGGAATGTCTGTCTCTCTCTTATTTTGTCTCTCATTTGAGTGTTGCATGACCTCACCCCTCAAAATCCGGTCATAAGTGATCACAGCAGACTAATTTGAAATGTGTCACCATTGTAACCTTTAGAAAAGCCCAGGTTTGTCCAGTGGTTTTGCTTTAATTTGGTGTAATTGTTTTGCTGAAGTTTCACCCACTGGATTGTTATTTATTTATTTTATTATTATTTTTTTTTCAGCATTATAGTTTGAGACTTTTACTGTAGTAATCAGAACACAAGAAACACATGTTTCATTGTAAATATAATGGAAGCTGCTGGCCACTCATCAAGTAATATAAACCTGATTCATAAGTGGCATTTTCGCCCTAGGGCTGATGTCAATGACTCAGTGGAGCACTAATTCATCCTGTATGGAAAACCTTGTGTTGATTGAAATATGGTTCAGAATCCGCTAACTCAAGTATTGAATAAGATTCTCTATATTCTGTAGAAAAACAATTCTTGATCAACACAATCACAAATCTTTAAACTAAAATGTAAGCCTTCTCTGGGATGCACTGTGTAGAGTTGGGGTACTCTAGTTCGGACTCGAGTCCGAGTCAAAATTCCACGGACTTGTCACAGACTCCAAAATTGCCTCTTCATAATGATGACTACATTTAGCACTAACATTCATTGTGTAATTGATACTGCACAAGTTTTCATGCATATATGTCCCTATCGTGACAAAATCAAATATTAAAGATATTTAATGTGACGGATGAAATTGACAATGATGGAAATTGTAGAACTCCGTTCGTTATATATTTGTAGCGCAACCTCTGCGTTACCTGTAAAGCTGATACTTGCGTTTCAATGGCAAAAATTCTGAAAATACAATGAAGAACACAAGTGAGGGGAGAAGGTCCCTATTATCCATAGTAAATATAATGTGAAAGAACAACACGTCAGCTCAAGTAGAATTTGTCATAAAAATGTTTGTCTTGACGTTAGGGAGGAAGGCTACACCTGGACACAGCAGGAGGACTGAAAAGTGAAGTGTCTAAATAAAAATGCATTTCTAATGGTATCTGATCTTTTCTGTATTTATTTTATTTTATGGGCTTTATTAAATGTATTAATATTACCATTTATTAAATGAATTAAACTCCAATGTGTTTAATTACATGTATTTCATACATAATTTTAGATAAAACTAAACTAAATGTACAAATTGAAAGCGAAGTAGAAATGAAAACTAAAATACAATTTGAAATAATAACAATGACTAACGCAGCTTTCACTTTCCTTATTCTAAGTTTGAGTTGAGGGGAAATGCTATAAATGAAATGTCAACAGAACTCAATAAGAATTTTGTTGAAGGACAGTTTTGTCTTCATACACAAAGCATAATCATAAAAAGTGAATATGAGATGCAACATCTTTTTGTTGCATTTATATTGACAAATTATTTTTCTTAGTTGTGAAGGTTAAAATAAGCTTAAAATATTGATGTTGAGTTAACAGTTACAATTTTTATTTAGATTAATTAACAGATTCATTCAGACTCGGCCGGTTATGGACTCGGACTCGATTTAGGTGGACTTGAAACCAACACTAGCACTGTGGAAAAATAGGGGAAGATGATGTGATTTAAAAAAATAAATATGTATATTGGTGAGATGGTTGAGATCGATCTTTTACCACAATTGGGACTGTGATATTCATACTGCTGTCCATGGGTTGAACTACATATTAGACAATTTAATAAAATGCATGCCATCACTCATGACAGAAAAGCTAAATTGTGCCAAACAAATTATCCAGCAATAAAGCATGAAATAACAATTCTATCCATTTACTTTAAAGGTCTGTGCTGGTCTATTCCATTTTTTTAACGGACTTCAAGGACTTGAAGGAATTAAATGTTCCACATATTGTATTTTTGAGAGATCCCAGATGAGATTGCTGTTCGTGCGATAAGATTGAACATTATTGATCTGTTTAGGGAAACTGAAGTAATCAAGCAAATACAGTGGCCCACAAAAGCATTTGGACTCCTGAGTCAAGTTTATAAATGAAATAAATTATGTACAGTATGAATGTACAGTAGCCTACTTTTTAAGCTAAACGTCACATAAAGACGTTATATATATAATTACTTAAAAATGCGATATGTAATATTTACTGTACTAAAGCATACAGTTATCATAATATGTTATCAGAGATTTAGGAAAAATGCCAAGTTGAAATACTGGCTTCTCTAAAAACAGGGCTACAGCCATTATATTCTTCTTTGAAATGTCGTTTCAGGGCCGGAATTTCTGTTTGTGTTTTGGCCTGTGTAATCCCGCCCACTGCCCATTTCCCAGTAGGCCTAGTATTTCGACACCCCCGTTCGCCACCGCAGGGCAACCAATAATCCTCCCAGCAGTCCGAACTGTCCTCTGTAGTCTTCTAATATCTGATTTCGTAGCTGCACCAAACCAGACTGTTATTGAAGTGCAGAGGACAGACTCAAAGAATGCTGAGTAGAACTGTATCAACAGCGCCTGTGGCAGGATGAACTTCCTCAGCTGGCGAAGGAAGTACTACAACCATCAGGAGGGGGGTTGCAGGAGGTGTTGGTGTTTCTGTGTAGGGAAGGTCAGAGTGGGTGTGGGGTGTGAGCTTGGGCCTTTCGAATCTGCAGTAGCACACAATCAGGTTGTCAGCCAGACGTTGGTCCACCACTGGGTTTGGGGTAGGAGTCCTGTAATTAGTAAGATGTTTTAGGCCACTCCACACTGATGCAGGGTCGTTAGCTGAAAACTTGTTTTTCAGCTTCTCAGAGTAACTTCTTTTAGCCACTATGATTTCCTTATTCAGTGTGTTCCTGGCCTGATTGTACAAGACTCTATCCCCACCCCTGTAAGCATCCTCTTTGGCATGACAAAGCTGTCTGAGTTTTCCTGTAAACCATGGTTTATCATTGTTGAATGATAAAAATGTCCTAGTAGGGATGCACATACCCTCACAGAAACTGATGTATGATGTAACAGTATCTATGAGCTCAACCAGGTCTGTAGATGCAGTTTCAAAAACACCCCACTGAGTGCAATCGAAGCAGGCTTGTAGTTCCCGCTCTGCTTCATTGGTCCATCTCTTAACAGTCCTTACTACTGGCTTTGTTGGTTTTAATTTCTGCCTGTAGGTCAGAAGAAGATGAACCAGACAGTGATCAGAGAGTGCCAAAGCTGCTCTAGGGACAGAGCGATATGCATCCTTTATTGTTTTGTAGCAGTGATCCAGTATGTTCCTGTCTCAGATGGAGCATGTAATGTGCTGTTTGTACAGTATTTGGGCAGTTCACGTGTGAGATTTGCTATGTTAAAATCCCAAAGAATAATAATAAGTGAGTCCGGGTATTGTTGTTCCATGTCTGTGATTTGATCAGCCAGCTGTTGCAGCCTGTGTTCCCACACGCATTTGGAGTGATGCAAACACACAACAGAATAAACGAAGAAAACTCCCACAGCGAGTAGAATGGCTTACAGTTAATAAAGAGCGCTTCCAAATTAGGACAGCATGTCCTCTTTAACATTGTTACATCTGTACACCAACTTTCATTGATGTAAAAGCATGTTCCGTCTCTCGTTTTCCCCGTTAACTCTGCGATGTGATCCGCTCTGAACAGCTGAAAGCCCGGCAGATGTAACGCGTTATCCGGAATGGCTTCACTCAGCCATGTTTCTGTGCAGCAGACTTTGAAAAGTCCTTGTTTGCCAAACAGTTCTCTGCAGCCATGGAAGCCAGCAATACATCTACCAAACACTGACAGAGTTCTAAAAAATCCACATGAGCTGGTTTATAATTTGCAAACAATAAAAACATTGCAAACGTATACATTAGCTGATCAACTTACAGTGTAAGGCTTGTCACTTGCCATTGTCAGTTTGCTCGTTCCTGTTGCATGTCCTCAACCTGGCAACCCACGTGAGCTTCGAGTCTGGGGAGGATGGGGCGGGGGAGATAAATCTCTCCAATATTTTGAATGTGGACTGCAGTACTCATTTTAAACGCTTGATATCAATGTTACATATTGCTACTTTAAACATTCAGACGTTTTCTGGTTGTTAAATTGGAGGGGAATATGTCCATAGTTAATGTGATTAACTAGAACCTGTGAACTTGGGAGGAACTAAATTCATACACCCACTGAAAATCCCCATCACACCAGTTGGTTTAGACACAATAGTCTCTGGCTCAGAAAAGAAGTAAATTCTGAGAATTCTGCTGATGCCACTTGGATAACCAATCTTCATTGTTTATAATTAAATTAATCTTTGAGTGTGGCTCAAAGGAATATCAGGGTTCAGTTCAAGATAAAGTCAGTGGACAGGATTTGTGGCATAATGTTGACTACCACAAAAATAATTTGGAATCCTTTTCTTTAAATAAAGCAAAATCGAGGTCAGAACGAGGCACTCACAATGGAAGTTAATGTGGCCAATTTTTGGAGGGTTTAAAGGCAGAAATGTGAAGCACTAAACATTAATTTTATCACAATAAAATCATGTTATTGTGCCTCACTGTAATCTCTATTTTTGCTTTTTTAAAGAAAATTCGAAATTATTATTTTGTAGTAATCAACTTTATGCCCCCCGCGACCCTGTACACAGGATAAGCGGTTGACGATGGATGGATGGCTGAACTTTATGCCACAAATGCTGTTGATTTAGCAGGCTTAGTTCACCCAAAAAAGGAAATTCAGTCACCCCTGTGTTGTAATAACTCCATATAAATTCCTTTTTTCTTAAAGCAAAGGGAGAAATTGTGGGAATTTTTTTTTTAATTGTGCTCAGTGATGTCATACAATGGCAGTTTCATGTTGACTACCTCTTCAAGCTTCAAAATCATGCAAAAGTATTATTCAGAAGTCTAATAAATTATTCCATGAGACCAGTGATTGTTCTGAAAGCGTGCAAACAGGTTTGGTATGACTCAAACCAAAATCGAATGTATTATTACATTAATAGTTTATTAAAAGCGACATGGGGCATTCAAGCAACAAATAATTATTTATTTTTCATCTAAAAACAGGTCCACCATAGATATAGACACAACACAGCTGCACACAAACCAGAGAACCAAACTTACTTAATATGTCTGATGAGTTTGTTGTCGGTGAATAAATGCATTACTATGCCCAGCCTCATTTGTTTGAAACAGAGTACTCAATCCGCGCATCTTATCACGTGGCTTGTTGAGCACATTACCGCAGAGATGTAGGGTGTGTGGAGGAACACGCTATTCTCTGTGTCACCACGCACCCCACCGAGAGTGAGAACCAGATAGCGACCACGAGGAGGTTACCCCATGTGACTTTACCCTCCCTAGCAACCGGGCCAATTTGGTTCCTTAGAAGACCTGGCTGGCAGCACGCCCTGGAATGATATCGAAAATAAAATATGGAAATATATGAAACTATTTGTGGTGGCGGAGCATTAGTGTGTGACTAGAGAGTGAGATCGGAAAATGAGAACTGTAAGGACTGTTTATGATGAGTCTAATGCCTGTTTCTTGTTCTAGTGACTGCTTTCCAAAGATGGCCGCCAAGTGAACTGAATTCCCTTGAAAGGGACTTTGCTTTAAGTTAATGGGAGATTTTCAAATTTTAATTTTAAAATGTATGAAAAGTATAAAGTTCATAAAAAAATAATAAGTTTGAATCGAGTTTGTGCATGGAGCAGCTGAATTAAATCTGAAGTGTAATTTCTGCCCCACTAGCGCCACCACCCTCCGTCTTCCATGGTCAAACAAACAGATGTTGTTGATTTAGGCCAGAGATTATTTAGCACCATGGGCTACTTCTATTAAAATTCATTGGAGAAATTGGAACACCCAACCAAGTAGTTCTGAGCGCCCAACGGTCAACAGATGTTGAAAGGAAGTCCCACCTTACAGTTAATAGAGCCAATCACCATTTAGATACAGACATCGCCTGTCAATCAACTCTAGAACACGCATGCACATTAGCTATACAAGCCGTGGAAATTGTGTTTTTTTGCATAATATGAGGTAATGCATAACAATAAAAAATGTTATTCCAGTATTGTTACATTTTATTGCTGATTTCAAATATGTTCTTTGATCGCATTCTTTTCCAACCCAACCGACAGGAAATAGCCTCCCGGGAGCATGCCGACACTGGACTGACTTGCTAGAAACACTTTGTTTAGGCTTGATGGGCTGCTCAATATATAAATAAACACACACACACACAAAAAGGGTGAATTAGTTATATCGCCACAGACACACAGTGTTTATTAACCTACGAATAGTTTACTTTTAGTTATGCCTGCATATTAGGCTGGGAGAGGATAAAGTATTTTAACACCAAACAAGTTACAGATATAAGCTTTCATTGCAAAAATTGTAGAGAGGAGAACATTTTTAATTTTTGAGGAATATTTATATACTGCTGCCGTGCAAGCACTTTAATAATAAATAGGCCTACATTTTGTGTAATGTTCTGTCAAAACAAACTTGGGTGGACATGCTTACTGAATCATATGAGGCTTTTATTATGAAAAGTGACGCTTGTGTTATGTATATTCCACACTCACTCTTAATTGCATTATTTCCTCATTCTCAGCTCACTGGTTTGGATCTGCATGTAAGTCTCATCTGACACTTTACTTATTCTGAGATTGGAAATAACCTGCTGCACAGCTGCATAGATCAGTATGAAATGTTTATGATCATAATTCTTTAAGAACAGTATTTATATTGATAATATTGCTTTTAATTAGTGTTTAATGCTTTCAAAGTTTAAGAGAGTGTGTGGTTTAACTGTACAGTACTGTGATCTCACATATTAATTATAACAAAGTATGGTTTCCTTATAATTTCAGTTCAGTTGTCTTCATTCAATGAACTGTTGATTTTAAAATAATGTAATGGTGATGAGACGTTCAAGTTTCAAACAAGACCTTCTTGTTTCATTATTAGTCCAGTGAGGTTCAAAAGAGGCTCAGACTTGTGGAGTGTACTATATACAAAGAAATTAACTTTTCAATTGGAATTTTTACTCTTTCTCCATTGTCTTTTGTTAGAATGGTTGAAGCAGTGCCTGAGTCCATCCACTTCCCCACAGAGGAAGAGCTCATCCTGCAGTTCTGGGAGGAGAAAGACTGTTTCAAAGAGTGTCTCAAGCAGTCCAAGAACCGGCCTAGGTAACACTACAGTCGTCCTTTTATTTAAGATTACTGTATCACTCAATAGTACAAATGTTGCTTTGTGGGTCTAGAGTCAAAGGTTTGATCTATTTACTTTCAAAGTATGTACTCAATTCATTGAAGAGCGTACTTCTCGATGGTTTTAAAATAATCTTCCCTTCAGATAATGTTTCTTTGAGGTGAGTCTTTGGACTCGCATGAATGCATTTTCACTTTGCATCCCTCCCTCCTGAAGAATTGATTCTATGTACGATGGCAGTGTTTCTTACGCAGAAGAATGCTGATAATGTTGACACGGCATTGTTCGGAGAAAGAGAAAGTGAAAGAGGATATGCATGAAATAAATGTTTGTTTTACAGGTACACATTCTATGATGGTCCGCCCTTTGCCACTGGTCTGCCTCACTATGGTCACATCCTAGCTGGAACCATCAAGGACATTGTGACCAGGTTTGCCCACCAGAGCGGCTTCCATGTGGACCGGAGGTTTGGCTGGGATTGCCATGGGCTGCCTGTGGTGAGAACCACTGTAATTTGTGTAATATTAGGCATTTAGGCATACATTACTGAGATTGCACACATAGAACCATTAGATATGCTATATCATTTATTGTCTAACAAAAATTAACCTAGCATGAAACGTAGATAGTTTTGTACATATCAGATGTCTGTATCACACCATTGTTTATTGCATTGATATTTAATTAATTGTATTAAAACAATAAAATAATAATGACCGTGTCAAATGTAATTTTTAGCCGTGTCCACATTTTGAATGCAACCCTGTTACCACATGAAGTTTCCCCCTTTACAAAAAATAGAACATTCCTTAAAGGAGTATTCTGGGATAAATATAAATTAAGCTCAATCAATAAAATTAGTGGCATAATTTTGATTGCCACAAAAATCCCTCCTTTTCTTTAAAAATCGAGGTTACAGTGAGGCACTTACAATGTGGACAATTTCTGGAGGGTTTAAATGCAGAAATGTGAAGCTAATTGTTTTATTAATTTGTCTCTTAAAATGTGTGTATTATTTGAGCTGTAAAGTTGCAATTGTTGTTTTTGGGTTTACGGCATTACGTTGTCATGGCAGAAAATTTGTAAAACTAATGGGCTATAACTTTACACAGAAAAAGTTAGTAAGCAGTTTTACCACACTAAAATCATGTTAACACTTGATCAAATAAATGTTTAGTTTAAGTTTAACTATAAAATAACATTTGGTCCAAAACGTCAGTTTTATATCAAGCTGCTGGTGTAGTTTTAAAATTTCTTTCCCTCATAAAATGTTTAATTTGACTTAATATGATCAACATTTTTTGGAAGATAAAGCACCTCCTTTTACTGACAATTTGTTGGAAAAAAAGCATCTCTGAATGAGGTGATTGCTGTAAATATTGTATTGAGATAGCTAATAAAATAATAAAATTAGCAAAAGTGAATTGGCATTAATTTCTCCATTAAATGTGTTACTTCACACTAGGGCTGTGTATTGATACAGATTTTCCAATTTGATTCCAATTCACAAGCTTTCAATTTGATTTCGATATCGATTCTTATGGGTATATTTTCGGTTACAATGTCCATTTTGCTTACATATTGTAACAAGGTTCAATGGAAAGGAGGAGGCGGGAACCGGACGAATGATCAAAATAATGTTTAATGAAACAAAAAGATTCAACATAAACACAAAAACACGGCAGCTGTGCATGTCTCTCTCTCGAACTTCTGCATCTCCTTGGCTGATTAGCCTGATTCGGAGCCGGGCGTGCGTAGTCACGGCCCGGCCCTGCCCACCTCCTCGTCACACTCAAAACAAAGCAAGAGGAAAAACAAAACAAAACAAAACCAAAAAGAGGAGAGGGAAAGGACAAAGTGGAGCGAGAGGAGAGAGGAAATACCAGGTTCGCCAGCACCCATATACGCTGTCATCCAACTCTCAGCCACTCCCCAACCTCTGGCGGACGACAGCTCCCTCCTCCCCCGGTAGACGGTAATGGGTCCTCCCTCTCTTTTCTTTTTTTTTCTCTATTCTTTTTTCTATGGGGGTGAAATGGCAGCATGCCTTAGATCCTCGGTGGCCGGCAGTGATGCCTCCATTCCCGAGCGGATGGGCCGCGGCTGCTCCTGGGTTGGCTGGTAGTGGGAGGACTCCGCGACAGCGAATCCCTCCCCCTTCCTGGCTTTCGGCACCAATGTAACAGGGTTCAATGGAAAGGAGGAGGCGGTAACTGGACGAAGCATTAATGTTTTAATAATCTCAAATACAAAAACACACAAATATAAACGCATACAGGGCAGCTGCCCTGTACCTCTCTCTCTCCCGAACTGCCACATCTCGTTGCACTTATCCTTGTCCTTGGCTGATTAGCCCGATTGGGGGCTGAGCATGCGTTGACACCTCCTTGCCACACATGAAATAAATTCTCACTCATATAATGCTATATATCATAAAGCGACCTTCTAGGTTACCCTTTTCTGGTAAAATTCTAAATTGTTAATTTTACAAATTATATTTAAATACGTCACATTTTAGGTTATTATTATTTATTTATTTTTCAAATTTAGTGTTTTCCATCAATAAATGTCTTATATATATTATATTGCTTGCTCTCTATTTTTGTTACATTTGTATTATTTGCATACATAAGACATTATTGAATGACAAATGTAGTGCGTGGATCTCGTCTTTGGACACAGAGAATGAGTCAAGCCACATTTTTACTCTCAATACGCAGTGAAAGGATCTCACTTCTGAACTAATCAAACACTGGTGAGTGAAATTTGAAAGTTTTCCAGCCAGTGGCTTCATCACAGACATTGTGAAATCCCACAAAGTGCAAAATTCGGTCTCATTTGTAAGTGATTAACTTTGTAGAGGGTTGCCACATAGAGTGAAAAATCTGTCTTGGGATACAGGAGTTGATATCGAGATCTTTCAAATGAAGATAGCAATTCATCAGAAAATCAATATTTATACACAGTCCTAATTCTCACATTCTAGAGGAACTCATTTTTTAGATTCAGAGAGATTAGGAAAATTAGAAGCATTAAGTACTCCATGTCATTTAGTGATGGCAGAAAAGTTAATTATGTTTGATTTGGTTATGAATAAAATCACTTTTGTTTGGCCAGTGACACGTTGCAGCTGCGAGACTATAATATATTTTAATATCTTGCAATGTTTGTGTCCTAAATGGTCATTTTTGACATTTTCGACAAGTTTGGCAAGAAGTGCCACTTTCAGTGCCAACTCTGTTCTGCCCTCTCTCCCTTTGAAAATGAACTACTCACAGTTTCAGTGTGCCATGTAAAATGCCCTTTACTGTTTATGTCTTTCAGGAATATGAGATTGATAAGTCTTTGAACATCAAAGGACCTGAAGATGTTGCCAAGATGGGAATAGCAGAGTACAATAAACAGTGCCGGAATATTGTCATGAGATATGCCGGCGAGTGGGAGGTACGTGTGTCATAAACTGTGTATGTGTATGTGACTCTCACTTAAAGTAGTAGTTCACCCCAAATTAAAAATAATTTACTCATCCTCATGCCATCTCAATCTTGTATGACATTTTGTCTTCTGCGGAACACAAACAAAGATTTTTAAAGGATATATGATGATTTTTGTTGTCCAAACAATGCAAGTCAATGGGGTCAAAAAGGACAACGGTGTGAGTTTGAGATGGGTCAATCTATTTCAAAAAGTGATTATTTTTGCAGTTCTGTTTGGGGCCGGTAATACTTTTTGTTTCTGATTGAACTTGTGTAAATAGTTCAAGCACTGTCGATGTATTATTATGTGTTTTTTCACACCAGACGTCAGTGAGGAGAATGGGACGCTGGATTGACTTCAAGAATGACTATAAGACCCTTTACCCCTGGTTCATGGAGACTGTATGGTAAGATTTCTGCCAACATGTTCAGTTCTGATATATCACTGTAACATATAGGCGTATGTGGATTTGAACTTGAAAAGAGGCAAAATTTCTCAGTAGGAATGTCTTCGAGTATTGATTTAGCGATTATTGTTCGGCACATTATTTTCTGTTTTTGAGGCATCGAAAATTAACATTAGCCAACATTTAAATTAGAAGCCTAAATTTTGTGCTTTCCAATTCACTGTCAATTGGCCTTCTATTTAATGTAGTCTGGCATCTTAGCTTTGGGAGACCACAAGGGGGTGATATGACATTTACTGGACTTAATACTGAAGCCGGTTGCACCGGACAAAAAGTGCTGTGTCACGGGTAGGACAAAGGCACAGGCGTTACACAGGATTCGTCCATGCGGTGCAGGTAGCAGTACAAAGTTTTGAATCTAGTCACCATACACACAAAAGTTACGAAAGTATTGTACTTCAAGAATGAACAAAGTGACTTTGATGAGTTTGCAAGTGTATGAAACTGGTGTAACGATTAGTAATGGCGATGTAAATTATGCAATGTCTCTGTATGTACAGTTAACGTCAGAAGTTTACATCCACCTTAGCCAAATACATTTAAAATCAGTTTTTCACAATTCCTGACATTTAATGATAGAAAACCTTCATTGTCTTAGGTCAGTTAGGATCACTACTTTATTTTAAGAATGTGAAATACATACACTACATACACTTAGTTAGTATTTGGTAGCATTGCCTTTAAATTGTTTTAGTTTAGTCAAACGTTTTGGGTAGCCTTTCACAAGCTTCTCACAATAAGTTGCTGTCTGCTCCAGACAGAACTGGTGTAACTGAATCAGGTTTGTAGGCCTATATCGGATTAAGGTCAGGGCTTTGTGATGGCCACTCCAATACATTGACTTTGTTGTTCTTAAGTCATTTTGCCACAACTTTGGGTGTATGCTTGGTGTCATTGTCCATTTGAAAGACCCATTTGCAACTGAGCTTTAACTTCCTGGCTGATGTCTTGATATGTTTCTTCAATATATCTACATAAGTTTCCTTCCTCTTGATGCCATCTATTTTGTGAAGTGCATCAGTCCCTCCTGCAGCAAAGCACCCCCACAAAATGTTGCTGCCATCCCCATGCTTCACGGTTGGTATGGTGTTCCTCGCTTGAAAGCCTCACCCTTTTTCCTCCAAACATTACGATGGTCATTATGGCCAAACAGTTCAATTTTTGTTTCATCAGACCAGAGGACAATTCTCCAAAAAGTAAGATCTTTGTCCCCATGTGCACTTGCAAACTGTAGTCTGGCATTTTTATGGTGGTTTTGGAGCAGTGGATTCTTTCTTGCTGAGCAGACTTTCAGGTTATTTCGATATAGGACTCATTTTACTGTGGATATAGATACTTGTCTATCTGTTTCCTCCAGCATCTTCACAAGGTCCTTTGCTGTTGTTCTGGGATTTATTTGCACTTTTCACACTAAACTACGTTAATTTCTAGGAGACAGAATTAATCTTTTTCCTGAGCTGTATGATGGCTGGGTGGTCTCATGGTGTTTATACTTGCATACTATTGTTTGTACAGATGAACGTGGTACCTTTTGGCATTTGGAAATTGCTCCCAAGGCTGAACCAGACTTGTGGAGGTCCATCATTTTTGTGGCTGATTTCTTTAGATTTTCCCATGATGTCAAGCAAAGAGACACTTAGTTTGAAGGTAGGGCTTAAAATACATCTACATGTACACCTCCAATTCAGTAAACCTCCTATCAGAAGCTAATTGTCTAAAGGCTTGACATCCTTTTCTGGAATTTTCCAAGCTGCTTTATGGCACAGTTAACTTGTATTTAAACTTCTGTAAATGTGATATAGTCAATTAAAAGTGAAACAATCTGACTGTAAACAATTGTTGGAAAATTACTCATGTCATGCACTAAATAGATGCCCTAAACAACTTCCCAAAACTATAGTTTGCTAATATGAAATCTGTGGAATGGTTAAAAAATTTGTTTAAATGAATTCAACTGCATGTAAACATCTGACTTTAACTGTAGCGTTGAATAGGTTTCGTTCAAGCTGTCAAACTATAAAAAAGAAATACCTGTAACCGAAAATACATTGTGTAGGCTACATGAAAGATACATATATGCAGTATATCATCCAGTGATGACTAGAGTACATTATCTATGTCCTTTTGATAATGATTTGGGTCAAATTTAAAGGAGTAGTTCATCCAGAAATTAAAATTCTCTCATCATTTACTCACCCTCATGCCTTCCCAGATGTGTATGACTTTCTTCAGAACACAAATTAAGATTTTTAGAAGAATATCTCAGCTCTTTAGGTCCACACGATTCAAGTGAATGGTGGCCAGAAATTTGAAGCTGCAAAAAGCATATCAAGGCAACAAAAAAATTTGTGTATTCGACTCCAGTGGTTTATTAATGTTAGTTAATGTTAATGTTAATGTTGATTCCTTCTCCAATGTGTCCACAGAGTATTGCAGTAATTGATCTGAGCAAATGTTATGTAAAATGATGATTATATATGTATTATTATTATGTTATGTGTTTCAGGTGGGTGTTTAGGCAGTTGTATGATAAAGGTCTTGTCTACAGAGGGGTGAAGGTCATGCCATTCTCCACCGCCTGCAACACGCCTCTCTCCAACTTTGAGGCCCATCAGAACTACAAGGTCATGACATTATGCAAGTTCATTGCATTTTTAACAGAAAAGTTATTCTTTTTATTCAGCTCCACTTTTATGGCACATATATTTAGGGAGAGCCGCTGCTAATGTGATCTGTTATATATATATACAGGCGTATGCAAAAGTTTAGGCACCCCTGACAATTTCCATGATTTTCATTTATAAATAATTGGGTGTTTGGATCAGCAATTTCATTTTGAACTTTCATAGACAGGTGCATCCAATCATGAGAAAAGGTATTTAAGGTGGCCAATTGCAAGTTGTTGTTCTCTTTCACTCTCCTCTGAAGAGTGGCAACATGGGGCCTCAAAACAACTCTCAAATGACCTGAAAACAAAGATTGTTCAATATTATGGTTTAGGGGAAGACTACAAAAAGCTATCGCAAAGATTTAAGCTGTCAGTGTCCACTGTGAGGAACATAGTGAGGAAATGGAAGACCACAGGCACAGTTCTTGTTAAGACCAGAAGTGGCAGGCCAAGTAAACATCGGAGAGGATGGTGAGAACGGTCAAATACAGCCCACAGACCACCTCCAAAGACCTACAACATCATCTTGCTGCAGATGGTGTCACTGTGCATTGTTCAACAATTCAGCGCACTTTGCACAAGGAGAAGCTGTACGGGAGAGTGATGCGGAAGAAGCCTTTTCTGAACACACGCCACAAACAGAGTCGCTTGAGGTATGCAAACGCACATTTGAACAAGCAAGCTTCATTTTGGAAGAAGGTGCTGTGGACTGATGAAACAAAGATGGAGTTATTTGGTCATAACAAGGGGTGTTATGCATGGCGGCAAAAGAACACAGCATTCCAAGACAAACACTTGCTACCCACAATGGAGGTTCCATCATGCTGTGGGGCTGTGTGGCCCGTGCCGGTACTGGGAATCTTGTTAAAGTTGAGGGTCGCATGGATTCCACTCAATATCAGCAGATACTTGAGAATAATGTAGAGGAATCAGTCACAAAGTTGAAGTTATGCCAGGGCTGGATATTTCAACAAGACAACCCAAAACACTGCTCAAAATCTACTCTGGCATTTATGCAGAGGAACAAGTACAATGTTCTGGAATGGCCATCCCATTCCCAAACATGAATATCATCAGGGGCGTGTCTAGGGGGAGGCTGGGGGAGGCAGTGCCTCCCCTAGGATAAGCTCTGCCTCCCCTGAGAATTTGAGAAATAATCTGTCCATCTGATCAGAGGCGGCGGCAGCCGATTTTGCCGGGGCTTCAGCCCCGAATGTTTTGAGTGTAGCCCCGAATGTATTTTGAAAAGTTGACTGACAAATATGAAACCGGACAAAAGCCTATGTAAACCCCCGAAATCATAAGTTGCCTTATTTCATTGTGCTTTGGCTTTGCACATACTGCATACAGCCTGTAAAAATAGACATAGGCATAATCTAGCCTATAGAATAAGTTCCTTTGCTGTCGGTAGCCTATGGGCGACTCCGTTTCTTCCTCTCTGTTGAATATGCAGCAGGTAGAGGAGGAGCTTGCACAGTCGTTGACAACAACTAACGTTACTTAGTGGCGAGTTAACGGCAATTAGCAGGAAAGACAGCAAAAATTAAGCAAATGAGGCTTTGGGGATTTTTCCGAAAGAAGTCAGTGGGTAAGAATTCACATTTGTTTTTGTACTTAAAGTCTTAAGATCATCATCTACCGTAATTTCCGGACTATTGAGCGCACCTGAATATAAGCCGCACCCACTGATTTTTAAATAAAATATTATTTTGAACATAAATAAGCCGCACCTGTCTATAAGCCGCAGGTGCCTACCGGTACATTGAAACAAATTAAATTTACTCAGGCTTTAACGAAATACGGCTTGTAACTAAAATAAATAGGCTTTAACGAAACACGGTGTGGCAGCGGGGGCGTGGTCAAGCGCCCGTCCGGGAGAGAAAAGCGGTAAGGGTGCTTACACCTGAGCTAAATTATGTCTAACACCTGTGTCTAATTTCAGTAAGCATGGGGAGAGCGGCATAAAAAGGCAGCAGCCACAGAGCTGAGAAAGTGACACACGTCAGTCTAGTGTTGGTGCATAGAAGAATTGAGAAACTTTATAAAATTGATTGTAAACATTGCTGTGGCCATTAAAAGCCTTACCTGGAACGTCAAGTGCCCTGCTGAAAACTGTCACACGTTTTCCCAAGAAGGACACGTGAAGCAGGGCACTTGAAATTAGACACCGGTGTTAGACATAATTTAGCGCAGGTGTAAGCGCCCTTACAGCTTTTCTCTACCGGACAGGCGCTTGACCATGCCCCCAGTGCCACACACGGCTTGTAATAAAACATTTGCAGTAAACAGTAGCCTACCAAGAAAGTGATTGGTCACTATCTTCCTCCTCTTGTGCACATGAAACCACTGAAGTCATCTCCTTCGGTGTCGGAGTTGAATAGCCTCAGATTTAGTTGTCTTTTCCTCACGCTGCTGTTTCCAACGTCTTATCATCGACTCCCAAGCTCCCGTGCAACAGCCAGATCAATCGCCTTCAACTTGAAAGCAGCATCATATGCGTTTCTCCATGTCTTTGCCATGGTGAGGGTGACAAAATTACTACCGTAATCAGAATGATGGGAAGTTTGAGCTGGCTCGATTTAATCTAAACAGTAAACAAAAAAAGTTGTTTTGACCTTAACCCGTTCGGCAATTTCATTGGTCTAATGAAAGCTTCACGCCGCCAAAAAACTGAGCACGTCACAGAATGTTTTTTTTTTGTTTTTTTTTTTGTTGTAGCCTCTAACCTCCTTGTTTAGACTGATGTAGCTTGGTAGCTCCGAGTTAACGCAGTCGCCTCTTACACCGGAGACTGCGGTACGACTCCCATGCGGTGCATGTTTTTCTTGTTTATCAGGTGTTGTCTTCGCTAAGGATAACCAATAAGCATTAACATAAAATGTATGTGTGACTTGTTTTGTGATATTAGTTTGTAGGAAATATACACTTTGATTTGATTAAATGGTTTTGTAGAGTGTAGCAAAGATGATCAACAGACTGAGGAGCAGCAGCAGCAGCTGTGCCAGAATCAGGCATGGAAACTGGTAACAATTAATAAGTCACTTTACTTTAGAGAAAGTTAAAAGTGAAACATTGTTTATCTCAATGATCCTAATGAATGGATTTTGACAGATGAATTATTCTCATAGAGATGATGAGAATTATATACAGTTCGATGCCATAGTGTGTCAATGAACTTAGACTAAAGTCATTCATGTATTGCTTTAACTTAGGATCTTATACATCATTTTGACTATTTATGTCAAAAAATATAAATTATTATAATTATTATTTTTACCTCACTTTACTCACTATAATATAACTCTTTTGTGATTACTTTATGTTAATGTACATGAAAATTCAAGAATCATGATAGATCTAAGGGCAATCCCACTGATCTCCTCTTCCCAATACATTTTCTTCAGTGGTATTGGTCTACAATTTGACATATGTAGCACTTGATGAATTAGTTGTTTGAAGCTGATTTGCAATAAGTTATGTGCTGTATCTGTTCTTTTGCATCACAGATGATTCAGGGAGGAGAGAGGATGTTGAGGATAGTACTAGAGTGGAAGATTTAGGAACTGTAGAAACAGGCCCAGCCAGAGCAAAACTCAAAGAATACCCTCTTACCAGCTTTGGACTACAGGGAAGTGGTTGCTAGTGTGAAAATAAAATTGTCTGGGCTAAGCCCCGGATGTCCTTCAATGCTGGAAACGCCTCTGCATCTGATGATAAATTACAATTTAAAAGTGGATTGTTTTGTGCATATTTTTCCATCTCTAGCAGATGAGTGAGGTCTGACACAACAAAAATCCAGTTTAAGCCCTATAGTCTAATAGGGGCCCTGTGCCTATCTCTGGGTTCCTGGCTTAGAAAAAGATATGCACTAAAACAGATTGTGTGTAGTATAGCTTAATTTTGCGCCGATTTTTTCAGTTGTTTATGTTGCCCCCCCAAACAAGCCAAATGCCCCCCCAAACATGATATCCTGGTAAACCCTCTGAATATCATTGAAAGTCTGTGGGATGATTTGAAGCGGGCTGTCCATGCTCTGCAACCATCAAACCTAACTGAACTGGAGATGTTTTGCAAGGAGAATGGTCCAAAATACCTTCATCCAGAATCCAGACACTCATTACAGGCTATAGGAAGCATCTAGAGGCTGTTATTTTTGCTAAAGGAGGCTCAACTAAATATTGATGTGATATTTCTGTTGGGGTGCCCAAATTTATGCACCTGTCTAATTTCGTTTTCATGCATATTGCACATTTTCTGTTCATCCAATAAACCTCATTTCACTACTGAAATATTACTGTGTCCTTCAGTTATTTGATAGATCAAAATGAAATTGCTTATCCAAACAACCAATTATTTATAAATTAAAATCATGGAAATTGTCAGGGGTGCCTAAACTTTTGCAAACGCCTGTATATAGTCTGAACGCATATTGTAGGACTACAGTGAGCCCCTGCGCCATCTGCTGGGAGAAAAGAGAATTGCAGCCTTATAATAAATATAAATATAAACAAATAAATATGGCGTGGCAGTCGATTCATAGAATTAGAAGCAAAATACCTTTAAACTAGCTTTTCCTGGCTCGATTTTGAAATTGTAAGTGCACTGGGCGATAAAACTCATATATCTAGGAAAAGTCAAGAAAGTAGGGCCCTGGAATTTGATCGAGTGCAAAGACATTTTTTTTTCTTAAAGCACAACGGTCAGATGACCACATGCTCGGCTCTTCTAGTGTTAAAGTCCCCCTGAAGTGCCTTGCAAGATTTTCTTTAGCCTGTTGATGTATTTCCTACTGAAACATGAAGTTAGGGCTGGACATGACGAACAGCCTGTGCCTTTTTGAAAAACAGCCAATAGCCTTTAGTTAGCCACGGCAAGCAACACACTCCAACACACCCACACCTGCTGTGTTCAGCCTGAGATGCTGGATCGAGCCGATCATCAATGCAGATGATTGAGAAACAAGCGAGTAAAACGTTGAAATTTATCCATTTATTAAATCACGATACACTAAAAATAAAGACTAAAGAACACTTACTGGTGCTGTACATACCAAGAAACCTCAGAAATACGGCTGCATTAAACATATGATGAAACTCCAGTGAGTTTCCTTGCATCCAATTCCAGTATTGGCATGTCCCATACAGCAGTGATCATCCCAGTGCCCTATTCCCTTCAAAGACAATTATTCTCCACTGTGAGAGCTTCAGATGGCTGAAAGTTGATAATGGTAATTTAAAACTACATTTTTAAATGATTCTTATTGGAAAATCTATTTGGAATGACACTACAGCATGGATTGTGCACTCTTTGAAGTGTCCCACAGAGTCATGATCAGTTCCAATTAGAACACAGTCAGACACACCGATCAGATTGAGGGGGTTGGGACGTTCTCGTTCTAGAAAGCATTTCATTGGTCAAAATGAATGCAGTGGACTGTGAGTCAGACATTTTTCTGGGTCTTTTTAGCCGGAAGAGAGGGACTGCAGGTTTTAAATGCTTATATCTTCTAAAAATGTATTTTGTCAACGTTTAGAAGTACACTATAATATAGATGACCTTAAAGCTAATAGATATGGACTAAAAGCAGTACAAAGGGGTCATTTGGACCATGTTCACACCTGGTATTAATATGTACTGGGTGATTTGATCTCAAGTACAGTAGATTGTGCTTAATGCAGATAAACAGGGTCCAAATTGTTTTGATCACTCAAAGCATATTCCGGGAACACATGTGACCACATCTAAACACCTGTCCTGATGCGTCTCAGACAACATAAAAATACTGCCTATTGGTTATCGATCGGTCATTGTGCTGAAACAAGGGTTGCTGATTAAATTATTATACTTAAAAAGAAAATGACCATCCAGTCCCAACATTTGAAAACAAAGCACATACAAGAACATAAACAAGATTTTATGCAGTATCTTCAGTTTGCCTGACATAAACATGCAGTGACACACATCTTTTTCAAATGTTCAGATTGGACTGTTATTTCTCTTAAAACCACACGTAACCTGCAAAGTTTAAAGTGGGTGTAAACAGGGCCATTGATGAAATGTTGTAATGTTTTCTACAGGATGTGCAGGACCCATCAGTGATTGTGAACTTCCCTCTGTTGGAGGACGAGAATGTGAGTTTCATTGCATGGACCACCACTCCATGGACTCTACCCAGCAACCTGGCCCTGTGCGTCAACCCAGACTTCATCTATGTAAAGGTCAAAGGTTGGTGTCAGGACGATTTTCTCCACAGAGAAAATTGGATGTGTTTGACCAAAATGACATTATCTTCAGAATGCTGACTAACACACTACAGCATCTCTGCTTGGGAGTGGCAACAGGCGCAAGTGATCGCACACGCTCCATCTCTCTCTCTCTCTCTCTCTCTCTCTCTCTCTCTCTCACAGTCACACACACACACACACACACACACACACACACACACACACACACACACACACACACACACACACACATTCTTGTCTCTCCAATAACTTGTTAGAAACACCCCCTGTGTCTGCAGCATGTGAGAAGCACATGTTTATTTTAGTGCCCATATTAAAGGGATAATTCAGCTCAAAATGTAAATACTCTCATCATTTACTCATTCTCATGCTATCTCAGATGTGTATGACCTTCTTTCTTTTGAACACAGATTTTTAGAAGAATATCTCTACTCTGTTGGTCCATTTTATGCAAGTGAATGATGACCAAAGGTCCAAAAAGCACATTAAGGTAGCATAAAAGTAATCCATGTGACTCCAGTGGTTTAATCCATGTCTATAGAAGCGATAAGATAGAGAAACAGAACAATATTTCCTCTTTTACAAACAATTATCTTCCCTGCCAACTAGGTGGTGATATGCATGAAGAATGTGAATTGCCAAAAACATAAGAACGATATGAAAGTGGAGATTTATTGTAAAAAAAAAAAAAAAAAGAACGGTTCTCTCCCACACCGATTATATTGCTTCAGAAGACATACATTTAACCACTGGAGTTGTATAGATTACTTTTATGCTGCCTTTATGAGCTGTTTGGACCTTTAAAGTTCTGGCCACCATTCACTTGCATTATATGTACCTTATTTGGCATAAAACATTTTGGGTGAACTGTCCCTTTAAATGTTTACAGCATTCACGCAGTTTGGTGGTACATTCCAGAACCGGCAATGAGAGTAGTCTATTTTTTAAGTTAGCTCACTTAATGTACAATAAAAATGCACTTTAAATGTATTTATCAATATTCTTATGCATAGGATTTAAGTAATATAATATTATGAAGTAAAGTGAATAACTTATTGTTTAAAAAAAAAAATGGAACCCGTACACAAACACCATTAACAGGGTATCGTGGGTCCTTAAAATTATTACATTTACTTTTTAATATTTAAAGCCCAACATTTTCTTAAATAAAATACAAAAAGTCTTAAATATAATTTGCGGAGGTCTTACATTTTGTAGCGTGAATAGAGGAGACACTTAAAGCAACAAACGAGCTTTTAGAACGGTACAGGATGCGGACGGAAGTAATCAAATACCCACATGTTTTGTTTAACAAGAGGCTCGAAAATAATGAGTTCTCAACATTACAGTAAATATTAGGTAATCAGGGCCTTGAATTCGGTGCAGGATTGCAGGTAATGAATTGTAGTAATTCCCGCATGTTCCACGTTCATCCACGTTATTCACTTAAACATGTTGCTGAGATTTAGTAAATCAATCCATAAAGCTGAAAGAATCAAATCAATAGTCAGTCATTTGTTTCAAACTGTATTTCCAGAATCTGCATGAGTAAATCAGCTCTTCCCCCTATCTTTGTCTCTCGTGCAGTTGCTGCAGCTGCTCATTTAAACGCTTGAGTTTAGTGTGAGCGCGTGTGCCGCGAGGAAGCCTGTTGTTGTCATATATTTACACATTTTTAAGATGTTACAAAATATACATTTTCCAAACCTGTTAATATGACATGTAAATGCCGTTATACCGCGTCTCTGTAATTCAGCAATACGATAAAACTTTTGCTCCTGTTTATAATCAACAAAGTTTTCAGCGCTGCATCTTGCAAGCTCGCGAGTTTGGAGTGGTCTAGTTTTGTCACCTTTCATGTCGTGGCGCTCTCGTATAAAACAGCACATTTGACAAGAAAGACAGAAATAGCAAATATGCTCTGTGTAAAGCTACTAGAACTACTCAGTGGCAGGGTGAAGAGCTTAAACACCCGTTACATCTTTCCTCTCCCTCACTCTGGAGCTCAATCTGATGGATACAGGTCATTTCTCTGCAATGCGAATCAGTCATTTTAATATGTAATAATATACATAAATAATAATATTGAAAAAAATACTGCAATATTAATAATATACATAATATGAAAATATTTTGTTATCTATCTTTAAATATATATTATATATGGAAGCCCGTTTTGTCCATGGTTTATCACTTCTTTTCTGTCTTGTTTTCTCATGATCACGACTTAAGTGTAAGTTAACTACACTGCAGAATCATTCCAGAGACATCACTGAGTTTTGCAATGTCAGAGGAGCAAGAGTGCATCACATACAGTACTGTGAAAAAGTTTTAGGCACTTGTGAAAAACATTCAAAGTGAGGATTTCTTTAAAAAATAATGACATAAATTGTTTTCATTAATCAATTAACGTCATACAAATTCCAGTAAACAGAAAAGAGCTAAATCCATATTTGGTGTGAACACCTTTGCTTTCAACAGCACCAATTCTCCTAATTACTCCTGGACACAGTTTTTCTTGGTTGTTGGCAGATAGGATGTTCCAAGCTTCTTGGAGAATTCACCACAGTTTTTCTGTGACATTTAGCCTGTCTCAAGTACTTCTGTCTTTTCATGTAATCTCAGACTGACATGATGTTCAGTGAGGGGCTCCATGAGGGCCATCTGATGCAGGGCTCCTTGTTCTTCTATTCTATTTGCAAAAGGAATGTTTGGGACCATTTATATTTCCTATTGACACACTAAAGTAGCAGATATAAATAACCATCTTAAGTGCCTTAGACTTTTGCACAGTACATTATCTCATTAATCAAGACCTGACGGCAGCTGAAATAGCTTTGTGCCTTTGAAGCACTGTATATATTAAAGCACTCTATACACTGAAGCACTAAATAAAAAAAAAACGTGATCTGTGATGTCCAAAGCTTCATTCGTTTGAAAATCACATGAATGCTTTGTTATGTGGTTCAGAATACACACAAATCCCAGTACAAGTCTGAGCCCAATACAGTCACATAAGCACATTTCCCTCCTGTTTTAATATAATGTTACAGCTCATCCCACAAACATATTCATTTTCCAATCTGGATGTTAATAATCAGTTATTAATTTACTCTCAGACATAGTTTTTATTTTTTAACAGAACACAGTAACTTCTCAACTCACATATGAAGCCTTGGAGCCTTCACTTGGTTGTTGTGTACTTAGTTTTAAACACTTTAAAAAAGACGAAAACTACATAATAGTGTTGATAATACATTTTATTTCTAGGTGTGCTTCACTTTTTTACCACTAGATGGCAATACATTGATCCTTGCACAGAAGGCTTTGTGTACAAACAAAGTTTCAGTGCATTTGTAATGAAATCCCTTTGCTTCAGAAAGCTTAATTTCCCCATCATTACTCCATACCAGAGGTCAGCAGACTTGCGAGTTACTAGATACAATTGAGATAAAATCCATCTTTGACCTAGAGAAGCCTACGTACTGAAGCCCGTTTTGTCCATGGTTTATCACTTTTTTTTTTAATCTTGTATCCGGTATCCATGGAGTAATGATGGGTATATGAAGCTTTGATATAGGAAGGGCTTTCATTACAAATGTACTGAAATTAGATTCGTACTCAAAGCTTTCTGTACAAGGTTCAATTTACTCCTATCTGGTGGTCAAAAAATTAAGAACAACTAGCAATAAAATGTATTATCAATGCGGTTGTCGTTTTCATATTTTGTTTTTTAAATTAAGTGTTTATAAATAAATATGTAGTAACCAAGTGAAGGCTCAAAGGTGTCAGATATGAATTAAGAAGATACTGTGTTCCGTTAAAAAGTAAAAACAATGTCTGAGGGTAAAAAAAGAGTGATTTTCAGACGGATTAAGCTGTCGCAGGTTACGTTTTTTCCAAAAATGATTGCAGATCCAATATAGTGTTTCAATAAATACAGAGCTTCAATATATACAGAGCTTCAATAAACACAGAGCTTTAATATATACAGTGCTTCAATTAATACAGTGCTTCAATAAATACAGAGCTTTAATATATACAGTGCTTCAATAAATACAGAGCTTTAATATATACAGTGCTTCAATAAATACAGAGCTTTAATATATACAGTCCTTCAATAAATACAGTGCTTCAATATATACAGAGCTTTAATATATACAGTGCTTAAATAAATACAGTGCTTCAATATATACAGAGCTTTAATATATGTGCTTCAATAAATACAGTGCTTCAATAAATACAGAGCTTTGTGCTTCAATAAATACAGTGCTTCAATAAATACAGAGCTTTAATATATACAGTGCTTCAATAAACACAGAGCTTTAATATATACAGTCCTTCAATAAATACAGAGCTTCAATAAATACAGAGCTTTAATATATACAGTGCTTCAGTAATCACAGAGCTTTAATATATACAGTGCTTCAATTAATACAGTGCTTCAATAATACAGAGCTTTAATATATACAGTGCTTCAATAAACACAGAGCTTTAATATATACAGTCCTTCAATAAATACAGTGCTTCAATAAATACAGAGCTTCAATAAATACAGAGCTTTAATATATACAGTGCTTCAATAATCACAGAGCTTTAATATATACAGTGCTTCAATTAATACAGTGCTTCAATAATACAGAGCTTTAATATATACAGTCCTTCAATAAATACAGTGCTTCAATAAATACAGAGCTTTAATATATACAGTGCTTAAATAAATACAGTGCTTCAATATATACAGAGCTTTAATATATGTGCTTCAATAAATACAGTGCTTCAATAAATACAGAGCTTTGTGCTTCAATAAATACAGTGCTTCAATAAATACAGAGCTTTAATATATACAGTGCTTCAATAAACACAGCGCTTTAATATATACAGTCCTTCAATAAATACAGTGCTTCAATAAATACAGAGCTTCAATAAATACAGAGCTTTAATATATACAGTGCTTCAATAATCACAGAGCTTTAATATATACAGTGCTTCAATTAATACAGTGCTTCAGTAATACAGAGCTTTAATATATACAGTCCTTCAATAAATACAGTGCTTCAATAAATACAGAGCTTTAATATATATAGTGCTTAAATACAGTGCTTCAATAAATACAGAGCTTTAATATATACAGTCCTTCAATAAATACAGTGCTTCAATAAATACAGTGCTTAAATAAATACAGTGCTTCAATAAATACAGAGCTTTACTATACAGTCCTTCAATAAATACAGTGCTTCAATATATACAGTGCTTAAATACAGTGCTTCAATAAATACAGAGCTTTAATATATACAGTGCTTTAATATATACAGTGCTTAAATAAATACAGTGCTTCAATAAATACAGTGCTTCAATATATACAGAGCTTTAATATATACAGTCCTTCAATAAATACAGTGCTTCAATATATACAGAGCTTTAATGCTTAAATAAATACAGTGCTTCAATAAATACAGTGCTTCAATATATACAGAGCTTTAATATACAGTGCTTAAATAAATATAGTGCTTAAATAAATACAGTGCTTAAATAAATACAGTGCTTCAATACATAAAGTGCTTCAATATATACAGAGCTTTAATATACAGTGCTTTAATATATACAGAGCTTTAATATACAGTCCTTCAATAAATACAGTGCTTCAATAAATACAGTGCTTCAATAAATACAGTGCTTCAATAAATACAGAGCTTTAATATATACAGAGCTTTAATATATACAGTGCTTAAATAAATACAGTGCTTCAATATATATAGAGCTTTAATATATACAGTCCTTCAATAAATACAGTGCTTCAATAAATACAGAGCTTTAATAAATCCAGAGCTTTAATATATACAGTCCTTCAATAAATACAGTGCTTAAATAAATACAGTGCTTCAATAAATACAGTGCTTTAATATATACAGTCCTTCAATAAATACAGTGCTTAAATAAATACAGTGCTTCAATAAATACAGTGCTTTAATATATACAGTCCTTCAATAAATACAGTGCTTAAATAAATACAGTTCTTTAATATATACAGTCCTTCAATAAATACAGTGCTTCAATATATACAGTCCTTCAATAAATACAGTGCTTCAATATATACAGAGCTTTAATATATACAGTGCTTAAATACAATGCTTCAATAAATACAGACCTTTAATATATACAGTGCTTGAATATACACAGTGCTTAAATAAATACAGTGCTTCAATAAATACAGTGCTGCAATATCTACAGAGCTTTAATATATACAGTCCTTCAATAAATACAGTGCTTCAATATATACAGAGCTTTAATGCTTAAATAAATACAGTGCTTCAATAAATACAGTGCTTCAATATATACAGAGCTTTAATATACAGTGCTTAAATAAATACAGTGCTTAAATAAATACAGTGCTTCAATACATACAGTGCTTCAGTATATACAGAGCTTTAATATACAGTGCTTAAATAAATACAGTGCTTCAATAAATACAGAGCTTTAATATATACAGTCATTCAATAAATACAGTGCTTCAATAAATACAGTGCTTCAATATATACAGTCCTTCAATAAATACAGTGCTTCAATATATACAGAGCTTTAATATATATAGTGCTTAAATACAGTGCTTCAATAAATACAGAGCTTTAATATATACAGTGCTTTAATATATACAGTGCTTACATAAATACAGTGCTTCAATAAATACAGTGCTTCAATATATACAGAGCTTTAATATATACAGTCCTTCAATAAATACAGTGCTTCAATATATACAGAGCTTTAATGCTTAAATAAATACAGTGCTTCAATAAATACAGTGCTTCAATAAATACAGTGCTTCAATATATACAGAGCTTTAATATACAGTGCTTAAATAAATACAGTGCTTAAATAAATACAGTGCTTCAATACATACAGTGCTTCAGTATATACAGAGCTTTAATATACAGTGCTTAAATAAATACAGTGCTTCAATAAATACAGAGCTTTAATATATACAGTCATTCAATAAATACAGTGCTTCAATAAATACAGTGC
Organism: Xyrauchen texanus; assembly: GCF_025860055.1. NCBI lineage: Eukaryota > Metazoa > Chordata > Actinopteri > Cypriniformes > Catostomidae > Xyrauchen > Xyrauchen texanus. The sequence continues at coordinate 14,912,295 of NC_068314.1, read as the reverse complement.
TTCAATAAGTACAGTGCTTTAATATATACAGTGCTTAAATAAATACAGTGCTTCAATATATACAGAGCTTTAATATATACAGTGCTTAAATAAATACAGTGCTTCAATATATACAGAGCTTTAATATATACAGTCCTTCAATAAATAAAGTGCTTCAATATATACAGAGCTTTAATATATATAGTGCTTAAATACAGTGCTTCAATAAATACAGAGCTTTAATATACAGTGCTTCAATAAATACAGTGCTTCAATAAATACAGAGCTTTAATATATACAGTGCTTCAATAAATACAGTGCTTCAATAAATACAGAGCTTTAATATATACAGTGCTTCAATAAATACAGTGCTTCAATATATACAGAGCTTCAATATACAGTGCTTCAATAAATACAGAGCTTCAATATATACAGAGCTTCAATAATATACAGTGCTTCAATAAATACAGAGCTTCAATAAATACAGAGCTTTAATATATACAGTGCTTCAATAAATACAGAGCTTTAATATATACAGTGCTTCAATATATACAGAGCTTTAATAATACAGTGCTTCAATAAATACAGAGCTTCAATATACAGTCCTTCAATATACAGAGCTTTAATATATACAGTGCTTCAATAAATACAGTGCTTCAATAAATACAGAGCTTTAATATATACAGTGCTTCAATAAATACAGAGCTTTAATAAATTCAGTGCTTCAATAAATACAGAGCTTCAATATATACAGTCCTTCAATTAATACAGAGCTTTAATATATACAGTGCTTCAATAAATACAGTGCTTCAATAAATACAGTGCTTCAATAAATACAGAGCTTTAATATATACAGTGCTTCAATAAATACAGAGCTTTAATAATACAGTGCTTCAATAAATACAGAGCTTTAATATATACAGTGCTTCAATAAATACAGAGCTTCAATATATACAGTGCTTCAATAAATACAGAGCTTTAATATATACAGTGCTTCAATAAATACAGAGCTTTAATACAGGCTTCAATAAATACAGTGCTTCAATAAATACAGTGCTTCAATAAATACAGTGCTTCAATAAATACAGTGCTTCAATAAATACAGTGCTTCAATATATACAGAGCTTTAATATATACAGTCCTTCAATAAATACAGAGCTTTAATATATACAGAGCTTCAATATATACAGTGCTTAAATATACAGTGCTTCAATAAATACAGTGCTTCAATATATACAGAGCTTTAATATATACAGTGCTTTAATAAATACAGTGCTTCAATAATATACAGAGCTTCAATAAATACAGTGCTTCAATATATACAGAGCTTTAATATATACAGTGCTTCAATATATACAGAGCTTTAACATATACAGTGCTTTAAATCAGCTAATATACAGAGCTTCAATATATACAGTGCTTCAATAATACAGAGCTTTAATATATACAGAGCTTCAATAAATACAGTCCTTCAATAAATACAGAGCTTCAATAAATACAGAGCTTTAATATATACAGTACTTCAATAAATACAGAGCTTCAATATATACAGTGCTTCAATAAATACAGAGCTTTAATAAATACAGTGCTTCAATAAATACAGAGCTTCAATATATACAGTCCTTCAATTAATACAGAGCTTTGATATATACAGTGCTTCAATAAATACAGAGCTTTAATATACAGTGCTTCAATAAATACAGTGCTTCAATAAATACAGAGCTTTAATATATACAGTGCTTCAATAAATACAGAGCTTTAATAAATTCAGTGCTTCAATAAATACAGAGCTTCAATATATACAGTCCTTCAATTAATACAGAGCTTTAATATATACAGTGCTTCAATAAATACAGAGCTTTAATATACAGTGCTTCAATAAATACAGTGCTTCAATAAATACAGAGCTTTAATATATACAGTGCTTCAATTAATACAGTGCTTCAATAAATACAGAGCTTTAATATATACAGTGCTTCAATAAATACAGAGCTTTAATATATACAGTGCTTCAATAAATACAGAGCTTCAATATATACAGTGCTTCAATAAATACAGAGCTTCAATATATACAGTGCTTCAATAAATACAGAGCTTTAATATACAGTGCTTCAATAAATACAGAGCTTTAATATATACAGTGCTTCAATAAATACAGTGCTTCAATAAATACAGTGCTTAATAATACAGTGCTTAATAATACAGTGCTTCAATAATACAGAGCTTACATATACAATGCTTAATATATACAGTGCTTCAATATATACAGTGCTTTAATATATACAGTGCTTCAATAAATACAGTGCTTAATAATACAGGCTTTAATATACAGTGCTTCAATATATACAGTGCTTTATAATACAGGCTTTAATATATACAGTGCTTCAATAAATACAGTGCTTCAATATATACAGAGCTTTAATATATACAGTCCTTCAATAAATACAGTGCTTCAATATATACAGAGCTTTAATGCTTAAATAAATACAGTGCTTCAATAAATACAGTGCTTCAATATATACAGAGCTTTAATATACAGTGCTTAAATAAATACAGTGCTTAAATAAATACAGTGCTTCAATACATACAGTGCTTCAATACATACAGAGCTTTAATATACAGTGCTTCAATATATACAGAGCTTTAATATATACAGTCCTTCAATAAATACAGAGCTTTAATATATACAGTCCTTCAATAAATACAGTGCTTCAATAAATACAGTGCTTCAATATATACAGAGCTTAATATACAGTGCTTCAATATATACAGTGCTTTAATATATACAGTGCTTAAATAAATACAGTGCTTCAATATATACAGAGCTTTAATATATACAGTCCTTCAATAAATACAGTGCTTCAATAAATACAGTGCTTCAATAAATACAGAGCTTTAATATATACAGCGCTTTAATATATACAGTGCTTAAATAAATACAGTGCTTCAATATATACAGAGCTTAGTGCTTCAATAAATACAGAGCTTTAATATATACAGTGCTTCAATAAACACAGAGCTTTAATATATACAGTCGTTCAATAAATACAGTGCTTCAATAAATACAGAGCTTCAATAAATACAGAGCTTTAATATATACAGTGCTTCAATAATAACAGAGCTTTAATATATACAGTGCTTCAATAAATACAGAGCTTTAATATATACAGTGCTTAAATACAGTGCTTCAATAAATACAGAGCTTTAATATATACAGTCCTTCAATAAATACAGTGCTTCAATAAATACAGTGCTTCAATAAATACAGTGCTTCAATAAATACAGTGCTTTAATATATACAGTCCTTCAATAAATACAGTGCTTCAATATATACAGAGCTTTAATGCTTAAATACAGTGCTTCAATAAATACAGTGCTTCAATATATACAGAGCTTTAATATACAGTGCTTAAATAAATATAGTGCTTAAATAAATACAATGCTTAAATAAATACAGTGCTTCAATACATAAAGTGCTTCAATATATACAGAGCTTTAATATACAGTGCTTAAATAAATACAGTAAGCTTCAATAAATACAGTGCTTCAATAAATACAGAGCTTTAATATATACAGTGCTTTAATATATACAGTGCTTAAATAAATACAGTGCTTCAATATATACAGAGCTTTAATATATACAGTCCTTCAATAAATACAGTGCTTCAATAAATACAGAGCTTTAATAAATCCAGAGCTTTAATATATACAGTCCTTCAATAAATACAGTGCTTAAATAAATACAGTGCTTCAATAAATACAGTGCTTTAATATATACAGTCCTTCAATAAATACAGTGCTTTAATATATACAGTCCTTCAATAAATACAGTGCTTCAATATATACAGAGCTTTAATATATACAGTGCTTAAATACAATGCTTCAATAAATACAGTGCTTTAATATATACAGTGCTTTAATATACACAGTGCTTAAATAAATACAGTGCTTCAATAAATACAGTGCTGCAATATATACAGAGCTTTAATATATACAGTCCTTCAATAAATACAGTGCTTCAATATATACAGAGCTTTAATGCTTAAATAAATACAGTGCTTCAATAAATACAGTGCTTCAATAAATACAGAGCTTTAATATACAGTGCTTAAATAAATACAGTGCTTAAATAAATACAGTGCTTCAATACATACAGTGCTTCAGTATATACAGAGCTTTAATATACAGTGCTTAAATAAATACAGTGCTTCAATAAATACAGAGCTTTAATATATACAGTCATTCAATAAATACAGTGCTTCAATAAATACAGTGCTTCAATAAGTACAGAGCTTTAATATATACAGTGCTTTAATATATACAGTGCTTAAATAAATACAGTGCTTCAATATATACAGAGCTTTAATATATACAGTGCTTAAATAAATACAGTGCTTCAATATATACAGAGCTTTAATATATATAGTGCTTAAATACAGTGCTTTAATATATACAGTGCTTTAATATATACAGTGCTTACATAAATACAGTGCTTCAATAAATACAGTGCTTCAATATATACAGAGCTTTAATATATACAGTCCTTCAATAAATACAGTGCTTCAATTTATACAGAGCTTTAATGCTTAAATAAATACAGTGCTTCAATAAATACAGTGCTTCAATATATACAGAGCTTTAATATACAGTGCTTAAATAAATACAGTGCTTCAATATATACAGAGCTTTAATATACAGTGCTTAAATACAGTGCTTTAATATATACAGAGCTTTAATATATACAGTCCTTCAATAAATACAGTGCTTCAATAAATACAGAGCTTTAATATATACAGCGCTTTAATATATACAGTGCTTAAATAAATACAGTGCTTCAATATATACAGAGCTTTAATATGTACATAGCCTCAATAAATACAGAGCTTCAATATATACAGAGCTTCAATATATACAGTGCTTAAATATATACAGTGCTTCAATATATACAGAGCTTTAATATATACAGAGCTTCAATAAATACAGAGCTTCAATATATACAGAGCTTTAGTATATACAGTGCTTCAATAAATACAGTGCTTCAATAAATACAGAGCTTTAATATATACAGTCCTTCAATAAATACAGTCCTTCAATAAATACAGAGCTTTAATATATACAGAGCTTCAATATATACCGAGCTTTAATATATACAGAGCTTCAATAAATACAGTGCTTCAATATATACAGAGCTTCAATATATACAGAGCTTTAATATATACATTGCTTAAATAAATACAGTGCTTCAATATATACAGAGCTTTAATATATACAGAGCTTCAATATATACAGAGCTTCAATATATACAGTTCTTCAATATATACAGTGCTTTAATATATACAGTGCTTCAATAATACAGAGCTTTAATATATACAGAGCTTCAATAAATACAGTCCTTCAATAAATACAGAGCTTCAGTAAATACAGAGCTTTAATATATACAGTACTTCAATAAATACAGATCTTTAATATATACAGTGCTTCAATAAATACAGAGCTTTAATAAATTCAGTGCTTCAATAAATACAGAGCTTCAATATATACAGTCCTTCAATTAATACAGAGCTTTAATATATACAGAGCTTCAATAAATACAGTCCTTCAATAAATACAGAGCTTCAATAAATACAGAGCTTTAATATATACAGTACTTCAATAAATACAGATCTTTAATATATACAGTGCTTCAATAAATACAGAGCTTTAATAAATTCAGTGCTTCAATAAATACAGAGCTTCAATATATACAGTCCTTCAATTAATACAGAGCTTTAATATATACAGTGCTTCAATAAATACAGAGCTTTAATATACAGTGCTTCAATAAGTACAGTGCTTCAATAAATACAGAGCTTTAATATATACAGTGCTTCAATAAATACAGAGCTTTAATAAATTCAGTGATTCAATAAATACAGAGCTTCAATATATACAGTCCTTCAATTAATGCAGAGCTTTAATATATACAGTGCTTCAATAAATACAGAGCTTTAATATACAGTGCTTCAATAAATACAGTGCTTCAATAAATACAGAGCTTTAATATATAGAGTGCTTTCAATTAATGCAGTGCTTCAATAAATACAGAGCTTTAATATGTACAGTGCTTCAATAAATACAGAGCTTTAATATATACAGTGCTTCAATATATACAGTGCTTCAACATATACAGTGCTTCAATAAATACAGAGCTTCAATATATACTGTGCTTCAATAAATACAGAGCTTTAATATATACAGAGCTTCAATAAATACAGTCCTTCAATAAATACAGAGCTTCAATAAATACAGAGCTTTAATATATACAGTACTTCAATAAATACAGAGGTTTAATATATACAGTGCTTCAATAAATACAGAGCTTTAATAAATTCAGTGCTTCAATAAATACAGAGCTTCAATATATACAGTCCTTCAATTAATACAGAGCTTTAATATATACAGTGCTTCAATAAATACAGTGCTTCAATAAATACAGAGCTTTAATATATACAGTGCTTCAATAAATACAGAGCTTTAATAAATTCAGTGATTCAATAAATACAGAGCTTCAATATATACAGTCCTTCAATTAATGCAGAGCTTTAATATATACAGTGCTTCAATAAATACAGAGCTTTAATATACAGTGCTTCAATAAATACAGTGCTTCAATAAATACAGAGCTTTAATATATAGAGTGCTTTCAATTAATACAGTGCTTCAATAAATACAGAGCTTTAATATGTACAGTGCTTCAATAAATACAGAGCTTTAATATATACAGTGCTTCAATATATACAGAGCTTCAACATATACAGTGCTTCAATAAATACAGAGCTTCATTATATACTGTGCTTCAATAAATACAGAGCTTTAATATATACAGAGCTTCAATAAATACAGAGCTTCAATAAATACAGAGCTTCAATATATATAGTGCTTCAATAATCACAGTGCTTAAATAAATACAGTGCTTAAATAAATACAGTGCTTCAATACATACAGTGCTTCAATACATACAGAGCTTTAATATATACAGAGATTCAATATATACAGAGCTTTAATATATACTGTCCTTCAATAAATACAGAGCTTTAATATATACAGAGCTTCAATATATACAATGCTTAAATAAATACAGTGCTTCAATATATACAGAGCTTCAATATATACAGAGCTTCAATATATACAGAGCTTTAATATATACAGTGCTTAAATAAATACAGTGCTTCAATATACACAGAGCTTTAATATATACAGAGCTTCAATAAATACAGTGCTTCAATATATACAGAGCTTCAAAATATACAGAGCTTCAATATATACAGAGCTTTAATATATACAGTGCTTAAATAAATACAGTGCTTCAATATACACAGAGCTTTAATATATACAGAGCTTCAATAGATACAGTGCTTCAATAATACAGAGCTTTAATATATACAGAGCTTCAATAAATACAGTCCTTCAATAAATACAGAGCTTCAATAAATACAGTGCTTCAATAAATACAGAGCTTCAATAAATACAGAGCTTTAATATATACAGTGCTTCAATAAATACAGAGCTTTAATAAATACAGTGCTTCAATAAATACAGAGCTTCAATAATATACAGTGCTTCAATAAATACAGAGCTTTAATATATACAGTGCTTCAATAAATACAGAGCTTTAATATATACAGTGCTTCAATAAATACAGTGCTTCAATAAATACAGAGCTTCAATAAATACAGAGCTTTAATATATACAGTGCTTCAATAAATACAGAGCTTTAATAAATACAGTGCTTCAATAAATACAGAGCTTTAATATATACAGTGCTTCAATAAATACAGTGCTTCAATATATACAGAGCTTAATATACAGTGCTTCAATAAATACAGAGCTTTAATATATACAGTGCTTCAATAAATACAGTGCTTCAATAAATACAGTGCTTCAATAAATACAGTGCTTCAATAAATACAGAGCTTTAATATACAGTGCTTCAATAAATACAGTGCTTCAATATATACAGTGCTTAAATACAGTGCTTCAATAAATACAGAGCTTTAATATATACAGTGCTTCAATATATACAGTGCTTAAATAAATACAGTGCTTCAATAAATACAGTGCTTCAATATATACAGAGCTTTAATATATACAGTGCTTCAATAAATACAGTGCTTCAATATATACAGAGCTTTAATGCTTAAATAAATACAGTGCTTCAATAAATACAGTGCTTCAATATATACAGAGCTTTAATATACAGTGCTTAAATAAATACAGTGCTTTAATATATACAGTGCTTCAATATATACAGTGCTTAAATAAATACAGTGCTTCAATATATACAGAGCTTTAATATATACAGTCCTTCAATAAATACAGTGCTTCAATAAATACAGAGCTTTAATAAATCCAGAGCTTTAATATATACAGTCCTTCAATAAATACAGTGCTTAAATAAATACAGTGCTTCAATAAATACAGTGCTTTAATATATACAGTCCTTCAATAAATACAGTGCTTTAATATATACAGTCCTTCAATAAATACAGTGCTTCAATATATACAGTCCTTCAATAAATACAGTGCTTCAATATATACAGAGCTTTAATATATACAGTGCTTAAATACAATGCTTCAATAAATACAGTGCTTTAATATATACAGTGCTTTAATATACACAGTGCTTAAATAAATACAGTGCTTCAATAAATACAGTGCTGCAATATATACAGAGCTTTAATATATACAGTCCTTCAATAAATACAGTGCTTCAATATATACAGAGCTTTAATGCTTAAATAAATACAGTGCTTCAATAAATACAGTGCTTCAATATATACAGAGCTTTAATATACAGTGCTTAAATAAATACAGTGCTTAAATAAATACAGTGCTTCAATACATACAGTGCTTCAGTATATACAGAGCTTTAATATACAGTGCTTAAATAAATACAGTGCTTCAATAAATACAGAGCTTTAATATATACAGTCATTCAATAAATACAGTGCTTCAATAAATACAGTGCTTCAATAAATACAGTGCTTTAATATATACAGTGCTTAAATAAATACAGTGCTTCAATATATACAGAGCTTTAATATATACAGTGCTTCAATAAATACAGTGCTTCAATATATACAGAGCTTTAATATATATACAGTGCTTAAATACAGTGCTTTAATATATACAGTGCTTTAATATATACAGTGCTTACATAAATACAGTGCTTCAATAAATACAGTGCTTCAATATATACAGAGCTTTAATATATACAGTCCTTCAATAAATACAGTGCTTCAATATATACAGAGCTTTAATGCTTAAATAAATACAGTGCTTCAATAAATACAGTGCTTCAATATATACAGAGCTTTAATATACAGTGCTTAAATAAATACAGTGCTTCAATATATACAGAGCTTTAATATACAGTGCTTAAATAAATACAGTGCTTTAATATATACAGAGCTTTAATATATACAGTCCTTCAATAAATACAGTGCTTCAATAAATACAGTGCTTCAATAAATACAGAGCTTTAATATATACAGCGCTTTAATATATACAGTGCTTAAATAAATACAGTGCTTCAATATATACAGAGCTTAGTGCTTCAATAAATACAGAGCTTTAATATATACAGTGCTTCAATAAATACAGAGCTTTAATATATACAGTGCTTCAATAAATACAGTGCTTCAATAAATACAGAGCTTCAATAAATACAGAGCTTTAATATATACAGTGCTTCAATAAATAACAGAGCTTTAATATATACAGTGCTTCAATAAATACAGAGCTTTAATATATACAGTGCTTAAATACAGTGCTTCAATAAATACAGAGCTTTAATATATACAGTCCTTCAATAAATACAGTGCTTCAATAAATACAGTGCTTCAATAAATACAGTGCTTTAATATATACAGTCCTTCAATAAATACAGTGCTTCAATATATACAGAGCTTTAATGCTTAAATACAGTGCTTCAATAAATACAGTGCTTCAATATATACAGAGCTTTAATATACAGTGCTTAAATAAATATAGTGCTTAAATAAATACAATGCTTAAATAAATACAGTGCTTCAATACATAAAGTGCTTCAATATATACAGAGCTTTAATATACAGTGCTTAAATAAATACAGTGCTTCAATAAATACAGTGCTTCAATAAATACAGAGCTTTAATATATACAGTGCTTTAATATATACAGTGCTTAAATAAATACAGTGCTTCAATATATACAGAGCTTTAATATATACAGTCCTTCAATAAATACAGTGCTTCAATAAATACAGAGCTTTAATAAATCCAGAGCTTTAATATATACAGTCCTTCAATAAATACAGTGCTTAAATAAATACAGTGCTTCAATAAATACAGTGCTTTAATATATACAGTCCTTCAATAAATACAGTGCTTTAATATATACAGTCCTTCAATAAATACAGTGCTTCAATATATACAGAGCTTTAATATATACAGTGCTTAAATACAATGCTTCAATAAATACAGTGCTTTAATATATACAGTGCTTTAATATACACAGTGCTTAAATAAATACAGTGCTTCAATAAATACAGTGCTGCAATATATACAGAGCTTTAATATATACAGTCCTTCAATAAATACAGTGCTTCAATATATACAGAGCTTTAATGCTTAAATAAATACAGTGCTTCAATAAATACAGTGCTTCAATAAATACAGAGCTTTAATATACAGTGCTTAAATAAATACAGTGCTTAAATAAATACAGTGCTTCAATACATACAGTGCTTCAGTATATACAGAGCTTTAATATACAGTGCTTAAATAAATACAGTGCTTCAATAAATACAGAGCTTTAATATATACAGTCATTCAATAAATACAGTGCTTAAATAAATACAGTGCTTCAATATATACAGAGCTTTAATATATACAGTGCTTAAATAAATACAGTGCTTCAATATATACAGAGCTTTAATATATACAGTCCTTCAATAAATACAGTGCTTCAATATATACAGAGCTTTAATATATATAGTGCTTAAATACAGTGCTTTAATATATACAGTGCTTTAATATATACAGTGCTTACATAAATACAGTGCTTCAATAAATACAGTGCTTCAATATATACAGAGCTTTAATATATACAGTCCTTCAATAAATACAGTGCTTCAATTTATACAGAGCTTTAATGCTTAAATAAATACAGTGCTTCAATAAATACAGTGCTTCAATATATACAGAGCTTTAATATACAGTGCTTAAATAAATACAGTGCTTCAATATATACAGAGCTTTAATATACAGTGCTTAAATACAGTGCTTTAATATATACAGAGCTTTAATATATACAGTCCTTCAATAAATACAGTGCTTCAATAAATACAGAGCTTTAATATATACAGCGCTTTAATACAGTGCTTAAATAAATACAGTGCTTCAATATATACAGAGCTTTAATATGTACATAGCCTCAATAAATACAGAGCTTCAATATATACAGAGCTTCAATATATACAGAGCTTCAATATATACAGTGCTTAAATATATACAGTGCTTCAATATATACAGAGCTTTAATATATACAGAGCTTCAATAAATACAGAGCTTCAATATATACAGAGCTTTAGTATATACAGTGCTTCAATAAATACAGTGCTTCAATAAATACAGAGCTTTAATATATACAGTCCTTCAATAAATACAGTCCTTCAATAAATACAGAGCTTTAATATATACAGAGCTTCAATATATACCGAGCTTTAATATATACAGAGCTTCAATAAATACAGTGCTTCAATATATACAGAGCTTCAATATATACAGAGCTTTAATATATACATTGCTTAAATAAATACAGTGCTTCAATATATACAGAGCTTTAATATATACAGAGCTTCAATATATACAGAGCTTCAATATATACAGTTCTTCAATATATACAGTGCTTTAATATATACAGTGCTTCAATAATACAGAGCTTTAATATATACAGAGCTTCAATAAATACAGTCCTTCAATAAATACAGAGCTTCAGTAAATACAGAGCTTTAATATATACAGTACTTCAATAAATACAGATCTTTAATATATACAGTGCTTCAATAAATACAGAGCTTTAATAAATTCAGTGCTTCAATAAATACAGAGCTTCAATATATACAGTCCTTCAATTAATACAGAGCTTTAATATATACAGAGCTTCAATAAATACAGTCCTTCAATAAATACAGAGCTTCAATAAATACAGAGCTTTAATATATACAGTACTTCAATAAATACAGATCTTTAATATATACAGTGCTTCAATAAATACAGAGCTTTAATAAATTCAGTGCTTCAATAAATACAGAGCTTCAATATATACAGTCCTTCAATTAATACAGAGCTTTAATATATACAGTGCTTCAATAAATACAGAGCTTTAATATACAGTGCTTCAATAAGTACAGTGCTTCAATAAATACAGAGCTTTAATATATACAGTGCTTCAATAAATACAGAGCTTTAATAAATTCAGTGATTCAATAAATACAGAGCTTCAATATATACAGTCCTTCAATTAATGCAGAGCTTTAATATATACAGTGCTTCAATAAATACAGAGCTTTAATATACAGTGCTTCAATAAATACAGTGCTTCAATAAATACAGAGCTTTAATATATAGAGTGCTTTCAATTAATGCAGTGCTTCAATAAATACAGAGCTTTAATATGTACAGTGCTTCAATAAATACAGAGCTTTAATATATACAGTGCTTCAATATATACAGTGCTTCAACATATACAGTGCTTCAATAAATACAGAGCTTCAATATATACTGTGCTTCAATAAATACAGAGCTTTAATATATACAGAGCTTCAATAAATACAGTCCTTCAATAAATACAGAGCTTCAATAAATACAGAGCTTTAATATATACAGTACTTCAATAAATACAGAGGTTTAATATATACAGTGCTTCAATAAATACAGAGCTTTAATAAATTCAGTGCTTCAATAAATACAGAGCTTCAATATATACAGTCCTTCAATTAATACAGAGCTTTAATATATACAGTGCTTCAATAAATACAGTGCTTCAATAAATACAGAGCTTTAATATATACAGTGCTTCAATAAATACAGAGCTTTAATAAATTCAGTGATTCAATAAATACAGAGCTTCAATATATACAGTCCTTCAATTAATGCAGAGCTTTAATATATACAGTGCTTCAATAAATACAGAGCTTTAATATACAGTGCTTCAATAAATACAGTGCTTCAATAAATACAGAGCTTTAATATATAGAGTGCTTTCAATTAATACAGTGCTTCAATAAATACAGAGCTTTAATATGTACAGTGCTTCAATAAATACAGAGCTTTAATATATACAGTGCTTCAATATATACAGAGCTTCAACATATACAGTGCTTCAATAAATACAGAGCTTCATTATATACTGTGCTTCAATAAATACAGAGCTTTAATATATACAGAGCTTCAATAAATACAGAGCTTCAATAAATACAGAGCTTCAATATATATAGTGCTTCAATAATCACAGTGCTTAAATAAATACAGTGCTTAAATAAATACAGTGCTTCAATACATACAGTGCTTCAATACATACAGAGCTTTAATATATACAGAGATTCAATATATACAGAGCTTTAATATATACTGTCCTTCAATAAATACAGAGCTTTAATATATACAGAGCTTCAATATATACAATGCTTAAATAAATACAGTGCTTCAATATATACAGAGCTTCAATATATACAGAGCTTCAATATATACAGAGCTTTAATATATACAGTGCTTAAATAAATACAGTGCTTCAATATACACAGAGCTTTAATATATACAGAGCTTCAATAAATACAGTGCTTCAATATATACAGAGCTTCAAAATATACAGAGCTTCAATATATACAGAGCTTTAATATATACAGTGCTTAAATAAATACAGTGCTTCAATATACACAGAGCTTTAATATATACAGAGCTTCAATAGATACAGTGCTTCAATAATACAGAGCTTTAATATATACAGAGCTTCAATAAATACAGTCCTTCAATAAATACAGAGCTTCAATAAATACAGAGCTTTAATATATACAGTACTTCAATAAATACAGAGCTTCAATATATACAGTGCTTCAATAAATACAGAGCTTTAATAAATACAGTGCTTCAATAAATACAGAGCTTCAATATATACAGTCCTTCAATTAATACAGAGCTTTGATATATACAGTGCTTCAATAAATACAGAGCTTTAATATACAGTGCTTCAATAAATACAGTGCTTCAATAAATACAGAGTTTTAATATATACAGTGCTTCAATAAATACAGAGCTTTAATAAATTCAGTGCTTCAGTAAATACAGAGCTTCAATATATACAGTCCTTCAATTAATACAGAGTTTCAATATATACAGTGCTTCAATAAATACAGAGCTTTAATATACAGTGCTTCAATAAATACAGAGCTTTAATATATACAGTGCTTCAATTAATACAGTGCTTCAATAAATACAGAGCTTTAATATATACAGTGCTTCAATTAATACAGTGCTTCAATAAATACAGAGCTTTAATATATACAGTGCTTCAATATATACAGAGCTTCAACATATACAGTGCTTCAATAAATACAGATCTTCAATATATACTGTGCTTCAATAAATACAGAGCTTCAATATATACAGTTCTTCAATAAATACAGAGCTTTTATGTATACAGTGCTTCAATAAATACAGAGCTTTAATATATACAGTGCTTCAATAAATACAGTGCTTCAATATATACAGAGCTTCAATATATACAGAGCTTTAATATATACAGTGCTTCAATAAATAAAGAGCTTCAATAAATACAGACCTTCAACGTATACAGTGCTTCAATAAATACAGAGCTTTAATATATACAGTGCTTCAATAAATACAGTGCTTCAACTAATACAGTTCTTCAATAAATACAGAGCTTTAATATATACAGTCCTTCAATAAATACAGAGCTTTAATATATACAGTCCTTCAATAAATACAGTCCTTCAATAAATACAGTTCTTCAATATATACAGAGCTTCAATATATACAGAGCTTTAATATATACAGAGCTTAAATACAGTGCTTCAATAAATACAGAGCTTTAATATATACAGTGCTTGAATATATACAGTGCTTAAATACAGTTCTTCAATAAATACAGAGCTTTAATATATACAGTCCTTCAGTAAATACAGTGCTTCAGTATATACAGAGCTTTAATACTTAAATAAATACAGTGCTTCAATAAATACAGTGCTTCAATATATACAGAGCTTTAATATACAGTGCTTAAATAAATACAGTGCTTAAATAAATACAGTGCTTCAATACATACAGTGCTTCAATACATACAGAGCTTTAATATATACAGAGATTCAATATATACAGAGCTTTAATATATACTGTCCTTCAATAAATACAGAGCTTTAATATATACAGTCCTTCAATAAATTCAGAGCTTTAATATATACAGTCCTTCAATAAATACAGTGCTTCAATTAATACAGTACTTCAATAAATACAGAGCTTTAATATATACAGTCCTTCAATAAATACAGAGCTTTAATATATACAGTCCTTCAATAAATACAGTGCTTCAATAAATACAGTGCTTCAGTATATACAGAGCTTTAATATATACAGTGCTTCAATATATACAGAGCTTCAATAAATACAGAGCTTTAATATATACAGTCCTTCAATAAATACAGTGCTTCATTATATACAGAGCTTCAATAAACACAGAGCTTCAATAAACACAGTGCTTCAATAAATACAGAGCTTTAATATATACAGAGCTTCAATAAATACAGAGCTTTAATATATACAGTACTTCAGTAAATACAGAGCTTTAATATATACAGTGCTTAAATAAATACAGAGCTTTAATATATACAGAGCTTCAATAAATACAGAGCTTTAATATATACAGTACTTCAGTAAATACAGAGCTTTAATATATACAGTGCTTCAATAAATACAGTGCTTCATTATATACAGAGCTTCAATAAACACAGAGCTTCAATAAACACAGTGCTTCAATAAATACAGTGCTTCAGTATATACAGTGCTTCAATTAATACAGAGCTTCAATATATACAGTGCTTCAATTAATACAGAGCTTCAATATATACAGTGCTTCAGTGGCGCAAAGCAATTAATGCCCTGATTAATGAGATATGTGATGTGCTCTTGCTCCTCTGACATTGCAATACTGAATGACGTCTCTGGTTAACATTCTGCAGTGATATAAACGTAATTTGTGATCATGAGAATACAAATTGTTTTATGTCGAGATAATGAGAAAAATACATCGTGATCATGAGAAAACAAGATAGAAAAAAGTGATAAACCATGGACAAAATGGGCTTCCATAAAAACGGGCTTAAGTAATAATATATCATCTGTTTTCAGTATACATCATTATTATGGAGCAAAGTTTCATGATTTCATCTGTTAACACATTTAACACTGTAAATACATTTGGTCAACATTAACCAGACATTTATTATATAACTGGTGAGTACTGACTTGTACTAGTGATAGTTCACCCCAAAATGAAATTTCCATCATTACTTACTCACCTTCATGCTGTTGCAAACATGTATGACTTTATTTTTCATGTATGACTTTATTTTTTAAGGAGATGTTAGGGAGAATTTCTGCTTAACATCTCAGTTTTTTTATGAAGGGAGAACTTCATACAAGCTTGAGGGTGAGGGTAGGTAATGATAATAGAAATTTCATTTTTGAATGAACTGCCCTTTAACTACCTATTAAAGAATTTGTTTAAGTTATCTGCAAAGAACAACAATGTAAATGTAATTCAGCACATGATTGAATCACATCTTAGTGGGAAACGTCTCGGGTTACTTAACTTAAGATGCTGCGCTGATTTAGCGCTTTGGGAAAACTTTAGGTGTGACCAGCTGTGAATATGTGTGCAACATGTCATTGAAATTGACTAGAATTTATAACATTTGCTAATGACATCATTGGATGCACCTGTAGCAGGGCTATAAATAGATGCATCACAGGTGCATCGTCAGGTATTTTGTCTGAGAGCAGTCCTGGGGCATCCCAGTGCGGCAATGAAGCGCAGTATCTCGTTCCACTTTTATCAGGGAACAGGGGTTACAGTTAAGTAACCCGAGAAGTTTCCTATCAAAAAGCTACACTTTGAGGCTGCGCTGATTTAGCGCTTTGGGAACGAGAATACCCACGCCGCACTGTGGATTTCCGGACCCCTAACAGTTGTGTAGTTGTGCTCACAAGAGGTCTAGAGGTCTCAGACATGAGCTTGTGATGTTGAGTCAAGGACATAAGAGCCCGGAGTGGCATGAACATCCAAACTGTAAAATCTTATGAATGTGTGCGGAGAGGACCAGCCTGCCTCATCACAAACATACTGCAGAGGAACACCTCTAGCCAAGGCTTTAGAGGAGGCGACCCCTCTGGTAGAGTGATCCCTGATACCTACTGGCAAAGCTTGACCTTGCACCTCGTAGGCCAGGGAAATAGCGTCCTTCAACAGATGTGACATTTTGTCTGCTTGGTGGCGGCTGCCCCCCTGTTGCGGCCCCCATGGCAAACTAATAGTTGCCCTGACTTACGCCACTGGCTAGTGCGGTGGACATAAGTCTGAAGGGCACGGACTGGACAAAGTCTGTGAAGTCTTTCCTGCTCCGGCGTTGTAAATGGCGGGAAGAAGAAGGCTTCGAGAGTGACCGGATGTACAGTCGAGAAAGGAACCTTAGGCAGGTAGTCAGGATGAGAGTGCAAAATTGCTTTAGCCATTCCTGGGACAAAATCTAAGCAAGCTGGCAAGACAGACATATCCTGCAGATCCCCAATTCATTTTAGAGAAGTAATTGCCATAAGAAAAACCCTCTTGAGAGTCAGAAGTTTATCAGACATTGACTCTAGAGGTTCAAAGGGGGTCTCAACCAGACCCTCAAAGACTATTGCTAAGTCCCATGAAGGGATCCTGGTCCTAGCAGGAGGTCTCAGTCGCATGGCTCCACGAACGATGCGAGCGAGCAGAGCACCCCGTCAATCAAGGCGTGGCAAGCAGATAGAGCGGCCACTTAAACCCTGAGAGTAGCGGAGCATATGCCTGCTGATAATTTTTCCTGCAGAAAGTCCAGAACTGAAGCAATCTGGCAGTTAACTGGATCTGCATTATGTGCACTGCACCATCTTTCAATGATTCCCCAATTATTGGCGTGACTACTTCTAGTAGAGGGAGCCCTAGCACTTAGAATGGTCTCGATAACTTCAGGTGGAAGACCAGTGTCCCTCAGTTGGTACCCTTCAGGGACCAAACATGAAGGTTCCACGGCTCGGGCCGGAGATTAAATATTGTCCCCTGTGCCTGAGACAGAAGGACCCTTGCTGGCGAATTCTGGCCAAAACTCCTGGGAGCAGAGAAACCAGGGGAAATGCATACAGGCACACTCTGGGCCATGTATGTGCCATCGCGTCCAGACCCGGGGGGGCTGGGTGACTCAAAGAGAAGTAGAGGGGACATTGCGCTGGATCCCACCCATCTAGGGAACCAGGAAGTAGCTGCTGTAGTAGATCCCTTTGACCAAGAGATTTTGCAGATCTTTCCACAGTAGACATGCTTGTTCCGTTTTCACGGTAGTGGAGACCACGCCGTTGAAACGCGGAGGACGGCGATCAAATTTAATTCTGTAGCCTTTTTCTTCTGTTCTTAGAACCCACATAGAAACACCTGCCATTAGCTTCCATGCTGCCAGGTTCTCTGAGATGGGTATCAATTTTGACACTTCCTGTTGAGGGGATGTCGAGTATTCCGCATTCTGGACTAAGGCAGGAAGCAACGGAACACCCAGCATTTTGCTGGAAACCTCTAACTCCCGAAACACCAGAGGCGGCGGGAATGAAGAGGTTTCGTGGGGGTATCAGGAAGAAACAGGTGAATGCTTCATGCGCCCCGACCCGAGGGGGGCTACCCCCACAAGTCTGGGCGCAAGACTGTCAGGGATTTTCCTTCTTAGAAATGACTGCCCTGGGGTCTTGCTTTGTGGGCTGCTGAGGGCGACGAGCCTGTCCCCAGTCTCTACGAGGGGGAACACGACTCGCCATGCTTTGATTTTGAGCCTCCCTTCTAGAAGGACCGGGGCGGGTCTGGGTGGCCGACGGCCCCTCCCCCTGAGTGCGGTGAGGAAGGAATTGCCCGAAGGCTTCCTCGGGACTCTTTTGCCTCCTGGAACCTGGTGATAACTACATTCATAGCATCACCAAATAAGTCAGAAGGCGAAACCAGGGCATCGAGAAGGAAAACTTTGTCCTTGTCTCTGATGCCCGACAGGTTGAGCCATAAGTGTCTCTCCATGCTGACTAAAGCAGACATAGACTGGCCAATGGCGCGAGCCGCCTGCTCTGTCGTGCGGAGAGACAGATCCGTGGCTCGACGAAGCTCAGCGAAAGCCTCTTCATTGACTGTGGTGCCCGCACTCAGGTCCTTCAACAGATCATCCTGGTATGCCTGTAACACTGCCATAGTGTGCAAGGCAGCACCAGCCTGACCTGCTGTCTGATAAGCCTTCCCCACAAGCGTGGAGGTGGTCCTGCACGACATTGTGGGGAGAGTGGGTCTCTTTAGTGATGATGCCAAGCCAGGCGAGAGATAACCCACAAGTGTCTCTTCTACCGGCGGCATCACTGAATACCCCCGTGCCTCGGCACCCACGATAGTCGAATATGTCGACGTCGAGGGCACGAAGACACAGGAAGTATAAGGTTTCCTCCATGAATGAGAGAGCTCGTCATTGAGGTCATCAAAGAAAGGAAGGGACTGATATAGCGTTTCCTTCCTTTTTTTTTTTTTTGGCCACCAGACAGAAATCTGTCTTCTAGTTTGGAGTGTTTGGGGGGGTCTCTTTTTCGCATGGCCAGTCTAACTGTTGTCTAACTGCTCTTCCCCCAAACACACAAAACAAAACTGGCGTGTCCCCGTTTCAGCCATAGAGCGTAAACATTGGAACACACACCGCTTGCTTTGTTTATCAGTCATTCTTATTCTTTTTTTTTAAGAAAAGAGAAAGAGAAATGTTTCTGCTCACTGCCTAACAATTCTAACTCCTAACAGAGGAAAGTAGAAAGTTCTGACAGTCAAGAAGCACAACTCACACAGAATGGTCTGAAGACAAAAGATCTGACGATGCACCTGTGATGCATCTATTTATAGCCCTGCTACAGGTGCATCCAATGATGTCATCAGCAGAGGCTATAAATTCTAGTCAATTTCATTGACATGTTGCACACATATTCACAGCTGGTCACACCTAAAGTTGTTCCCAAAGCGCTAAATCAGCGCAGCATCAAAGTGTAGCTTTTAGATAGGGAACTGAAGTGACTGAAGAGAAGGGTCAACATAATATAGGCTTCATACTTTAAAATAAATTCTTTCTGTATAAAACTATAAGTAAGAATTTATAAAGTATCCACCAATAAGAATTAGGTGAGATTTATGTAAAATTTCTAAAGTTTTAGTATTATAATTTGTATTTTATTTTAAAATGTATTTCATATTACACACAAAAACTATCTTTTGCCACCACCTGCTGGCTAACATATGTCATTTAAAAAATAAAGACAGTAACTCCTAACAGATCTGCACTGCTCTTACACCTTAGTTTAGAACGGCATGAACACAAGTGGAGTGATACGCACAGTGAAGCGTCAGAGTGCTGATGCTGTCAGACCATCAGTGCTCATGGAACGTTTCTCGTCCAATCAGATTTGAGGACCGGAACTAACTGTTGTATATAGTGAAATAATTACCTTTTGGATATGAATGTGATCACTCTCCTCAATTAGGTCAGTGGGCATGCCAGGGCAAGTAGCTCTATTAAGTGTTAATATGTAAATGTGGGAGCTCATGGTTGTGATGTCATAACCATGATGATTTAACAAGTCTTTTTTGCAGCTTAGTTTAAATATATGGTCTTGGTGAACTGGGGAGGGTGCTCTAACATTTCTTCCAAACATTTAGCAGTTGCATATTTATTGTCACTATGTCATCCTTTATTAAGCTACAGTGGATTTATCCGACAGCCCACCAACTGAACACAGCAACAAAATGGTGCCATAGCACCAGCTATTGTTCCACAATAAGATATGTCACAATTGTAATTTTATTACGTTTGCAACCCCTCAAATGTGTGTGAGCATTTGGAAGCAGTCGTTTGTCAGTCAGACTGCGTGCGGGGACCGAACTGAGTCGAGTGCAGAACACTAGTATTGTTACATCTTTCTTATTTTAACCATAGAAAAAAATTTATAAATAAAAAGGAGGCTATAACACTAACTGCATAATTTATTCATGTTGCAATGCATATTGGGAACTCGCAAATGAGCAACATAGTTTAATATGAAATTGTTAGTTTAGATAACTCTTTGTTAGGCTAGTTGGGACAACATTTGGGGGAATATTGTTGGGTCTAACATGTGTTTTTGTGTTAATGCGAAGTAATTCACATGTAATAGTATCTGTGACTCAAAAACCCTCATAAGCTAGATAAAATGCAATGCTGAACAGTACGTACAAATAAAGTTTAGATTCTAAATGTTACAATATACATTTTGTGTTTTTGTTTTTGTCTGTTTTTCCTTTTAAAATACACAATAATAAAGAAAAAACGACCACAATCTAAGTGTTGCTCAATGGTAAGAGGTAGAATATAGTCTTTATTCTACAACCCCAATTCCAAAAAAGTTGGGACAGTATGAAAAATGCTAAATAAAGCAAAGAGGTGTTATTTTGCTATATTGAAAGCAGTACAACTACACATTATATGATGTTTTACCTTGTGAATTTCATTGTTTTTTTATGTACAGTAATTTCAAATCAGATGATTGCAACAGGCTCCAAAAGAAACATCACCATATCTTCTAATAACACTTATTCAGCATTTGGGCATGAAGACACAAGTTTGTTAAGTTTAAAAAGAGGAATTTTCCCCCATTTATCCATTATGTAGGTCTTCAGCTGCACAGTTATGCAGGGTTTTCATTGCCGTTTTGTGCGCTTCATAATGCACCACACATTCTCAGTTGGAGATGGTCAGGACTGCAGTTATGCCAATCTAGCACCCGCACTCTTTGCTTATTCAGCCAGTATGTGGTTTGAAGTTGTCCTACTGAAAATGCCGGGACATGCCTGGAACAGACAGTGCTGGAGTGCAATATATGTTGCTCCAAAATATTTACATATATGTCTGAATTAATGTTGTTCTCACAGATATGCGAGTTACCCATGCCATGGGCACTGATACACCCCTGGCCCATGACAGACACTGGCTTTTGGACCTGATACTGATAACAGTTTGGATGGTCCTTTTCCTCTTTGGCCCGGAGAACACGATGGCTGTGTTTTTCAAAACACTATTTGAAATATGGACTCATCGCACCAAAAAACACAGTTCCACTGTTCTACTTTCCATCTCAGATGAGACCGAGCACTTAACTTGCATCTGTGGATGCAGCAGCGAATGGTGTTGACTTATAAAGGTTTACTAAAGTTGTCCCAAACCCATGTTTATGATATCCATTACAGATTAATGATGTTTTTTAAGACACTGACATCTGTGGGATCAGAGATCACGCACATTCAGAAATGGTTTTCATCTTGCCCTTTACGCACCGAGATTTTACCAGATTCCTTGAATCTTTCAACTATATTGTGCACTGTAGAGGGTGAAATGCCCAAAATCCTTCCAATTAGCCTCTGTTGGCAAATTGACAAATCTCAAATGATCCTTGATCTTGAAGGACTAGGCTGTTTTTGGAGGCTCCTTATTTACTATGACATGATTGCCTCACCTATTTCACATCTCTTGTTTCACATTGCCTTGTTATTTTAACTCATCAAATTGTTAGATTGCCCCTGACTCAACTTTTTTGTAGTGCGTTGCAATCATCTAATTTGAAATTACTGTACATAAAAAAGAATGAAATTCACAAGGTAAAACATCCTATAATGTTTAGCTGTAGTGCTTTCAATATAGCAAAGGGTGAATATAATTTACAAATAACTCCTTTTTGCTTTTATTAGCATTTTTAAAACTGTCCCAACTTTTTGGGAAATTGGATTGTATAAATATCAGGAACTCTATACAGTTGCTGTTCTTATGAAATATTATTTCTTGCATTATGTGTAGGATTTCAATTATGTTTAACCTTACATTTAATCCTAAATTTTATGTCCAAAACCAATGTTTATCAAACTGAAAAGTTTATTATAAAAAATTGGGCTCCCATTCTCTGTTGCGATTGATTTGATTGATCAGTCTGTTATGCGTGGACACTGTCAGTTATTTTCATTATCGATTATTATTATTTACAGTGCATAGACATAGACAAGTACACCTTGCCTTTTTAAATTGAGCCACAGCATCCCTATATATGGAGTTGTTGTTGATGTGTCTTTCAGATAAATACATTTTCTGGTTGCTTTATGAGCAACAGCATGGTTGCAATAAATTTGCAACTGCCAAATGATAGAATTGTTAATGTTCTTCATTAAAAAAATAGACTAATCCATCTGCAAAGCTTTATTGTGTATCTTTTTCTGACGGACATGATTGAGCCACGGAGTGACGGTGCAGGTTGACCAGATGCATTTCGGTTCCACCGACACATACAAATCAAAAGCACAAGCTGTTCATTTGCTTTATAATCATGAGAAACATTCATGATAAATTGAGCTGATTTCTCTTTTTTTTTTTAAATAGCAGTTTCCTAGTTGTATATTTTATTTTTCAATTTCAAAGCAAAAAAACGTGCTTGGATAGCAAAAATTATAACTGAGAGATACAGTGCACTGATACTGATACAGTGCACTTTTTATCATTATGCTGTTTCACACTGATGTAGATAGAAATGTATGCAGTCCACAGAAAACCTCCCCTTGAAATCTGAACACAAGTGATTGCAGGAGACTCATTTGAGAAGCATATTATCACCAGGTGTAAAAGGTGACGTGTCTCGCTTGACAACTAGTGACCAGATCACCCGAGATGGATCTTAATACCAGGCGTTAACCTGCCCTTATTTCCAGAGTTCAGTGTTAAGCAAAAGTCCTTCATCCAAAAGCCTCTCCATCTTCCTCCACCCTGATGCAGTGTGGGAGATGTAGGTTGATGAATCTGAAATCAGGTCACTTCAAAAAGCGAACTCATTGCTCCCATGTAAAAATAGTTATTTGTGCTCTGTTTTTACACATGCGTTGCATTGGATCTGCTCTAAAGATCCCTGAGTTGACCCAGTTTATCCTGAGGACACAGTGTCCTGGAGTGGCCGGCAGGGGGCGCTTTGATCCTGTGTGTTTCCGCACTGCTGGGTTTTGCTGCATGCGACAGACGCACAGAATACCAATGCAGCATCAGAAAACTGTGTGTCAGTGCTGTACATCATCTCTCCCAAATCATTTCACAGCCTGCCCTGGGGAAGTGCCATATTTTATTGATGTACTTGCATGCTCGCTCGCGCTCTCTCTCTCTCTCTCTCTCCCTTCGTTTATATCTCTTTATATTCAGAGCTGTTTGAATGCTTTTTTCACAAGTTGCTTCAATCTCTATTAAAATGTTGTTTATCAAGATGCTGCTGCAGAAATACTAAAATGAGTCAGGCAAGTCTGAGACGTGTAGATTTGTTTTAAACCAGACTGTCCTCAGACAAAAGTTTGTAGCTTCAGTGATATGAAGATATTTCTGTCACTTTACAAATTTTTGGATAAGCTGTTTGCATTTGCACTTTCTTTTAGTCCAAACAGTAAATTCAGGTTCTATGATATAGTAAGATTTTGATCAATTACAAGTAAAATTGAGTTCTGTCGATTTTAAGATGTTAAAGTCCCATACCTAAATTCCATAATAAAGAATGTTCCTATCAAGGAGCAATGCAAGCTTGATGTACCACCTTGATCTGAGTGTGATTGCCACGTTCGTATATGCCTATATGAACCGAATCAACAGAAAAAATGCACCAGGTTAAAAAAAACAAATGGTCCAAATGAACCTGGTGTGGGGTTCATGGGGGTATCATACCTTGTGAAAGTGCTTGATTGTGTATTTATCTTCCTGATGTCATTTTAGTGTAGGAAAAAAGACAGAAAAATGCTTTGTGACAGAATCACTTTGGATTGCAATCAGGGTTTGTGCTGATATGAAGCAGATTGTGATGGAAATTCAGATCAGCTTGACATCCTTCAGAAGCTCATTGGTCATTTGATGAGAACACAAGACCCTGCCTTGGCAACAGAATGTTTTTTTCTGACAGTTTTGATGTGCTTTTCCATTGCCCCAACAGTTAAGTGATTAATGACCCCCTGCTGAGAGATGCTAATGCATGCTTTGTCTCCCTCCACCTGGCTGACGATTATGTTAATAAAGCTCACACCTGGGGGCCTGGGTAGCTCAGTGCGTAAAGATGATGTCTACGACCCCTGGAGATGCCATTTTGAATCCAGGGCATGCTGAGTGACTCCAGCCAGGTCTCCTAAGCAACCAAACTGGCCCGGTTGCTAGGGAGGGTACATTCACATTGGGTAACCTCCTCGTGGTCACTATAATGTGTGGTTCTCACTCTCGGTGGGGCATGGAGGATAGCGCGAAGACGCTACACGCGCTACATCTAACACACTCAACAAGCTATGTGATAAGATGTGCAGATTGACATCTCAGACGTGGAGGCAACTGAGATTCGTCCATCGCCACCCAGATCGAGGCAAGTCACTATGCCACCACGAGGACTTGGAGCACATTGGAAACTGGGCATTCCAAAATTGGGGAGAAAAAAGGGAGAACATAAAAAAATCTTATAAAGCTCACACCTGAAAATCACTGAAAAATGTTGGTAGTGACTGGATTTTAAGGCAGACTCCCATTGAGTTCAGTGGAGCAAAAGATCAATGTTCATTGGACAAGAGGCTATAAACACGTAATTTTGAGCCCCGCCCCGGACACCGTGCATCTCTGGCAGTCTACAGGAGCTTCATGAGTGCTATTTGCATAATTTGCATAAGCTGGAAATCAAGCAAGCTCACAGGGTTTCGGCTCGCAGATCCACGGAAGTAGACAGGCCCCGATCAATTCTGGCCAAATTTCTGAGATCATCTGATAATACCTTGTGTTACAAGGAGAGGAAGGCCTTCTTGGAAGAACCACAACATTTTCTTTTCCCAGACTTTACGAATTCGACGAGAGAAACGTGAACGATTCAGGGAATGCAAGAAAATCTTACATCAACGGAAGGTCTCTTTTGCTCTGATGTTTCCGGCCAAACTGAGAATAGATACTAAGGATGGCCGTAGAGAATTTACATGCCCACAGCAAGCATTGTCCTACATAAAGACAATCACCAAAATAAAGGTGATTTTCATGTTGCCGCCTATTGAACCTGACTCACTGAAAATTGAGACTGCTTGTTTTGGGTGCTTATGCCTCATGTTGGCTGGAGTTGATTTTGGAATATTTCTTGCAGGACATTGGAGTGAGTTTGACTGCCCGAAAACTGAATGGCCAGTTTAATTGATTTATTTATTAATTTTGTTGTGCTGGATCCCCTAGTGGCTGGAGCTTGTTTTGTGGCGTCACACACCTTTCAGACAGTTAAGTGGATGAATCTATATGTTTTTGTATTTATTCTGCTTTTTGGCTGGAGTTTATTTGATAGATTATCTTCTGTTGTGTAATTCTGTTTTACAATTTTTGTATAGAAGCACTGGACTTGAGCAATCCAATGGCAAAGTTGTTGCCGGGACTCTCGTAGGTGTAAATTGATGGTTTGAGTTTAGAGGGCTGGATGCCGGTTGGAGCTGTTGTGCATGGGGTTAATGCACATTTCTTTTGTGAATGTGAATGGTTGGGGCACCCCATAAATAGAAGGAAGTTTATTTCTTAAACGTAAGAAATATGATATAGTGCTTCTTCATGAAACGCTTCTTTCCCCACAGGAAGTTGAATAAAGATATGGGGTGGATATGTATTCTTTAGTGCTGGCTCAAGTAAGACCAGGGGATTCATTACATTAATATGTAAACATCTACAAATCAAATCTCTCAAACAGATTAAAGATAAATTAGGAAGAGTCATTATTGTTTTAGCAGACATTTACACACCTAACGTTGATGACCAGAGCTTTTTCATAGATCTTGAAGGGATGTTGCAAGCTGCTGGCACCCCTCATGATATAATATTGGGAGGAGACTTTAATCTTTTGATGGACTCAGTCCTTGATCATAGGTGTGTGCAAGCCCCCTAGAGCAAAATTGATGCTTCACAGGATGTGTAAAAATCTTGGTCTTGCAGATATTTGGAGACTTTTGAACCCATCTGGTAGGGACTATACATCAGTCCAATAGATTTATTCTAGAATAGATGTTTTGTTTGTTATGTCTAAGTCCCTCATTTCATCTGTTGTTGATTGCTCAATTGGAAACATCTTAGTCTCAGATCACGCCCTGGTGAGTTTAAATGTGTTGTTACGTACGGAGAAAAATAAATCTCTGCTTTAATGTATCCCTTTTGCATAATCCTGCAAAAATCCTGAATTTCAACAAATGTTAAAGGCTGAGATCAATGTTTATATCGAGACCAACTGGTCCTCAGTATCCTCTGTGGGCGTGGCTTGGGAGGCACTTAAGGCAGTTCTTAGGGATCAGATCATACAGTATGCCTCATTCATCAAACAATCCAAAGCACGAGAACTTGTGGTGTTGGAAGGGAATATTAAAAGTGCAGAGGCAGAGCTGAAGCGCCGAATGTCATCTGATGGCCTCAGAAAATTGACCCGATTAAAATAGAGATATAATACTATTTTGTCATGGAAGGTGGAGTTTTGGCTATTCAGGGCAAGATAGTCATACTTTGAGTCAGGGGACAAAGTAGGGAAGCTTTTGGCTAGATACATAAAGCAGAGAGAGTCTTTTTCTACCGTTCCCTCAGTGAAATCTGCTGGTGGTGAAATATTTACCTACCATTAATAATGCTTTTAAATAATTCTATCTTGATCTCTATTGTTCCACGTCTTTGTCTACTGATGAAGATATTAGAAACTGTGGAACCATTAGAACTCCCTAAACTGATGACTGAGCAAAAAAATTATCTTGATTCTGAGATAATCTTAGAGGAGCTTGGCGAGGTAATTAAGGTCTTGCCTACAGGAAAGGCTCTGGGGCCAGATGGCTTTGCTGCTGAATGTTTAGATCTTATGCTACAGAACTGGCTTCACTTTTATTAGAAGTTTATATGTAATCATTAAAGAATGGGAAGCTTCCTCAAACCATGACACAAGCCAGGATCAGTCTGATTCTTAAAAAGGACAAAGATCCAAGCAAGTTTAGCTAGATTTAAAAATATTGTCAAAAATCCAAGTTATGACATCTCTTATACATATAGATCAGGTGGGGTTTATATACATATGTTATATACTAATGTTATATACATATAGATCAGGTGGGGTTTATTCGGGTCACAGCTCTTCTGATAACATTAGGCGTTTCATCAATATCATGTGGTCAGTGGGGATTATCAGACTCCAGTCACTGCCATCTCACGATTTTGGAAATATATGGGTTCGGAAACACTTTTATTGAATGGATTAAGTTATTTTATAGACATTCGGTAGCGGCAGTACAAACAAATGTATTAATTTTAGATTATTTTTACTCTGGATAGGTCTATATATCTGCTATCTTAGCGTGTCAATAGGAAATATAAATGGTCCCAAATATTCCTTTTGCAAATAGAATAGAGGAACAGTGAGCCCTGCAACAGATGGCAAGGCCCTCACAGAGCTCCGCACTGAACATCGTGTCAGTCTGAGATTATACGAAAAGACAGAAGTAATTGAGACAGCCTAAATAGATTCTTTTCTCCAAGAAGCTTGGAACATTCTATCTGCCAACAACCAAGAAAAACTGTGTCCAGGTGTTAGTAGGAGAATTGGTGCTGTTTTGAAGGCAAAAGCGTTCACACCAAATTTGATTTATTTATTTTTCTGTTCACTGGACTTTTATGATGTTAATTGATTAATTGAAAGTTTTTCACAAGTGCCTAAAACTTCTGCATAGTACTCTGTGTGTGTGTGTGTATGTGTGTGTGTATATATATATATATATATATATATTTTATACAAAATATTATGTATTTTTTATATATTTTTATTATATTTATTACTTTATATCAATAGTAAAATAGTAGAATATTTCTGTCCTAATTTCTTCACTCATTTTTCTATTTAATGCTCTAAAAATAACCCACGGGCCCTTTTTTCTTATGAAATTTGGTTTCATAATTTTATAATTCCATAGAAATAGAGTAAGTGTGTGTCTGCTCCTCTGTGTCACTAACACTAACAAATTGTAACTAACTAATCCGTGGTTAGATCAAATAAACATGATCTGACGATTATTTAATAATCGCAACAGGCCTAATTGTGACTGTCAAGTGCCAAAAAGCACAGATAAACTAAAATTATCCACTGAAAATCATTGTGCTGTGCAATGTACACTTAACTCCATATAAGAAAGATAAGAAATCACTCCGAAACTTGATTGGTTCTTGCGTGTATGGTCATTGAGGCAGAATTATATGTGTCAGCTAATGAGATTTGAACTGCAATTATTTAATTGCAACAATTATTCAGCCTTTGGCCATTGTGTTGTGTTTTTTCAGTGTCTCACACTGCAAATGTCACCTTTTAATTTGATCCACTGTAAATCATAGAAATACATGTGGATATTTGAATTTCAACATCTGGTAGAAATGTTGCATTGTTTTAAATAAATACAAGGGTGCAAATACAATGAATGTGTGTTTTTTATGCTGATTTTGTGCAGCTTTTTTCAGTTCATGCATGTGCAGTTATTCTCTATTTTATCTTTTATTTCACATAAAGCATTGACCCTAATGTAGTAGCTTTGTCTTAGTGCTCTCTCTTTTTCAGTAGAGCAGTTCTTTTTCTTGAAGCATAATTTAATGCAAACGAAATTAAGGCTGTGACGGATAGACATTCTGTCCGTTCAATGGGTTGTAGTGTTGTTCTGTAGCTTGTTGTTGATTATTCAGCTGATGAAACATTGAAAATGTCTTTCCAAAAACAAATTAAAAAAGTTAAATGAAAAGTAGACCCAATACCTTCTACAGCACTATCAGCTGAAATAATTCTGTGTAATATCCATGGTCAAATTTAGTTTAATATAATTTGACTTGCAGAAGAATGTGGTAGTTTGATGCAAAGTATCCTACCACAAAGGTTACTGTTAGAAGCTTTATGTGAGGCAGTCCTGAAACCCTGACCTGATCCCGTTTTGGTCTGTTGATCATTTGAATTTGCTTTGATGGTAGGGTATGATAATCTTTGCCTTCTCCTGTCTCTCTCATTCAGATAACAGCTCAGAGAAGATCTACATCATGATGGAGGCCAGACTGATCGCACTCTTCAAATCTGACAGTGAATACACCATCCTGGACAAGTGAGTGCATAGGATAAAAAGTTTATTTTCTAAAGCAAGTGATGACATCACATCCTCTTGGCCATAGGCCCACCTAACATGGTATTAATTTTCTTAGTCCTTCCTTCTAGAATAAATCTTATGGACTGATGAAAAAATGTATAGTCCCTACCAGATGGGTTAAAAAGTCGCCATATATCTGCAAGACCAAGATTTTTACATATCCTGTGAAGCGTCAATGTTGCTCTAGTGGGCTGACACACTTTTGCTTCACTATGATCAAGAACTGAGTTCATCAGAAGATTGAAGTCTCCTCCCAATTTTATACCATGAGGGGTGCCAGTGGCTTGCAAAATCCCTTCCAGATCAATAAAAAAGCCCTAATCATCAACATTAGGTGTGTAAATATTAGCCAAAACCAACCATTGCCCCTGAATTTCTGCTAAAACAATAATGATTCTCCCTAATTTATCTTTAATCTGTTTGAGAGATTTGAATGGTAGATGTTTACTTATCAATGTAATGACTCCCCTGCTCTTATTTGAGCCAGTGCTAAAGAAAACATGCCCACCCCATATCTTCCCAAATCTTTCAGCTTACTGCGAGGAAAGATATGTTGCTTGAAAAAACACTATATCACATTTCTAATGCTTAAGAAGAGCATAACGTTCCTTCTTTTTATGGGGTGCCCCAACCCATTCACATTCCACGTGTGAATGTGTCCAATTATCATTTGACATTTTTATATAATAGAAAAACAAATTGTTTGTCAAAAACAAGATTATACAGACAACATTCCAACATTAGTGCAACAATCAAACCCGAACTTCCCCCCCGAACAAAACAAACAGAAAAAAGAAACATGTGCACATTAACCCCATGCACGACAGCGCTTGCTGGCGTCAATCCCTCTAAACTCAAAAGGTCCATGTACGCCTACGAGAGCCCCCACAACAACTTTGCCATCAGATTGCTCAAGTCAGGTGCTTCTGCACAAATTTGGTTTGGAAAAATTACATAACAGATAATACTTTTTAAAACAAACCCCAGCCAATAGGCAGAACAAACATAAAGAACATGTAGATTCATTCACAGAACTGTCAACACAGAACAGAATTGTTCCTCCACAAAACAATTAAAGCCGATATAAATTTGTTCAGTTTCCTTGGACAGACAAACAAGTGTTCAGTGAGCCGGCTGTTTATGAGTGCAGCAGATTACATAATCATTACAATGTCCCGCCAAAATACTCCACAAAACAAACGCCAGCAAACAGGAGGCATAGGCACAAAGAATGAACAGATTCATCCACAAATGTCCCGAAGCAGTGTTATTCCACAAAACAAACTCCAGCCGCTAGGCGGAACCAGCACAAAAATAAACAAAACAGGTGTCCTGGTTTCTCGGATGGTCAAGTGTGTATTATTCACTCTAAGGACACATAAAAAAATACAACATGACTTACGCATTCTGTCAACTTTATAAAAACATCCTTTGTGTAGGCATGTAGATAATTTGCGGCCATCCTTAGTATCCATTCTCAATCTGGCCGGGAACCCCAGTGCAAAAGTGATCCTCTGTCAATGCAAACATTTCTTGAAGGAGAAGTGTTATTCCACAAAACAAACTCCAGCCACTAGGTGGAACCAACACAAACAGAAACAAAAATGGCACATTCCACAGCCTGTGACAACCCATTTCTGCCTTATTTAGCATCGCAAATCTAGCAATTGTTTTATTTAGCTGAGCGAGGGCGGAAGTTTGTGTACCTTTATAGAAACACTATGTGGTTCTATGAAGCACACTTTACCAAAATTATTTTTAGAAATATGTATGAAGAGACAAACTATTGTTCAACTAGTAGCCCTATTTATATCTGGAGAAAAAAAAATGCTGATATTTATCAATAATCATCGGGACAATTTTCTGATTATCGATGTGTGAAAAAGGCATCGATCCCAAGCCTATTGGACTACCATTCACCACTATAGAAATTTTACCCGTTTAGTACTTGCGAAACTAGAAAAAGTGTTAACCGTCTGATTTGGGAAAGAAAATGCCCTCATGTTACCGTATTTTCAATATCGGCAGATTCAGACCAATATGATAATAAAAAATGCTAATATTGTCCGATACAGATATGTTCATCATCAATATATTTTACATTGCTAAAGAAAATCCAAACTAAACTACTTGCTATCATACTCTTTTTACCCATCCTAATGGTACAAAAAGTAAAGTCCAGAGCATCTAATAAAGCACTAGACATTTCTAATGTAATAATGGTTATAAAAAATGTATGGTTGCTATGTCTGACTGATGACCTTGTGTTTGACAGTCTGGGTTCTTCTACTGATTTGTGAAAAGAAAAACATTACTAGATTTAACAGATTGTGTCTTGTAAGACTTCATTAGGGAGGCTGTAATTAATACTATAATAATTAATTACCTTAAACAACAACAGGGCTCATATGCGGGTATATGATGACTCCACCTTAAAGGTTTTAAAAATGTGGCCAAAGTTAAATGCATCATGTTCTCTGATAACTACTATTTTCCTGTGGTGAATTATTATACAATTTGTTTTTTACACAGCAATGCATTGTTGCCAGTGTTGAAGTTTCAGAGTATATCTTGGGTGTTTGTTTTAGAAAGTTAAGCTATACATGCATCATTGTGTGTGTGTGTGTGTGTGTGTGTGTGTGTGTGTGTAAGCCTGTATTTGGGTGAGTAGTGTAGAGTGGTTTGGTGTGCAGTGGGCTGATAACAGTGCTCTGAGGTATTGTGGGATTAAACTGGAGCTGAACTACTATTATTGATTAATATCTCTCTGCTTTGATTAATGTTCCTTGGCTCTTTCTGAAGAGAGGCAGTGACAAGAATGAGAATTGTTTTCAGTGCATATCTTGTATGTTATATTAGTTAGAAGAGATGGGAATATTAATGTTATTTAACGATTTGGATTCCTTAAAGGAACAGTTCACCCAAAAATGATAATTCTCTCATCATTTGCTCACCCTTGCGTTGTCTCAAACTTGTATGGCTTTCTCTTCCATGGAAGACCAACAAAGATATTTTAAACGAGATACAATGTAAGTGAATGGCGACCAAATTTTCAAGCTTCAAAAGGGACCTAAAGCTTGGGCTGGATTACATTAAAGAGTGTAGTTTTAATTTATTTTGTTTAGATTCAGCAGTGGTGTGTTGCTGAATAGCAGTGTAAGAGTATAGTCAGACAGTATCAGAGTATTTTAGTTTGGCGTTCTGCA
Source organism: Xyrauchen texanus (assembly GCF_025860055.1). Taxonomy (NCBI): domain Eukaryota; kingdom Metazoa; phylum Chordata; class Actinopteri; order Cypriniformes; family Catostomidae; genus Xyrauchen; species Xyrauchen texanus. The sequence continues at coordinate 14,878,534 of NC_068314.1, read as the reverse complement.
TTGGAGGGAGTATGCAGATGTTCAAGAACTGTGACATCATAAATATTTGTTGTTTGTTTGTTTGTTTGTTTGTTTGTTTGTTTGTTTTTGGGTAGGTTCTGAATAACTGGTTCTCAATTTGAAACCTGTAGCTTAGTAGCCCTTGTTAGGCATAAAAATGCTGAAATGAAAAACGGATGGTTTATTTATAATTAATTAGTAACACACTTTGTATAAAATGTTATTGCACAATACAGAAATATTCATAACCACAGTATGATGAAGGGTTGGCACTCATAAGTATATGCAATATTTCATTTGTATTATTTCTCCTTTTCCCGTTAATGTGGAAAAACCACCATAAAAGGACATGACAGTTGGGAAAGTGGCACTTAATTGTAGGAAACATGATGAGTTAAACCATGCAAAATACTTTTAAACCAGCAGACCTTGACTTCTGAGACTTTGGTATAATATCCATTAATTCTACATGATTGATTGAATTAAGATTGAAATTCACAATATAGCCTTGTGCGATTACTAAACCTTAAAAGGCTGTTTCAAAATGTAGTCTGCATTCAGCGCTACAGTCAGCACAGAATTGGGGCCCTCTGGCGGATTGGACAGCATTATCCATTACCAATAAATTACAGAATTTAAAAAGGGGTTTTGTTTGTTTGATTAAATCTTTTTATTTTTCCATGATGTGGTTGGCATTTTCTTGGAATTGCCCAACATATGCCTAGTATGAATTAGTTTTATCATATACATTACATACATGTAAAATGTGAATTCTGTTGTTTTCAATTGCAAAAACAGATGTGCAATGTTTTATTTTCCAATATAACCTTTTTTCTTATCAATCATATCATGTCTTTTTAATCTTTTTAAATATTTTAATCTTTTATTGTGGCTGTCTTTAAAATGTTGGCCTGCATGTGTCCCAACAGATCCAATCCAGCTCAATAGAATTGATTTACTCTTAGAACAGTAAAAAAGCTTTTGGATCTCTTTGTACATTTTTAAAGCATGATTCTTAAATAAAACAGAGAAAATGGTGAGTGACAAAATATCAGTCTGCCTATAGTTTTTTGAGAAAATCCTTATCATATTGCCTGAAAAATGTAATATCAGTGCATCACTAGTTAGAAACATTAGATTAATGTATATGAGATATATAAGTGCAGTATATACACATCAGGTTATGACTGGCGAATCTCATTACACTGAATAGTAAACTGCTGATGTGGGTTATATTTTGTTTGTAAAATTTAACACTGTGGCTCTTTGTCACTATCAAAACATTCCTCTGTTTAAGCGGCCCGTCTAGCCCGACTCCGCAATATTTACTCAACCCTTGGCGTTAATTTGGGGTGGGACAATTTGTTTGTGTAACTAATGGAAGACTAATTTGAAAACAGTGATTATTTTTACATTTCCTTTTGGTGATGCTGTTTAAATGGTTTTCTTCTCCCTGTTTATTATTATTTTTTTGTCTGTATTGATCAGTCTTAGACCCTTGTAAATGTGCATTTTAAAAAGGTCAAAGGAGTTTTTGGTGCCATTATCCTTTATAATTATATATATAACTCTTGTGTAGTTCAGTGTTGATAAAGTTTGTTTTTGTCTTATAGATTTCCTGGCAAGACCCTGAAGGGGAAAAAATACAAGCCTCTCTTCGATTACTTCATCAAGGTAAACATTGTTATGCTGGCGCTCATTTGATTTATACTCGCAGACCATTTGATTGATTGAATTTTCAAAGTTCTTAGGTGACAACACAGATTGGACCTACACATGTGTTATTGAAAATGTCACCTTCGATGTTTTCTTTAAGCAGCACACTTTTAATGTTGCTCCTGTGCAGACAAAAAAAACACAACACATAAGACTCAAAAATCTGTGGAAAAAATTAGAGGTAGCCTAAATGAATAGCTGTGAGAAATTTTGTGCATAAATATGCAGAGCTAATTCATTTGCAGTATAAGAAATATATCCTGGAAAAGTACAGAGATTTGAAGTTGAAATGGTGCCCACATGGTGTCAGTCCTGCAAATGTGCTATGTGAGAAGGAAGAGTCTCTAAAAACAGCAGAATTCCACCTCGACTTTGCGCAGGACTTGTGTTGGTGTTTATTATACTAATGAAAAACAAACTAAATAAATTTACATGCAACATTGATTTAATTTGAAGTTATATTATTAGAGATCTCACCGTGATAAAAGAAGTAGGAAAGATGACTCTCAATACTCGGATGACTGTTCTGACATCACTTAATCGCTGGATGTGGGTTTATTATCAGAAATGTCTAATTTATGGCGCAATTGACAAATCAGAATAGAGTAATATACTCATACAGAGAATATATTTTTATATATTTTGGGTGTTATATATTAAATATATATAACACCCAGTGCCCCTGTGTGAAAATGTGGTCACCTTCTTAAAGTCAATAACTGGTTGCACCCCCTTGAGCAGCAATAACTGCAACCCATCCCTTTTTATGAGTGATTTACACCACTGTGAAGGACTTTGGCCCAACTCTGCTTCATCTTCAGTTGATGGACAGATGGCTCATCACTCTCCTGTAGAATTCTCTGATTCAGAGCAGAATTCATAGTTCCTCCAAAGGTGTCAGCTCCTGATGCAGCAAAACATCTCTAAATTATCACACTACCACAACTGGTAGTTAGTTTGAGGTTCTTTTTAAGAAATGAAGTGTCTGGTTTTCGCCAAACATAATGTCTACTAAAAAGTTCTACTTTTGAGTAGGGCTATCGATTTAAAGTTAACTCAGTGCAATTAATTTTATAAAAAATAACGCATTAAAAATGTACGGAATTAATCGCATTGTCCCCGGACCGTAATGAGGAAGATTCCTGAGAAATGCAAGCTTGTAGTACCACCTGTTTACTATAGAGGGCAGTAAGTGAAACTTCAGCTGTATGAGCAACGCACAGATTATACATTGAACAAAACAACACTTCAGCAGGCATTGCAACACAAACATGCGTTACGTTCTTGCGTTCAAAACACTTGATGGAGAGCAAATTCGAACTAAGGGATCTCAAGATGTGTTCTAAGTATTAAACTATATTTAACTTGACACAGTGACCTAAAAATGTATGTTTATGACGCAACACACCCGAGATGCTACACAAGCATGTCTGACGCAGGTGTACATTCCTTAAACAAGCCCTCATAATAAATCTCCAACTGATTGAAAAATTCACTTGTGAAATGGATTGCTGTGAACTGTATGCCAATGATTGACTTATGATCAATAATATGGTAGTAAACAATACATTGTATTCTAAAGCCGCTTTTTGTATTGTCTTATCAATTATTAACTCTTCTGCTACAAGAATGTAATGCATTTTAATTATCTGAATATTTTGTATTTTATTTTATATATATATATATATATATATATATATATATATACACAGTATCTCACAAAAGTAAGTACACCTCTCACATTTTTGTAAATATTTGATTATATCTTTTCATGTGACAACACTGAAAAAATTATATTTAATTTTCCAGTGCTGGAAAATAATGGTGGCAACACAAAATATTGACACTTTGGGCCCAATTTGGACATTTTCACTTAGGGGTGTACTCACTTTTATTGCCAGCGGTTTAGACATTAATGGCTGTGTGTTGAGTTATTTTGAGAGGACAGCAAATTTAAACAGTTATACAAGCTGTACACTCACTACTTTACATTGTAGCAATGTGTCATTTCTTCAGTGTTGTCACATGAAAAGATATAATCAAATATTTACAAAAATGTGAGGGGTGTACTTACTTTTGTGAGATACTTATGGGCTGAAATATGTGCCACCAGAAACTGAATTTGAACCATTTATATTTGAATTTGAATGGCTAAACTTGAATAATTGCATTGAAAAACTGAATTTGAATCACATAATTTGAAATTGTATTGTTTAATTAAAATTGAATTTATTCAAAAACTGAATCTGAATTATATCATTTGAAATTGAATTTATTCGTTTGGAACTGAAGTCCAATAAAATTTGATCCTCACTGAAAATTAAACTCTCTATATATCTTCACATTCACTTCTCACAATTCAGATTCAGTTCTCAAATTCAATTTCAAGTTACTGAGACAGACATCCGGGTAGTTGGAGGATGAAAGAAGAGCAATCGAGCGCAGATCGATAGATAGCGTTCATTGGCTCACAGGACTCCTCTTGGGCCAATCAGCACCAATGTTTTGGAGCATAGTACGTTACCCGCCATGAAACTATGGAATTACGATTGTGTCAATAATAATGAATGTAACTTTATAAAACTGAACGTAACTTTTTCAGAAACTATCAAAAATATTCCATTACAAAAGAAGAAAAACACAATTAAAATGAAAAAAAAAAAAAACAAATGAACTCAGTCGCACGAATTTAACAGGCTCTTCAAATATGCTTCATTTTTTGTTAATGTTTTTCAAAGATTCGTTTTCGCAAATCGTGGATTCTGAATACATTGCCACAGATTTCAGCTTACGCTCGCAGTTTTTCGTTTGCTGTTTTGAGACAAACCTCTCGTGGGGGTGGGCTTAACAGTGATCTACTCTGATTGGATAGTAAGCTTTTGATGGACAGGTGCTCTCTGACCCGGATGTACAGACGTCACTCAGGTGGCGCGCATATTAGAAAGCTCTCGCGGTGATTTGTAGTTATGCAATACGTCGTGCTTTGTTGTATTACTTACTAACAATATGTAAATAATATTTGACCTATAATTATATAATTTAATATTATATGAGACCTTCGATCGTCTAATAATCGTCTTCGATCAGTCTGTAAAGATGAGCTCTCAGGAGAGACACGGAGCGGCATCATCTTCCTCCTCCTCTTGTTTTTTATTTATTTAAAAAAAAAAAAAAAATTTGAATGCAAAGAACAGGAACATACAAAAGAGAAAGCATACGTACATCACATAATATCAACCAAAACAATAAAGAAGACAAAAATAAATAGAAAAAAAAAATAAATAAATAATAAAAAAAGATAATAATAATAATGTATATAACAAAAGAAGAGGTAGGGCCATTACATCACACAAAAATGTTCACATGAATAGATCAAATGCAGTGCAGATTCTAACAGTCCTTATGGCTTTCTTATTAGTAGATACTGAAATCAAATTTAGATAATTTTCTATTTCTTTTAAGAAGACAGAGAAGATAGGTTTACAGTTTAAAAATTTGCATTTGTGAATATAGAATTTGCTGAGGAAAACAATTAAATTAATAACAAAACAGACATTTTCGTTTGTGGGGTCTGAATCAAAATACCCAAATATAATGTTTTTCATATGTATTGAGAAGCCTGGCAAAATCTTACACTTGATAAAAACATCAATATCATTCCAAAGCTTCTGAGTGTAATGACACGACCAAAATAAATGAACCACTGTTTCATCAGAATTCACACAAAAAGAGCATGGTTAGCTCAATGTCAGATTTAAATCTTTGTATAAATTTCTTAACAGGATAGAACCTGTGTATCAACTTAAAGGAAATTTCTTTCACTTTATTTGTGAGAATGAATTTCTGCTGTAAAGACCAGATTTTTTTCCAATTAAGGTTACCAAACAAATTATTCCAAAAGAAAATAACAGGTGGAACAGAAATCAAATCCTTAAGAAATAAAGATCTTATAGTTTTTAGCTTTCGACTCTGAAAAACAGATTTGACCAACAGAATTATCACAAGGTTTAGGAAAGGATGCAGTAGATACTGGGGTGAAGTAATTACGGTTTTTAAAAAGCATACATAAACCAGAGGGAATAGCACCCATTACTGTATCAAATTCTTTTGGGGTTACTGGTATTTGGTATTCAGAAAGAAATTCTGAATATCTGAATAAAAGACCTTGCTTATTAAACAAATGCTCCACTCCTCCTCTTGTCCTTCAAGGCAGCTTGAAGTAAGTTCGTGTTACTGAAGTAACCAATAACATCGATAAAAGTTTTATTCATGTAACGTTACAGTGTGCAACAGTTCTGGCTTTATTTTGCAAATTTATTGTTTAACCACTTCAGCTCTGCAGGATATTTTGAATTTTTTAGAGAATTAGGCATATCTGAATTTAAAAGAGCCCTGCCCACATACATTGGAGTAAATGGATAGAAATTGTCTAATTTTACAGAAAACACTCTAAATTTCAACACAGTGGTGGAATATTGCATATATTTTATTATATTTATTCACAATGTTTTGATAAACACACATAAAATATCATATTTTTATATATTTTTGAATAATTTTTTTATTGTCATTCACAAGTTTGCAATGCACTGATGTCATGTCATGATGTTATGTAGTTTGATTGTTTGCTCTTTTGCACAGTTAATATATTCAAGGACGTGTCAATGTAGACAGTGCAGATATCAAACTGGTTTTATTCTACAGCAAGGCAGAAATCTTGGTGCAGATGCTGCATCTGCAGCTGTACATAACAACCTTGAAATTCTTAACCAGTCGCTCGGGAATACCAGCACAAGGCAGGGTCAGCAGCAGTCCGTTCAGCAGTCGGGGCAGAGTCAAACAGTGGACCAAGATATGGCCAGGTTTCAGTTTTGCAGTTATGACAATGACAGAACAGCAACATTTTATTTAGCATGCATTTACAATACAACAATAAATTTGCAAAATAAAGCCAGAACTGTTGCACACTGTAACGTTACATGAATAAAACTTTTATCGATGTTATTGGTTACTTCAGTAACACGAACTTACTTCAAGCTGCCTTGAAGGACAAAAGGAGGAGGAAGATGATGCCGCTCCGTGTCTCTCCTGAGAGCTCATCTTTACAGACTGATCGAAGACGATTATTAGACGATCGAAGGTCTCATATAATATTAAATTATATAATTATAGGTCAAATATTATTTACATATTGTTAGTAAGTAGGCCTAATACAACAAAGCATGACGTATTGCATAACGACTCGGTTACTAACGTAACCTCGGTTCCCTGAGAGGAGGGAACGAGTATTGCGTAAGTAGCTTACGCTATGGGAAAACTCCGTTTCTCGAGAAATATTGAAGTCTTTATGTAAAACGCATTGCAGCTGCACAGCATACAGCAATGAGCGAGGCAGCTCGGCCATTGGCTGTGCTGTGGCAACTTGCTCGAACCAATGACGGGGCGACTCTGAACGCACGACCAATGAGCGACGCCACGGCCACAGGCTCAGAGCCCGCCAAGATGGGCGTGGCTAGGGCTCAATATTAGGAGCCCCGCCATGAGAGTTCTTTAGGTTCAATCGACTGAAGCTGAACTGACCAAGCACAAGCATGGCAGCTTACGCAATACTCGCTCCCTCCTCTCAGGGAACCGAGGTTACGTTAGTAACCGAGTCGCTCCCTCTCGAGAGGTCTCTCCTATTGCGTAAGTAGCTTACGCTATGGGAACACCATGCAAAACGCCGTGCGTGCTGACTTCGCTCTATAAAGCCAGAGGCGGATGCCTGAGCCTTAAAGCAAAGTGATTATCCAACAAGCCGCCAACGGCGAAGCTATATAATGGGAAAATACAGAGCCTTTGCCCCAAGGAGGTCCATGGTGGGCGCTCATTGTAAAAACACAAGCACATAACTTATGTACTGATTTTTCTATGTATTGATATGCATAAAAAATCCTCTAAGTCAGTCAGAGACGGACCTATAAGGGAGGAGATAATGCTCAGCATATACATACTCCAGTCCATTCTACAGTCAGGCTGATAGAATGTTGGAATGCAATGAGGGGACCTGTAGGTTATAAAACCTGATAAATGTCGAAGGCGAGGCCCAGCCTGCCGCCGCACAAATATCTTCAATGGGTATCCCACTCGACCACGCCCACGAGGAGGCCATGCTCCTCATAGAGTGAGCTTCATAAGCCAGCGCGATAGCATCCACTATCCGGCGCGATATTCTTTGCTTTGAAACTGCGAGACCTTTAGTGCGGCCGCCAAAGCATACGAATAATTGTTCCGTCTGTCTGAACGGGGCAGGTCGTTTTTCCCTAATGAACATCCTTTATCAGGATTGTGTGACGCCGCTATGGCAGCCACATAGACTTTGAGCGTAGAGGGTGTGCGGCCCGCCTCCAGCAGCTCCTTCAAACAGGCGAGTACACTTGGTATGAAGAATCATCCCGTTGGCCTACCTGAGGAGGTCTAGCCTCAGCGGAATCGGCCATGGGGCAGATTGCATCATCTGCATCAGTTCTGGAAACCACGTCTGGTTTTTCCAGAGAGGGGCTACCAGGAGCACTGCACATTTCACTTCCCTGATCCGACTGATGATCTGAGGTTGCATCGCAATCGGGGGAAAAGCATACAAGGGGCGGCTCGGCCAGACTTGGGCGAGCGTGTCCGTGCTCTTTGAGAAGAAAAGGGGGCAGTGCGCATTTTCCCTGGAGGCGAAGAGGTCGACCTCCGCCTTGCCAAATGTTTGCCATGGCCACTGAACCGTCAGGGGGTGGAGAGACCATTCTCCTGGGAGAACCTTGTCTCTGGACAGAATGTCCGCTCCCTGGTTCAGGACGCCTGGCACATGCGCTGCTCTCAGCGAGCGCAAGTGGTGCTGTGACCATGAGATGAGCTCCCTGACCATAGAGTGCAGGGAGCTCGACCTGAGTCCACCCTGGCGATTTATATACGATACTACCGTCATGTTGTCCGTTCGGACCAGGACATGTTCATTTTTCAGGTACGGAAGCAGGGCTCTGAGAGCCAAGGCGACCGCTTTCATTTCCAGACAGTTTATATGTAGGTGCTTTTCCGGGTTTGACCAAAAGCCGGAGACAGGCCTGCCCTCGTAAAGGGCCCCCCATCCTATTTTGGAGGCATATGTCGTGATCATTTTTCTCCGTGTGTTCACGCCCAGACTCACGGCGGTTCGATACCAGTCGACGGCTTTCCAGGGCGTCAGGGCTTTTATACAGCCGTGATTTGCTCTGATTAAAAAGTGGCCCGAGAGCCACGCGTGAGTGGGGACACGGCTCTTGAGCCAGCGTTGGAGAGGACGCATGTGCAACAATCCTAGCTGGAGTACAGCTGATGCCGAGGCCATGAGACCGAGCATCCTTTGAAATCGTTTGACGGGGCGCGCGCGCCCGGTCTGAATGATGTTGCAAGGTGTCGAATAGAGAGCGAATGCTCTGATGAGAGGCGTGCCGTCATCTGCACTGAGTCTAGCACTATTCCCAGAAAGGAGATATTCTGGCTGGGAGATAGCACGCTCTTTGCAAAATTGATTCTCAGACCCAGGCATTCTAGATGGCTGATAATCCAAGATCTGTGCATCGTTAACTGACTCTCTGATTGTGCTATGATTAGCCAATCGTCGAGGTAATTCAGTATTCGCACTCCCCGCTGTCTCAGGGGGGAAAGTGCTGCGTCCATACATTTCGTGAATGGACGGGGGGCCAATGATAGGCCGAATGGTAGTACTGTGTACTGGTATGACTGTCCCTCAAAAGCGAATCTCAGAAAAGGCCTGTGATGAGGCGCTATCGGAATGTGAAAGTAAGCGTCTTTCAAATCCACTGATAGAAACCAATCCCCGGGGCGAACTTGCGCAAGGATATGTTTGGTCGTTAACATTCTGAACGAGCGAATCATTAAAGCTTTGTTCAGATGTCTGAGATCTAGGATGGGGCGGAGGCCACTGTCCTTTTTCAGGACGAGAAAATAGCGGCTGTAAAAACCTGCTTCGCTCATAGAGGGAGGAACAGTTTCTATAGCGCCCTTCTCTATTAGTTTGAGCTCCTCGGTGCGTAGAACATGTGACACATCTCTCCTCACTTTCGTCTCGACCACCGCTGAAAATCGGGGTGGTCTGCGAGCGAATTGAAGCGAGTAACCGTGTTTTATTATGTTCAAAACCCATTTCGACATGTCGGGATTTTTTCCCAGGCTTTTGCTCGCACAGATATGGGCTGAATGCTGGCTGGGGGCGTGTCGCAGTGACGTATGGGCCCCACCGGCAAATTGCCTTGTGCTAACACTGAGCTTACAGCTGTCAGAGGCGCTGGCGCGCTGAGCAGCCTTGTTGAGTGCCGAGTGCAGGGGTGCGTGTGAGATTACAGGCACGCGCGCTATCTCCGAAATGCTCGCAGCATGAGCTGGAGAAATGTTTGAAACTGTATGGACAGTGTTTTCGGGTGGGGGTGCATACATCATAATAGGCACGCGCGCCACTGTCATAAAGCTTCCCGCTCTTAGCGGGGAGTTTCTTGGCTCGCGCGTCGCATCCGTGATGCTTGCGGCATAAGACAGAGAAATGTTTGAAACTGTATCGACAGTGTTTACGGGTGGGGGGTGCATACATTGTAATAGGCACGCGCGCCACTTTCATAAAGCTTCCCGCTCTTAGCGGGAGTTTCTGGCTCGCAGCGTCGCATCTGTGATGCTTGCGGCATGAGACAGAGAACTGTTTGAAACTGTATGGGCAGTGCTTATGGGTGGGGGTGCATATACCGTAGTAGGCACGCGCGCCACTTTCATAAAGCCTCCGCTCACGGCGGGGTTTTTGGCTATGCATGCAGTGTTTGTGTGTAGGGGTGCATGCAGGACAGCAGGCACGCACTACCTTTATAGTATTTCCCGCTTTTACTGGGGAAGTGTTTATAACTGTGGGAACAGTGCTTAGCGTGTAGTGGTGCATACATGACAATAGGCACACGATCTACATATATGGTGCGTCCAGCTGGAGCTGGGGAAGTATTCGGCACTGTTTGGACAGTATTGATACGTGGGAATGCGCACTTTAGTGTGGACACGTGACCCCTTAGTGACACAGGCAGAAAATGACTCTTTTGTGATTTCTGTGTGTTGCCGTTAAAACGGCGTTTGATTGCAGGTGAGCGAGTTCTGTGACTGGCCCATTGACTGCTGTACAGACATTTCCAGCCGCCTGTAAGGGGACTGGGTAATGTTTCACACGTTTTAGAGAGAGTGGTCCGGCTTTTGCGAGACACGAGCTCTCTCTTTTTCTTCCTATTGCTAGGAAGACTTACGAGGCTCCGGGTTCAGCACGATCTTGGGCCGAGGACCCCGTTGCTCAGGCGGCTTCCTTCGGTTAGCGGAATGCAAGCGGCGTCGAGCGTCCGTTTCAGGTCTGCTCTTTTGCTGGGAGACGGGAGGCGCCGCCCTGGCTCGCTGCTGCTGCTGAGGCGGTCTCTGTCGGCTCTGAGACGAGCTGGAGCGCTTGGGCAGGAAGTGACGCATAGCCTGCGAATCCTTCTGAGCTTCAGTGAAGCGTTCAGCAAACTCTTTTACCGCCGGTCCGAACAGGCCGCTTGGAGCGATAGGCGCATCAAATGGCGCCTTATCCGCGTCCTTCATCTCTGTTAGCGTCAGCCACAGATGGCGCTCAAGGACAGTCAGGTTAGCCATGGCCCGGCCGATGGATTGGGCGGTGGCCTTTGTGGCTCGCAGGGCTACGTCAGTGGCGCTGCGCAGGTCCTTGAAAGCCTCAGGTTCAGGTCCCGACTCGTCCTTGGTGCGGAGAAGTTTGGCCTGATAAACTTGTAGAACAGCCATGGAATGAATGGAACAGATGGTTGGCCACAGCCTCCTCGAGGGGCGGGTTCCTCAGTAGCCTCTTTCTCTCGCGCCGTCCACCGAGGAGAGCGAGGAAGAGAAAGAAGGCTTCAGGCGAGCAGAGTGCGGGGCTTTCCACGACTTTGTGAGTTCGGTCGTGAACTTCGGGGAAGAAAGGGAGGGTCTCTGTCGAGGGCCTGCCGGCGCCCCTGCAGGAACCACTCGTCCAGCCGGCTGCGGGCGGGTTCTTCCGGAGAAGACCAGTCGAGCCCGAGGTCTTCCACGGCTTTGGACAGGATGCAGATGATCTCAGAGTCCATGCTGGTGCCCGTGCTCGTGTCCGCTAATGTCGGCGGCGCAGGGTCGAAGGCCGAGCCCGGCCAGTCGTCGGATGCAGCGTCAATAGAAAGGCTGTCATCCTTTTCACCGTCGTCCCCTGACGCGCCGAACGAGACGAGACCCACCGCTCTGTTGGAGGGGTGCTGGTCCGCCTGCGTGAAATGGACTGGCGGCGGGGAGATCTTGGGTAGTGCGTGACGTCACTGAATTCCGCGTGCTCTGTGAGCGGCGCTTTTTCTTGCGCGGCTCGAACGGAGGAGACGGCAGCACGGTGGAAGCAGGCTCGGCGAGGCCCAGGGAGTCACATTCGGGGCATCCGCAAGAGGAGTCCTGTGAGCCAATGAACGCTATCTATCGATCTGCGCTCGATTGCTCTTCCTTCGTCCTCCAACTACCCGGATGTCTGTCTCAGTAACTTGAAATTGAATTTGAGAACTGAATCTGAATTGTGAGAAGTGAATGTGAAGATATATAGAGAGTTTAATTTTCAGTGAGGATCAAATCAACTGGCAGCCTCTGTGAGCGGCGCTTTTTCTTGCGTGGCTCGAACGGAGGAGATGGCAGCACGGTGGAAGCAGGCTCGTTTGCGGCGAAGGCGGCAAAGTGAGCGCGCAGCTCGGCGAGGCCCAGGGAGTCACATTCGGGGCATCCGCCCTGAATGAGAGCAGCTTCTGCGTGGTCAGGTCCCAGGCAGCGAGTGCAGATAACGTGACGGTCCCCGTCAGGAAGAGGGCCTCAGGTTAAAGGCATTTGGAACAACGCCTCGAAAATTGCTCTTTTACTTAAATCAAAAGCGTCGCAGAGGCGAACACTTGTAAGTAAAAAAGGATATCAGTGATGCGCGCCGGATGGCGTAGCAGAAGGCTTCGAAGGCGGCTGAAGGCGCCGGTGTTCTCTTAGCAGTCCTGCTGTAGGCTTGTCAATGGCGGGCGAAAAGACTCCAACAATCCGGAGGATCCAGCGAAGAGAAGGTCTTTGCTGAAGGAGATTAAATCTAAAGAACTCTCATGACAGGCGCCTAATATATAGCCCAAATTTTATTGGACTTCAGTTCCAAACGAATAAATTCAATTTCAAATGATACAATTCAGATTCAGTTTTTGAATAAATTCAATTTTAATTAAACAATACAATTTCAAATTATGTGATTCAAATTCAGTTTTTCAATGCAATTATTCAAGTTTAGCCATTCAAATTCAAATATAAATGGTTCAAATTCAGTTTCTGGTGGCACATATTTCAGCCCATAGATACTGTATATATATATATATATATATATATATATATATATATATATATATATATATATATATATATAATTTTAAATATTTAAAGATAACTATGTATAATTATTTCATCATTATATATTGAATTATTGTTATATGAGGGGCTTTCTCAGCACATATTTGTAAATGCGATTAATCGCGATTAATTAATCGGGACACCATGTAATTAATTCGATTAAAAATTGTAATCGATTGACAGCCCTACTTTTGAGTAATCTATCCATAAAACATAGTTTCAGAATTCTTGATGATCACCAAGGTGCTTCTTTGCAAACGTGAGATGATTTTCTTGGTTTGCAATGGTTTCCGCCCAGCTACCCACCATGGATCCCATTTTTGCCCTTTGTTTTTTTATTGTAGAGCCATGTACCATGTACTGAGCGTAGCTGAGGTGAGAGAGACCTGAAGATCTGCAGATCTTGCTCTGGGTTCTTTGTGACTTCCTTGATATTTTTGCATCTTACTCTTGAAGAGATTTTGGCAGGATGACCACTCCTTGGAAAATTAGCAACTATTCTATGCTGTTCTAATTTGTTCATATGGATGATATGGCTCTGTTCTTGGTTCGTTGGAGCCCTAAAGCCTTAGAAATGGCTTTGTAACTTCTTGACTGATAAGACTCAACTTTTATGCGAAGGCATTCAGAAGTTTTCTTCTTTTGATGCCCCTGACTTTACAATCGCCATGAAACAGATAAAAAAAAAATTACCTCAAATATGCTTGCAATGTTCTCAGGGTAATTGCTTTTTTAGACCTAACAGTTACATAATTAAAACTTTCAACACCAAAGGAATGAAAGATTCACAAACATTTTGTGTCAATTACCAAAAAACTCTCTCCATATATATATATATATATATATATATATATATATATACTGTATATGCTACCACAATCCACATTAAAATCTGATTGTATTCATTGTTAAAAATGCAAATTCAGCAATTCAGACCGGGTGCAAAACGAGACGTTGTATTACGATTTTAATGGTGGAGAATTTATCCAGACAAATAATCTAGTTATTTATCATTTATCTAATTTATAATGGTTGTCGAACACGACTAATTCCATTATACATTTCATTACCTAATAAGGTACAAAAAGGACAGTTTAATTTAGTTCATAGCTCACATATTTCAAGACCCTAAATTCCCTTACATATATTGGTGTTAGAAGATGGGCACGTTAACGGTTCCCTTCTAAATTCATCAGTACCAAATATCCTACAGATGAAATGTAAAATAAAACAGACAATATCAACATATTGACAGCGTCAAAAACATAAACACCTGTGTGAAGTTAATGGGAACTGACCTCATGCTTCCACTAAAAATCAACTTGACACATTTGCTTAAAAGGCAATCCAAAATGTTTAGTTCGTTCTGAGAAAGCGATAGTATAATTTGTTTGCGGATGCCAATTGGTTTTATATTTTGTTATCAAATGCAGTTACATTCAGACATTATGTGTAACAAGTTGGGGCCTCTAAATATATTTGTTTTTGCTTAAGTGCCGAAGCATCTGCCCAATAACAAAATTAAAGCAATAACAAAAATTAAGGAACTTGTGAACATTGCTCTTCTTCATCTTGTCAGTATTACCTGTTAAAAGCACTACATTGTTTTAAATTGCAGATTTAAGGCACTAGTCCATCATTAATATCTGTGAAATCTAACATTTATTATGTTTTTTCCTTTGTTGTGTCCAGTGTAAGGAGAATGGAGCGTTCTCTGTTGTCGTGGATAACTATGTGCGGGATGATGATGGTACAGGAGTCGTTCATCAGGCCCCGTACTTTGGAGCTGTAAGTTACATCTGTGCATTCATTTCACTGATTGTTGTTCTCAAGAGATTTTGCATATTGTTATTTTATAAAACCATGGTCTATTTAACTGTGAATACTACAATGATAAAGAATGAACTGACGTATCAAACAAATGAATTGAAGTATCAAAGTCGCCTAAAGTCTGTTCTTTTACCTTTAATAGTCACATAATTTTCCTCCAAGTCATATCGTTTTTTGACTGGCATCTGATTATGTGTAGTTTCACATGATTACAGAAAACACGTACTGGAAAAAAAAATTGCAATACTTTCCTGAACTGTATTGATGCAAAAAACAATAAAACAAACTAAATTACATTATTTATATATTTGTTTTGACAAAAATATCTGCCATACTCAATGGCAATATGTCTGGAACACAGCTAAAATGTTAAATTAGATTGTTTTATATTATATACAGGATCTAATGCAACATTGGCTTGCACTTGTTGCTGTTGATTTCAAACAAAGAATGATTGCCTATTAAAGATTCACACATTTATCAGACACATTGTGAATCCCAGAATCAAAATCAAATTGAATAAAATCATGAGTGGCATCACTGACATTATCCTTAAAACATGTTTCCAAGAAAACTCTACAGTATGAATACCAAAAAAACATTTTAAGAAGAACCAACATGCCCTTAAATAGTGTCAGTCAAGCCAACCATTTAAGAAAAAAAATAAATTAGGGTAACTGAAAATACCTTGAAGCACAGCAAAGTTGCGCATTAAAAAGAGTGACAGGAAGACAGCTGTTGTTGAAAAACTATTATCACATTTCAGATTTTGCCCAAAGGTTTGCAAGGAACGGAGCAATTTATTGGACAATTCCATGATCTGATGAGAAGTTTTAGAGATGTTGAAATCTCCTCCTCATTTTTACGTTGAGTATTTAAAGCAGACCAACATCACATGAAAATTGCAGCATCACCCACAGGATATTACTCCGTGGAAGAGACAACTAAACTCATAAAGGAAACATATATGTCAAATATATATATATATATATATATATGTATATCTAAAACCCTAAAAAAGGCGATGTTTGTCGAGGTGCATTGCCCGTACAGTGGGAGTCGCACTTAATGCTCCCTTCTGCTACATATTCGCAAAAACATCAAGGTTGTACATCAAGATTGAATTTCACCGATAGGAACATTCCAAATCACAGAATTTACATACGAGTTGGGGGCATAATTAATTGGGGTTAATTTCTGTTATTTTCAACATTCAATTAAAGGAAAAATAACTTTAAATTACATATTTGTTGTTGAATGACTCTCGAATATAAATATATATATATATATATTTTTTTTTTTTATTTTTTTTTTTTTTTTTTTTGTTGTATTTGTTCTATTTTTTTTTTTGCAGTTTATCTAAACCTCGGATGTCTGTACCTCAAACTGTTTGTGGGTCATCTTTTATGTAAAGAAACAGAAACCTCTAATTACACATTATATCAATATTATTGCAGAGCCTATGAAGAAAAACTTTATTGTTCATTAGTCTACTGGAAGTTGCAGCTGAAAAATTTACAGTAATTCCAGTAAAAGTCTTTAGTAGAGAATAAGCAGTATTCTTTGCATTTTTGTTTTCAACTTGTATCTGGACTTCAGGATTCAGAGATCTTTTTTTGTTCACTTTAGTTGTAATTAAGGTTATTAAGGTTATTGACTACATTTTTTTGTAACGTAGTCAACTTAAATATTGTTGTAATTTGTATGCAAATAATAATAATTATTTTTAGAATTCATAATAATATTATTATTTATTTTCTTTTAACATTTATCATACAATATTTATATATTTCAGCTGTAATTTTGTAACTTTAAAATCTGTAGGCTTTTATTTTGACAGAACACTCCAGAAAGACCTTGACTGTGTGTAGGATAGTTTAGAGTAATTTATTTTGCTTATTCAAAATCTGGTGAAAGCTCCTCCGGTGCCATTCTCAGTGCAAGTTATAAGCGAACAGACCTATCGAGCAAGTACGTCTGAGATGTAGTTCATGTAGAGGTTTACACGCTGCACTGAGAACTGAAAACAGCAGCTCATCACGAGCCCCGCATGTGCTGTGAGTGTTAATCAATAGAGCAGCATGCATTCATGGAGAAGTGCTGCACATACAAACTATATATTTACTTATTTAACCCTTCCTTGGCCTTTCGCAACATTCAGACCCGTTTAGAACCATTTTAAAACAGATCAAATTGACCCGCAAGACCAAGGAAAGGTTAAATGCATTTTTACGACTTACAGAGCTATCGTATGTCTTCATAAGACTTTGAATACAGTGCACTAGTCATATGGGCTGCTTTAATTGTGCTTTTATGGTTCTTTTATGTAATGTTTGGTGCTTGACTGTAACGACCAATCCTAACACAGGATAGGATTTGGATCGTGCTCATCTGGCCAATACCTGATCCATCTAAAAATGTCATTATCAGACCTGCATCGGTGCATTTCTAGAATCAGTTAAGTCAATGACTCAATGATTCATTGACCGCTCATAACATAAAAGATAAGTATTAATCTGCCGAAATTTTCACTGAATGAATCGATGTAAGAAGTCAAATTGAACGATGAATTACAATATACACCACTATTTGGAAAGCCACGGACACAGACAAGCAGAGATACAATTAGTAATGCGTCCCAGTGCTGTTATACTAAATATCAGCACTCTTGGAACACTACTTGGCCAATCAATTTTGAATAAAGGAACTGTTGTGTAACAAAGGACATTACTTTCTGGTGACCACAAACTTTGTAGGAACACTGTAAACTGAAACGCACAATCCAGACATAATAATAGCCACATCATTTAGAAGGTTTGGGAATTCTTAGAACATATAATATTCAATGTCAGTAAGAGTCTTAAAATATCTGATAATTAGTTTCAATAATATGGCAAGGTTAGTTCAGGTTGCAAAATGTCAAATAGGTACGAACCCCTCCAAAAAACTTGATAGTTATTAAAGGAATATTCCATGTTAAAATACAAATGAGCTCAATCAACAGCATTTGTGGCATAATGTTGTTTGCCACAAAAAAATATTTCCACTCATCCCTCCTTTTCTTTAAAAAAAGCTAAATATCTGAGTTACAGTGAGGCCAATGTATGAATGTATGAATTTGGCCAGTAAAAGCACTTTATATATATTCTTCTGTCAAAAATCCTGTAAAATTTGAGATTTAAAGTTGTTTGTATTGTAATTTTTACAGTCCTTTTAGCGTTTAAGGGTTTTTTGACTTTACATCATCATGGCAGCGAAGTTGTAAAATTGGCTGTAACTACAGAGAAAAGGTTAGTAAGTGATTTAATCACACTAAAATCTATTTAACACGCATTGTTTATAACTTGGGGCTATACTTTTGAAACAGTAAGTATTGTAACGTTTACGGATTGGCCCCATTCACTTCTGTTTGCCTCACTTTAATCCACATTTTTTTTTTCCTTTTTCTTTTTTTAAAGGATGGGCAAGTTTATTGTGGTAATCAATATTATGCCACAAATGCTGTATATTGAGCTTAACTTGTTTTGAACCTGGAATATTCCTTTAATTAAATTTTAAAAATAAATAAAAAATAAAAAAGATTTCAAAAATGTAAGCTGTGTAATCTCAGACGTATTTAAGGTAAGAAAATATGTTATTTAATTTTTGCTTGATTGTACCACTTGACATTTTTAGATTCATTAAATCAAAACTTTTTTCTGAACATATGAAAAAAAGATATTACATTCTAAGAACTTAGAACATGTGGTTTAAACTAGATTTGTAACCCCTTTTCATTGTCTTGGACACCCTTATTTGTCATCGACTCAAGAACATAGTAGTACTGCATGTGGCACACTTGCTCCTTATCGACAAGGTTGTTGGAATATATCATAACACATGAAACGAATTACTCAAGTGTGGTGTTATATACATGCTTTTTTCCAGTATGTCCCTCGTTGTTAGCACTGTTCCAGTGTGTTCTTTAATTAAGAGTCAGAACACACACACATTGTGTTTATTTTCTTAGAATTAGAAATCCTACTGGTAAATCCCTGTTGAAATGCAATTTCAGAGAGAGCTTTGATGGTTGTTGTTTTCCTCTGTGCACAGGATGATTTCCGTGTCTGCATGGACTACAAAATTATCCAGAAAGACTCCGTTCCCATCTGCCCTGTGGACCCGTCTGGTCTCTTCACTTCAGAGGTCACTCACTTTGCTGGTCAACACGTGAAGGTATGGATGGATGACCACTTCTCTAAGATTTTGTATACACTGCACATAAATGTTATTTGATGTTTAAACCGATATTAAGGACTGACATATCACACTGTAATTTTTAAATTTATAAAATCCTATTCGTTTGTTCACTGTAGTCAATATTCAGTGGATCTATAGTACATGGATTGCTGTCCATGTACTAACTAACTAACTAACTAACTAACTAACTAACTAACTAACTAACTTACTTTAACTAAAAGTAGCAGCACTAACAACTTGACTACATTTTTCAGTAGCGTGACAGTATTTCATATACTTTCACATTAGTGTAACTTTTTCAGTAGCAAGCAACTTTCCAATTTTTTTATTAATATTGTGATGCACATGCAGCAATGCAGCCCAGCAAATCAAGGCAGTAATCAAACACGTTCATTTAAGGCATCATCTCCCGGTTTCATTAGATGCATCAGTGAATCGGTTCGTTTGGACGGTTAATGTAAATGAACTGATTCACTTATATGCAATGTTGAAAAGTCAAATTCATTTTAGAAAAATGGTTCATTTCGGTGGTTCATGAACCAGTTCAAATAAACAATTCACTGATTTATTTGATCCCCTTCGCCAAAGTCATTGTCTTATTATTTTTTATATAATATTGTGTTTTCTAGTATTATTAGTATATTTAGGATTAATCTATGTACAATTTAGCACAAGTTTGACATAAATTACTTTGTTGTATTTTATTTGTTATTGTCACACCAATTGTTTAATGTCACCCTAATTGAAATCATTGTTTTTGTGGCAGTTTTTTAAAGGATAGAATAGAATATTTGAAACATCATGAATTAAAATGATGTACATTGGGGTTAGGAGCATTTCTTCTGAAAAGCATAGTATTCGAACTTTTGTGAACAAACATGTGATAAAGATTTTAAAAAGAGCAGGTTTCCGAATCATACCTCAAAGACCTCTACCGAATGTTCTTTTGACATCAGAGCAGATACGTCTTTCAGACGAGACACAAAAAAAATGTGTCTTCCAGATGAAGCACATATATACTAGAGATGTGCACAGGAAACATTTGTAATATGATTCTTGAAATAAGAGATAAAACATATCCTTCAAAAAGTCCTCTCCATGTTAAAGATCAAGAAATTCATCCTGCTAAAAATACTAAAAAATTGAATCTTAAAGAAATGTGTATACTCAGGGCATTCATTACTTATATTTTATAATAATTTCATTAGAAACTTTACAGTACATGTAATTTAACCTGTCCTCAGCCAGAGGTCACAGTGTGAAACTGACAGACAAAGTGTTTAAACATGAAACAAATGCATAAATATAAATGAAAATGAAAGGCAGGAATCTGTAAGATATCAAACAATACATCTTTTACATAAAAAAACTCAATATCAAATTTGTGTCCTCACTTCAATTCAACTGTCAGATTTGCTATAGTCCTGAATAAATCAGACAATGCCATGGTCAGCTATAACTCTGAGGACCCCTTTCCCACTTCCTGCTGTTGGTGGATGCAACAGTAGGCCACGCTGTCTGGTCATTTTCTAATTTGTTTTAATATATTCTTTTTTTTAACAAATAAGTTTTACGTTTCTGAGGTCACAGATTAATCATGTCTACTCAGTCATCCCTTTGTGATAAATATGTAACTGTTAGAATTGTAAAATCATTTTGGCACAACACATGGTTTCGACAAGTCCATCAGAATGTTCAGAATAGTGTGAAAACAGAAAAAAAGGAATAGAATGTATTTTATCATTAAACTCCTTTACTGAACACTTATTATTAGAAAATTAAAGACTTTACACTCTTGTTGGATGGTTCAAATGAAAGGATCCTTAGCTGAGACCTTTCTCAATAAATATATCAATTTCAAATAAATTTAGTATTAAGGAATAAAAACTAAGATTTTAAACATGTTTTGTCCCTTATCTCAAGAATCAGTGATTTGGTTAATCACAAGGGTTCACAAATGGTTATTTGGTTATTTGTCTGGATTTGGACCTCAGGAATGAAGAACTTTTATTTCAATGTTTATTGGTCAAACACCTTTTAAAATGGCAGGGAATAATGTTTACAGTGAGCTTTGAGCTGAAAAGCACAATGCATAGATCTTCAATTGATAAATTCACTCCCATTAAAGTCAAACCAAAATAATCAAACTGTTGCTGACTAGCATAGTGTTCTTGACCCACAGAATAAACATAATTTAAGTACCAAACTTGATATGTGCTGTGTACGGGCAGGTTCACACTTTTCAGGATATGGTTTGACTTTTAACTTGTGAAATTATTGTCTGCAAACCAGAGCAAAAGGAAACTTTTCCAGGTAAAACACAGCCTGGGACATGTGTAACAGTCACATGAAGTCCTCCGTGCAACTTGAACTTCTTCAAAACTTCCAAACTTTGTGACACCTGCACTAAAAATGAAATACGCACCGAATGAAATACAACACCGGTGTCTTTGTGTTTAGTTTAGCTTGACAAAATATCTAAAACATGCGCGATACTGTGCGGGATGCTGAAAAATAAAATAGCGAGATGTGGCGCAGTGATCAAAGACCTCCATCCAGCCCGTTTTTAGATAGAAAAACAATAGGAAAAACAGGGCAGGCGCACCCAAAAACATGTGTGAACAGGCCCTAATTCGTACTACACTTGACAAACTGACCCAAACCTGGCCAAAATCCAAATGGTGTTGTCCGGTACCTCAGCCTTGGATCGGGTTAAAACCTATACTGCAAGTGTAGGATAACCGAATATTGTTTTTGGTATTCTAATACAGGTGCATAGAACGGTTAACCGAATGTCGATATCCGTGCACATTCCTAATATAGTATGTCTGCTGTCTTTGCTGTCTACAGACAGTAGAACTACATCCTTATGGTGATGGGAACCTTAGTGGCAACCACACAAATTGCACATCTTATGTTAGAGACGTTAGCATGTTGCTAAGCTAAGTTCCCAAAAGATGTGACGTAACCTGTGAATCAGATTGGAACTAGGGCTGGGTGATTTAATAATCGAAAAAATTTTTTTATGATTTTGCGCTTAATATAATATTAAGCAACATGAATATCATGATTATGCACTTTTTATTTGCCCAAGTTTCCTAAAGTGTTATTAGACTAATTTCACTATTTGTCTCAGAAATCATGAGTACAAAACGAGAGCGTTAAGACAGAAGTAGCAAAAGCGAGTTATTAGTTAAATTATTTCCTTTAATATCTTCAACATTCTAGATTGTAAGAATTACAGTATTGTAACATAAAATGTTATAAATCTTGCATTTTAGTTACAATGGCTGTTGGATTAAATGGTGGTTGCTCTGATTGAAAAAGTCAAGCTCTGTCTAGATATGGATGGAACAAATTTCGTGAGGTTCATGCCATTGAATCTTTAAAAGATATTAAAAAGTTTCAACTTGAATGTTTGCAGACTGAAAAGATTGTTACTCCATTATTTAAATGAAGTACTACTTTGATTTATGCCAATCTACTATTGCTTTATCGTTGATTTCCAATTCCAAAATGAATTGAGGAATTGACCACATGTATGAAATTATTGCAATACAAGGATTTGTTACACTGAGCTGCAGTTGGTAAATATCTATTGTCTTGAAAATGTATCAGTATATTAACAGTCTTAGTTTTAGAATTTTTACAGTTCTCAGAAGAGCACACCATAACTTATTTTCTCAAGTGTGTCATTTAGGAGCTATGGTTGAGATGTGATTGGGTGACAGAAGAAAATGCTGCTGATAGGGAGCGATGATGTCAGCGGTTTAAATGTTAGCAGAGACTGACAGAGGAACATAGTGCTTCCTGAGAATTATGTCATCATAGTTCTGCTCTGTCATCTTACATTTTCTCCACTCACAGTCAGTTTTCCTTTCTTTAGACACTCATTATTACATCTCCCAGCAGTAACCATCTGCCACCTGTGTCTTTTAATTAGAACCAGTTGATTCTGTCTCACTGACTGCTTTTCACCCTCATTGTTATACAGTATTTACAGTCACTTTTTAAAATTACATTTGTGTCATGTTTGTGTTTCTTTATTTTTCTTTTGATTTTCTCACCTTTTCTCCCCAATTTGGAATGCCCAGTTCCCAATGCGCTCTAGGGCCTCATGGTGGCATAGTGACTCGCCTCAATCCAGGTGGCGGAGAACGAATCTCTGTTGCCTTCGCCTCTGAGGCGTCAACCCGTGAATCTTATCATGAGCCATCCACCGCGGCATCCACACACAGCTCACCACGCGCCCCACAGAGAGTCTAGTTTTGTCTAGATTGTCTAGCAGGAGACTAAACATAAAATGTATATATGAAATGCAACAACAATGCAAGATGTTTTTGTTACAATTATATTGACATTTTTTGGTGAAGATTGAAATAAGCTTAAAATGTTGATGTTGAGTTTACAGTTACAATTTTAATTCAAATTCATGAACAGATTAATTCGGACTTGACTTTTCTCGGCCTGTAATGAACTCGGTTTTGAGTCCGACTCGGCCCCTTCTGGTTTCGGACTCTGTTGTTTGAAGACTTGGACTTGACTCGGACTCAACTAAGGTGGACATGAACCCAACACTAATGCATGTATTTTATAGTCATTCAATGGGCAGTACTTCCAGATGTTAAAACAAGGCCCCGGTACACTCATGGCGAAGTGCTGCTTTGTTCTTTGCTCAGATACAAAAAGAAACAGCTGAGCAATGTCATACTGTTTGTGAACATTTAGATACTGGCCACCCCAATGGGGGAGGCATTTAGCGGAACATTTAAATATGAGGACGATCAAGACTACACGCAAAACATCAACTAATATGACATTAAAATGCATCACTATGACTTCAAGCCATAAAGCAATTTAACCACTCTGATGATTTAACCTTGTGAGATCTCGCATCCACATGCATGAACATTACGTTTTGTCTTTGCTATAGGCTTTGTTTAAATATTTTTTTTTAAAACCAACTGTCATTAAATGGTTAAACTTTCAGCACAACGAGTCATGTGACAAAACAACATGGTGTCAATCTCAGCCGAGTTTGTCTTTCTGAAAAATGCCAACAAAACTACTTCTGGTAAGAAACTAGCTGAAGTTTTTCACATTAAAATCAATTTGAGTCAAAACTGTAGAGTCTGTAGTATCATCCAACATGCCATTTTGTTTTACTTTATTTTATCCCCAAATTGGAATGCCCAATTCCTGCTACTTAGTAGGTCCTCTTGGTGGCGCGGTTACTCGCCTCAATCCTGGTGGTGGAGGACATATCCCAGTTGCCTCCGTCTCTGAGGCCGTCAATCCACGCATCTTATCACAGGCTCACTGTGCATGACACTGCGGAGAATCCCAGCGAGGGATTTTGCTACACTCCGCGATCCACGCACAACTTACCGTGCGCCCCATTGAGAGCGAGAACCCCTAATCGCGACCACGAGGAGGTTACCCCATGTGACTCTACCCTCCCTAGCAACAGGGCCAATTTGGTTGCTGAGAAGACCTGGCTGGAGTCACTCAGCATGCCCTGGATTCAAATTCGCGACTCCAGGTGTGGTAGTCAGCGTCAGGCTCCCATCCATCATGCCATTTTAAAAATTGCATGGATTTATCACGAAACGGTGCACTGTTAAACACAATGTCCATGTATGTGGACAATAGGACTACATTTCCATAACAATTGGCAGTAATTTGATGATGCAGGCCATTATTAATCTGAATTATTTATTCAGCTTTATAGAAAATCAGCTGTAATGTCTATAACGTCTCAAAAAACATGACTAACCAACACTCCTGGACATGTAATACAAATTTGATTAAATCTGACTATCTAAAACTTGGTATTACTTAATATGTGGACATCAATTTTTAGGAAAACTATTTGCTCTAGAAAAAAAAAACTTGAGCTTATTTATTAGGTGCTCAGCAAAGAGGATGAACAGGTATGCAGTCATAGGTAGTGTAACGGTTACCCTGTCTTGTCCCTCTGTTGCCCTTTGTTTGTAATTTTGTCACTTTTGGTATTCCTTAGTTTTCACTTTCGTCACCCTTGTACCTCCATAGTCTTGTGTTCACTGTTCATTGTTTTCACCTGCCCTTGTTAATTTGCCTTTGGTTTCTGTTAATCACATTGTTATCTTGTTTGAGTTCTGTTCTTTCATTGGTCCCTTTTTCCCTGTCTGTGTATTTATACCCTGTGTCTTTGTTCAGTCTTCGTCGATCGTTGTTTGATGTTAACCCGGTGTATCTTTCCCTCCCGAGTTCCCTGTTCGTGTCTACCTTGGTCAGCTTACTCAGTTTATGTTTCATTTCCCCATCGTGGGTTGTTACTTTGTGTTTTCTTATTCTAATAAAGTTCAAACTGCGTTTGGATCCTCATTTCCTCCTCTGCCTCGTTACTCAGCATAACAGAACGATCGACCAACTATGGATCCAGCAGTTATACGGGCCAACTGCCGGTTGCTCAACCTCAAACAAGAGGGCCGCCCTGTTGAAGACCACATCAGCGACTTCCTCGCGCTGGCGAAATTCACAGACTTCCCGGACTCAGCCCTGGTGGTCTTCTTCAGGGACACTTTACACGGTTCGCTCAGGGAGCGTTTGCCGCCGGCAACGCTTGGTTGGACTCTCCACGACTTCCTGGAGGCGACCTTACTGGTCTGCGGCTCACCCTACACCGTGGTGTTCGCCGAGGAGGATTCCACCTCTCCTCCCACTGTGGTGACTCCCCAGTCGTCCTTGGCGCTTCCTGTCGCGCCAGCCCCACCTGTCAGCGAGCCCGTCCCCACGCCAGTCGCCTTCCATGAGCCAGCGCGGCCCACTGCGTCTGCTCGGAGGAGGGAGAGAAGACGGGCTTCCGCCTCCCGGCCCGCGCCAGCCCCGGTCTGCGAGCCAGAGCCCACCCATGTCACGGTGAGCGAGCTAAAGCCCACGCATGTCACTGTGAGCGAGCCTGAGCCCTCGACCATCCCCGAGCCAGTGCCTGTAGCCTCAGATGTCAGTGAGCCAGTGCCGTTAGCCTCAAACGTCAATGAGCCAGTGCCTGTAGCCTCGACCGTCCCTGAGCCAGCGCCTGTAGCCTCGACCGTCCCTGAGCCAGCGCCTGTAGCGTGACCGTCCAAGAGCCAGTGCCAGTAGCCGTGACCGTCCAAGAGCCAGCGCCAGTAGCCGTGATCGTCCAAGAGCCAGCGCCAGTGGCCGTGACCGTCCAAGAGCCAGTGCCAGTAGCCATGACCGTCCAAGAGCCAGTGCCAGTAGCCAGGTCCGTCCAAGAGCCAGCGCCAGTGGTCGTGCCCATCCTAGAGCCAGCACCTCTCGAGCCTTCCAGGGCTCCTCCTCCCGAGTCTTCCAGGGCTCCGCCTCCCAAGTCTCTCGAGTCTTCTAGGGCTCCTCCTCCCGAGCTTTCCAGAGCTCCGCCTTCCGAGTTTCCCGAGCTTTCCAGAGTTCCGCCTTCCGAGTTTCCCGAGCTTTCCAGAGCTCCGCCTTCCAAGTTTCCCGAGCTTTCCAGAGCTCCGCCTTCTGAGCTTTCCAGAGCTCCACCTTCTGAGCTTTCCAGAGCTCCGCCTCCTGGGCTTTCCAGAGCTCCGCCTTCTGAGCTTCCTGAGCTTTCCAGAGCTCCGCCTTCTGAGCTTCCTGAGCTTTCCAGAGCCCCGCCTCCCGAGCTTTCCAGAGCTCCGCCCTCCGAGCTTCCCAGAGCTCCACCTCTCAAGCCTCTCGAGCCTTCCAGGGCTCCGCCTCTCGAGCCTACCAGGGCTCCGCCCCTCAAGCCTCTCGAGCCTCCCAGAGCTCTGCCTCTCAAGCCTCTCGAGCCTTCCAGGGCTCCGCCTCTCAACCCTCTCGAGCCTACCAGGGCTCCGCCCCTCAAGCCCCTCGAGCCTTCCAGGGCTCCGCCTCTCAAGTCTCTCGAGTCTTCCAGGGCTCCGCCCCTCAAGTCTCTCGAGTCTTCCAGGACTCCGTCTCTCAAGCCTCCCAAGCTTTCCAGAGCTCCGCCCCCTGAGCTTCCCAGAGCTCCGCCTCTCAAGCCTTCCAGGGCTCCGCCCCTCAAGCCTCTCGAGCCTGCCAGGGCACCGCCCCTCAAGCCTCTCGAGCCTGCCAGGGCTCCGCCCCTCAAGCCTCTCGAGCCTGCCAGGGCCCCTCGAGCCTCTCGAGCCTTCCAGGGCTCCGCCTCTCGAACCTCTCGAGCCTTCCAGGGCTCCGCCTCCTGAACCTCTCGAGCCTTCCAGGGCTGCGCCTCTTGAGCCTTCCAGGGCTCCGCCCCCGAGTCTCCTACGGCTCCGCCCCCAGAGCCTCTTGAGCCTCCTACGGCTCCGCCCCAGAGCCTCTCGAGCCTCCTGCAGCTCCGCCTACGGGGCCTCCTGCGGCTCCACCCCCAGAGCCTCCTACGGCTCCGCCTCCAGAGCCTCCTATTGCTCCGCCTCTCGATCCACTCAAGCCTTTGACGGCTCCGCCCCCAGAGCCTCTTGAGCCTCCTACGGCTCCGCCTCTCGAGCCACTCAAGCCTTCGACGGCTCCGCCCTCAGAGCCTCCCGAGCCTCCTATGGCTCCGCCTCCGAGACTCCTCCGGCTTCGCCTCTCGAGCCACTCAAGCCTTCGACGGCACCGCCTCCCGAGCCTCCTACGGCTCCGCCGCTCGAGCCACTCAAGCCTTCGACAGCTCCGCCCTCAGAGCCTCCTATGGCTCCGCCTCCCGAGCCTCCTCCGGCACCGCCTCTCAAGCCACTCAAGCCTTCGACGGCTCCACCCTCAGAGCCTCCTACATCTCTGCCCCCAGAGACTCCAGAGTCTTCCTGGTCTCCGCTCCTAGAGCCTCCCACAGCGCCGCCTACCCCGGCTCCGCCTCCTGAGCCTCCTTCGGTTCCACCTCCTGAGCCTCCCTCAGCTCCGCCTTCTGGGTCTTCTGAGCCATCACCTCCCTCGGCTCCGCCTCAGAGGTCCTCCTTGGCTCTGCCTCACGCGGCTCCGCCGGCCCCCCCTGTGGCCACTCCATCTCCTAGGCCACCAAAACCGGCCTCTGTCCTGTGGTCATCGCCCAGGTCCCCTGAACCGGCCCTTGGCCCACGACCACCTCCTAGGCCACCAAAGCCGGCCTCTATCCTGTGGCCTCCTCCCAGGCCTCCTGACCCGGTCCCTGTCTTGTGGCCTCCTCCCAGGGCTTCTGACTCTGTTCCCGTCCTGTGGCCTCTTCCCAGGCCCCCTGACCCAGCCCCAGTCCCGTGGCCTCTTCCCAGGCCCCCTGATCCAGTCCCTGTCCTGTGGCCTCCACCCAGGCCTCCTGACCCTGTTCCCGTCCTGAGTCCTCCCTCCTGGCCTCCTGACCCAGTCCCCGTCCAGTGGCCTCCTCCCAGGTTCCCCAAACCTGTCCTTGCCCGGTGGCCAGCTCCCAGACCATCAAAACCTGTCCCTGCCCGGTCGATACCTCCCTGGCCCCCTAACCCTCATCTCCACTTGTGCCCCCGTGGACTGTCTCACCTTCATTCGTGCCCTTGTGGACTGTCTCATTTCCCCCCCGGACTTCCTATCTGCCCCTGGCACCTCCCGGACCTGCCTGTCTTGCCCTCTGTGCCCCCCGGACTTCCTGCCTGCCCAGTGTGCCCCCCTGGTCTGCCTGTCTGCCCATGTGCCCACTTGTACTGTCTGTTTGCCCCTGGTGCCCTCATGTTGTTCTTGTGGATTTTTGTCTTTTGTTGTGTGTTATTAAGGATCGTCTGGTATCCGATCCTTAAAGGGGGGGCTATGTAACGGTTACCCTGTCTTGTCCCTCTGTTGCCCTTTGTTTGTAATTTTGTCACTTTTGGTATTCCTTAGTTTTCACTTTCGTCACCCTTGTACCTCCATAGTCTTGTGTTCACTGTTCATTGTTTTCACCTGCCCTTGTTAATTTGCCTTTGGTTTCTGTTAATCACATTGTTATCTTGTTTGAGTTCTGTTCTTTCATTGGTCCCTTTTTCCCTGTCTGTGTATTTATACCCTGTGTCTTTGTTAAGTCTTCGTCGATGGTTGTTTGATGTTAACCCGGTGTATCTTTCCCTCCCGAGTTCCCTGTTCGTGTCTACCTTGGTCAGCTTACTCAGTTTATGTTTCATTTCCCCATCGTGGGTTGTTACTTTGTGTTTTCTTATTCTAATAAAGTTCAAACTGCGTTTGGATCCTCATTTCCTCGTCTGCCTCGTTACTCAGCATAACAGGTAGAGGGTCTCACAAAATCAAAATGATTCTCCAGTGCCAGATACAATGGGTATCACTTCAGTCTTTCATGTTATAGTGACCCTTAAATTTGCATCCCACAGTACACAATAATAACCATGGTATGGTGTTGTGTAGGATCTCACAGGTTAAAGTTTTCTCCAGGAGCATACACATACCCTTCATACAGTCTAGTATGTTCGGAAAAAATTTCCAAAAATGTTACTATCCAATTATGCATGAGACAGGAAGCCTGTTCAGTCTTAGTCTGCTGCAAGGTCACAGTGGACACATTTCCATTAAAGTTAAATCATTTGACTTTTGTTGAATGACATTCAATGAATAGTGCAGCCAACTGCATTTTCCTAACTTAAGGAGCTGGGATGTGTCCTAGGTCAAAGACATAAAACTAAAAGCCTGTAATAGTCATTCTCTTGAGCTGGATTCATGGTTTTATCTGCAATGGTGCTCAGGCCAGCTCTGACTCTATTGAAATGTGTTATTCTTCAGTTGTCACACTTTTTATTTGCAGCACGCTGTTAAGACTTTGTTCTTTGTCAATGCTTTCAGGATACAGACAAATACATTATCAAGTGGCTGAAGGAGAATGGTCGTCTTGTGAATGCCAGCTCTTTAAAGCACAGCTACCCATTCTGCTGGAGGTGAGTGCAGAGAAATGATGAAAACCATTTCTTTTACAGTGCGTTTTTCTTATGCTTTATGTTTTCAGAGAATCTTAGTGAACAAAACAAAAACTGCTGTAAGGAAATACAGTTATACCCCGTAAAGAGACCAGCATGAACTATGATGACCAGGAGTCAGAGTTGAAGTTTCAATAAACAGAGAGAAAGTTTATTGAAGACACATATCTCCAAATTTCCAAAGTCAATAGACAAGAAACAGAAAATAAGTTAAGTTAACCTTGAACTAACTTAGATTACAGAAACAACAGCAATTATAGGCATATGCAAATTAATTGACATCATCTCTTATGAGTACAGAGATCTGATTGTTGAACAGTACAGAAAACTGTAGAAATCTTGACGTTCTGTTTAACTACGTGAATGCAATCATTCAAAAGATTATATTTTTAAAGTCAGAGGTGAGTCTTCTCTGTAGATAAACTAGTATCCCATTCCTCTAACTTAGTCACATGATTCTCAAAATGACAAACAATCCCTGCAATGACATCATTAGACAGAACGCAACATTTCTCCCAAGATTGAGAACCTCATTGGGACACAGGCCTTATCAGCTGGAACAAAATAGGACAATGCATCCAAACGCAACAGAAATGTTAGGCAGAAATCTACTTTTAGTGATGAATGCAGTAATTAAATGACCAAAAACTTAAACCCAATAAAAATCGTACTTAAACTGAATAAGTGATCAATTAAATAGTTACAACTCACATGTATATTTGTTCTCTGGGAGCCAGGCAAAAAGAGGAAGTACTGTTCCTGACATGGGTCAGACCCTAAGTCACACCTCAGTGGTCAAATACCCAAATTACCTTTAACATTAATAACTATAACATAACTGGAATAATTGTGCATGGCTAAAAACAATTTGATTAACAATTGTATTTAACTCATCAATAGGCTGATGAGACAGGTAAATCCACCCTTTCACTGCATATTATTGTCCTTTTTGGACCCAAGATTTAATGGTGTTGCGTAAAATCTATTACACTGATTTTATAGGTAATCCTGTTCTCTTACGAGAGGTTCTCTCGTATTGCGTAAGCTAGCTTACGCTACGGGAAAGATTCATCTTTTCTGAGATATTGAAGCCAAAAAATTATCCTTAATTTTGTATCCATTGTCAACGCAGTGCGGCAGCTGCAGACCTTGAGCGGGCTAGCTAGCGAGCTCATAGGTTGCTCTGCGGCAACTGCTGCAGCCTATAGACGAGCTTGGGCTGAACTCGCATCCAATGAGAGGTGTCCGCGCTCACTGCATCAAAGCCCGCCAAAATGGGCGTGACTAGAGTGCATATAAGCGTGCATCGTGAGGCTGGAACCCTGATTTTCATCTCTTCAGCGAAGCTCTTCGCATCTCTGAACCAGAAGCTGCGTCGCCGTTCGAGGGGCATCAAGCAAGCGTGGACAGCGCTCGAAGAAGCCGGCCGTCTTCGCCACCTTCAGCCGTCCTGCGAGCTACGCCATCCGGCGACGTATCCTTTTTAAAGCAAGCTAGTTCTTAAGAACTTCACAAAAGAGTACGAGCGTCTTTTTAAAGATGCCTCACTCCACTTGCGCCTCATGCCGCGCCCCTCTCAGCACCGGGGACCGCCACATCATCTGCGCTCTCTGCCTGGGACTGGGTCATGCAGAGCTCGCCCTCGCTAAAGGCGGATGCGATCTCTGCGAGGAGCTGCCGATGTCGACCCTGCGGGCTTGACTCGAAGCACTCAGGACTGAAGCCGCCGCGCCGCCTTCTATTCAGCCGCGCAGAAAAAAGTGCCACTCTCAAAGGCTGCCGGAACCAGTGGTAGAAGCGATTGCCTCGCCGGAGCCCATACCTCGAGCATCGCCTTCACCCTCCCCGCCCGCCCGGGACGCGCAGTTGCCGCCGAGCGGCTGCTCTGCTGCCATCTCGGACAAAGTAGCGTGTTCCATCATGGCTTCGGACAACGAGGAGCGGTCAGGCTCACACGCCTCCTCCTCGGCCCAGGAATCCAGCAGGACCCGCGCCAGAGTCGAAGGGGAACTAACACGCCTCCTCACACAGGCCGTCGACCGCCTCGGGCTCGAGTGGTCACCGCCCCCTGAGCAGGCACCCAACAGACTCGACGGCTGATTTCTCCAGAGCCGCCGCCGCGCAGCACCCGCTACCTGGCTTTCCGAGCTTTCCAAATCTTGGAACGTGCCTTTCTTGGCCAGGGTCCGATCCCACGTCCCATCCCTCCGGTCGAGGATGCAGTAGCAGCACACCTTTGCCCGCCCTCCGCGAGATGGCGGTATAAACAGTGCTCCCGTCTAAGGCCTGCAGAACAACTTCCGCCTGTGTTTGCCGCGCCTATTCCGCCGCCGGCCAAGCTGCATCTGCTCTGCACTCTATGGCCGTTTTACAGATCCTCCAATCGGACCTTCTACGGGAGTGGGATGAGGAAAGCAGGCATCCAGAGGCGGTTGCAGACATAAGAAGTGCGACGGACCTCGCCCTCCGCGCTACCAAAGCTGCAGCCCAAGCTATAGGTAAGTGCATGGCCGCGCTGACTGTGACCGAGAGACATCTGTGGCTAACGCTAGCCGACATGGGAGAAGCAGAGCGCTCTACGTTCCTCAACGCACCGCTCTCTCCATCCGGTCTCTCCACGGTGAGTGGTATCATTGACCGGTTTTCAGAGGTCCAAAAAGCCACACAAGCCATGAATCTCTTTCTGCCTCGTCGCGCTAACTCCTCTGCAGGCCGCCCACGTGAGCCTCCTGCACGAGCCTCTTCACAGCGCCCAGCTCAGCAAAGCCAGACTTCTCAGCGTCGACAGGGCGGCCGCCCTTGATTGCGCTCAGACAGCCGCCGCAGACCGCCGCCCCACGGGCCTTGGCCTAGAATCGCGCTGAAACCTGAACAACCGAAGTCCTCCTAGCTTTGTTGACAAAACGACGGATCAGTCCCGCCGCGGCCGGACCACCGTCAAAGCTTCGCCCCCTGTCAGTCCCCTTCTCTCAGGCTACTACAGTGGTAGATTCAGCAGCCAACAAGCCGGTGTTAACACCCGCTTGCCTGCGCTCAAACGCCGTTTTCACGGCGACCCAAAGAAATCTTGTAAAGAGCAAACATGCCCTATGTGTAGAAAATGTGCCCACAACCCAGTGTTCCTATCAGAGCACACTCACATAAAGCAGTTATGAACCACTCGAGTGTTAGAGTTAATAAACGCGCCCACAGCCTGTGCGCGCGCCCCTCCTCTGCCCGCTCTGTCACACGGCCAGCAAACACCTCTCCGCATGTAAGTCCTGTGCCCGTGACTTCGCACATCACTTATCAGATGTGACTCTTTCCCCATTTACCCCAATCGGGAAGTCACTCACAGAACAGCCTGTCTCTGCTGTCTGCGAGCAGTCATGCATAAACACACTAAGCGCGCTCACACATTCTGTTCAGCTGCTGTGTGCGGCAATCAGGGCGATTTGGCCATTCACCCTCTAACATTACGCTTCAAAGCGTGGGAAGATATTCCAGGGATATCCGAATGGGTGTTAAGCACAATAAAACAGGGCTATTTGCTACAGTTCGATCGCCGTCCTCCTCGCTTCAGAGCGCGGCTCGAAACTACTGTGAACACGGAAGCAGCATGCATGCTTCGTTCAGAAATAGCAAACCTTCTGTGCAAAAGGGCCATAGAGAGAGTGCCGCCGCCTCTGAGCGAGTCGGGGTTTTACAGCCGTTATTTTCTTGTCCCAAAGAAAGACGGCGGCCTCAGACCAATATTAGATCTCAGGGTTTTGAATAAAGCGCTTGCAAAAAGACCATTCAAAATGCTTACAACGAGCA
Source organism: Xyrauchen texanus (assembly GCF_025860055.1). Classification (NCBI taxonomy): domain Eukaryota; kingdom Metazoa; phylum Chordata; class Actinopteri; order Cypriniformes; family Catostomidae; genus Xyrauchen; species Xyrauchen texanus. Next base: position 14,844,608 of record NC_068314.1, on the reverse strand, counting down.
AACTCCTCGCGCATGTGCACCAGGGGGACTGGTTTATTTCTCTCGATCTGAAAGATGCATACTTTCAGATTCAGATAAATCCCCGTCACAGGCCATTCTTGAGATTCGCCTTCGACGGCCAGGTTTATCAATACACCGTCCTTCCTTGGAATAGAACTAGACTCAGTGGCAATGACGGCTCGCTTATCTACACAGCGCGCGTGCCGTGTTCAGCGACTAGCCGCGTCCTTTCAGATGAACAGCCTCACGCCTCTGAAAAAATTTCAGAGAGTGCTAGGTTACATGGCCTCAGCCGCAGCAGTACTTCAGCTGGGTTTACTGCGCATGCGCTCTCTTCAGCATTGGCTAAACACCCGCGCGTCTCACGGGCTTGGGCCACAGGCCGCCAGCCGATCAGAGTGACTCAGACCTGTATCTCAGCTCTGCAGCCCTGGACAGTGGCCGAATGGTACCAGCGGGGAGTGACGATGGGAGCTGTATCTCGCCGAAAAGTCATTTCGACAGACGCGTTCAACACGAGTTGGGGCGCGGTCTGCGAGGGCTCTCCGGTTTTTGGCCTATGGTCAGTTCAGGAAAAGCTCCTTCACATAAATTGTCTGGAAATGATAGCGGTCGAGTACGCGCTCGTGCGCTTCCTCCCGGTCATTCAGGGTCACCACGTCCTGGTCCGTTCGGACAACAGATCTGTGGTATCCTATCTAAACCGTCAGGGCGGTGTCAGATCCAGGAACCTCTTCCATCTGACGAAACGCATACTGAGTTGGTCCCAGTGCCACCTGCACTCGCTGAGGGCGACGCACGAGCCAGGCCACCTGAACGACGGCCCAGACAGACTGTCCAGAGACAATATTCCCCCAGGGAGATGGTCCTTGCACGCTCAAACAGTCCAGACGTTATGGCGCATATTCGGCAGAGCAGAGATAGACCTCTTTGCGTCAGAAGAGAACTCTCACTGCCCAATATTTTTCTCGAAAAGCGAGGACGCACTGGCCCAGGACTGGCCCAACCGCCTGCTTTACGCCTTCCCTCCCGTCTCGCTATTGCCACAGGTAATGCAGAGGATCAGGGAAACGCGCCACTCGGTGCTCCTCATAGCCCGCGCTGGGAGAATCAAACATGGTTCCCGGAGCTTACGCAGCTGTCACTGACAGCCCTGTGGCCCATCCCAGTGAGAGCAGATCTCCTCTCGCAAGCTCGAGGCACGATCTGGCATCCCCACCCAGAGCGCTGGGCGCTACACGCGTGGGTGATCAACGACTACCCATCGCTTTGCCAGAAGGAGTAATAAACACCATCATACACGCTAGAGCCCCCTCCACGAGAAGACTCTATGCGTCAAAATGGTCTGTGTTTTCAAAATGGTGCACCGACAGAGACCTGGACTCACGGACATGTGGGGTATCGCCGCTGCTCGTGTTTTTACAAGAGCTGCTGGATAAGGGCAGATCCCCATCCATGCTCAAAGTGTACGTGGCGGCCGTTGCGGCGTTCGCTGAACCCCTGCACGGCCAGTCACAGGGTAAAAACGAGCTGGTCATCCGCTTCCTCAGGGGAGCTAGAAGGATGAACCCTCCGCGCCCCACATCGGTTCCTATCTGGGATCTTTCTATAGTTCTCGAAGCTATGAAAGCCCCTCCCTTCGAACCGCTTCAATCCGTGGATATGAAACACCTCTCACTTAAAACCGTTTTTCTGCCCTATCATCAGTTAAACGGGTGGGAGATCTTCACGCGCTGTCTGTTAGCGCTGCGTGTCTTGAGTTTGGACCAAGTGACTCCAAGGTAATTTTAAAGCCTAGACACGGCTATGTCCCCAAGGTGATCGGTACTCCTTTCAGAGCACAGATCATTTCCTTGTCGGTGCTACCAGCATCTGATAGCGAACGCAACGCCAATCTCCTTTGCCCAGTCAGAGCACTGAGATTGTATACTGCGCGCTCTGCATCTTTCAGACGCTCTGAGCAGCTTTTCGTTTCGTTTGGAGGGCGCACCAAAGGTCTCGCCGCCTCGAAACAGACACTGTCCAGATGGATAGTGGACACTATTGCTGCCGCGTACGCGTCAAAAGACCTACCATGCCCGCTAGGCATTAGGGCTCACTCCACTAGAGGCATGGCCTCCTCGTGGGCATGGTCCAGCGGGATTTCCATTCACGACATATGTGTGGCAGCGGGCTGAGCTTCCCCCTCCACCTTTGTCAGATTTTACAATCTGGAAGTACCCGCTCTGCAGGCTAAACTGCTAGCGGTTTAATACGCTACAGCTCCCCTGGTGAGCTGCATTAATGGGACACATTCCACACACACTGGCCCGCACTCTTGCCGGCCAAATATTAATTCCCCACTCACAAGGGCTCCCCGGGTCCCCCTTAATTCCCTGGGGCTCATGCAGTGGATGCTTGGCGCGCACGGCGTTGACAAAGGGTTCCCGTAGCGTAAGCTAGCTTACGCAATACGAGAGAACCTCTCGTAAGAGAACGAATCGGTTACTAATGTAACCTCGGTTCTCTCTAGATGAGGGAACGAGTATTGCATAACCGACGTGCTTTCGCGCCACGAGCGATTTTTCGCTTCATTCAATGAAAACCAGGGTTCCAGCCTACGAACTACGCTTATATGCACTCTAGTGACGCCCATTTTGGCGGGCTTTGATGCAGTGAGCACGCGGACGCCTATCATTGGATGCGAGTTCGCCCAAGCTCGTCTATAGGCTGCAGCAGTTGCCGCAGAGCAACCTATGAGCTCACTAGCTAGCCCGCTCAAGGTCTGCAGCTGCCGCACTGCGTTGACAATGGATACAAAATTAAGGATAATTTTTTGGCTTCAATATCTCAGAAAAGATGAATCTTTCCCGTAGCGTAAGCTGGCTTACGCAATACTCGTTCCCTCATCTAGAGAGAACCGAGGTTACGTTAGTAACCGATTCGTTCTTATTCTAGGAACCAATACATGCGCTATAAACTGCATTATTTGTTTATTCCCACCTGTATTTTGGCTAGTAGAAGCTACTCACAAGCAGTCTGCATTGGGACAGTCAAGATGTCAGTCATTATGGAACACATAAGTAGGGTTCCAAAAGTAAAGACCCATTCATTTTCTCCATAGAGAAATATTTTGTTGTTGTTTGATGTATAAACATTTCAAGACATTGCTATCATGAGCTTTAACATTGTTTATGTGTGATGATATTTGTGTCTGTAGAAGCCACAAGTCAGTGTGATTTTAACTTAATAAAAAATTATAATAATAATAATTCTCAACTAATAATTTGTGTATTAGACTTAACCACAATCCTGAGGAGTGATCCACCAATGGGAGAGGTTGCCTTTACCATGGAATCATACTGTAATTTGCAGCTGATAAGCTCAGCAGCAACCGGCCGCTCCCATGAAGCATTGCAAATTAGGAAACCGAGTCTGCTAATTTCACACAAATAAAAAATTTTGTCCAGCCTGTGTACATTCACCCAAAATGAAAATTATGTCATAATTTACACACCCTTATGACTTTTACTTATGCAGGACAAAACGGAAATGTTTAAATGCAGATAGCCCTCAGTGTTTTCAATACAATGGTATTGTGTAGTGTATCACTAAAGATCGAAAGCTTTTTAGCACTAAAGCAAAGCAAGTGAATGCAGACCATATTTTATGTGCTCACAAAAGTGCAATGGATACCAAGAGTTTTTGTTAATTAGTTAACTTCTCAGTTGTTTCTCCCCATAAACTGTTGAGTGCCTTCAGAAGAATTGGAATGATGCGCGAATCGCACAGGCTACTTTTACGATACTTTTGGGTTCTGAGGTTTGAAACACTATTCATTGCTATTTTTTGTTCCGCATTAGAAATAACAGTCATAAGGGTTTAGAACAACATCGGGGCTTACAGTGATATTATATTAACTTACCGTACATTACATTAAAATAGTTTTCATTACAATTCCTCGTTTGACCTCTTACACAGGCGGTCTCATTAATAGGCTTGAACATTGTTCACACAGCACGTGCGTGACACTGGGGTCAGCAATTAACAGGGACTTGCTACCGAAATTCAAAATATTAGGGCAAAAAATGCCCCTGAAATGAATTCATGCTTATTCATAATGACTGATAGAGTTCTTAAAACTCTTTTTGGCTTTGTTACACACAGTATACATGCATTTCAAATGATCTTCATTTGAATTATTATGTAGATGTGGATTCCTAAAATCCCAAAAGTGGGATTGTTTCAATCACTATGCATGTTATGCAGTGTAGAGATCAGGCTAAATGTAATTAGTGAAACATGCCAGATCATACTATAACTGGAATATAACTAAATGAATTAATACTGATCGAAATTGGGGAATCAGTGCAAATAACCAGCCCTATAAATATTAGTTTGTTTATTTTTGTTTATTTAGTTTTATTGATAGCAGCCTACAGAGTCTCATTATTCAGATTCAATTAATTAGTATTTGTCAAAACATTTGGCATAAAAGGATGACACAGAGTCATTTTGAAAATCAATTCCTGGTGACAAAATGTCCCCTAAATGGAAAAGTTTATTTATGTATTTTTTTCTTCCCAATTTAGAAAGGCCAATTCCCAATGCGCTCTATGTCCTTGTGGTGGCATAGTGACTCAGGATCTGAGTCCATCAACCTGCGCACGTGGCTTGTCACCGTGGAGACATAGCGCGTGTGGAGTCTTCACGCACAACTTGCGACATGTCCCACCGATAGCGAACCACATTATAGAAACCACGACACTTACCACATGTTACTCTACCCTTCCTAGCAACTGGGCCAATTTGGTTGCTTAGGAGACCTGACTGGAGTCACTCAGCATGCCCTGGATTTGAACTTAATACGTCAATACGCGCTGAGCTACCCAGGCCCCCGGAAAAGTTTATTTCTGACACTGACAGACACGTTTCATTTGAAAGCAGCCTGTCAGTCAGACAGCACTGAATTTAGTGGCACTCTTTACTAATGATGTTGTACAAAAGACTGGCCTTCATTTTTCATTTTGTCATTGACTTGGTGCTGAAGCACCAATAATTTGACATCCCTAGGTCCCACCATACTGTACTTACAAACTATTGCAGAACTAACAGTACAGGTGTTGGTGTCTTATTGGTGAGCCATCAAATTATTAGTTTGTCAAACAGCATTTTTGTTAGAATGAGTGAAGTGCACAGGGTCTTTGTGTCCAACCCATTTTTCAGTCCAGAGTGATTCAGGTGGCATGATTTGATCTCCATCTACCTCCTAAAGTCTTTGATCTATGCCGTTTCAGCACTCCCTACACTTCTGTGACCTCTCCCGGATGGGCCAGCGCTAAATCAATAGCATGGCCTATAGAGAGAGGGGCGTAACGGGGTGGGAACATTAACATATGCCGCTCAATACCCATCCTGCTGCTTCAGCGCTTCACATGACCATGAGACTGCAGGCAGAGGTCACCGCAGCGCTCCAGCCTCATTAACCCTTCTGAAGAAGGGCTATCGCTTATGGCATCAATAAATCACTCTCTTATTGACTCTTATGAGCTCAGTCTGTCTTGGCAACTTATCTGTCACTGCGGTGAATTGTGAGGGAGGATTATGGCTGTTGACGGGTTTGTTGGTATAAATGGGCTTTTGATATTGACAGTTGCACATTATAGGGGACTTGTGTCTCTGCAGAACAAAAATGGGCATTTCCCAATCAGTGGCCGTTTTCAAACCTGGATGGGTGTTTTTTGACCTCTTTACATGATTTGCTTTCTACATTAAATTCTCTGTTTTTACTTTCATTGTGTAGTAGAAAAACACCCAAAGATTGGGAAATGCCTATTTTTGTTCTGCTCTCAGCTGAGACCAATACTTTCATACTTTTAGGAGACATGATGTCTGTTTGTCCATACAATGCAATTCAATGGGGTCTAACAGTTTCAAGCTCGAAAAAGGATATAAAGGCAGCATAAAAATAGTCAATACAATTCAATTGCTTGAATCCATACAGTCAAGTAGTCAAGTCCATACAGTCAAGTGGTTTAATCTGTGTCTTTTGAAGCAATACGATTTTCGGTGAGAAACCAAACTGTAATTTTTTTTTTTTTACTGTAAGTCTCATTGGCACACACTTGGATTTGAATGCATATTCATATTCAGTCTTGTGGTTAAAGCATATGCAGAGCACATGTACATTGTGTGTGTCTAGCTTTTTGATCTAATTTTATTTGTTTGAGATTTAACTTCATCTATAGTGCTTTAAACTAGAAAATGATCAATCAAATTCAAAAAGGTTGCAAGTTTTGTGGTCTGTGCCATGATATATAGGAAAGCCTGGTTAACGTACGCTCTCCAGAGATACAGTATGATAGAGAGGAAATGCATTGGCAATATTGTATGTAAACACAATCATGCCAATAAAGTACTTTTAAATTGAAAAATTGAAAATAGAGAGGAAATGATCACTAGCGAGAGTGGTTCTGTGACACTCATTTGAAAAATACTCTTCAGTCATGTGCTTTCAAGTGAACCAATGAATGTTAATAAATTTGCAATAATGCAGGAAAAATCCCTGCCATAATCCACTGCAAACTCGCATTCAGGTCTACCTCCATTCTGGTTTGGAATGCCCATTTTTAATAATCCAGTCAATTTCCAGATTAAATATCAGATCTGTTCAATTGTCAGATTACAGAAATGAAATGGTTTGTGAATGCTGCTTCATGCTGACTTTTAATAACCCCATTGAAATCAAAATTGTAGTTTTGTGGCTTTTGTGTTTGTTTATTAACTTATACATGCCTTTTGTCATATACATATGCTAATTTACTTCTAAAAGTTCACCGAAACTTTTAGTAGATATTAAGAGTGTAACGATCCATCGATGTAGATCAATGCATCAATCAAATAATCAATGATACAATGTCATCGATGCAACGTGTGAACATCCATGTATATTTTTTAAAGATGCACATTTATTTTGACACACTAATGCCAGCCACATTCTGTATGCACTTCTGCCAGGCAGTGCAACAACCATTTGATATTCATCTCGCTTTATAAGCGCCAATTATGCTTCTCATGTGTGACACAGATGTGCAAAGAGTGACTGAAGCCTGAAGTTGCGCTCTGCTCTATCCATGCGTGATCATCTACACTGCTGCAAGCTCCGGTGACAGGATAGCGCAGAGCCGATCACAAGCGGATATAAATCTGACTTTTCTCGATATTGTTGTGCATTTCAATGCTACATGAGAATTTTAAAGTGCAATGGAGCAATTCAACCATGTCGGACGGCTGAACAGCTGCAATATTCTGAACAGTGTTGACCAGGGAAAAAGAGAAAACCCCTGCCTTGCCCGAGCACAAATACAAGACTTTTCACATTTTCTCATCAACATCCTTACTAACGTTTATCACAGTAAACTCTAACAGAGTTTTTCAATCCAAATGTGGAAGTTGTAGTCAAGAAAAACAGATAATACTCACTCTCCTATTATGGGTATTTTGCATTGAAATACCTGTTTGACTGTTGTAGAGATGACAAATTTTCACTCTAGTGTTTCCCTGATTCCACTGAGCTGTCATCAAACGATTGATGATCACGTATATGTGATTATTTTTTATATTTATTTATTTATTTATTATTCTGTATAATTTTTGTAACAACTGAAGTGCCTAATTTCTGGATTTTTGGACATGTTTTGGATGTCTCTATGTGGATGCTGGATTTGCCCTTTTCAGAGAGCTTAATCAAATATAACAATTATATTTTGGTTGCATATGTGAGATTTAAAAAATGTAATTGTGTAAAATAGGTACATCATATCATAATATCGATCGCAGGCCTCTGAATAGAATCAAAATCGTATCGTGTCAGACTTTGAGGTATCAGCAAGCATCAAATCACTGGCTAAGAGAATCGATATAAGATAATTTCTTGATAAAACTGACGATTTACACCTCTAGTAGATATACTGTTGGCTACACATTTGAAAGCCTTTATTATCTGGGAAAATGGACCAAAAATATTGATGACTCCTTTTGCACTATACATGATTGTTTAATCTAATTATCTCCCCCTAATACCACCTGACTAACAATAGCAAGTAGCAAATAATGTTTTGTGACTGATGTGAACTTAAGCCTGTTAACTCTTTAACTAAAGGAATAAGCATTTCAGTATGACCCAGCCCAACTTTGTGTTTTAAAAGGAAATACATCAACACATGAAAAAAAACAAAAAAAACAACCGCTTGTCAAGCCGTTTCATGGGCTCTTTTTTTTCTGGTATAGACGTATTTTTAATTTTGAAAAAAAACTAAAAGAAATGGCACACTTTACTATACAACTTTAAAAACCCTTTTGATGTATGTTTTCACCCATCACAGGTCGGACACGCCTCTGATCTATAAAGCAGTGCCCAGCTGGTTTGTGAGGGTTGAACACATGGTGGAAAATCTCCTGGAGAACAACAGCCAATGCTACTGGTAAAGTACAGCATACGTTTCTGTCCCTTGCTGGATCAAACCTGACGTGACCTCCATTTTGAGCAGTTAAATATGTTTACGACTACTGCAAAATGCATGACTGGACAAACTTTCATCAAATTTAGGTTTGTTGGTTTCTCACAACTTTTAATTGGACTTTAGTCTTTGAGAGAACAGCATAAGAGTTTCTATTGATTTCTTAGATGGACCATTTTAGACACATTAGACTTGCGTATGACTCACTGCCAAGTCTGTGTCACTGGAAATCAATGAAAAGAATATGTTTGTGTCATCAGTAATGTACACCAATCAGCCTCAACATTAAAACCACCTGACCAATATTGTGTAGGTCCCCCTCGTGCTGCCAAAACAGCACCAACCAGCATCTCAGAATAGCAATAGAACCAACAAACATGCCACGGTCCAAATTGCTGAGATCACATTTTTTCCCCATTCTGATATTTGAAGTGAACATTAATTGAAGCTTCTGACCTGTATCTGCATGATTTTATGCACTGCACTGCTGCCAAACGATTGGCTGACTAGATAATCGCATGGATGATTGTTGGTGCCAGATGAGCTGGTTGGAGTATTTCTGTATCTGCTGATCTAATGGGATTTTCAAACACAATAGTCTCTAGAATTTACTCAGAATGATGCAAAAACAAAAAACATCCAGTGAGTGGTAGTTCTGTGGACGTAAATGCCATGTTGATGAGAGAGGTCAAAAGAGTATGGCCAGACTGGTTTGAACTGACAAAGTCTACAGTAACTCAGATAACTGCTCTGTATAATTTTGGTGAGAAGAAAGTAATCTCAGAATGCTATTCTGAGATGCGGGTTGGCACTGTTTTGGCTGCATGAGGGGGACCTACACAATATTAGGCAGGTGGTTTTAATGTTTTGGCTGTTCGGTGTATGTGCAAAATCTCAAGATCTACCATCTCATGGTTAAAAAAATAAATAAAATATGGGTCTTTTTTAAGGGTCACTTGCCTCCAAGATGTATTTAGGATGGATAACAATCCGATCATTCGAACCTCCTCAGTAGTTCAAATGCATTTGATTGTTCAGGCCACATATATAAACTTTACTCCTTCCAAACTGTGACTGTGAATTGAAAAGCACACAAATTAGGCTTCTAATTTAAATGAAGGCTAATGTTTAAATATTGATGTCTCATGAGGGGATTATCATACTTTGGGATCCTTGGCTGAAAATGGTTAAAATTTCTTGGTCTGAGATACATTCTCTGCATGAATAAAAATAACAAATAAAATGCAGAAAGAAGTTAATTTCAGATAATGGCTGAAAAAGTGTTAGTTAAGGAAACACATTTTTTATTAAATGTGCTGTAAGCAATTTTACCATTATGAAGCTTTCAAGTGACTGAGCCTTTGAATTAGCCACACCCCCTCATTCCAATACCCCACCCTCCATAGATGATTTTGAGACCAAAACCAATTAAAAGCGCAGCATTGTTTGTTCCTGTGGCTGTCAAATTCAACTGTGGCAAAATAGTGCCCTCAAATGACAAACATTATGAATGATAGCCTCAATGATCTGCTTCAAATACAACACTATGAGAACGAGCAAAATGATTGACAGGTGAAAAGCGTCAGTGTCCGCAGACACATTTTTGTTTGCTGTTTACAAAGTCTACAGTTGTCACAGTGACCGTGAGATATGTCAGGACACTTATTTCATTAATATCTTTAAGGGAGTAGGACATTTTTTTTGCATACTTTTCCATGAAAACATCACTTACAGCACTTTTAAATATAGTTTATATATTTAAATTAAATGAATTTATGCTGTTTAAAAACATTGTATTACAGTAAAGGCAATTCAACAAATATGAACATGACGAACATACAATTAAACTAATATATAGCTTTTTCAAATTACAGTGATTAACAAGGTTTTTGTTTTTTTGTATTATGGTATTAACAATTTGGGGCGTGTGCGTCATTGTCATGAAAATGTCATAATGCAACGAAGTATTAGAATTCTTTCTTCCTTCCTATTATGAAACTGTTTATGATAATAATAGTCCTGCACATCTAGCTCCGGACAGCACTCCTATAATTTTACATTTTGTCCAGAGATGAGGCAGTGTAGAATCATTAAATTGATATATTGTGTGCCAAGATGAAACCTAAATAGAAATGTCTCTTCCCAATGAGAATTGATGAACTCAGTGTTCGTCTGCTGAAACCATACTGCAGTAGATACTAAGGTTTTCTCTAGGAGCGGCGTCTGTAAGGGGTTGCAGGATGGCACCCAGGAGGACATTTAACCTTACAATTTGAGGGATAGAGCTTTTTTATGCTAGGATAAATAGGATAAAAAAAGTGCAACCCAGAATATGTGCAATGAAATATAGAGGGTTTTTTTTATGTATCGTGCAGATTTTTGAATAAACGACTGTCTAGTTTCCAAATACTGTATATCAATATTGTTTTTCTCTCTTTTTCACTCATTGTTCTCATTTGGCATTGACATATTGAAACTTGCTATACATCATTGCCAAAATGAGTGTATTATAGCAGAATGGAGGACATTGCTATGTACTGCTTAAAGTCTAAAAAATGTACAACAAACAATTTTGGAATTTTGGAATAATTTGGCCTAAACTCCAAATAATCATGAAAATGTGCATTACTATGAAAATCAATTTTCCAAGGTTCCCTATGCTTTTCTGATGTATGGATTTACGTAATGTTTTTTTTTTGCTACTCCTATATAGATTGTTGAATCTTAACCAAAGTTAGATCAGACCTCAGATAATTTTCAGACTGAGCCTTCGCTAAGCTCCGGCCCCTTAGCTACCATTGCACGCTCTGATATTTGGCCTAATATTCTCATAAATGGAATAATATTATTACATGGGCTGGAATGAAGAGTGATGTTGTAAAGCATATTTATATGGAAGGATTTTTGACTATTTTCAAAACAAATTGTAAATTGTATTTGCAATGGCGTTTTCTATTAGTGGACTCATGAATTGTGACTTAATCCAAATGCAATTGCGAATTGGGTGTTACCATTTGCATTTGCGTTTACACAAACGTACAGTGTCTGCCAAAATTCAATTGGAAAAGCAAAGTCCATTTGCAGTTGCATGTCATATGTCTTACGTGTTATGACCCTGTCATATTGAAAACGCAACATTAATTACCCCGTTTGCTATTTCACTTCCTCGGTGTCCCGAATGGAGCCTGGCAAAATTAAAATGGAATCACAATTCCCTTTGCACTTGCATTTCAATGCCTTACACAGACACCTGTCAATCAGTTTTGGGGGTGGGAGTTTATACTGTGGGGCGTGTTTGTAATGGGAAGTGACGTCAGTCACAATTGACTGCATTTTAGAGCACCTGCCACCTTACTGTTGATGGCTAATAAGGAAATGTGCGTTAAAGTGCTGTATTCAGCATCATTAGCCATCGACAGCATGGCGGCAGATGACACAATTTATGAGTCCACAAATAGAAAACACAATTGCAAATACAATTTGTTTTGAAAATAGTCCTGAAAATTCTTCCATATTTTTAATCTGACGTTTTTTTTTAAAGAAATTGTTAAATTGCACGAATTGAGGCAAACGATCATCACAGTCACATAAAAAAAGAAAAGCGTCACTTAATATTGAGTACAAACCTCATAACATTGTTGTAAGTGAAAAGAACTGCTTATAACTGCTTCGCCTTCAGATCTACTTTTTCTAAATTTTGGAACAAACTAATTTGCTGACACTTACATTGTGCATGACACTGGTGTGCATGCCCCCTTACTTGCAGCTTGCAGCTATATATATGTGTGTGTGTGTGTGTGTTGTTTGTCTATATATATACACAGTATGTATATATATACAGTATAATTATGTGTGTGTGTGTGTATGTATGTATATATATATATATATATATATATACACTCACCTAAAGGATTATTAGGAACACCATACTAATACTGTGTTTGACCCCTTTCAGCCTTCAGAACTGCCTTAATTCTACGTGGCATTGATTCAACAAGGTGCTGAAAGCATTCTTTAGAAATGTTGGCCCATATTGATAGGATAGCATCTTGCAGTTGATGGAGATTTGTGGGATGCACATCCAGGGCACGAGCTCCTGTTCCACCACATCCCAAAGATGCTCTATTGGGTTGAGATCTGGTGACTGTGGGGGCCATTTTAGTACAGTGAACTCATTGTCATGTTCAAGAAACCAATTTGAAATGATTCGAGCTTTGTGACATGGTGCATTATCCTGCTGGAAGTAGCCATCAGAGGATGGGTACATGGTGGCCATAAAGGGATGGACATGGTCAGAAACAATGCTCAGGTAGGCCGTGGCATTTAAACGATGCCCAATTGGCACTAAGGGGCCTAAAGTGTGCCAAGAAAACATCCCCCACACCATTACACCACCACCACCAGCCTGCACAGTGGTAACAAGGCATGATGGATCCATGTTCTCATTCTGTTTACACCAAATTCTGACTCTACCATCTGAATGTCTCAACAGAAATCGAGACTCATCAGACCAGGCAACATTTTTCCAGTCTTCAACTGTCCAATTTTGGTGAGCTCTTGCAAATTGTAGCCTCTTTTTCCTATTTGTAGTGGAGATGAGTGGTACCCGGTGGGGTCTTCTGCTGTTGTAGCCCATCCGCCTCAAGGTTGTGCGTGTTGTGGCTTCACAAATGCTTTGCTGCATACCTCGGTTGTAACAAGTGGTTATTTCAGGCAAAGTTGCTCTTCTATCAGCTTGAATCAGTCGGCCCATTCTCCTCTGACCTCTAGCATCAACAAGGCATTTTCAGCCCACAGGACTGCCGCATACTGGATGTTTTTCCCTTTTCACACCATTCTTTGTAAACCCTAGAAATGGTTGTGCGTGAAAATCCCAGTAACTGAGCAGATTGTGAAATACTCAGACCGGCCCGTCTGGCACCAACAACAATGCCACGCTCAAAATTGCTTAAATCACCTTTCTTTCCCATTCTGACATTCAGTTTGGAGTTCAAGAGATTGTCTTGACCAGGACCACACCCCTAAATGCATTGAAGCAACTGCCATGTGATTGGTTGATTAGATAATTGCATTAATGAGAAATTGAACAGGTGTTCCTAATAATCCTTTAGGTGAGTGTATATATATACAGTATAGATATATTATTATTAAATTGGTTGTTGTAGCTGTTATTATTATTAGAGAATGTAAATATCTTTTTAAAGCAATTGGATTTTTGCAGAGAATTCTTCAGACTTACATTATTATATTATGCCACAGCCAAAGTAAATAATATGAATATCATATGCATAATACAGCCAGACAATTTTCACTTCTCAAGCTGGCCTAATGTGGCCTAGGTATTACTTTGAGATGGGCTCAGAATAAAGAAACAGTGGTGACTTGTCTTGCCTTTTTCTCACTCAATATTTCACACCTTGCTGTTGAGTCAAGTTCCATGAATAATTCAGCAGTTATTTTCTTTGTATAGTTGTTTTGTGGTGTAAGATATTACATAATGACTATTGTATAACACCACTTCTGAACATAACTTTTCTACAATTCATCGATAAAAGATTCTGTACTCTTCTGCATCATTCTGTGTGATCTCAGAAGTGTGTTCATACTAAGTCGTACATTGTCACTGTTTCTTTGTGCCCAGGGTTCCTGAGTTTGTGGGGGAGAAGCGTTTTGGTAACTGGTTGAGGGATGCACGAGACTGGGCGATCTCTCGGAACCGCTATTGGGGGACGCCTATTCCGCTGTGGGTCAGTGATGACTATGAAGAGGTCAGTAGTGGATCAACGAGCATTTAAAGGGCTGACATAAGTGTGTTCATGATATTTTCATGTTTGCTAAGATAGACAAACAGTTAAATATGGCCTGACTGTCCCTTCTCGTATTTGATTGCTTAAAATACAGTACAATGTAGTTAAAGGTACAGTTCACCCAAAATTAAAAATTCTCTGATCATTTACTCACCCTCATGCCTCCTGGATTGTAGTGACTTATTTCTTCTGCAGAACACAAATGAAGATTTTTAGAAGAATATCTCAGCTCTGTAGGTCCACACAATGCAAATGGATGGTGACCAGAACCTTCGAGTTCCAAAAAGGACATAAAAGTATTCCATAAGAGTCCAGTTGTTAAATCCATACCTTCAGAAGCAAACTTGTTTTTGATAAGAGGAACAGATCAATATTTAAGTAGTTTTTTTACTCTAAATCTCCACTATCACATTCTTCTTTTGTTTTTTGTTTTTCAGCAATTCACATTTGTTAATATCACAACCTACTGGTTGGGGCTGGTCAAAGATGGTTTTAGTAAACCAGGACTTAAATATTGATCTGTTCACCCACACACCTATCATATTGCATCTGTATACATATATTTAACCACCCTGGATTCATATGGATTACTTTTATGCTGCCTTTATGTGCTTTTTGAAGATTACATTTCTGGTCACCATTCACATGCATTGTTTGGACCTTAATTTGCGTTCTGCAGAAGAAAGAAAGTCATACACATTTTGGATGGCATGAGGGTGAGTAAATGATGAGAGAATTTTCTTTTTTGGGTGAACGAATAATTTCTACACTTATTCTTTTCTTTTCTCTTTTACCTAATCACCCCAAGGAAGAATGTTAATTAATAATTTGAATGTACAGTAAACACACCAATGTACCGAAACAATGCATAGTAATAAACAGCAATATTTACAAACAAATATGGTTTTAATTCAATATTTTAAAATGTATATAAAGCGAAATGGAGATTTCTGTGAGCATTTTTGAGTGATGATTAAAAAACTCAATATAGCAGGGAATAAAGTGCAATTCTAGACATTTTTATATCGCCAACAAAACATCGGAAATGCAACATGAATATTCAGTAGCACACATACTATATATTTCCCATTTACTTTTTTTGTATTAGCACTTAAGGAAAAGCTTTGTGAAATATGAGGGCGCTTGCTGACATTTAGTTATCAACAAATAACCTTCTGCATCTTAGTTCTGCATCTTAGTCTTCTTGGCATTGTTTTTCTTAATCTAAACTTGTGTGAAGTCAAAATTGGGTTGTTGGCGTCTTTGCAACAAGTTCTCAAAAGAAGGACAGTGGCCTGCTTCCTGAAAATAGCATAATGAGTTGTTTCCAAGAGCGTGTCTCTGGAGTGACTCTGCATCCCAGAGCGGAGCGAGGCCAGAAAGCACAGCTCTATTGCTCTCTGCTGAGGTGGACCTATCTAGGTCATATTACCTGCGTAAACGGGGACAGCAACCTCGCCACTCACTTTTAGTAACTTACTTTTGTTGTAATGTAAACGTCATTCCCCACCTGGTGAAAATAAAGGGCGTCCTGGTTTTTGGCCAGGAGGATAATGTGCGTTTTATGTATGAGTACACTACATTCTGATTCTGACAGTTTATACAGGATTATATAACAGGAATGTTGATAAAATTGTGTCTCCTAGGGAAATAATCTCTAATACTATTGATCATATTTGGGGTTAGGGATTTGATCAAACCCCTAAGCCCAAGTAGTTAATTCAGTACAGAAGTCATCCAGCACCATTTGTACTATTGACATGAAGCATACTAAAAATCATGCAGCTTGATGCGGACAGCTATTACTTTTATTACTATAAATGGGCATAATAGCTCCATAGACCTACATTAAAGGAATAGTTCACCCAAAAATAAAAATTCTCTCATCATTTACTCACCCCTCCTGCCATCCCAGTGTATGACTTTCTTTCTTCAGCAGAACACATACAAAGATTTTTAGAAGAATATTTCAGCTCTGTAGGTCCATACAATGCAAGTGAATGGTGATCAGATATTTGTAGTTCCAAAAATCCCATAAAGGAAACATATAAGCAATCCATATGACTCCAGTGATTAAATCCATATCTTCAGAAGTGGGATGATAGGTGTGAGAAACAGACCAATATTTGAAAATATAAGTGAAAGTAGAGAAAATGGACCCACATTTTTATCTGTTTCTCACTCACACATACAGTGAGGAAAATAAGTATTTGAACACCCTGCTATTTTGCAAGTTCTCCCACTTAGAAATCACGGAGGGGTCTGAAATTGTCATCGTGAGGTGCATGTCCACTGTGAGAGACATAATCTAAAAAAAAATCCAGAAATCACAATGTATCATTTTTTAACTATTTATTTGTATGATACAGCTGCAAATAAGTATTTGAACACCTGAGAAAATCAATGTTAATATTTGGTACAGTAGCCTTTGTTTGCAATTACAGAGGTCAAACGTTTCCTGTAGTTTTTCACCAGGTTTGCACACACTGCAGGAGGGATTTTGGCCCACTCCTCCACACAGATCTTCTCTAGATCAGTCAGGTTTCTGGGCTGTCGCTGAGAAACACGGAGCTTGAGCTCCCTCCAAAGATTCTCTATTGGGTTTAGGTCTGGAGACTGGCTAGGCCACGCCAGAACCTTGATATGCTTCTTACAGAGCCACTCCTTGGTTATCCTGGCTGTGTGCTTCGGGTCATTGTCATGTTGGAAGACCCAGCCTTGACCCATCTTCAATGCTCTAACTGAGGGAAGGAGGTTGTTCCCCAAAATCTCGCAATACATGGCCCCGGTCATCCTCTCCTTAATACAGTGCAGTCACCTTGTCCCATGTGCAGAAAAACACCCCCAAAGCATGATGCTACCACCCCCATGCTTCACAGTAGGGATGGTGTTCTTGGGATGGTACTCATCATTCTTCTTCCTCCAAACACGGTTAGTGGAATTATGACCAAAAAGTTCTATTTTGGTCTCATCTGACCACATGACTTTCTCCCATGACTCCTCTGGATCATCCAAATGGTCATTGGCAAACTTAAGACGGGCCTTGACATGTGCTGGTTTAAGCAGGGGAACCTTCCGTGCCATGCATGATTTCAAACCATGACGTCTTCGTGTATTACCAACAGTAACCTTGGAAACGGTGGTCCCAGCTCTTTTCAGGTCATTGACCAGCTCCTCCCGTGTAGTTCTGGGCTGATTTCTCACCTTTCTTAGGATCATTGAGACCCCACGAGGTGAGATCTTGCATGGAGCCCCAGTCCGAGGGAGATTGACAGTCATGTTTAGCTTCTTCCATTTTCTAATGATTGCTCCAACAGTGGACCTTTTTTCACCAAGCTGCTTGGCAATTTCCCCGTAGCCCTTTCCAGCCTTGTGGAGGTGTGCAATTTTGTCTCTAGTGTCTTTGGACAGCTCTTTGGTCTTGGCCATGTTAGTAGTTGGATTCTTACTGATTGTATGGGGTGGACAGGTGTCTTTATGCAGCTAACGAACTCAAACAGGTGCATCTAATTTAGGATAATAAATGGAGTGGAGGTGGACATTTTAAAGGCAGACTAACAGGTCTTTGAGGGTCAGAATTCTAGCTGATAGACAGGTGTTCAAATACTTATTTGCAGCTGTATCATACAAATAAATAGTTAAAAAATCATATATTGTGATTTCTGATTTTTTTTTTAGATTATGTCTCTCACAGTGGACATGCACCTACGATGACAATTTCAGACCCCTCCATGATTTCTAAGTGGGAGAACTTGCAAAATAGCAGGGTGTTCAAATACTTATTTTCCTCACTGT
This sequence comes from Xyrauchen texanus, assembly GCF_025860055.1. Classification (NCBI taxonomy): domain Eukaryota; kingdom Metazoa; phylum Chordata; class Actinopteri; order Cypriniformes; family Catostomidae; genus Xyrauchen; species Xyrauchen texanus. The sequence continues at coordinate 14,826,508 of NC_068314.1, read as the reverse complement.
ATTATATGCCTTCATACGACATGGATTTTACCACCGGAGTCTTATGGATTTCTTCTGATTTCTTTTCGATTTTTGGCTTGGGCCATTTAGCGATCACCTAGCAATGCCCAAGCAACCACCTAAAATCACTCAAACCACCCAGAATGCTTCAGCTGCTACAGTACCTAGTAACTAAAGACTCTATTGTCTTTGGCAAGAACAAAATATAAATGTTCCTCTTCTCCAGGAAAAATCATTGATATCCCTAAAAGTGTTTTATTAGTATAATTCATTGCCCATTGATCTAAAGCACTGCATAATTTTTTTGTTGTCATAAGATGCTGTTTTGATGTGTTTTAGGTGGTGTGTGTGGGCTCCCTGGATGAGCTAGAAGAACTGACAGGAATGAAAGTATCAGATATTCACAGGGAGAGGTGAGTCACATTACACCTGCATCCACAAGTTACTCTCCCACTAAACAGAGAGGTTGATTTATCTGCTTTAGATCTTCTGTTTCAAAATAGCATCATAAGGATCCATAAGGAACAATGGTTCTCAACTGTTTCTGATTCAGGACCCAGATTTTGCTTTTTAAGTGCCGACCCAACACTGTACCAAAATTGTTAGTCATACAAAAGTGAATGCAAATGTTCTTTAAAAATATATTTTTTTATTTGATTAATATTACTGCAGACTGCAAATTGAGCTGCATAGGCCCAACAATATGTGAAGTTATTACAATTCTAGTACTGATTCTTCACACTTTGGATAAAACAGGCTACAAAACTGAAAAAGTTAATGTATTAAAGAGTTGTTTGTATAGTTTTTTTTAAAACCATATAAATGGATAGTGGGTCAGAAACCAAAACTTCACAGTGATATAAGACACTTCCGCTTCTGGGTTTGATCACCCTGTTAAGGTGTAGAGTGTGTTTAGGACTGGGTGATAGGACAATGTAATCAGATATCAATGAAATCTTCCAAAGATCACAATGTCGATTGCAACACTCAATTGACAGACGATGATCGACAATATCGGGCAGGATATGGCAAAACCATGTATCTGGGAATTCAGCAAAAATATTAAACAGTAGCCCAGGGTGTGAAACTAGTACCCGCCACCACCAAATGTGACGAGGCTGAAACTATTTAGCAAGCTCCTCATCCAAATATGTTACATGTGTGGAAATCCTGTTAGTCACAAAGACACACGCTTGAAGAAACACTTTATTATATATTTGGTATGCCCAATTCCCAATGCGCCCTAAGTCCTCATGATGGCGTAGTGACTCGCCTCAATCCGGGTGGAGGCGGACGAATCTCAGTTGCTTCCGCATCTGAGATGGTCAATCCGCGCATCTTATCACGTGGCTTGTTGAGCACGTTACTGCAGAGACATAGCATGTGTGGAGGCTTCACGCTATTCGATGCAGCATCCACGCTCAACTCACCACGCGCCCCACTGAGAGCGAGAGCCACATTATAGCGACCACGAGGAGGTTAACCCGTGTGACTCTACCCTCCCTAGCAACCGGGCCAATTTGGTTGCTTAGGAGACCTGGCTGGAGTCACTCAGCTCACCCTGGATTTTAACTTGTGACTCCAGGGGTGGTAGTCAGTGTCTTTTATCACTGATCTACCCAGGCCCCCCCATTATATTTTTAAGAACAGCCGTCAATGCTTGTATCTGATTTGCTGTTTGTTCAAAGGCATGCAGCAGGAGCCTGTCTTGTGGAGCAAGTGCATGCAAAGAGTTTTCACAATTTTTAACTCTGTTTCATTCATTTGAAAACTGTTTGCAAGAATAATGTTATCTATGAGAATGCTGCAAATTATATCCAATCATCTCAGTAGGGGCTGTTTGTTTATATTTATCTACCCAATTTGGAATTCCCAATGCGCCCTAAGTCCTTGTGGTGGCATAGTGACTCACCTCAATCCGAGTGGTGGAGGACAAACCTCAGCTGCCTCCACGTCTGAGACCGTCAATCCACGCATCTTATCACGTGGTTTGTTGAGCACGTTACCACGGAGACATAGCGCGTGTGGAAGCTCCGTGACATCCACGTGCCCCATCGCTTTATTTCATTGTGAACGCAACTCTGCAGACTCAGTAAAATATCTCTTTGTATTAAAGAAACAAAGACAAAAGTAATTAAATTACATTATAAAATAAAACTAGACACATTCACCCTGAAACTAAAATTGAGTTTGGTTTTCTTTTCTTTAGGCAGCATTAACTGTATTACCAAAAATACAATACAAACACAAATTTGTTAAGAACACACATTTAGCAGAATTATTTTGGGAATTTATTAGGCATATTTATTTTGATAATTATTGTCCTTACATTTATAATTGTCTTTAGTTCTTAACCTGTAGGCTATTAGTAATTTTCCATCTGTTGTTGCTAACTAATACTTGCGTGATGCAAATGGAGACGTTGAAGATGGTAAATGTTTGGATTTGGGGAGGTGGTTAAATAAGATTTTTGATCACTTCATTATTCTAATAGTTTTTTCTTTTAGTTTAAAGTGCAATTTGAATTTAGAAATGTATTTTGTTTATGTTTTCGCATTTCAATAATTTAATAACATTTTTAAAGCAAAATCAAAAAAGCAAAAATATTCACCGACCCTCGGCAAGGGGGTTGACGATATAATCATATATCGCAATATTTTTTAAGGCGGTTATCGATAAAATAGTTTTTACATATTAAGTCCTAATTGTGGTAATGACCATCTGATTGTTCATTATTCCACTTATTACAAGGCTATTTATAATAGTTATATGGACATTAAAATTGAATTTAGTTATTGTTTATTAGCTTACTGATGATGGGTCAAATATCAGTTTGTACCTGAATGTGCAGTCATTATTCAGAAATATTTGACCGCTGAATAGTGCGATTGAGCTATAAGAATTGAGTATTTCAGAGAAAACCGTGTAGTAACCAGAGTTGTTCACCTATATTTGGTGCTGTCTCCTCCAACTTACATTTTCTCCAAAAATATGTATTTTGGCCTTTTAACTCAGTCAAATACAAAATATATTGTAAAATATTAATTATAAGTATAGAAAAATCTGGCTTTTACTTCAATAAATGGATGTATTCAGACTACAGGATGGTTTCTAACTGATTTTCAGCTCCTTCTGCTGTATTGTCTCCACATTCAGACTGAAGATCCGATGATGTTGATTGCTTAAAGTGTTAAAAATATTAACAATATTTAGAGTTAGAGAAGAGATTTTCTTTATTCTTAACATTGTTGCTTTATTGTTTTTGTTTTTTTAGCTTGTATGGAGTTGATATCATGGTTGGTGCACAGAAAATATAAGAACAGTTACTTACCATTATTAAAGTATAAAACTCACCAGTGTCTGGACAATGGAAAGAGGGCCTTTGGGATGAAGGCTGATTTTTTTTCATAAATATCTGGTGTTGACAAAAATGAGGGACACCACTTTGAAATGTTATATTTTTTTAAATTAACTTCTTCCATTAGTTAGAGCATAGTAGAATTTTAGTTAAACGATACATTTTTATACGAGCTGTCAGTAGATTAAAACTTTTAATCGCGATTAATCTCATGATTTTTCATAGTTAATTGCGATTAATCTCAGATTATAAATATGCTTAAATTTGACTCTCTCTCTCTCTCTCTCTCTCTCTCTCTCTCTCTATCTATCTATCTATCTATCTCTCTCTCTCTCTCTCTCTCTCTCTCTCTTATATATATACTATATAGTATATATATACAGGAAGTATAATATATACTTCCTGTCAAAATGCATTTATTTCCTTCTTTGGAAAGAACAACACAATAAAATTAAAAAATATGTAACAATAATGCTTTATTATATATATATATATATATATATATATATATATATATATATATATATATATATATATATATATATATATACATAATTGCAGTTCACATCAAATGTCTTCAGCCCTCATTTTCCACAATATTTATCATCATTAGACTCTTTTCACTTTGTAAATGGAATGCACATGATTTGTTTCAGGACATCGAGTGCCACATTTGAACTCCATATTAAAAGTCTTGTTCTATTATTAGCGCTGGCACTGCCGATGGAAATATGATTAATCAGAATTGTCTGGTAATCATTAGCTGACACTTCAGAAACTCAGCGGCAATGGGTACAAAATTGAAATTATGTTCCATTTGAGTGGAGCGTCAACAGACCCTCCACGTGAAAACAAGCTGCACAGCAGGTTTGTAAGAATTTACATGCTTATGTAGTAGAAGGCTCATGGCAGCTCGTGGCAGCCAATAGTTCACCACACAAACTGATCGTGGTCAACGGAAAATAGTTTTGTTTTTGTTTCAGGTGAACCCATAAGAAATGTAGTCTGCATATTTTCCATGATGTAGTCTTGTATTTTCCTTAATCTTGCGCAGATTTGTTCATGGCTTTTGAGGACTGTCTTGGCATGTATCGAATGTGCCTAGCAAGAGGAGTTTGGATACTGATCTACTAGGAACAAATAACCTAAGTCAAGCACCTATTGTATTTTCCGCAAAATTCAAGAATAACGCCTATAACCATAGTGACCGTGACTGAAATAATGATTATACATGACAACTTCCATAACTCTGGAAAATCACATCACAATGTTGCACTATGTTGTTAATTAAACAAGTCCAATCAAGTCGCAAGGTCGCATCTGTCTGGTCTAAATTAATCGATAGTGCCGCCCAAGTAATCATATTTTTGACCAAACAATAGACATGGAAAGCAAGTTCTCCTCCCTTTTTAATGTTGATAAGCTTATAAATTATTTGCCATCCTAACTATGCATAGTTATATGGTTAGGTCAGGTGTATTGTATTATTTACATTGAACATTGTTTTTCCCCTTTTGTTTACAACCCTACCACCAAACACCAGTTGAGAACCACTGCTGCACAGCAACGTCATCAGCCTCAAACCGTTTCTTTGGTGTGTGTTTGTGTGTTTGCAGCATTGATAGTTTGACTATCCCATCTCGCTGTGGGAAAGGCCAACTCAAGAGAGTCCCGGAGGTGTTTGACTGCTGGTTCGAGAGCGGCAGCATGCCTTACGCCCAGGTGCACTACCCATTTGAGAACAGGAGCGAGTTTGAGGACACCTTCCCGGCAGATTTCATCGCTGAGGGCATTGACCAGACTAGAGGATGGTGAGCAACATTGTGACATTTTAGAGTCGCTTCACTATTTTACCACAGTGCTGATCATATGAATAATGCGAGCACATTCACTCATTCAGTGGCGAAGTATTACATGGAGTTCATCAATATATTTATCTTTCCATCTGTTCATCTGTCATTTGTAGGTTTTACACATTGCTTGTGCTCTCAACCGCTCTGTTTGGAAAACCTCCGTTCAAGAACGTGATTGTCAACGGATTGGTTCTTGCAAGGTAACTATATACATTCGGGATATGCATGAGTAATCGATTAATCGAGTACTCGTTCAGCTTTAAATATTCGACTAGTAAAATCACCACTTGAATATTGCAATTTTATTTTCCTTTGTGATTTGTCGTGGGCAACAATGAAACCTTTTCTCTCACCTATATCTTGATGTTAAAACTCAGTGCATTGTTTGGCGCTGTAACTGCAAAGTGTGTGTGTGTGTGTGTGTGTGTGTGTGTGTGTGTGTGTGTGTGTGTGTGTGTGTGTGTGTGTGTGTGTGTGTGTGTGTGTGTGTGTGTGTGAATTTAGATCTAGGTGTTGTTTATACATAGTGCAAATTTTTTCATAAGAAAAAGGTTGAAATTAAATTCTAAATTCCAATTATCGATTATTTATTTTATTTTTTTGTGTTATTGTACTCAAATACAAAATTACTCATTGCCTATCCTAAATATACATTCTATACTCTCATGTTTAAAGGGATAGTTTACCCAAAACCTTTAATTCTGTCATTATTGACTCACCCTTATATCATTCCAAACCTGCATGACTTTCTTCCTGTGGAACTCAAAAGAGAAGTTAGGTACAATATTAGGGACTGACAGACTCCATCACCATGCACTTTCATTGTGTAGAAAAAGAGCAGCATCAACATTCTTGAGAATTTCCCTCTTGTGTTCCACAGATGAAAGTAAGTCACAGAGGTTTGGAATGACATAAGTGAGTGAGTAAACAATGACAGAATTTCCCTTTAATGTATATGTCATAATGTCATAAGCATGCATGCTGTTTGGCCTGTGGGGTTATCATATGGCCTTTTACAGGCTCAAGTCCTCAGGCAGAAACACAATTCTGGTACAACACGTGTGGTAATAACCCAGTGACCTAGAAAAAATGTGCATTTGTGTTGTGTGTGCAGTGATGGGCAGAAAATGAGCAAACGCAAGAAGAATTATCCAGATCCAAACCTGATTGTGCAGAACTACGGTGCTGACGCACTTAGGTAAGCAAAACACATTGATTGATCATGCATTGAAACAAACAATAGATACATAATTTGCAGGAAACGCCCCACCAAAAGTTACCTCTAAAAGGGTAACATTAGAATAAAAAAATATTTTTCCTATATTTATGTGAACCTTGAATGTAATTTCTGCACCTAAAGCACACCAAACTAAAAGGCTAAAATAAGTACTATGTTTAAAGAGATTCCAGAAAAATGCCCCTCACTTTCATTGGTTGTGCAAGCAGATATCCCATCCCAAACTCACCATTGGGGCTGTGCCAGTCTGGATGGGCCGCACATAAAAAAACAAACAGAGGAATGTTTTGATAGTGTCACAGTACCACAGTGTTACACATTTAGGTGAAGTCAACCCAAAGATGGCTTACTTATAGATGATTCTGAATAGAAAGATTGACTACGAGAGACTTTTAACAATGAATAAAGTTACACACATCAACTTTCATTAAAGCAGATGGCCATAAGATTCCTGTTCATTACAGTGATTTTTATCATGGTTAAAGTGTTTTCATTGGCATGCATGATGCAAAGTAGAGAGCTTAACCCCCTTGTGGGTTGAGCAACACTGTTCTGTTGATGTACTGACAAATTACGCTGGTGACAATTAGCTAGAATTTGATCCGATCTAGAACAGTTGTTTGGCAGAAAAAAAAATCGAAATAAAAAAGATTTCCACCTTAAAACCCTTGGTACGCTGGCACTGACTGCTGTACTCTACCCATTTAAGACAAACAAACAAAAACATATGGACAAGTCGATTTCTTTTCATTATTTATGTATTTATTAATTCGTGGTTTTCCGCAATAAGATAATAAATACTGTCACTAGAGCTTAATTTCTAATCACTTGGGCTTCAAAAATGGTTCATCCATTTATATTTTAGTTGGAACAACAGGTACCTGTTTTATTAAACTGTATTTCACAGTATCTCTTAATATTAATGAATGTGTGTATATATATATATATACACTCACCTAAAGGATTATTAGGAACACCTGTTCAATTTCTCATTAATGCAATTATCTAATCAACCAATCACATGGCAGTTGCTTCAATGCATTTAGGGGTGTGGTCCTGGTCAAGACAATCTCCTGAACTCCAAACTGAATGTCAGAATGGAAAAGAAAGGTGATTTAAGCAATTTTGAGCGTGGCATGGTTGTTGGTGCCAGACGGGCCGGTCTGAGTATTTCACAATCTGCTCAGTTACTGGGATTTTCACGCACAACCATTTCTAGGGTTTACAAAGAATGGTGTGAAAAGGGAAAAACAGCCAGTATGCAGCAGTCCAGTGGGCGAAAATGCCTTGTTGATGCTAGAGGTCAGAGGAGAAGGGGCCGACTGATTCAAGCTGATAGAAGAGCAACTTTGCCTGAAATAACCACTTGTTCCAACCGAGGTATGCAGCAAAGCATTTGTGAAGCCACAACACGCACAACCTTGAGGCTGATGGGCTACAACAGCAGAAGACCCCACCGGGTACCACTCATCTCCACTATAAATAGGAAAAAGAGGCTACAATTTGCAAGAGCTCACCATAATTGGACAGTTGAAGACTAGAAAAATGTTGCCTGGTCTGATGAGTCTCGATTTCTGTTGAGACATTCAGATGGTAGAGTCAGAATTTGGCGTAAACAGAATGAGAACATGGATCCATCATGCCTTGTTACCACTGTGCAGGCTGGTGGTGGTGGTGTAATGGTGTGGGGGATGTTTTCTTGGCACACTTTAGGCCCTTTAGTGCCAATTGGGCATCGTTTAAATGCCACGGCCTACCTGAGCATTGTTTCTGACCATGTCCATCCCTTTATGGCCACCATGTACCCATCCTCTGATGGCTACTTCCAGCAGGATAATGCACCATGTCACAAAGCTCGAATCATTTCAAATTGGTTTCTTGAACATGACAATGAGTTCACTGTACTAAAATGGCCCCCACAGTCACCAGATCTCAACCCAATAGAGTATCTTTGGGATGTGGTGGAACGGGAGCTTCGTGCCCTGGATGTGCATCCCACAAATCTCCATCAACTGCAAGATACTATCCTATCAATATGGGCCATCATTTCTAAAGAATGCTTTCAGCACCTTGTTGAACTAATGCCACGTAGAATTAAGGCAGTTCTGAAGGCAAAAGGGGGTCAAACACAGTATTAGTATGGTGTTCCTAATAATCCTTTAGGTGAGTGTGTATATATATATATAATATATATATATATATATATATATATATATATATATATATATATATATATATATATATATATGTGTATATATTAATGTTAATTGATTCATTGATTTATATTTCTTTTTAAATAACCATCTGGAGCTCAGTTGAGACATGGCCATATGGATAATAATAAAACAAATAATAAAAAATAAAAACATAATAAAAAAAATGAAAATATATATAAAAATAATCCATCTAAATGGTGCAGTACACATTGTGGAGTCTTAATATGATTTTTTTTTTCTTATTATTACTTTAGTATTAAATTCCTTGTGGATGATATGCAAAATATATTTGAAGAAATAACAGAAAAATATCTCAGCTCAGTAGGTCCTTAAAATGCAAGTGAATGGTGATCAGATATTTGACATTCCAAAAAGAACAGACAGTCAGCATAAACGTCATCCATACGACTCCAGCTGTTAAATTATTGTCTTAAATAAAATACTTTTTGTTCAATATTGATCTGTTTCTCACCCACACATATCATATTGCCTCAGAAGATATGGATTTAACCACTGGATTACTTTTATACTGCCTTCATGTGCTTTTGGGTGCTTCAGAGGTTTAGTCACTGTTCCCTTGCATTGTATTGCATTGACAACATGTCGATTTCACAACGATTAAGCAAGAAATCATCTGCAAAATGATTTTTAGAAAAAGCTGATCTTTAAAAGTTATCATCGTGTTGTGCATGTATGCGCACTCACTGATCAGAAAGTCTGAACACTCCTCATGCATTGGATGATTTTCCTTGTGTTCTTACAGTTTTGATTTCACTGTTTTTATCCATCTGAGTTTGGAATTCCCTTTACTTCTGTCCCCACAGACTGTATCTGATCAACTCTCCCGTGGTGCGTGCAGAAAACCTGCGCTTCAAAGAAGAGGGGGTAAGAGACATCCTTAAAGATGTCTTCTTGCCCTGGTACAACGCCTATCGCTTTCTGGTGCAGAATGTCCAAAGACTACAAAAGGTACCTGATCAGACCAGAACAGAACACATCATCTGGAACACTCTTAGACTCTTTGATACACTGAGTGTCTGCAGATGGCACTTGTCCTGAATTAGTGCTCACTTGGTTCTGTCTGGGATATGTGCTTATTAGGAAGAGGGCATAGAGTTCCTGTACAACGAGAGGACAGCCAGTGTGAGCGACAACATCATGGATAAATGGATCCAGTCCTTCACTCAGTCACTCATTCAGTTCTTCAAAGATGAGATGGGATGTGAGTTTATCCAGCAATTTATCAAACTTACCACTCACTCCATCCACACAATTAAGGATGTGGAACTCCTCTAGTTTAATTGCCTTAAAAAGATATGACAGTAAAGACAGTCTGAAATATTTGGATTGTGTGTTTGTTTTTTTAGCATACAAACTCTACACAGTGGTTCCCAAGCTTGTCAAGTTTGTCGATATGCTCACCAACTGGTATGTGCGGACAAACCGCAGGCGACTGAAGGTAGGCTAAAATATGACTCTTAAACAGTCCAGAGTAGGCTTATTTATATCATTGGGTGAATCTCACAAAACCTGTTAAAAACCTGTTATCGTAATGGGGAAAAATATATGTGTATATATATATATATATATATATATATATATATATATATATATTTACATTTACATTTATGCATTTGGCAGACGCTTCTATCCAAAGCGACTTACAGTGCACTTATTACAGGGACAATCCCCCCTGGAGCAACCTGGAGTTAAGTGCCTTGCTCAAGGACACAATGGTGGTGGCTGTGGGGCTTGAACCAGTGTCCTTCTGATTATCAGATTACAAGTTATGTGATTAGACCACTACACCACCACCACTCCGTGTATATATATATATGTTTGATGGAATAGTTCACCCAAAAATGGAAGTTGTCTCATCATTTACTCACCCTCATGCCATCTCAGATGTGTATGACTTTCTCTCTTCTGTAGAACACAAACAAATATTTTTAGAGGAATATCTCAGCTCTGTTGGTCCATAAATTGCAAGTGCATAGTGACCAAAACTTTGAAGCTCAAAAAAGCACATAAAGGCAGAGTAAAAGTAATCCACTAGACTCCAGTGGTTTAATCCATGTCTTCTGAAGCTATCCAATCGGTTTTGGGTAAGAAAGAGACTAAAATATAACACCTTTTTCACTATAAACCTTGACATCAGCGGTCTCTTTGGCGATCATGATTCCAAGCGCGATTGCACTTCCTTCCTATAGTGCAATTAAGTGCTTTGTGCATGTGTGAAGCACTAGGAAGAGTAATCAAGCTTGAAATCATGATCGTACCTAGAGACTGCAATGGCAAGATGTATAGTGAAAAATGAGTTGCATTTTGGTCTGTTCTCACCCAAAACCGATTAAATTGCTTCAGAAGACTGGAGACGTTAGGATTACTTTTATGCTGCATTTATGTGCTTTTTCCATTCACTTGCATTGTCTTGGTAGCTACAGAGTGTAATGCTAAAAAAAATAAAAGTATTAAGTATTAATGCTCATACAACTAGGCTTCAGTTCATATCTGTATAATTTATTATTGTTTCTTTTGAATTCGAGGTGGAATGTGACCTAGATATTGGAGAGATTCATCAGAATGTTGTTTTGATTTTTGGAGTAATTTAGGATGTTTTTTTGCATTCACATGAGAAATGCATAAGAAAATGTGGTGTGCCTCAGTTGTTTTAACACACTACTGTTTTATATGTGCTATACTCCATACCTTGATAATCAATTTCTAACCGGTATGTATGAAATTTTTTAAAGGGGCGTTTAGTTAACCTTTTGTTCATCCTTTCTGTTTATCTCACTCAATCTATGCTCCGCTCACGCACTCCGCTCTGTCCATGTACATACATCTGTGGTTTACTTGACTGTAAACACTCTGAGCTGGACCTGCAGGCGTAAACATGATGCCGTGTTGTGACATTGTGGTGTAGTGGGAGCATGTTGCGTGTTATGTGTTTTAACAGCGATGGAGTCAGCAGTGCTTGCAGCTGTAAATCTCTTTCTCTCTCTCTCTCTCTCTCTCAGGGTGAGAGTGGTACAGAGGACTGCATGAGTGCCCTGGAGACCCTCTTCAGCGTGCTGTTCTCCATGTGCAGACTGATGGTGAGTCACGGCAATGCTTGCAGGTCCTGCGCGTGTTTCGAAAATGAAGAAGTGCTTGGGATGTGCAATGAAATGTTGTTGTTGCAGAATGAACAGACCCATTCTCAGTGGATAGTGTTGAAATCATTAAAATGAGAAGAGTAGCAAAGCTGGAAGAAGAATTATGTTGAACCCTGTATTTTTTAAATATTTTGTAAATATATGTATTTTTTAATTGGGAACTGCTACGGAAATAAGAAAATACCCCTTAACATTTTCGTCATTATATTCGTTAACGAGATCACCACAGAATATGACGGTTTGATGGCTCTTAACAGGGGGTGCTGCAATGCCGACTGGGGATGCTGCAGCACCCCTACTTCCTGTGGCTATGGTATAAGGAAGGGTGTTCATTACAGCAAATTACCTTTTAGGTAAATTATAAATTACCAAAGCTAATTTAATACATAAGGAGGATGTTAAAAAGTCAGTCAATGCCCCAGTTTTCCTACTATTGTGATTTGAAGGTACTATTTATTGTTTGAATTTGTTCAAGAACTTCAAAGCAACCTCAATCGACAAAGATTTTCTTATGTAAATTAGGAAATACATAAGAGATATCGAACATTTCTTGAATGCTGGGCATCAACATGACCCCATGGCGGTTAGTCTTTCATGAGACAAGATGAAGAAATTAAAGATACACAGTAAAGGATGGATTTTTTGCTTTTGCTTTCCTCAGGCCCCGTTCACTCCATTCATAACGGAGCTGATGTATCAGAACTTGCGTCATTTAATTGATCCAGTATCCGTGGAGGAGAAGGACGCTGGAAGTATTCATTATCTCATGCTGCCACATCTGAGGTATACAACATTACAATTAATATAAATTATTTTCACATCCTCCGTATTATATTTTATTGATTTATTTTATGTTTGCACTAGGGCTGCAAAGGTACATGTATCCATGCCAAACCGAACAGATACAGGGCCTTCAGTATGGTACACACAGTAATACGAATGATTAAATCATTCATGCATGAAACCAATATTAAAACAACATATAATGAAGAACACAAACCACATGAAATAAAAAAAATAAAAAAACATTTGCTGAGCAACATGGGACCACACGGAACCAACATTTAACAGAAAAGAGTGCCTGAAGGTACACTAGAAACTTCAAATCAGATAAATGCATGTTCTTTTTATACTAGATAGCTCATAATTTTTCCAACTGTGATGGAACTAAATAAAATATAAATATGTTTGACTTTATATAAATATGATATGATATAAATATAAATATGTCTGACATGTGCAGAGCATTACAGTTTCGCAGTAAACTACAGTAATACTTAAGCAATATCACACGAGCAAGAGTAGGAAATAAAATAGGAAAAACTGAGTACAGTCATAACAAATGCATTTGTGCATGGAACTACTTTCTTACGCGACGGCTCAGAATCTGCCGTTGCTGGTTCAAACAAAATGATGCTTCCGTTAGTAAATAATAAATGTCACTTCAGAAATTGCATCACGGTTTGTGCTGTTTCTAACAAGTTATTGGATAAACAAGGATGGATGGATGTGTGTGTGTGTGTGTGTGTGTGTGTGTGTGTGTGTGTGTGTGTGTGTGTGTGTGTGTGTGTGTGTGTGTGTGTGTAGAGAGAGAGAGATGGAGCGTTTGCGATTACCTGTTGCCACACCCAAGCAGAGATGCTGTCAGCTTTCTGAAGCTCAGCATTCTCAGTGGAAAAGTAACTTTCCAAGCAGGGGTATTTCACCCTATTTCGCGGTAGCCAGTGTGCAAGAGTCATTCACTTTAGAAACCGCAATGTCCTCCTTAAAAAGCACATCCTCTCCAATGTGGAAACTCCGGTAAGCGTCTTGAGATCTGTAATTAATCAGTCTGATGTGTCTCTCAGCTGTGATGAGCTGTAATGCTGATGTTGTTCTTTAAAGCAGTTAAAAGCTATTTCCTAGCTTTAGTAGTGTAGTAGTAATATGAGTGATCATGGAGCGCTGTTGTATGTAAACACTGACTGACGCGGATTCACTTCACATCACCTAACTGGCTCATATTACATGCAAAAATTATCTTTTGCCGCCACCAGCTGACTAAAATTACACTTTAGTTTAGAACTGCACGAACACAAGCGGAGTGATACACACAGTGACTCCATTCAAGCAGCCTCTCGCTGCAAGCTCAGACAGAGCTAAAGCGATAACGAATGCCATAGGAGTAATTATTGCTGCAGGTAAGCATCTGCTTAACGTGCTTCAGCTCCGTTATTAAGTTCCTACAAGAATGCATTTCAGCCATTCTGTAGTGTCTGCTCTAAACAAGCACGTGCTGTAGTTGTCCATGAATTGTCCTCTCCTCTGATAAAGTGGATATTCAGATTTTTCTGAGGAAAAAATAACTACATAAAAATTGAGTGGTGAGCTAAAAGGCAAAAAACACGGAAAGTTGCATGGCTAATGTCTCAATTTTGTTTTTCACATTTTTACTTTTATTATTATTTATGTTTTTATACAATGTGTATATATAAGAGGCTCTTAACCTTTGTATTGTAATTTTGTTAAAGAAATAGTGAAGTCATATATAAATGAGCCTTCACAATAAGAATTGATACGTACCAAACCGTGAATTTTGTGTACCGTTGCAGCCCTAGTTTGCACATATTGTAGTTTATTTTCAAATCCATACTGTTCTTGACTGTATGGAAAATGCTAATGAAATCAAAAATATGTGATTTGAAAATTATGATTCACCTTGTGCTATTTTGAAAGCATTTCAACAACACATCATTTTATGCTTTAAAATGTAAATGTTTTATATATTTTTTATACACACTCATTTCAAATCAGATTATTGCAACATGCTCCAAAATAGTTGGGAAAGTCGATTAGATTTCTTCTAAGAACACTTCTTAGAAGAATCATCCATTATTCAGGTCTTCAGCTTCACAATGGTACAGTGCCTTTATTGCGGTATTTTGCACTTTATAATGTGCCACACATTCTCAGTTGGGGACAGGTCCGGACTGCAAAATATTCAGTCAAGCACCCACACTTTTTGCTTACGCAGCCATGCACTTGTAATCCAGTCAGTATGTGGTTTGTTGTTGCCCTACTGGAAAATGTAGGAACGGCCCTGGAGAAGACAGGTGTGGATGGCAGTATATGTTGCTCCAAAATGTTTGCATCTCTTTCTACATTAATGGTGCCCTCACAGATGTGCAAGTTACCCATGCCATAAGCACTAACACACCCCCATACCAAGACAGTCACTGGCTTTTGGACCTGATGCTGATTACAGCTTGGATGGTCCTTTTCCTCTTTGGTTAGGAGAACAATACAATATTTTATATGTGGACTCATCGAACCACTTAACACAATTCCACTGTTCTACTTTCCATCTCAGATGAGACCGAGCCCAGAGAAGTGGTCTGTGCTTCTGGACATGACTTCTCCTTTGCATATAAAATGCATAGTTGCCTTAAATTGTATCTGAGGCAGCAAATGGTGTTGATTGACAAAGGTTTACCGAAGGATTCCCGAGCCCATGTCATGATATCCATTACAGATGCACGGTGGTTTTTAAGACAGTGATGTCTGAGGGATTAGAGATCATGCACATTCAGAAGTGGTTTTAGTCTTGCCCTCTACTTTAATGAATACATTGCTCTAGGGATATAAAAATCCTTACGCGTCCTTGCTTGATGTTGAAATGATATACTGCGTCCTAAATGTCTGCCTGTAAGATACGCATTTACCAAAGTACCTCAACTCTATGCTTGTTTGCATGCCGCTGCCTGCAGGTAAATGCTCTTGAGGTCTTTTCATTCTCAGCCCATCTCAGTTGCTTTTAGAAATTCATGCAATGTCCTGTATTACTGATGTGTGTGTATTAATAAGCACAGAGGTGACCTACAGTCAGAGCCTTGGAGGCCATCCAGAAGAGACTCATTAACTGATTGAACTGATTCTGTGCCTGCTTTTAAAGATACTGTAGTCTTTTCTCAGAGTTCTTACTGTCCTAATATTTCACTGAACTGCATTTGGGCAGGTATGTCAAAGCAGAAAATCGAATTAATGCATGGACAAGCGTGGTTTTGCACTCCAAGAATGAACAAAGTAGCATTGAGTTTGTGGATTGGTTTATGAAATAAAAAACTGTGCAACTGCGAAAACTGAAAGATTAGATATGGTAGTGTTTCTGTCATTTTTCTATATGTTACCTAAGTTTTATTCATGCTGTCAAACTACAAAAAGACTAGCTTGTTACTGAAGAATTACCATTACACAATGTACAGTATCTACCCTAGGCTAAAGTTCAAAATGTATGTCCCTTGATACTGATTTGGGTCACATTTTATTAAATTAATGGAAAACTATGTTTGTAGTGTTTAGTGGGGCAGAAGAATTTTGAGCTGCCTCTGAAGTTGTAGCTGGGTGCTGTTGATGGGAAGCAAACACTGGTTTAGAATTTTCTGCTGTTGCATGTCATCTACCTGACATGTGCAGTGTACAACCAACTTTACTGCTGTTAATGTAGCTTAATATCTTGAAATGCCCTGCAGTTTCCAAAAATGAAAATTCTGTCATTTACTCACCCTCGTGCCATCCCAGATGCAAAAAGTTTTAGAAGAATATCTGAGCTCTGTAAATCCACACAATCCAAGTGAATATCAAAACTTTAAAGCTCCAAAAAGCGCATAAAGGTAGCATAAAATGAATCCATACGATGCCAGTGGTTAAATCTATGTCTTCAGAAGGGATATTATTCCTGTAGATGTACAGTGCATCCGGAAAGTATTCACAGCACTTCACTTTTCCACATTTTGTTATGTTACAGCCTTATTCCAAAATGGATTAAATTCATTATTTTCCTCAAAATTCTAAAAACAATACCCCATAATGACAATGTGAAAGAAGTTTGTTTGAAATCTTTGCAAATGTATTAAAAATAAAAAAAATAAAAGAAATCACATGTACGTAATTATTCACAGCCTTTGCCATGACACTCAAAGTTGAGCTCAGGTGAATCCTGTTTCCACTGATCATCCTTGAAATGTTTCTAAAACTTGACTGGAGTCCACCTGTGGTAAATTCAGTTGATTGGACGTGATTTGGAAAGGCACACACTTGTCTATATAAGGTCCCACAGTAAACAGTGCATGTCAGAGCACAAACCAAGCCATGAAGTCCAAGGAAATGTCTGTAGCCCTCAGAGATAGGATTGTGTCGATGCACAGATCTGGGGAAGGGTACAGAAAGATTTCTGCAGCATTAAAGGTCCCAATGAGCACAGTGGCCTCCATCATCCTTAAATAGAAGAAGTTTGGATCCACCAGGACTCTTCCTAGAGCTGGCCGCCCGGCCAAACTGAACGATCGGGGGGAAGGGCCTTAGTCAGGGAGGTGACCAAGAACCCGATGGTCACTCTGACAGAGCTCCAGCGTTTCTCTGTGGAGAGAGGAGAACCTTCCAGAAGAACAACCATCTCTGCAGCACTCCAGTCAAGCCTGTATGGTAGAGTGGCCAGACGGAAGCCACTCCTTAGTAAATGGCATATGACAGCCCTCCTGGAGTTTGCCAAAAGGCACCTCAGACCATGATAAACAAAATTCTCTAGTCTGATGAAACAAAGCTTGAACTCTTTGGCCTGAATGACAAGCGTCATGTCTGGAGGAAACCAGGCAGCTCTCATCACCTGGACAATACCATCCCTACAGTGAAGCATGGTGGTGGCAGCATCATGCTGTGTGGATGTTTTTCTGCAGCAGGAACTGGGAGACTAGTCAGGCTCGAGGGAAACCTGCTTCAGAGCGCTGGACCTCAGACTGGGATGAAGGTTCATCTTCCAACAGGACAACGACCCTAAGCATACAGCCAAGATAACAAAGGAGTGGCTACGGGACAACTCTGTGAATGTCCTTGAGTGGCCCAGACTTGAACCCGATTGAACATCTCTGGAGAGATCTGAAAATGTCTGTACACCGACGCTCCCCATCCAACCTGATGGAGCTTGAGAGGTCCTGCAAAGAAGAATGGGAGAAACTGCCCAAAAATAGGTGTGCCAAGCTTGTAGCATCATACACAAAAATACTTGAGGCTGTAATTGGTGCCAAAGGTGCTTCAACAAAGTATTGAGCAAAGGCTGTGAATACTTATGTACATTTTATTTTTTTCGTTTTTTATTTTTAATACATTTGCAAAGATTTCAAACAAACTTCTTTCACGTTGTCATTATGGGGTATTGTTTGTAGAATTAATGAGGAAATTAATGAATTTAATCCATTTTGGAATAAGGCTGTAACATAACAAAATGTGGAAAAAGTGAAGCGCTGTGAATACTTTCCGGATGCACTGTAGATGAGAAACAGATCAATATTTAAGTCCTTTTTTTACTATAAATTCTCCTTGCCCAGTAGGTGGCGATAAACATGAACAATGTGATTACTAAAAACAAAAGAAGAATGTGAAAGTGTCGATTTATAGTAAAAAAAATCTGTTTCTCACCCTCACCTATCATATTTCTTCAGAAGACATGGATGTAACCATTGGAGTTTTATAGATTACTTTTAAACTGCCTTTATGTTCTTTTTGGAGCTTCAAAGTTTTTGACCGATTCATTAAAAAAGAGCTGGTTCACACTGACTGTGCTACTCCTACTCCTAACCTATGCTTATCGTTATTCAGTTCTTTATAGTCTGACTTTAATGTGTATTTGTGGTTGACAGGGAGTCTCTGATTGACAAGCGCATTGAGAATGCTGTATCCCAGATGCAGTCAGTCATTGAGCTGGGCCGTGTCATCAGAGACAGGAAGACCCTTCCAGTCAAGGTGGGACCCAGTTCATTGCTTAATGTTTTATGAATGTATGTTTTTATTTGCAATTTTTTTTTTAATGTTGTCATTATTTGCTCCCCATGAAATCAATCGAGTCAAACTCTGGTTTGCCCAAATCTCCTCAACATCTCTTTGGTCAAGTTCACACAGCAGCAGATTACAGTTGTCAGTCCTGTATTTGAGTGTGGTTACTTTAACACACAGTACAGTTATTTACAAGTGACTCCCACATTCTCTAACCAAACTGACACCCGTAAAATTTCAAGACTCAACTGCATTTCGTCAAGTCCGCATTGAATCAAGGCATTGTCGTCTTGGAATATGTCTGTGCCTCCAGGGAAGAAAGAAATCCATTGATGGGATAACCTGGTCATTCAGTACATTCAGGTACTCAGCTGACTTCATTTTATTGCCACAGAATGTTGATGAGCCTAGATCTGATTGAAGCAACCCCAGATCATAACACTGCCTCCAGATGCTTGTACATTGGGCACTATGCATGATTGCCCATCACTTCATATGCTTTATTTCTTACCCTGACACGGCAATCGCTTTGAACTAGGGTAAATATGAACTCGTCAGACCACTTGACCTTTTCTATTATCTCCACTGTCCAATCTTTAAATTGAAGTTGTTTTTTCCGATTAGCCTCACTAACAAGTGGCTTTCTTGTGGCCAGACAGCTGTTTAATCCCAATCCTGTAACTTCTCGTCACAATTTTCTTAGCTTGATGCAGGCCAATAATTTGCCCCTTCTGAAACACAGTAAATCATTTTCCATGATCACGAGATACGTCTTCCGACATGGTTGTGTAATAAATGAGAAGCTACACACCGCATCAGTTAGAGTTAAAATAATTGTTGCCAGCTGAAACATATTAATCACTGCCATAATTATCCAATCATAGGCTCTTAAGAATCTGCTTATTTAAATCCAAATGCAACTTTTGTTTTTGACCAGACAGTGTATAATAGAATAACAAATGTCACAAAAATTACAATTGCAAGCTTTCATATGTTACTGGCTTGGCTGTTGAGCATAACCATGAATGTTATACTATATTTTCAGTATCCACTGAAGGAGGTGGTGGTGATCCATCAGGACCCTGAAGCTCTCAGAGATATCCAGTCCCTACAAAAGTATATACTGGAGGTAATTGTTACTGTACTTCTGTATTCCTGAGGGTTTTCAAATATGTGTTTGTGTCAGAATCAGTACAGCTCGCAGTTACTGTAATTCATCATCATACAGCAGGTGACCTTAGATATGACAAAGTTAGTGGAGAGTATTTTAAGTATGGCAGGTAGAAAAAATGAGCATTACTATGTAGACAGGCATTTGCAGGCAGGTTTGATGCTTGCAGAACAGTTGATTGAAACAGGGCTTGCCGATTTTGATTCATGAATAGGCAATGTTGATCGTTCCACATCCGGTGCTGTCAAATAAATACATTGTTGAGTATTTAAATTTGAGAATATCCGTGTAGGGATGTTCAAGGGAAGGAGGGCCCAGGACACAGGTTCTCTCCTTCAAGGTCAGACTTTTATTCTCTCACAAACACAGGCTTCAGGGCCACACAGTGAATAGTTTTTAGGCAGTCGGTAAAACAGTCGGCTGCGTTCTGGCTTGCTCTCTGTCTCCCGTCTGGCAGTGGTGTGGCCGTTTATATGCCGCTCTCCCCATGCTCACTGGAGTTAGAGACAGGTGTTAGACATAATTTAGCTCAGGTGTAAGTGCCCTTACTTCTTTCTCTCTCTCCGGACTGGCGCTCAAACACCATATACCTTCTTTGTGCACTTGAATTCACTTTGACACTAATACTGTACTGCCATTTAAAATGTGAAATTGGACATAGAAATGTGTAGAGGTATTTTGTCAATGTTATTCAAGTAAAAAGAGAAGCCTAATTTTTAAAGTATTACTGAACAGATTAAATCGAATTTAGAACGTCTAGGTTACGTATGTAACCTCCGTTCCCCGATGGAGGGAACGAGACGTTGTGTCAGAGAAGCGACACTAGGGGTCTCTCTTGAGCGCCGATATTCACCTCTGATCTATGAAAAAAGGCCAATGAGAAGTTGGCAGCCAGTATTTGCATGTCCCGCCCCCGGACACACGGGTATTTAGGCGGCGCAAATACAGGAGTTCATTCAGGATTTTTCTGAGGAGCCAGAAATGGTCCGGCCACAACAGTGGCTCGGCTCAGCGACGTGGCGGGGAAGACACAACGTCTCGTTCCCTCCATCGGGGAACGGAGGTTACATACGTAACCTAGACGTTCCCCTTCTGTCGCTCTCTCCACGTTGTGTCAGAGAAGCGACACTAGGGGTCCACTTATAAAAGTGCCATGCGCTGAGCCGTGTACGTGAACTGCTGATACAGGAGCGAGCAGGTATTCTTACGTGCAGGACGACCAACTGTATCAGGCTGCATGTACCCTTCCTCAATGCTCCATTCAAGCCATCAGAATCCTTTTCGTTACCCTGGAAGGGGGAACAAGGTGATGGCCGCCAACCTGGGAATGGGCCAGCCTGGCTGGGCCTCTTTTCGCTCTATGTTTCTCGCATAGAGAAACTACGGCCGGGGCCCTTACACGCATTGAGGGAAGGGGGTCTTAGCCCTTCTTTCAGGGGGAGAAGACCCTGCGGAGGCCACACCTACCCGGCAGGGGAGGCAAAGCGTGGCAAATGCATCACATGGCCTGTTAGGACCTATGTGGAAAAGTTGGTGCGGTGGTAGATCCAGCCTCGTAGAGGGGGGAAGCATACAGCACGGCGACCGAGGCAGCTGTAACTGCCTAAGGGAGACACGGGGGTCCACTCGTGAGGGGACAGTACCGTGGAATTACACACAGGGGGAGTCCGAGCAGGAGGCCTTACCTGCGGAGCACCTATTCCAGTACAGGGTAGCCTTCGGGTATCCGTAGTGGCTTGGGTCGGCGAGTTCCTCCGCTGAACTGCGAACCCAACAGGGCTAGGGAAGAGTCAACCAGCGACCCGGAGATGGGGTCTCCTGGGAACGGAGGCGCACTATTTTACCTCGGCTGAGGAAACTGTCAGAACATCATCATATTACTGAGTTCTACGGGCTCGGACCTGAGAAAACACAGGACGATACTGACTCGACTCGGAGATTGTAAAACCTCGAGAAAGTGTTAGGTGTTGCCCACCCTGCTGCTCTGCAGATGTCTGCTAGGGAGGTGCCCCTGGCCAGTGCCCATGAGGACGCAACACCCCTAGTGGAGTGAGCTCGGACCCGCAAGGGGGGGCACGGCCTGGGTGTGATAAGCCAATGAAATGGCGTCGACAACCCAGTGGGCAAGCCTCTGTTTGGAGACAGCGTTCCCTTTCCGCTGTCCCCCGAAGCAGACAAAGAGCTGCTCAGAGCATCTAGTGCTCTGCGTGCGGTCCAGATAGATACGCAAAGCATGTACTGGACACAGCAACGCAAGGGTTGGGTCTGCCTCCTCCCGGGGCAGCACTTGCAGGTTCAGTACCTGATCTCTGAAGGGTGTGGTAGGAACCTTGGGTACATAGCCCGGTCGCGGTCTTAGGATCACATATGTGTCTGCCGGACTGAACTCCAGGCAAGTGTCGCTAACAGAGAACGCTTGCAGGTCCCCGACCCTCTTGATGGAGGTGAGCGCGATCAGCAGGGCGGTCTTGAGAGAGAGGGCCCTGAGTCCAGCTGAATCTAGCGGCTCGAAGGGGGGGTCTCTGGAGGCCCGTGAGGATGATCGAGAGATCCCAGTAGGGGAATAGTTTAGGCCGGGAGGGAGTTAGCCTCCGGGCACCTTTGGGGAACCTGACAATTAAGTCGTGCTTACCAAGAGACTTGCCGTTTATCGTGTCGTGGTGAGCCGTGATGGCGGCGACATACACCTTGAGGGTGGAGGGGGACAGCATCCTCTCCAGCCTCTCCTGAAGAAACACGAGCACTGACCTAACCGCGCACTTCTGCGGGTCTTCAGCTCAGGAAGAACACCAGTTCGCGAACCGACGCCACTTTAGGGCGTAAAGATGCCTGGTCGAGGGGGCTCTGGATTGGTTGATAGTATCTATGACGGTCGGTGGTAGGCCGGCTAGATCTTCCGCATCCCGTCCAGAGGCCAGACGTGGAGGTTCCAGAGGTCTGGGTGTGGGTGTGGGTGCGGGTGCCAGAGCGTGCCCCGTCCCTGAGAAAGAAGGTCCTTCCTCAGGGGAATTCGCCAGGAACGGAGGTGCACTATTTTACCTCGGCTGAGGAAACGGTCAGAACGTCATCGTATTACCGAGTTCTACGGGCTCGGCCCTGAGAAAACACGGGACGATACTGACTCAACTCGGAGATTGTAAAACCTCGAGAAAGTGTTAGGTGTTGCCCACCCTGCTGCTCTGCAGATGTCTGCTAGGGAGGTGCCCCTGGCCAGTGCCCATGAGGACGCAACACCCCTAGTGGAGTGATCTTGGACCCGCAAGGGGGGGGCACGGCCTGGGTGTGATAAGCCAATGAAATGGCGTCGACAACCCAGTGGGCAAGCCTCTGTTTGGAGACAGCGTTCCCTTTCCGCTGTCCCCCGAAGCAGACAAAGAGCTGCTCAGAGCATCTAGTGCTCTGCGTGCGGTCCAGATAGATACGCAAAGCATGTACTGGACACAGCAACGCAAGGGTTGGGTCTGCCTCCTCCCGGGGCAGCGCTTGCAGGTTCACTACCTGATCTCTGAAGGGTGTGGTAGGAACCTTGGGTACATAGCCCGGTCGCGGTCTTAGGATCACATATGTGTCTGCTTGACCGAACTCCAGGCAAGTGTCGCTAACAGAGAACGCTTGCAGGTCCCCGACCCTCTTGATGGAGGTGAGCGCGATCAGCAGGGCGGTCTTGAGAGAGAGGGCCCTGAGTCCAGCTGAATCTAGCGGCTCGAAGGGGGTCTCTGGAGGCCCGTGAGGATGATCGAGAGATCCCAGTAGGGGAATAGTTTAGGCCGGGAGGGAGTTAGCCTCCGGGCACCTTTGGGGAACCTGACAATTAAGTCGTGCTTACCAAGAGACTTGCCGTCTATCGTGTCGTGGTGAGCCGCGATGGCGGCAACATACACCTTGAGGGTGGAGGGGGACAGCATCCTCTCCAGCCTCTCCTGAAGAAACACGAGCACTGACCTAACCACACACTTCTGCGGGTCTTCAGCTCAGGAAGAACACCAGTTCGCGAACCGACGCCACTTTAGAGCGTAAAGATGCCTGGTCGAGGGGGCTCTGGATTGGTTGATAGTATCTATGACGGTCGGTGGTAGGCCGGCTAGATCTTCCGCATCCCGTCCAGAGGCCAGACGTGGAGGTTCCAGAGGTCTGGGTGTGGGTGCGGGTGCCAGAGCGTGCCCCGTCCCTGAGAAAGAAGGTCCTTCCTCAGGGGAATTCGCCAGGGAGGGGCTGTCGCGAGGAGCGTGAGGTCCGAGAACCAAGTCCTGGTGGGCCAGTAGGGGGCCACCAGAATGACTTGCTCTTCGTCCTCCCTGACCTTGACCTTGCAAGCGTTCTGTCCCCAGATCGTTTTCATCGCCCGCGGCGCCTGCCTCAATCCCGTGGGAAGGAGGCAAGGCGCGGGGGGCGGCTGAAGCGGCTTTCTCTCACTACAAGAGAAAGCCTACGACCGCAATGCTGTCATGGCTATGTTCTCGTACTGAAAACATAGACCATTTGTAAAAACGCAGCCTGCGTGTGATCGCAACCCAGGAATGCAGGACAGTTTTTATGACCGTCAGAGTTGGGGAGAAATCAACCACATCCAGAAACTACACATGGGCGGAAATATCGTCTTTAAAAAGATGCGTCCTGAGAAGGACGTTCAACGCCGCTGTGTTTTGCTATTTAGAGTGAAATTACTCTTTTAGAATAACTATTTCAAGTTGTCTGTGCTGTCGAAGTGCCCAGGGGCAAGAATGCACAGCTGTGCACGAAGGAGAAAGCCGCTGTTATGCGCCGTCAAATCCAACAGCATGCAGAGTGTCAGAGGATTAAACAGGAACTTGGTGTGTAACTCGCAGCAGACTACATGCACGACCATCGGCTCCGAAGAAATTTCCTGAATTAACTCCTGTATTTGCGCCGCCTAAATACCCGTATGTCCGGGGGCGGGACATGCAAATACCGGCTGCCAACTTCTCATTGGCCTTTTTTCATAGATCAGAGGTGAATATCGGCGTTCAAGAGAGACACCTAGTGTAATATATTTAGTAGATATTAAATGTATTTAAGACAGAATTTACAAACTTAAAAGATAAGCATGTGCTAATTAGATATTCAATGGATTTAAGACAGAATTTACAAACTTAAAAGATAAGCATATGCTAATTAGATATTAAATGTATTTAAGACAGAATTTACAAACTTAAAAGATAAGCATGTGCTAATTAGATATTAAATGTATTTAAGACAGAATTTACAAACTTAAAAGATAAGTATGTGCTAATTAGATATTAAATGTATTTAAGACAATTCAAACACTTCAAACATGACTTTTACCAATAATCTATGTGGCAGCAGTCACATAGCAAACATCTCTTTGCATTTATTGACAAATGTGGCTCTTTTAATGCCATTCAAACATCTGAATACCTCACTGTTCTCCTCCTGTCTGGTCGTGTAGTTAGTCTGAGCACAGACACTCAATCTGTATCCTTCACCCGCAGCCCCTGCTGTCCATGATTTATGGGGTGCTGGTCCTCCAAGCTAAAATTAGCTGCTCTGTCTCTGTCTGCCATGCTCGATTTGTTAAACACCCCCATGGAGAAAGCAATGGGCGACACACACCAAATGCCTGCCACTGATTACACCTATAGCTTTGAACACACTTACAAATATATTCATGAGAAAATAAACTTTTTCATCAGGAACGAAGTGAAGATTATCATGAAACGGCGTGTTTTGCTTTGCATTATTTATTGAAAGGTGATCAGATATACAAATGTATTTATGTGCATCAAAAACAGAGATTTGATGGTGGATGGAAACTTTTTACTGACTTCAAACAAGTGTCAGCATTCCTGCACCATGACATGGCGTTTTATTAATTTAATTTATCAAAATTAATTGCATACTGTATATCAATAATTGCTGAGAAAGGCCCCAAAATTAAGATAACTCAATATAGATATATATATATATATACATAGTATATATATTATATTATTATATTATAGATAGTAATTCTATCTGATCATATAATATAGAGATATATTGCGTTATTGAGGGTGACGAGTAAAACATTGATTAGTCAAAACAAAAATTTGCTTTAGGAGAGAATACATAGTTTTATTCCCATTGAACATAAGCCTACAGCCTACAGAGTCATACTGTCCTGTTTTCACAGTATGCATTCTTGCGTTCTGTCTGCCCTGTTTGTAATTGTCGGGCTATGTGCATATGTACCAGACGGATGCTTTTGTTGCATCTTTACTGGTTGTTAAGCTCAAAAACAGCATATTTTTATGGCACGATATCAAATTAAAAGTAGTTTAAACTTTGAAAATCGTGTGTCAAATTTCCTGCATTCTGCTGTGCTTCTTCCAGCTGTTACGAATGCATTCCTGTGTGACCACTGTCATTCTGTGGCTGTGCTGCTTGTGTGGTTTGTGGAGGCGTGCTTACTGCCCCCTGCTGTCGAGCTTGTAAAAACACAAAGTTGCTTCAAGCTTGAATTGTTTAGAAGTTGGGGATTTCTGTACTTTTATTATGGATTTTACTGACAGCTCTTTAGGCATGATTAATTGCATGCATTCTTTTTAACACATTTGTGGAGAGTGGGGCGGGCTGAGCAAAAATTGAGCAGAACAAGGCCAGGATGGACACCTGGAGAAAATTATCCTGCCCAGCTGTTGGTGATTGTGGTGTTGGCGGGCAGGAGATAAAGCTGCAATGAGAGCTGCAGTCAGGAGAGACTCAGAGAGAGAGAGAGAGAGAGAGAGAGAGAGAGAGAGAGAGAGAGAGATGCAATGAAGCTGTGTGTGTCTATGTGGAGCTGAAAAGCACCTCGTTAATGTGTGCTCATGCTGCTGAAATGTCCTGGTGTTGAATGTCTTTGTTACACTGAAAAATGCTGACAATAAAGTGTCTTATGTTGGATGTTTGACCGGCTCCCTCCTCCTTCAGAGAGTCCACTTCCTTACAGCATTAATCACACTAAATTAATGTGTTCAATCAACAGCCCTAATGCATTTATGAAAAATTTGATTTGATTATTTTGAACAATTTATATCCAAATGATGTCCTTTCCCAATGTTTTAAACATTGCTTTTAACTGGCGAAACAATTTTCAGAACTGGTGGTTCTCTTTCTCCTGTATTTTGAAGGTTGTGTTTAAAAGTGTCCAAATACATTTAAGGTGGCGTAGTGACTCGCCTCAATCCGGGTGGGGTAGGACAAATCTCAGCTGCCTCCATGTCTGAGACCGTAAATCTGTGCATCTTATTATGTGGCTTGTTGAGTGTGTTACCGCAGAGATATAGTGCGTGTGGAGGCTTCACACTATATGAGGCACCACACACCCCACTGAGAGCGAACCGCATTGTAGCAGTCACGAGGAGGTAACCCCGTGTGACTCTACCCTCCCTAGCAACCGGGCCAATTTGGTTGCTTAGGAGGCCTGGCTGAAGTCACTTAGCATGCCCTGGGTTTCAAACTAATGAACTTGGTAGTCAGCATCTTTACTACTGAGCTACCCAGGCCCCATTTTAAAGACTATTTAAGAAGGTTGCCATTGTTGCTGGAGAATGTCCTACTTCTGTATCATGTTCAATAGAAAATAGAAAACATTTATACAATCTAGTGTAATATTTCTATGCCCATTAGGGTTGTCAGTTATCACAATACCAATATACCATAAGTCATCTGTTGTTACCACAGCAAAAACTTATATGCTGTTGCTATCATACTCCTTTATTTAATAAAGTTAAATATTAACATACTGGCAAATTAAATTGAAACAATGATATATAGCATCTTAAAGAGCCCATATCATGCACATTTACAAGTTTATAATTTTATTTAGGGGGTCTTCTAGTATAGGTTTACATGCTTTAATGTTCAAAAAACACTCATATTGTATTTCACCCTCTGTCTGAAAAGCTCTGTTTTAGCTCCTGTCTCTTTAAAGCCCACCCTTTCCAAAAAGCCCAGTCTGCTCTGATTGGTAAGCTGGCCCAGTCTGTTGTGATTGGTCAACCGCTTTGCATGTGTTTTGGAAATGTAACGGTCCTTGCCATAACTGAAGTAACCCTTAGGCGGGCATTATGCAAATGTATTACATAGTGACAATGTCGTGGAAGGAATGGCTGGGCTGCAAACCAGGCGTTTCAGACAGTTCAGGAGCAGTGTTTTTTGTGGGAGAGAATGAATCCCTTTGGCGTGGACTTTGTGCTTTGTAACATTGCAGACCTTTTACATGCACATCATCATCATCATCGGGCGGGCTTGTTAGGTGCGACAATACTCTTCCACAACTTTCTATCCTCTGCCAATCTGGTGACCTCTTGCATTTAGATGTTCTTTTTCCAATTCCACACCTAAGTGTTTAAGATCAATCTGCGGATTGTTTGGAGACATAATCTATGACTATTATACATGCACAACCTGCTATATTACCCACTAAAGGAAAGGTAAAATCCTAAAAAGCATAATAGGGCCTCTTTAAAAAGTCATACAAATGTCAAGTTTATATATTGTTTATAGTATACTCTAGTTTTCTAGTTCTATGCCCTGCTCAATTATTTGTTTATTTATTATTATTATTTTGAGTGCAATCTTTATTAAATTATTTGTAAAAATCCCTGTCCAGTAAACAAAATGACTGGATAAGTCAACATTACCATTTTTCATGTATCAAGTAAACATTTAGAAACTGAATAAAATAAATGTCAAATTAAACTACATAAATAATTTCATTACATTACAAAAATTACAACAACAGCAAACTCCAAACTGGACATTCAATAATGCACCTTCAAATCAAAACCTTCAACAGTCTATAGGATGTTTACTGGGACAATCAGGTGCCAGGGACAGAGTTAAGTGCCTTGGTCAAGGACACAGTGTTTGTTGGGATTGAACCGGCAACCTTCTGCTTATCAGTTCTGTGTTTTAGCCTACTACGCCACACCACCACCGACACCTCCGAATCCAATGTTTGCACCACATGCTTTTTATTAAACTGCCTTTATCTGGACAGATTTAGAAGGAAGCATTAATGCAGCCATCAAATATTTTGACATCCCAAAATCCTGTCTGCGCAACTTGGCAAGCGGTTGAAAGAATAAAAATGCCATCTTATGGAGGGGTTAAAATACGTAATTATTAAAAAAAAATATATATATATTTTTGTCAAGTTATGACTCCATTTCTAAAGAGAAATAAGCACAATATTTCATAAATGTTTAAGTGGTTATAATTCAATGCCACCAACCAAAGTATTTCCATCTTGTCCCCAAAGCTGTGACCTACTATAAGTTTACAGTATTTAATTTTTTGTTCAGGAGCTGAATGTTCGCCAACTCACTCTGTCTGTTGACAAGGACAAATACGGTATTTGTCTGCGGGCCGAACCAGATCACATGGTGCTGGGCAAGCGGCTGAAAGGAGCATTTAAATCTGTTACTGCATCCATCAAAGAACTGAAGAGTGAAGAGCTGGAGGCCTTCCAGAGGACAGGTATGTATCAAATTTACTGACATTGTACCAAGTCATATAGTTGCTGCCAACAACAGTAGAAGACATACTGAAGACATAAAAACATTGATGTTGCTGATGGTGCTGTAGCCTAGTGATTTGTGTCCTTGATCAAGACAATTTACTTTACAAGCAGATTTTTACTCTAAAGTAATGTTAGTCAGCTAAATGGCACATTTAATAAATTTGTAATATTTGGACATTTTAGTGAATCAGATTGGGTCACTCAAATTATATATTTTTTTAATTTAAATTCTACTTTATTCCTATAATAATATAAATAATATACATTTTTCATTTTGACAACAGTCCAAAGTTTTCTGTTGGTTTAAGGTTTCAGTAGAAATCTTAAATTCTTTCTGATGTTAACTCCAATGCCACTACTATCTACATACCTTAACTAATCTTCCTCAAAAGAGAAACCTGCGCATGAGGAAATTTCAGCAGCAGGACCTTTGATGTGGCCACACTGAGTAGGAGGCAGTTTTCTGTGTTTGAAGTGGGTGGTAGTTTTTTTAAAGCTGTTACCTGTGTGTTTGTGAGCTGTATGCCCTGGGCGTTGGAGGGGAAGAGAAGAGGCAAGTAAAGTGTGTAAATCTCAGATTAGAGTGCAATGATCTGATGATCTCCTTTCTAAAGCATTTTTATGCCTTTTATATATAACACTGATGCCATAAGCACGGAACGCTGGATAAGACCAAGAAATTGGACCTAAATAGATCAGAGCTGGATAATCATAAAAGCATAGTTTTACACATGTTGAAATATAACTGGTAACGTTGGCAAAAAGGTCTATAAGACCAGGTAAGGATTATATATAAGAGCAATATATAAATGTATTTTGGATAAATATATATTTAGAATATACAGCTATTTTTGAATGTCTTTGAGTGCAGAAAGATGCTTTTTAAAACCAGATGTTGTAGTTATGGCATCTACCAGCAGGGGCTAACTGCTGACGGTAACCAGCTAAACCTTCACGCCTTGAATGTAGGTAATTCATTAGAAACATTTCAAAATTTTTCAAAATAGACTGGTAGAAGTGAAATGCATGCTGATGCAATCACGGTTAAGACTAGCCATGATTTGTGTGTCAGTAGATGAAAATTATTAATAATACTTACATTCCATGTCATTTCATGGAACGTACATCCAAATCCTGATGAGAATCACATTTTCTATGTATATAAAAGGAGGATGTTACTGTCATAGAAATCGTCATGGTTACTGTTGTAACCTCCGTTACCCGAGGGATGGAACGAGACGTTGTGTCGAATGAAGTGACACAGGGGGTCTTCCTGGGATGCCAAAAGTAACTCTGAACCTGAGAAAAGGCTAGTGTCAAGTTGGCAGACAGAATTTGCATGCCCTGACCTGGACATACGTGTATAAATGGAAGCGGGGCAGCGAGTGTTAGTCAGAATTTTGCACTGAGGAGCCGAAAATAATGTACAGTGGTAGGTCTAGTGCTGTGGCAGGAGGGACACACGGGGAGTTTGCCTGAGAAGGGAACTAAGCCCGTGAAGCTCGACTGCTCCGCTGAATTCGCTGGCCAATAGGCTAGGGAGGAGAAAATCCAGGGAGTCTTAGTGTCTAACCTGGGATAGAAGGTGCACTGGATCAACTTGGTGAAGGGCGCTGTGTGCAAGCGGAACACCCGGTCGGTTGTGCCACGTTACCGAGTTCTACCGGCTCGTACATGACAAAACATGGGACAATACCGACTCAAACCTGAGATTGTAAAATCTGGCAAAGGTATTGGGTGTTGCCCAGCCCGCTGCTCTGCAGATCTCTGCAAAGGAGGTGCCATGGACCAGTGCCCACGAGGATGCCACACTTCTCGTAGAGTGTGCACGAACCCGCAAGGGGGTGGGCACGACCTGGATGTGATAAGCTAAGGAAATAGCATCAACGACCCAGTGAGCTAACCTCTGTTTGGTCTTCGGCTCGAGATGACCACGAAGTAGCACAAAGGTGAGCAAAAAGTAACTATCGAGAGTGAGCCAGGATCAGCCAGTCGTCGAGGTAGTTGAGTATGCGGATGCCCACTTCCCTTAGCGGGGCAAGAGCTGCCTCTGCGACCTTCGTGAAGATGCGAGGGGGCAGGGAAAGGCCGAAGGGGAGGACCTTGTACTGATACGCCTGACCGTCGAACGAGAACCGTTGAGAGGGTCGTATTGAGGCAAGATGGAGGCGTGGAAGTACAAGTCCTTCAGGTCTACCGTCGCAAACCAATCTAGCTCTCGAACGCAGGTAGGAATGTGTTTTTTTGCCTGTAAAGCGCTAGCTTTTTTGACACGTACGGAGGTGGAGCGAATACCGGTGAAATGAGGCGGGAGCCGGGCGAATTGAGTCATGTAGCCGAGTCGGATGGTCCTGGCCAACCAGCCTGATGGGTTGGGCAGCAAAAGCCGCGTGTCCAAACTCTGCGCGAGGGGCACTAATGGGACGATCGCTTTTGACATACCGGCCGGGTTTCACAGCAGGGGGGAGCAGGTAATAGCGTGTCAGGAGGCAGAAGAGAGTCCCGAGGCTTGGGTGCTGAGAAAAGACTTACCTCGCTCCTCACACCGGATGTAAATGCCATGTTGATGAGAGAGATCAACAGAGAATGGCCAGACTGGTTCGAACCGACAAAGTCTACAGTAACTCAGATAACCACTCTGTACAATTGTGGTGAGAAGAATATAATCTCAGAATGCTATTGTGAGATGCGGGTTAGAGCTGTTTTGGCGGCATGTGGGGGACCTACACAATATTAGGCAGGTGGTTTTAATGTTGTGGCTGATCAGCGTATATTCATAATAAGTACATTGTATCAAATCCTTAAGTACATAGTAGTTAAAGACACCTAATATAAAGTTGGACCCATGTTTGTAATTATTTTTGTTGCTGCAAGTGGCATAGAAATTACATACTGTCTCTACTAGACATCACTTTACCAAATATCTTCACAAATATCAGGTTTTTTTCAATACTGGGGAAAATAGAATGCATTTTGAATATTTTTTTTTAGGATCCATTATTGTTGATGGTCATGAGCTACATGAGGAAGATCTGCGTCTGATGTACACATTTGATCAGACCTCAGGAACGGCATCACAGTATGAGGCCCATTCAGATGCCCAGGTACACATTCTATATTGATTTCATCCTTAATTCCTGTTTGGGGCAAAAATTCCACAGAAAATGAAAAGAATGGCCCAGATTTTTTTAAATGTGAGGATAAAATGCTGTTGTGAATTAGTTTGTATTTATTTTTTGTCACTACAATGTACACAGATATTTACGCTTTTATCCAAAGCGACTTACAATGCACTTATTACAGGGACAATTCCCCTGGAGTTAAGTGCCTTACTCAAGGACACAATGGTGGTGGCTGTGGGGATCGAACCAGCGACCTTCTGATTACCAGTTATGCGCTTTAGCCCACTACGCTACCAAAATTTTCTGAAAAAACCAAACAAAGAAAAACCAAAGCAGAACTTAAAGAAAACACTCTCAACAACTCTAGGTAGTGAGATGCATAATTCAACATACGGACCGACCAACCAATCATTTGAAATCTGTTCTAGCAGATTGTTTGTGTTATGATTACTTGTGCATTTACTCTTTTTCTTTTTTTTACTGTTGCTACATAATTTGATTTTATAATTAATACCCACAATTGTTCAGTTTGAGAATTTATTTCAAATAAATGATTCAGTTGATTAAGTATTTGAAATAACATTTGGACATTTGGTGTTTTTTATGGATAGAAAATAAACATGTCCTCAATCCTCAAACATACAAAATGTCACAAACAATTCCATGGGGTTAAAAATTGGCCCTAAATAATTCTGACACTGCTCAAAGTGTATATATCTGTAGTTTAATGATCTTTATAATATGATTGAGGACATTATGATTGTTTTCTTCTACTGTAGGTCCTGGTTCTTCTTGACATCACCCCGGATCAGTCCATGGTTGATGAGGGGGTGGCACGTGAAGTCATTAACCGCATTCAGAAACTACGCAAGAAGGTGAGCTGTTCTGATCTTTAAGTGGGTGAATCTTGCGAAAACATGTCTGGGTCATATTTGCCTTCAAAATTGTAAGTAAAAATAATTAGTTAAAATGTTTGTATTCTTTAAACACTTTTTGCATTTACAATGAAGAATATTTTCCCTCTGATTCACATTAATGTAATGTGTCTGGGTGTTTCTGGTCTCAATGGTGATTCTCAAGACTACAAAAAACTGAATAAAGTAGTGATTTTTTTATTCAATGCTATTTTGTGTTAAAGTACTTTCTCCTATCCCAGTTTTACATGAAAAGTCAACTATAAGTAAACCATTTGGAGTTTCATGTCCATTACATGCTTTTAAGAGCCCTGGTAAAAATCTCACTGGTAAAATACTTTTTGGCCCCAATTGGTGCGTTTAGGGGCTAGCAGGATGATGCCAAAAAGCCAATCCTTGACCCCCTGGACTCAACCATTGGTGGAAGTTTGGGGCAGGGCTATCTAATAGTTGATTAATGACAGCCGGGGGGAGTGTTTGGGAAACCTTTTTGAAAGTTGTCATTATTGATTATGAAATTCTGCTTGGTGGCACTAGAGGCACTGAAGTTACACGCGTCACCTTTAAATCAGCATACCTGTAAGTACACTGTATAATAATGTATAAATACTTTCAAGTTGAATTAACATGTCATATTTTTTGTATTTCATTAATGAAAATGAGCTTAATTGTCATGAAAATGTCAAAAGTCTTCATGGTCTTAAAATTGGCTTCATTTTCTTTACAAAAACTATAACTTCTTATCCCTTTCTTTTAATTTTGAGGTGAAATATAACCCGGACATTTTCCTGACAGGTTTTGTTAAATTCATCACAAAACTGTTGTGTGGTTTGAAGTCTTTTTTTCATTTTTCTTTATTTTGCTGTGTGGTTCAGTTTTGTTTCTGAATGAAAACTTCTGGTGGCCTCTGTTCTCGGGTCTACTTCCACACCTCTGACGTCTCCTCCCATCATGTGGTTGTCTTTGTACACTCTCTCGGGGTCAAGCTCAATTGTTTTTCCCAGGCTCATGAGAGGTACTATATGGAAAAATTTTCCACCCCATAGTTCTGAGGGCATTGAGCAATTGTTCAGTGTTACAGCC
The DNA here is from genome assembly GCF_025860055.1 of Xyrauchen texanus. NCBI lineage: Eukaryota > Metazoa > Chordata > Actinopteri > Cypriniformes > Catostomidae > Xyrauchen > Xyrauchen texanus. Next base: position 14,792,066 of record NC_068314.1, on the reverse strand, counting down.
TGGCCTTAAAGCTTTATTACCCACAGTCCACTTTAAGATAAACAGCATTTTGTAGTTGTGTGAACATAAGGAAAATAGGATGGATTTCCTTTCTTCAGCCGCCTTTTTTTAATCATAATAAACAAATATTTTTCCACTCCACAAGTGTTGCTTGGTGTATATGTGAGGGGGAGGGTGTCTGGATGCCTGCCAGTCCTGAATTCCACTCTTATTGAAAGTCTGGAAAAATCTGGGGGAATTTTCCATGGGAGGGAATTAATTTTTCAATGTTTTCTCGGATGAATGGTGGTAACCAGGGGGCAGATGTGTGAGAGAGCGTTCTTGGTAAAGCAGAAGCCATTGTGTTTTTGTACTTCTTGCTCAAGGGTGCCGAATACCCAAGCGTGTGTTTTCTATAACAAGTTTGTCCATTTCTTATCGCGTCTGCTTTGGGGAAAATGAAGAAACGCTTCGTGCCATTTCCCAGCGTACCCTTAAAAATGAAGGCAGATTTAATGAGCTGTGCTTTAACCCTCAGAGGTACAAGCAGTGATATTGATGAACGATGATACACTAACAGTCAAAAATCTGGACAGTATGAACCTACTCATTCTATGACTATTTTTGACATTTTTGAATATTCGTAAATTCATCAAAACTAACATAACACAAATGGAAGTATGGGAGTTATGTAGTTACCAAATTTTTTAAAATCAAATTTGTTTTTAAATCGTAGCTCACCACCCGTTGCCTAGATTACAGCTTTGCACAATCTGGGCATTCTCTCAGACACTTTACGAGGTGCATCATGAGATGCTTTTTTAACACTTCATTATCTGTTCAAACATCATCCTTTTTAAAAAAACTACATTTTTTAATTAGTGCTTGCAGTTAGTAATTTGTATAAAAACACCCAAACAATCTCCACATATGGGCTTTCTGCACTACCTCACCTCCAATTATATGAAGAGTAACATAATAGTTCCATTTCTAATAATTTGATGTATAAAATATATTTGCTTAACACACCATGTTTCTAAAGTTGCGATGAGTCTGTGATTTCAGTTTGTTCTCAATTGTATCCTAAATTTAGACTTGATTATATACAGATTTTATATGTATGTGTATATATATATATATATATACACACTACTATACTACACACACACACACACACACACACACACACACACACACACACACACACACAGAGTACTGTGCAAATTCGGTTTGACCACCAGGATGTTCCAAGCTTCTTGGTCAATTCACCACAGATCTTTTATCTATTTAGTCTGTCTCAATAGCTTCTGTCTCTTTATGTAATCCCTTTGTGGGGGCCATGACATCTGTTGCAGGGCTCCCTGTTCTTCTATTCTAATCTTTTCTATTTGCAAAAGTAAAGTTTGGGAGTCTAACATTTATATTTCCTATTGACACAGTAAAGCTGAAGATAAAAATAACCATCTTAAGACAAATGCTTTTGTGAAACATCTTATGTGCCTTAGTCTTTTGCACAGTACTGTGTATATACACAACAAAGTCTTATTTTCTGAGAAGATTAAAGAAAGCAAGATTGCATCAGAAAATTGTTGTGAACTTTTTAATCGATGTGTAGTGGAGATTGTACTGACATACTGCCTTACATCTTGGTATGGCAGTTGTACAAGAGAGGAATTGGAGGGCTCTGCAACGAATTAACAAAATGTCAGATTTTTTTTACTACTTCAAAGAGTTCTCGTCAAAAAATGCTCCACGTGCAGCAATGACAGCTTTGCAGATCCTTGGCATTCTAGCTGCCAGTTTGTCAAGATACTCAGATGACATTTCACCCCACACTTCCTGTAGAACTTGCCATAGATGTGGCACTTCTCACACACCTTACAGTCTAGCTGATCCCACAAAAGCTCAATGGGGTTAAGATCCATAACACTCTTTTCCAATTATCTGTTGTCCAATGTCTGTCATTCTTTACTGAGGTACATGTACATGAGGGCCTTTCACATCTCTTTCTGTCCTGGTTAGAGTCAGTTTTCCTTTGTCTTTGAAGACTGTAGTGTACACCTTTGTATGAAATCTTTGTTTTTTTGGCAATTTCAAGCATTTTATAGCCTTCATTCCTCAAAAAAATAATTGGTTAACATGTTTCTAGAGAAAGATGTTTATTTTTTGCCATTTTTGATCAAATATTGACCTAAGACATGGCATTCTATTGCATACTGTGGCAACTCAAAAACAAACACAGAGACAATGTTAAGCATCATTTAACAAACTAAACAACTTTCTTTCAACTGTGATTGATATAATGGCAAGTGATTTTCTAGTATCAACTTAGCAATTTAGCATGATTACTCAAGGTGTTGGAGTGATGGCTGCTGGAAATGGGGCCTTTCTAGATCTGATCAAAAATATTTTTTTTTCAGGGTGCCTGGGTATCTCAGCGAGTATTGACGCTGACTACCACTCTTGGAGTCACGAGTTCGAATCCAAGGTGTTCTGAGTGACTCCAGCCAGGTCTCCTAAGCAACCAAATTGGCCCGGTTGCTAGGGATGGTAGAGTCAAATCAAATCAATTTATTGTCAGACAACCATGTACACAAGTGCAACAGTAGGTGAAAGTCTTGTGTCCAGTTCCAAGCAACATAGCAGTCATGACAGTGACGAGACGTATACCAATTACAATAAACAACATATTTACACAACACAATTTACATATCAAATGTACACATACTTACACAACACAATAATAATATACAATGTACAGTAAACAATACACACAATATAGAATACACATACAATAAAAAAAAAAAATAAAGAGTATATTAAAAAAAAAATGTATATACAGTAGTTATATTGTGGAGAATATAATTATGACAGTCCAGTGTGAGATATAAGATTAATAAAGTGCAGTGCTGATTATTGATCGTGAGAGATCAAGTGTTCAAAAGTCTGATTACTTGGGGGAAGAAGCTGTCATGTAGTCGGCTGGTGCGGGTCCTGATGCTGCGATACCGCCTGCCTGATGGTAGCATTGAGAGCATCCCATGACTCGGGTGGCTGGAGGATGTGGTGATTCATTCCAAACTTCCTCCACCGTCTCAGGGGAGAAGAGGCTTTGGTGAGCCTTTTTCACAACGGCCGCAATGTGGACGGACCATGTGAGTTCCTCAGTAATGTGGACATCGAGGAACTTGAAGCTGCTGACTCTCTCCACCGGTGCTCCATTAATGGTGATGGGCTGTGTTCTCTGTCTTTCTTCCTGAAGTCCACTACAAGCTCCTTGGTTTTACTGACATTGAGGGAGAGGTTGTGCTCCTGACACCAGCGTGTCAGATTGTGCACCTCCTCTCTGTAGGCTGTTTCATCATTGTCAGTGATCAGACCTACCACCGTCGTATCGTCAACAAACTTAATGATGGCATTGGAGCTATGTGTTGCCACACAGTCATGTGTGTATAGGGAATACAGGAGTGGGCTGAGAACACAGCCCTGCGGGGCTCCAGTGTTGAGGCTCAGTGATGAGGAGATTCTGCCCATTCTAACCACCTGACGTCTGCCTGACAGGAAGTCCAGGATCCAGCTGCACAGCGAGCTGTTTAAACCCAGAGCCCGGAGTATCACATCAAGCTTGGAGGGCACTATGGTGTTGAATGCTGAGCTGTAGTCTACAAACGGCATTCTCACCTATGTGTTCCTTTTTTCCAGGTGGGAGAGAGCAGTTTGTATTGTGGGGGACTACAGACAGGGAGAGGGACAGGTTGAAAATGGCCGTAAAAACACCAGCCAGTTCCTTCGCGCACACTCTGACACAGCCTGGAATGCCGTCTTGACCCGCGGCTTTACGTATGTTCACCCGTCGGAAGGATCGGGTTACATCCGCAACAGAGAGTGAACCAACTTCTGTAGCCTCGGCCGTGAGTGCTCTTTCCACGAGTGCAGTGTTATTGTCCTTGAAACGAGCATAAAATTTATTAAGCTCATTCGGGAGTGTGGCAGTGGTATGTGTCCCTGCCACATACTTCCAGAGTCGGTGGTGTTGAACTGTCTTTCAATTTTGTTTCTGTACTGGCTGTTGGCTGCTCTGATAGATTTAAGGAGGGCATAACTGGCTTGTTTATGCTCCTCCGTGTTCCCGGAATTAAAAGCGGAGATCTGCGTATTAAGTGCCGTGCGAATATCGGCGTTAACCCATGGTTTCTGGTTGGGGTAGATCCGTATTATTTTGGTCTGAACAACGTCCTCTATGCACTTCCTGATGAAACACGTTACGCTATCAGCGTAAACCTCGATGTCGTCATCAGAGGCGGACCGGAACATCTCCCAGTACACGTGATCAAAACAGTCTTGAAGCATAGATTCTGATGTCCAGAGACTGAACAGTTGCCAGTAGTATACTGGGTAGCGGGGGTCGATTTGCGCAACGTCTTACTCTGATGAGTACGCCGGCTCTTTTTCCCCATTTCCTTCTGCGTTTCTGCGTCCGGACAGCCCAGACAAAGGGCTCCACTGGCGTGTTTGTAAACAGGAATTTGAAGTCCGGTTTCGGTGTGTAATTGCAGAACCAATGTCCAAAAGCATTTGTCTGTCGTATACAATAAGGCAGACAACATCCAAGACAAAAAAACAAAAAACTGTAAACAAAACAAACAATAAACTGCAGTGTTGTCTTGGTGCTCGCAACGCAACAGCCATGCTCAGCGCCATCTTGAGTCCACAAATGGGGTAACCTCCTCATGGTCTCTATAATGTGTGGTGGGGCATGTGGTGAGTTGTGCATGGATGCTGTGGAGAATAGCGTGGGCTTCCACACGTGCTACGCCTCCACGGTAATGCGCTCAACAAGCCACGTGATAAGATGCGCGGATTGACGGTCTCGGATGCGGAGGCAACCTCTGCCACCTGGATTGAGGCGAATCACTACGCCACCATGAGGACTTAGAGCGGACTGGGAAATGGGCATTCCAAATTGTGGAGAAAAGGGGAGGAAAAAATAGATTTTTTCAAATAGTAATGGTGCAGTTTTTTACATCAGTAATGTCCTAACTATACATTGTGATCAGTTGAAAGCCACTTTGGTGAATTAAAGTACCAATTTCCTTCCGAAACAGCAGAATATGTACATTATTCCAAACCTTTGGCCGCTAGTGTATGTATAAAAACTTTAAAATTAACTTTTTGGCTCACTGGCTACTGTGGCTAGTAGTTTTCCAACGTTACTAGACATTGAGAATTTTCACTAGCAACCACCTTGCAAAAAGTGATTATGGTAACTGGAGACTGTAACTGCATGCATTTGTTTGGACATTTAATTTAAACAAGAATGAAATGAGTTCAGCAGGACACAGGCCTAATGGTTTAAGAAACCTATAAAATATCCAAAGGCAAAAGCCAGTTAGAACAGGAGTAGTGATAGAACAGGAAGAACATTTGTCAATAATTTGTCCATAGTTCATGGATGTTTCAACCCCTTCAAATTGTACTTGCCTATATGAAAGTTTACCATTGTTCTACCAGTGTTTAACAGTGGCATTTGTAATGTCAAGGCCATTAGGTAAGACCAAGGGTGGCTTAACATTACTGTGGTTAGGTTCATGTTGATAGTCGTTTCTAAATAATAAACTGTAGTGCTAGTTATAAAAAATCTAATAGCCTAAACACTTTAGAAACCTTTAACTACAACTTTTAAAATCTTAAAGATTCCCCTTAATAGATTTAATATGAATCATTCAAGTTACCAGTCAGTGTTACTGCATTAAAAAAAAAAAAACATATATATATATATATATATATATATATATATATATATATATATATATATATATATATATATATATTATTTATGGAAGGATGATGGTATTTGTCTCCTTAACTTTACAATGTATAAAGTGCTCTTTACAATGTATGTCTAGCAGATTGAGAGGTTTGACTCTCTTTACAATGTATGTCTAGCAGATTGAGAGGTTTGACCATACAATGCTTTATACTAGAATGTTCTCTGTAGGATTCAAATGGCTCACATAAGCTTTGTGTTTTCCGCCGGCCGCCACAATATCTAGTGAAGTGCGTCTGAATCATGCAAGTTTCGCTCTGTGCTGGTCCAGAGCTCTAGCGATCTTATCTCTGGAGTACACTGGTGTGTGCTCTGACAATTAACGTTCGCCCTACACAGATGTGCGTGTAAGTTATGAGAGCCATGATTAACATTCAATTTCCTTAAGCAGCAGCACCGAGTCGCCCACAGAATTTTCAAGGAAAACCCCTGAAAAAATCTTCACCTACCAAAGTTCCTAGAGAGAGTGGCAGTTACCCGCCATGGCTGATTTTTTACCCACATTTGAAGGATGTTAATTTCAAACCCTGTATACACTTACCGATCTCTTTATTAGGTAGTTCTTGTGGCATGCATTCAACAAGGTGCTGGAAACATCCCTTAGAGAGTCTGATCCACGCTGACATGACAGCATCACGCAGTTGCTGCAGATTTGTCTGCTGCACATTCATGGTGCAAATGTCCCTCGCTCGCTGGGTGTTTTTTTGTTTTTGGCAACATTCTCCATACACTTTAGAGACTTTTGTGCATTAATATCCCAGGAGATCAGCAGTTACAGAAATACTAAAACCAGCCTGGCACCAACAATCATGCCACGGTCTAAATCACTGAGATCACATTTTTCCCATTCTTATGGTTGATGTGAACATTAACTGAAGCTCCTGACCCATATCTGATGATTTTATACATTACTCTGCCACCACACGATTGGCTGATTAGATAATCACATAAGTAAGGTGTACATGTGTACCTAACAAAGTTGTCTGTGAGTGTATATACAGTGTGTGTATATATATATATATATATATATATATATATATATATATATATTACAACATTTCACACAGTATTTGTGCAAATACGTGCATATGCATGATTATTGAATGAGACTCATTGTGTGGAGGGCTTCTGATTTATTTTTTAATTTGTTATTACTTTAGATATAAAAAAATCCTTACAAATCATAATTATATAATTGTAATAATTTAGTAACAATACTGCTGTGCTTGCAGTCACAATAATGTATCCAAACATCTCTTCTCAGGGTCACCTGGTCCCATCAGATGAGATCACAATATATTACAGCAGTCAGCCGGCTGGGGAATACCTGGATATAGTCATCCAAAATCATACTGATTTCATCTTGGCCACTATAAAAGCCCCATTGAAGCCATACCCTGTATCTAAGACTGCCAATGTGATCGTCCAAGAGAAAACTCAGGTAAACATTTAAAAAATGAATCTTCCCACGTAACATTTCATAAATGTTGCTATGCAAAGAAACTAAAAGTATTTCAGCAGTAACTCTGTCTTAGTATTGGTATTGGTGATTACCAGAAATGAAGTATTGATTTCGGTCTTAAAGGAATATTCCGGGTTCAATACAAGTTAAGCTCAATTGACAACATTTGTGGCACAATGCTGATTACCACAAAATGTATTTAGACACGTCCCTCCTTTTCTTTAAAAAAAACAAAACACGCAATAATCGAGATTACAGTGAGGCATTTGTAATGAAAGTGAATGTGGCCAAGTTTTGAAGGGTTTAAAAGCAGAAATGGGAAGGTTAGAAATTTATAAAAGCACTTGAATTAATTATCCTGTTAAAACTTGTGCATTATTTGAACTGTAAAGTTGTTGAAATTGACGTCATTTTAGGATTTTAAGGTTTGTTGACATTATATCGTCATGGCAACAAAGTTGTAAAATTGGCTGTAACTTTCCACATTAAAGGTTAGTTAGTGATATTATCACACTAAAATCATGTTTACATGCATTTCTTTGTCTTGCAGCTTTACATTAACATAAAAAATTGGCCCCCATTCAGTTCAGTCACATTGTGCCTTATTTTAACACAGATTTTAACTTGTTTTTTTTAAGGAAAGGAGGGATGAGTTTGTGTGATTATCAGAATTACAGTATGCAGTATGCTGTCAATTGAGCTTACCTTTTATTGAACCCGGAATATTCCTTAAAAAAAAAATGAATGGGTGGCATGGGGGGGCCCCTACATAGCTCCCTTCATTTCCATCATCTTAATATTAAAGGGGACATATTATTCCCCTTTTTACACAATGTAATGTAAGTTTCAGATGTCCCCAGAATATGTCTGTCAAGTTTAAGCTCAAAATACCTCACAGATTATTCTACCATACCTTTATACCCCTGTTTTGTATCTCTGTTCCAAACAGACTGTTTTAGTGTCTGTAGCTTTAAATGCAAAGGAGCTGCTGCTCCCCAAACCCCTTTCTGGAAGTGGGCTGTGCCTTTTCTGTTTGTGCCATGGATACCCCAGCAACAACAATGCAGGAGAACCAATATGGCTGCAACTGAAAACACCGGAGTTCAGCCGTACATGTTTGACGAATTTGTGTAACTTTTGTAGGGTTATTTCAACCGTTTTGCTACAATGAATGACGTGTTGTTCGGTGTCTGAAAGATTCTGGTATACTTCACTTTACGCATTCCGTTCTGTCTTACGCACAGTTGTGTGTGCACAGCTTTGAAAGGATACCTCACATGGATGAGCGCAAATGGACGCCTTCGACACATGTGCAGTACAATTGCTTTGTTACACACTACCAAACCTTAGAGTTGTCATTTACAGGACATCCGCAAAAAGAAGAAAAACTGAGAATCCGCCATTAGAGGAATTAAGAACAACAAAACGATGGAAAAGGATAAGTTCTTCGACTACTGCTTGACAGTACAGCCCAACTGTGCATATTGCCACCTAGTTGACTCTTCTATCTCAACAGTCAACCTTGCGCATGCGCGTTTGTCCGAGCACAGTCAACTTGGACAGAAAAATCTGGCTGCATGCGGACATTGCGCGTACGTCCACGGACACTCCTGATGACGAAAATAACGTCACAAGGACTGTGCGTGGACTGTCGCGCAACGTGGACAGGTGAAGTATACTTTGGGTTTAACACCAACTTTAGCTTTCTCCACTTTCCATTGTAGGGAACAGTACTACTTCAATAAGCATCAGACATTAAATAACGTAATGACGTTCTCCAAGCACAATAAAGTGACATGATACATTTAATAGAACACTCATTTTTTAATTGTGGTACAGGTGCTCATGTGGAAACTGTGAAACGATGAAGCGCATTGTTTTCACAACAAGCATTTTTCACGCAATGTGCAAACAAGCAAATTCATAAAGCCAAGTGCAAACAATAAAAAGTATAAAATGCTAAATGTACGACCTGCATATCTGAAGTTAGGTCATGGAGATTTGGTATCGATCCTTCCATGATCCTTAGTTTGGAAGCAAATCCAGCCTTGTGTTGACCCTCGTTGATGAAGCAGTCTGACGTTAAATGGTTTGCACAAACATATAGGGATTTTCCTATTGTTGTGGGCACACTGCCATCAAAAATAAAAATAATCCACTGGGTCTTCAGTGGCTCAGATGCGGGGAGTACATGAAGACTCTTGTGTTCGCTCTTGCAGCCAACAACAGATTATTTGGCTTGTTTACCTCGTAGCTGGGACATTCTTGAGTTGGCACAAGAGGCTCTAGCGTGGAGATTAATACAGCAGACTGTGCACTGCTTGCGCATCTAAGCTACACGGGCAGATCTCTTCGCCAGCTGTGGGCAGTACCTTTCCCCTTTTTTAAATCAAACCTGAACGGCTCATTCGGAGACACTGTTTTTTATTGATGGGGAAAGGAAAAAATTGAGGGAATGGTCTCTAACCATATTTTCTAGTTGTCTACACACACTGGGGACAAGAAAATTGAATTAAATTATTTTGCATAATATATCCCCTTTAAAACTTATATAAGATATTTCACACTACTACATTTAGCTTTGTCGCAAAATTTTAAGTGCCTTTAAGCAGCTTGGAAAATTCCAGTAAATTATGTCAAGCCTTTAGGCAATTAGCCAATTAGGCTAATTGGCTGATTGAAGTCAATTGGAGGTTTACATGTGGATGTATTTTAAGAACTATCTTCAAACTCGTGGGAAAATCAAAAGAAATCAGCCAAGACCTCAGAAACTAATTATGGACCTCCACAAGTCTGGTTCATCCTTGGGAGCATTTTCCAAATGCCTGAGGGTACCATGTTCATCTATACAATCAATAGTATGCAAGTATAAACACCATGGGTCCACACACCCATCATACCACTCTTAAAAGAGACACATTCTGTCTCCTAGAGATGAATGGTTTTCACATGGTGTGAAAAGTTCAAATCAATCATAGAACAACAGCAAAGGACCTTGTGAAGATACTAGAGGAACAGGTAAACAAGTATCTATATCCACAGTAAAATAAGTCCTATATTGACATAACCTTAAAAGCTGCTCAGCAAGGAAGAAGCCACTGCTCCAAAACCACCATTAAAAAAATCCAGACTACAGTGCAAGTTCACATGGGTACAAAGATCTTACTTTTTGGAGAAATGTCCTCTGGTCTAATTAAACAAAAATGTAACTTTGGCCATAATGATCATTGTAATGTTTTGAGGAAAAGGGGTAAGGCTTGCCAGCCGAAGACACCATCCCAACCATGAAGCATGGGGGTGGCAGCATCATGTTGTGGGGGTGCTTTGCTGCAGGAGGGACTGGTGCACTTCACAAAATAGCTGGCATCATGAGGAAGGAAATTTAGGTGCATATATTGAAGCAAAATATCAAGGCATCAGCCAGGAAGTTAAAGCTTAGTCGCAAATGGGTCTTCCAAATGGACATCAAAAGTTTAGTCTACATCAAAAGTTGTCGCAAAATGTATTAAGGACATCAAAGTCAATGTATTGGAGTGGTCATCACAAAGTCCTGAAAATTTGTGGGCAGAACTGAAAAAAAGCATGTGTGAGCAAGGAGGCCTACAAAACTGACTCAGTTAAACCAGTTCTGTCTGGAGGAATGGACCAAAATTCCATTTGACCCAAGTTAAACAATTTAAAGGCAATGCTAACAAAAAGAACAAAGTTTATGTAAACTTCTGACCCACAGGGAATGTGATGAAAGATATAAAAGCTGAAATAAATAATTCTCTCTACTATTATTCTGACATATCACATTGTTAAAATAATGATCCTAACTGACCTAAGACAGGGAATGTTTTCTACGATTAAATGTCAGGAATTGTGAATTTGGCATATATAAACTTCTGACTTCAACTGTATGTTTTCTATTCTATAATATACAGTAATATAACCTAATATATATATATATATATATATATATATATATATATATATATATATATATATATATATATATACATTTTATTAAAAAATATTATATACAATTTACAAGCTACTAAAACAACAGTGTATGTGTAAAATTGACCAAAACTGAAGTTGACCAAAAAGAGACATATTTTAATTATTTAGAAATATTTTGATTTGTAAAACGTCTCGGTTACCTACGTAACCTCGGTTCTCTCTAGATGAGGGAACGAGTATTGCATAAGCTAGCTTACGCTACGGGAAAGATTCATCTTTTCGGAGATATTGAAGCCAAAAAATTATCCTTAATTTTGTATCATTTGTCAACGCAGTGCAGCAACTGCAGACCTTGAGCGGGCTAGCTAGCGAGCTCATTGGTTGCTCTGCGGCAACTGCTGCAGCCTATAGACGAACTTGTGTGAACTCGCGCCCAATGAGAGGTGCCCGCGCTCACTGTCCCAAAGCCCGCCAGAATGGGCGTGGCTAGGGTGCATATAAGCGCAGTTCGTGAGGCTGGAACCCTGGTTTTCATTGAATTAAGCGTAAAATTGCTCGTGGCGCGAAGCACGGCCAGCTACGCAATACTGCGTTCCTCATCTAGAGAGAACCGAGGTTACGTAGGTAACCAAGACGTTCTCTTACGAGAGGTTCTCTCAGTATATGCAAGCTAGCTTACGCTCACGGAACCCATTGTCAACGCCGTGCGCCAAGCATCCACTGCATGAGCCCCAGGGGGTGGGGGACCCGGGGAGCCCTTGTGAGTGGGGAAATAATATTTGGCCGGCAAGAGTGCGGGTCAGTGTGTGTGTGATACATAAGCACATAGTGGGAAGGGAAAACAGAGCGGCGGTGCCGGTCTGTGTGGAATGTGTCCCATTAGTGCAGCTCACCAGGGGAGCTGTAGCGTATTAAACCGCTAGTAGTTTTGCCTGCAGAGCGGGCACTTCCAGATTGTAAAATCTGACAAAGGTGGAGGGGAAGCCCAGCCCGCTGCCACACATATGTCCTGAATGGAAATCCCGCTGGACCATGCCCACGAGGAGGCCATGCCTCTGGTGGAGTGAGCCCTAATGCCTAACGGGCATGGCAGGTCTTTCGACGCCGTACGCGGCAGCAATAGCGTCCACTATCCATCTAGACAGTGTCTGTTTCGAGGTGGCGAGACCCTTGGTGCGCCCTCCGAACGAAACAAGCTGCTCAGTGCGTCTGAAAGAGGCGGAGCGCACAGTATACAATCTCAGTGCTCTGACTGGGCAAAGGAGATTTGTGTCGCGTTCGCTATCGGATGCTGGCAGAGCCGATAGGGAAATAATTTGTGCTCTGAAAGGAGTACCGATCACCTTGGGGACATAGCCGTGTCTAGGCTTTAAAATGACCTTGGAGTCACTTGGTCCAAACTCCATACACGCAGCTGACAGACAGCGCGTGAAGGTCTCCCACACGCTTAACTGATGACGGGGCAGTCAGAAAACGGTTTTGAGTGAAAGGTATTTCAAATCCACGGATTCAAGCGGTTCGAAAGGGGGCTTTCATAGCTCGAGAACTACAGAAAGATCCCAGATAGGAACCAATGGGGCGCGGGGTTCATCCTTCTAGCTCCCCTGAGGAAGCGGATGACCAGCTCGTTTTTCCCGTGACTGGCCGTGCAGGGGTTCGGCGACGCCGCGACGGCCGCCACGCATACACTTTGAGCATGGATGGGGATCTGCCCTTATCCAACAGCTCTTGTAAAAACACGAGCAGTGACGACACCCCACATGTCCGTGGGTCCAGGTCTCTGTCGGTGCACCATTTTGAAAACACCGACCATTTGGACGCATAGAGTCTTCTCGTGGAAGGGGCTCTAGCATGTATGATAGTGTTCATTACTCCTTCTGGCAAAGCGACGGGTAGTCGTTGATCACCCACGAGTGCAGCCCAGCGCTCTGGGTGGGGATGCCAGATCGTGCCGCGAGCTTGAGAGAGGAGATCTGCTCTCACTGGGATGGGCCACGGGGCTGTCAGTGACAGCTGCGTAAGCTCCGGGAACCATGTCTGATTCTCTCAGCGGGGCTATGAGGAGCACCGAGTGACGCGCTTCCCTGATCCTCTGCATTACCTGTGGCAATAGCGAGACGGGAGGGAAGGCGTAAAGCGGCGGTTGGGCCAGTCCTGGGCCAGCGCGTCCTCGCTTTTCGAGAAAAATACTGGGCAGTGAGAGTTCTCTTCTGACGCGAAGAGGTCCATCTCTGCTCTGCCGAATATTTGCCATAATTTCTGGACTGTTTGAGCGTGCAGGGACCATTCCCCTGGGGGAACATTGTCTCTGGACAGTCTGTCTGGGCCGTCGTTCAGGTGGCCTGGCACGTGCGTCGCCCTCAGCGAGCGCAGGTGGCCCTGGGACCAACTTAGTATGCGTTTTGTCAGATGGAAGAGGTTCCTGGATCTGACACCGCCCTGACGTTTTAGATAGGATACCACAGATCTGTTGTCCGAACGGACCAGGACGTGGTGACCCTGAATGACCGGGAGGAAGCGCACGAGCGCGTACTCGACCGCGTACTCGACCGCTATCATTTCCAGACAATTTATGTGAAGGAGCTTTTCCTGAACTGACCATAGGCCGAAAACCGGTGAGCCCTCGCAGACCGCGCCCCAACCCGTGTTGGACGCGTCTGTCGAGATGACTTTTCGGCGAGATACAGCTCCCATCGTCACTCCCCGCTGATACCATTCGGCCACCGTCCAAGGCTGCAGAGCTGATATACAGGTCTGAGTCACTCTGATCGGCTGGCGGCCTGTGGCCCATGCCCGGCGAGACGCGTGGGTGTTTAGCCAATGCTGAAGCGGGCGCATGCACAGTAAACCCAGCTGAAGTACTGCTGCGGCTGAGGCCATGTAACCTAACACTCTCTGAAATTTTTTCAGAGACGTGAGGCTGCTAGCTCGCTAGCTAGCCCGCTCAAGGTCTGCAGTTGCTGCACTGCGTTGACAAATGATACAAAATTAAGGATAATTTTTCGGCTTCAATATCTCAGAAAAGATGAATCTTTCCCGTAGCGTAAGCTAGCTTACGCAATACGAGAGAACCTCTCATAAGAGAACACTATTTTTCATGTCATTCTGAGTTTTAAAGTCTCATATATCCAGATCTTTTTAAATATATATATATATATATATATATATATATATATATATATATATATATATATATATATATATATATATATATATATATTTGAAGTTAAATATGTAAATATATATGAAGCACACATGCACCTTAGAAATATGACAGTTTATATGACAATTAATCGTGAAAGCCCTAAAACAGACAATTAATCATCATAATCTAAATAATTGTTTGACATTTAATCATCAACAAAATGTAATAATCGTGACTGCTCTAACAACAGTGAATCATTGGCCTAATACACAGAGTGACATCAATGCGCAAAATCGCTTCTGACCATGTAAGCATCATTACTATGGGCACATACAACATCACACATCTCATAGGATACATCGTCAAGGAATTAACAAAGAAAATAATTTTTAGCGTAGTGGCTAAAGCACAGGGCTGTTAATCAGAAGGTCGCAGGTTCTAACCCCACGGCCACCACCATTGTGTCCTTGAGCAAGGCACTTAACTCCAGGTTGTTCCAGGGGGATTGTCCCTGTAATAATTGCACTGTAAGTCGCTTTGGATAAAAGCGTCTGCCAAATGCATAAATGTAATGTAAATGAGTACCAATACTTCGTTTTTGCCACTCGCCGATACGGAGTCAGATACCTGTTGTGCTTGAGGTCTCATTCTCTTTAGTCAGAGCTCTGTCTTACACACACACACACACACACAGTTTAAGAATGGCAGAGTGGAGACATACCAGCTCTTTTGGATTTTCTTTCTGCTTCCCTGTCACATGGAGATCGGCAAAAGAACAACAGGAGTACCACGTGGACATAAACAATCGTAACAGACTGAACAGGGATGCGATTCATAAATTGACTTTTCCCTGTGTATGTGATTGTATATTTATCCCCTCTGGGCCTGCCGTAGAAAGCGCTATGGAGCTTATGTGAGAAAATTAGCGGTGTTCAATAAACATCCTGTTCTGTCTGTGGTTGCTCTATTTTCTAAATTTTATTGTCAATTATCCTCATTTTAGTGTATGACCATATCATAGTGTCACATTACGTCTGATGTGGCCAGACAGATTGCTTGTCGTTCGAATCTTATCGCATCGCATCTGGTTAGAACAAGGTGTAACAGATGTGAGATATTGCTTAAATATAATATAATTACTATTGCTTTATTATTATTGTTATTATTAGCAGTAGTAATACAGTGAATATTACATAACTTCACAGTAGATATATTTCTGTCATATTTTATACATTTAAATTGAGCTTTAATTTTGACAGAGCTTTTATTTTGAAGTGTTTGTGTTATGACCGTAGTTTTTCAGTCCTGAAAAGCTGGTTGCGCTTACGTGACTCAAGTGATTATCAAATGGCTGCTATTTAATTAATGTATGCATTTTTTATGTGCCTCGCTCTACAAAGTGAATTTGCGATATGTTAGCATATCTGTTTCAAACAGAGTGTGTAATGCACATGACGTGGTTTCCCTGTATGAGCCAAGGGGGAGCTTTAAAAGGTAAACACTGGCTCCACACATTCACAAGTGCTCACATTTGAAGCGTGCAGCACATGCAAATTATATATTTATCTAATTAAATCACAGTTTTTGCAGTTAAATAATCTTACTAGGACATAATGTGATTTTAATATGTGTGCTGAATGTTTATGTAATGACATTCACACATCAGATGGCATAGTTTTTTGGTATCTGAGTATTTTTACGAGCACGAATATGAGTACATGAGTGTGGTATTGGATCTGATTCCGATACCAATATCTGTATAGGGACATCCCTAATCATTTTAGTATTTACATTTTTTCCTGTTCGCCGGGCCCCTAGAAATCAGGACCAGGTGTGGTCGCACCATCCAGAGCGTGGCTCTGTGTGCATGCCCAGTCTTTTGTGTTTGGATATAATTTTGCATTATCTCATCAATTTCACAATTGAAAGAAAACACTGCACTGATCAGCTAAAAGGATCTGTGGCATAAATGTATTATTTTCAGTTTTCCCATCCTTATTTTGAACCCAGATGGAACACAAACCATTACTCTCACTGCATTCTTTATTATCTCAGTGAAGCAGAATTTTTTTCTCTTGTGCTGTAGTTGAAAGGCTCAGATCTGGATTTAACCATTGTGAGAGAGGCCGCCATCTCCAGAGGCCCCCTGACCACTTCAGCCTGTGCTTATGTCAACATCAAGATCACTCTGAAGGACAAACAACAAGGTACACCTCAACTCCCAAACTGCTTTAATGAAATAAAACACAATTACACATATGCTCCAGAATTTTAATGGATGTCTTTTGACCTTTTTTTGTAAAGCGAATGCTGTATGGACTTAGCCATGTACATTTCTTTTTTATTGACTCTGTTTCTGTTTGTAAGGATTAAAAGGATGCAGGCAATAGAGTGTACTTTTTGTGAATAGGATAAAAAATAAATAAAAAAATCTTAGAATGCATTTATAACTTCACCCCCTGAATAGCATATGAATTCTAGATGCTTATTCTTAAAAAAAAATTACAATCTATGAAAAGTAGCTGTACATATAATTTAATTAATAAATTTTATTTTAAATGGTTGATACTGTATATCTTTTATTCAATTCTGAAGAGTTTCAGACATTGAAAATGGAGTAGGACATTTGGGTGATCGTATAAAAAAAGGCTGTATAACAGAAATATGGACAGTTTCCGTGTTTGGTGGTAAAATATGAAATTTGAAACAACTTTATCTACACAAACACATTCATATGAGACCAATATTTTTTTTTCATACAAAAACTTGTAAAATGAGAAAAACAAAATTACAACCTTATGCATTCTATACTGTTTTATTAGCACATATTGCTATATATTACTCTATATACTGTAGCTCTTTGTTCAGATTTGTGACGCTTCCTAAAAAAGGAAAGGTTGCAAGTTCAAGTGAAACTAAGAAGACCACTAAGAAGTGGTCCAGGCATGAACTAAGCATGTAACAACTCCACAAGGACTGTCTCTGTAATATGTTTAATGTCATTCACTTTTGAAAAAAGCATTAGCTGAATGACACCTTTCTATGTGCATACTGTAAATATGAACAAACGTGGTATTTAACATGTATTTAATTACACAAAAGATTGAATATGAAAACAAGCAATGAATCGCATGTGCAATGCCAGTGTTTCGTTTTTTCAACAATGTCATAATTTTGACATAATCTGTTGAATTGACATCAGTTTGTTGTAGTAAAAACAGTTTTTAATGAACCAATTTGAATCACCAAAAGCATCATGTTTAGCTCTGTCCCACATTTTGTGCACAACCCTGTTTTCACAACTTTCCCCCATTAGAAAAAAAAAGAATTGAACAATCTTAAACATCATTTGAACCTTTCTACATTGTGGCGGGAAAACAAGTAAATAATCAAATTAAATGATCTTAACGTTTGCATAAATTGTTGACTGCATACATCAAGCTCAACCATTCAACCCTGTTGCCAAAGCTATTGTATGAAAAAATTAAACCAATATTTTCCTTTAATTTATGGAAAATATTAATATAATACAAACCAACATTTTATTCCATACATTTCATATAGGCTTGGAAGAACAAGAGGGTGAATAATGACAACAGAATTTATATGTTTTTTTTTTTTTTGGGCGAATTATCCCTTTATCTAGCTATTAGGTGTTTGTTTAAGGTAAGGTAACAGGGTTTCAAAAATGGCAAACCTCATAAAATAAATAATTAAATGAATAAAGCTCATATTATAATATTTTGTGTGACCTTTTCTGACTGTTAAGCAACTTCTTTCACTGACTGTTTGCTGAGAAAAAAAGCCTTTTTTCTAGTTTCAGGCCTTGTGTTATACCATATTTGTGCAAAGTGCTGGAGATATGCTTCAAAATGAAAGCTTTATACAGATGTCCATGATATTTGTTCAATAATGCTTTGTTTGACTTTCAGAGTCGTGTTTACTCTGTGTATTTTATTTTATTTTTTCTCAGAGGGTGTAGTTCTGCTGGAGAATCCTAAGGGAGAAAACATACTGGATATTGAGAGACTGAAGATGGTTTGCTGTAGTGTCTTCGAACTCAGCAGAGCTCCTCTGGCTGTATTTAATGGGAAAACAGGTGAGATCTACCTCAAAGACAGATTTTCATCAGTATAAGATTTCCATCATGCTACAACATTTAGCTTATTTTATAGTGGTCTTTTATAAGGTTTTTTAATGGCTCATGCCAATGTCTAGTTGGATAATCTAAATGTTGGTGCTAAAATTGTGTCAAAGCAATACACAAAAAAGTACAATGACATGCCTTGATATTGCACTGGAAGAAATACTGTAAATCTTAGGCTGAACTTAATTCAATAGGCAACAGTGGTTCCACGTGTATGAAATGAGTTGTCTTTCAATTAAATTGCCATGTAATCTCAACTTGGTGTAGAGGGAATCTTATGGCACTTTTCCACTGCACGTTACGGTTCGACTCGACTCTACTCACTTTACATTTCTGAGCTTGCTTTTCCACTGCAGTTTAGTCCCACCTCAATGTGGGTGGGATTATAGGCTGATTGACATAGTTGTGCCGTCTCTACTGCCGTGACATCATCTTAAACGCGACAAAACAATGAACAATAATACAACCGCTAGCTATTAGCTACTAGCTCGTTGTGCTGCATAAAGTAGTTGCTGTGTGGTGATTTTACACAAGTGTAACAGTTAAATTGGCCTGGTTGTTTTAGAAGCAAGCTTTAAGTAGCTGGTCAACTAAATAAAGTGAAGCTTTCAAGCAGAGTATAGAGTTAACATAACAAAACATACCATCCTCCATCGTGGACTCCAGCCGTGCCTGAGTCCAGGGCACTCTCCCTCCCATTGCTCGCCGGTTTAGATAGCATCCATTTGGTCGAAACACTTCCACTTTTCCTTGATGGTTCTGTAGTCACATTTACGTTTGTTTTTACTTTTCCCTACACTGTTGGTATTTCCGGTGGTAGCCGTGTGCGGCCAAAAGCTGAGACACTTCCTGAAAGACATTACGTTTCGTTTGTGATCTGCAGGGTTTAGATGTCACATTTAGTATCGGCCTGGCTCACTTGGAATCTCCACTGAGGTGGTTCTAAAAAAGTACCAGGTACTTTCCACAGTGGAAAACCCCCAAAAAGCCAGCAGAGTAGAGTGGAGTCGAACCGTGCAGTGGAAAAGCCTGATTACTGAACTCAGTAAACCTAATTAAATTAGATAAGTCAAAGTAATTCAAATGAATCTCTTTTAGTTATCTGCTTACTAGCAATAGTGCATGTTACCATGATAAATATGTAGTGTTGGAAGGAAGCTCAACAAAGTAGAACTTTGTGCTGTTATTAGCACAGTAATTGTTCATTGAGCAACACAATAAACAGTAAAATATCATCATCATGTACCTGTCCTCAACCTACAGTATACTCAAGCTCCACTCTTCACCACAATGGTAAGACTTTTGTTCAAGAACATTCAGAAGTTGTTTCAATTTAGCTTATGTTGGAATTTAGCTTATTTTAATTGCTCAGGCTTTAGAAATGTGTTAAACATGTGAGGATGTGTAATTATCAACGTTACATGTCTGACATCATACAGGCATATTGAACTAAGTTAAAACTTGTTTAGCTGATAGTTCTGAAAGAGCCTAAATATTTTGCTTCACTGTAAACATTTTAGCTTATTTTAAGACATAGATAAGGACTCGTAACTCGGACTTGTACGTAGTTAATGGGGACTCAACTTGGATAAAATATTTGTGACTTGGATTTGGACTTGAGCAGTGGGGACTTAAGAAATGAAATTTAGTGACTTGACTAAAAGACAGATACAAACATTTTAATAGTTGATACAAAAACATGTGAGATTTAATGCTTCTCAATAACAAATTCAGTACCACTTCAACTAATAAAACACAAAGTACAAATTTTTCAAGCTCTCAAACAATTATATAAGTCAAAGAAACAGTTACTATTTGAGAAAAACAAACATTTCAAACAACAGAAAAAAAGACAATAGAACAAATAAAATACAGTATTTAACAGCACCATGAAGTGTTCAAGTAAATGGTCCAATTTTTTTTAAGTAGTGAAATGTAATATACAACTGCTTTGATAACATCCTGACCCCAGATAATGCCCTCTGTTCCACACAGTTGATCCGCACATACCTTTGTCCTCCTCTTCTTTCCACTCACTGCAGTTCCTCTCACATACTGATCTCTTACAGCACAGTTTCAGCCTTAATGACTGTTTTACAATCTGCTGTGTAGCCCACTCACACAGAGCTGCTCTCTACTGATGGGGCTCTGCTTCAGTTTGTGTGAGAGAGAAATTTAAGATCTGGAAGGACCGGCATTTCTAGTGCTTTTTATAAAAAAGATAATAAATAAACCCTCTCCCTGTCTTCACTAGAGGTCTGCAACCCTACCTGGGCCCGACAGATTTCTGGCTGGGTTTGGGTTTGTATTTAATGAAAAAATAAACAGGCTTACTGAACTTGTTTCATGCACACGCTCTCACTCACACGTGCAAACGGAGTTAGGGGCCGTTCACACCGAACGTGTTATTGTTACTGTTCTATTTTCCCATTGCTTAAACACACGCTGGACGAATGTCTTTAACATTTGCATCGCATCTCGCTTTTTCTTCAGCGTCTTGCACAGGACCGGCATATTTTAAACACCAAGTCAAGTTAAAAAGAACTTCAAATTTTCAAAACCTCACATTGAGACACCTGTGCTCTGTTTCATTCTTTGCGCTGCTCTAGACTGTTTTTAGCGCAGTTGTCACAAAGATTCAACATTCAAAACAAGTTCAGGCTGCATAAAAGGGACTGTTGCATTGTTTCATATTATTCCATAATGTTCTGCGCCAGTTGAAGCTTCAGCGCATAAATGGTAAGGCAATGCTTTTTTCCTCTTCTGCTCTAGTGTACTAAGGGGCTGCTGTGCCTTGTTAAAACTGTGTATGTTTATATGCTCACATAAAATACAGCCTATTGCAACAGTACTTGCTAGGAGAATAAATTATACAGTAAGCGATTTCGGGTCGGGTTCGGGCTTAAAATCTGACGGTATCGTTCAGGCCGGGTAGGGTCAGGCAACACGGTCTTGGGAACAGGTCGGGTTTGGGTTACATTTTAAGGCCCTTGTAGACCTCTAGTCCTCTAGTCGTAAAGCAGGAAATATTCACAGTAGAAGTGCTTAAGCAGTTCAGGCAACTTGGCATTTAGTGTAACGGGGATGGTAGTAACCTAATGAATGAAGGAATAGTTCACCTAAAAATGAAAATCCTGTCATAATTTATGCACCCTTATGTGGTTTCAAACCCACATGAATTTCTTTATGCATTACACAAAAGGAGATGTGGTAATAATGCCCCTATATCATAATAAATATGGCAGTGGATAGTGCCGACAATTTTACATTTCTGTTTGTTCCGAAGGCAAAAGAAATAATCCACTTTTACAGGGTTTGTACAGTCATGGCAATCCTGCCATGACTGTACAGTTATTATCATTAGAGCTTACAATTTCTCAACGTTATAAGGATAGTGTATAAGTAAATGAATTAGTAAATTTCATATTTACATTATTGTTTAAATATATTAAGGCGTTGAATGTATGTAATAACTCACTATGTTAAGTACACTTATGGTGATGTTTGTTTGTGAGTCTGAGCAGTGTTAATTGTCCACTTCTTGATGAGCAATCATTAAAAGTCTCTGTATCACCTATAGGTAATTAAAAACATTTATGCAATTAATTACACAATATGGCGAGTAAGTCATCAAATGAACCGCAATTGATCACATACTGTATATAGATATTTTCACCTCAACAATAATTCAATAAAACAAAAATATATAATGATCAAATAATTATAAATATTTGTATTTAAATATTGTATAAATAATCTGAATTAATATAATAATAATAATCCAGATAATTAAAATGCATTACATTATTGTTTCAGACAAGTAAAGCAATGATAAGACATAAAGTGGATTCTGAAAGCAACACATTTATTTCCACATAATTGAACATTAGCCTATCACTGACCTACAGTCCACACCAGTTCATTTTGCAATTGAATTCACCAATCTGTCAGAGATATATTTATTAAAAGGGCTTTTCTAAGGACAAGTCAATGGACACATGCGGCAGACAGACAGACAGACTTTGTTTCTAAACACAATTTCTAAATTCCATGACATTTTCAGGATTTTCATGACCGTACGAACCCATGCTGCGCCTCCCCTGGGGCTGTCTTGCACTCCCCAGGGGAGGCGCGCCTCACCAAGAACCTCTGGTCTAGACGCAGCGCAAAGAATGAACAAAAACGATTGTTGTGTCAGGTTAAACATGTTTGAAACTTAGAAAACACCTCTCGAGATCCCTGCAATTGGAATTGCACGTCCAGCTGTATTTGAAAGCAAGAGCGTGTTCTCCTCTTGTGATGTCGCTAGAGTCAAGAAAGCCTGAGTGTGCTTTGTTCTACATATGTGCTTTGCCCATACAGCTGGAGTTTCAGACACTGGCTTTTGGACCTGATGCTGATAAAAAAAATTCCTCTTTGGCCCGGAGAACATGACGACTGTGTTTTTCAAAAACCTTTTGAAATGTGGACTCAATCGCACTAAAAAAACATCGTTCCACTGTTCTACTTTCCATCTCAGATGAGACCTAATAAGCCCAGACTTCCGAGCCCAGAAAAGTCAGCAGCGCTTCTGGACAGTGTTGATGTAGGGCTTCTCCTTTGCATAGTAAAGTCTTAACTTGCATCTGTGGATGCAGCGGCGAATGGTGTTGATTAACAAAGGTTTACTAATGTTGTCCCAAACCCATGTTCATGATATCCATTACAGATGAATGATGTTTTTAAGACAGTGATGTCTGTGGGATCAGAGATCACATGCATTCAGAAGTGGTTTTAGTCTTGCCCTTTACGCAGCCGATATTTTACCAGATTCCTTGAAACTTTTAATTATCTTTTGATGTATCTTGAGGGTGAAATATCTAAAATCCTTCCAATTTGTCTTTGGGGAACATTGTTCTCAAAGTGCTGGATTATTTGCGGAAGCTTATGTTGGCAAATTGTCAAGTTTCTAATGATCCTTGCTCTTGAAGGACTAGGCTGTTTTTGGAGGCTCCTTATATACTATGATATGACTATCTCACCTGTTTAACATCTCTTGTTTCACATTGCCTTATTTCATCTCATCAAATTTATATTAGTCTTAAATTGACTATGTCTCAACTTTTTTGAAGCATGTTGCAATCATCTGATTTGAAATGACTGTACATTTAAAAATTCACAAGGTAAAACATCATATAATGTGTAGTTGTAGTGTTTTCAATGTAGCAAAGTAAACTAAAGTTTACTGGAGTGGTGGTGGAGTAGTGGCTAAAGCACAGGGCTGTTAATCAGAAGGTCACTGGTTCTAACCATTGTGTCCACCACCATTGTGTCCTTGAGCAAGGCACTTAACTCCAGGTTGTTCCGGGGGAGTGTCCCTGTAATAATTGCACTGTAAGTCGCTTCGGATAAAAGCGTCTGCCAAATGCATAAATGTAAATGTAAAGCAAGTACAACACATGACAATTCTGATTTTGCTATTGCCATTTGGGTATACTACTGAAATGATGTAAGTTGTGCATCTGTTTAGACTCAATAAGTTCCTGAGAAAATACATGTGTAACTTATATGTAACTTATGTGTAACCTATGTGTAGCTTATGTGTTTTGTGTAGCTCTATATGTGTTTGACAGCCAGTTAAGTCTGATAACACTTCAGCGTGGAAGTAATGAATCCTGAACTGTATTTGTTGCATCATCTCTTTGATATATGGAAAATAAAACATGTCATAATGTTTGGCAACTTCTAAACACAAAGAGAGCTTATGCTGTATTTTCAGACAAGCGGGTATATTGTTTATTAATTTATTTCATTTCATTTTTAGTAGTCCAAACATATTCAGCATAACTCTGTTATTAATTAGGAATAACAATTTGGTTTCAATTAGGTCAGCCAAACACGTGTTTGTCAAGCATAATTGATTTGTCCATCTGTCTTTGTTTGGCATTTTGTGAAACATTTGAGCATGTTTTCAGTTAGATCTCTGATGCATAAACTAACTTAACTGTCTGTATTTAGTCGCTTTGATGTCACTTCAATGACCTCTGATTTTTTTCTTACAGTCCCAATCTGTTGTAGAGATTCCTGTATTGCTTTCAAAGCTAAATGTATTAAAGATATTACCCGTACCTGGCACATGCATTCAGCCTCCAGTAGTGCAAGAAATAATCTAGAAATAAAAATGCAATAATATATATTTTTTTTATCTCTTTCAGAGTTAAAACCAAAGACCAATTTGATGGCATTGAGCGGGAAAACTCTGACAGTGACCTCAGGTTCAAGTCCTGCAGATGTGGCCAGTTCAGACTCTCTCCTGTGTCCTTATGTTAACCTGCAACTTATCAACACCAGTCCAGCAGGTAAGCAGCTTTTTTGCATTCTGCATTTTGTTTAGATGCCATTTGTTTTAGTTTTTGTTAATATGTTTTATCATTAGGTAACAACATTACTTAACATGAACTAACCATGAAGAATAATTTTACAGCATTTATTAACCTTGGTAATGGTTCATTCAAGATATACTGATAAATTTTTCATAATCAGAAATTGTATTATATGGAAGCCCTGAACCGCAAGGTGGAGAAAATAAATGAAAAACAGTGAAAAAAAACAAATTTGTGTCTTAGTTCCTTTCTGAGCCTAAATCTCTTAAAAAAAAATTTTCCTCTTCAAAATAGTTTTCTCTCTTCAAATATGTATCTTCTCTTCTAATATATATATATATATATTTATTTTTTTCTCTTCAAAAAAATTCTAAAATGCTGAGTGCCTCCAGCCAGGTCTCCTAAGCAACCAAATTGGCCTGGTTGCTAGGGTTGCTAGGTAGAGTCACATGGGTAACCTCCTCGTGGACGCTATAATGTGCTTTGCGCTCTCGGTGGGGCGCACAGTGAGTTGTGCGTGGATGCCGCGGAGATTAGCATGAAGCCTCCACACACGCTATGTCTCTGCACTAACACACTCAACAAGCCATGTGATAAAATGACGATTTCAGACACGGAGGCAACTGAGATTCGTCCTCGGCCACTCGGATTGAGGCAGGGTCAATACGCCACCACGAGGACTTACCGTACGTTCACACCAGAGGCGGCGAGAGCGTCAAATCGACCAGAAGTCATTCATTTTCAATGACAGCCAGCGTCTCTTGGCGGCGAGAAGCGGCGCGGCGAGTCGTGGGCGGCGTGGGCGTCAGATGGAAGTTGAAGTGCAGTCAACATTATGGTAATGAGCTGTGACGCGGTTCGGCGGCAACCTATTGGAATATAGAAGTGCTCCGCTCTAGCGAAGTCTAGAGAACACAACCGTGTAAACTTTGGTTCCCATCAAACATTCGTTCCGAAGATAAAATGGAGGAGAAACTAATTATTGCCGTGGCGGGTTTCCCAGTAATATATGATATGTCCCTGTTTGCTTACAGGGATATAAAACAACCAAGACCACAGTTATTATTACAAATGTATTTTATTTTGATAACAAACAACTATAATTTGAATTACTTTCTGCCATCGATCGATTTCTTATTTTCACATTTTAAAGAGTTCATGAGGATATACGCTACTTGTGATAGGTCGGCAAAAAGTAAATGGTCGACATGTCTGGATGTTTAAATTGCGGCCCCTTTAAATACAGTTCACAAAACAAAGCATTCTGAACAACCATTGCCGCCTATTTCAACTACGTCAGAGCGTCCACGAGCGTTCTTGAGCGTCGAAGGCAGGGCAGCCAGAGCGAATTTTGACGCTCTCGCCGCTTCTGGTGTGAACGTACAGTTAGAGCGCATTGGAAATTGGGCATTCCAAATTGGAGAGAAAATCGGAGAACAAATTATGGAAAGAAAAAATAAATATATTGGCCTATGTTTTACTTTTATATCATAGTAGGACATAACATAATAGTTTAATATCATCCCTATTGTAATATGTTTTCTGCTGGTTGGGATGTACTTTTCCATGGTTTAGATCTCTCTGCTGATGTGATTGTGTGGTTCGTTTCTTCTCTAGAATGTCAGACTGGAGATGTGGGGACGCTGCTGTTAATGAATCCATTGGGTAAAAATGGGTTACAATATCCTGAACTGCTGAATGAAACCGCTAAAGTATTTGGCCTGAGAGGCAGAAGACTGAAGCTCTACATGAACGAAGACCTTACAGAAGGTATGATCGTCGATAGACTGGTCGATCAGGTAGTGCTTTCCTGATAAATATTATTGAATTGTCCAATGAGGTATCGCTTTCCTCGTGAATGTAAATAACTCTTCCCCTGCCATACTATATTTCGGAAATTCGCACTGTTCTGACAGATGGCACAGACTGGTATTTTAGAGCTCGTTGGCAAAGACAGCTTCTTTTTGTGTGCGTTTGTTGTGAGAGCGCTCATGTAATGCAGATACGCAGCTCTGTGATGGTCAAATACAATTCAAAATGTCTTATCGAGGTATTGATAGAAACACAGTCAGTTATGTCTGAAGTAAGTGTAAACACCGGGACAAAAAAGCAGATTTAAATCAAATGATCGGATCTGTGTATTAGGACTTGCAGTGTAAATGCAGCCCGATAGACTCGCCACTGTCTATTTCATTCATATGAACAACAATAAAAAGAAAACCATTCATTGCTCTTGGCTGGATAACTTTAGCTTTAAAATAAATTATTAATGTATTGTAATCATACAGTAAAGACCCAAAATCCATGAGAGAATGTAAGAATGTTTACTTGAATACTTGATGCTGCGGTTAGACATTTTAAGCACTGTTTTCTTTGTTCTTATTTTATAACTGTTTACAGTGTTTAGTTTCCTTATCTTAAATAATTACTTGAACTTGAAACAATGTTTACCCAATTCATAAATGATTAAAAAACTAGTTTTTGCATCGAGAATCATCAAATTTGGAGAAAAATCTCATTTGGTATTGGTTCCGACTACTGAAATGGTATCATGACAACACTGCCTACAGTTTATATTTAAATTGCGCATGGTAGATCTTACTGTAATAACATTATGAAAAAGTAGATCTCATGCCATAAGTGTGAGCACCCCTGACCTACAGTATAGGAAAATGTATTGTGTAAAATGTGCATTTTCACTCTAGTTCAAGGGTTATGATTAGTTACTCCAAAAAAAAGAAATATTCTTCACATTACTAATTACAACTCAAATGTAGTCAGATTTCTGACTTTACTGATTACTTCATTGGAAAAGTAATCACATTACTAATTACTTTAAGGTTACTTTTGAAAACCCGCTTTTGTTTCCACTCAACAAATTCAAAATATTGTCTGTATATCCTCCTTGTTCATTGACTCGTTGCACGACGCACACCCTTCAGCTGTCAGAAAAAGCAAACAGGTGTACATCATTTATGTTTTAAATGTATTCTACTGATATATCTGGAGCCCAAGTAAAACTACTTGTTTAAAACTACACACATACAGCTACATACTACTGAACTATACCAGATAGTTTACTGTTGCACTGCAGTTATGTTGCACTATTGTAAGTTTTGTATAACTTATGTTGTACTATGAATAAGAAACCAGCGTATTTGCTTACATTTTTCCTGTATACCTGACTTTTAGTATAAAGAGAAGATCGTTGAAATTATTTGAAAGTTACAAAGCAAGGTAGCTTGCATACTTCAGTGTTAGCAGGCAAGATCAAGTTAGCTAAAATTACACACATCAATCCTTATGGCACTATATTTCACATGCTTTGCAGTTATGTAAGTCAGTTTGAATGAAGTTCCCTCCAGGAATCAAATGCCCTGCCGATATTCACTCTAATATTCACTCAACCACGATCACGTTCCTGCTCAGCCAGATGGGATTCAGTAGGCTCTCAGGAGCGTGCATAAACGTCACACCTTTCGGATTTTCCGGCAAAAGCGACCCGCTCCCTTTGCATGAAAATCAGTCTACAGGCTTTAATAGGCAACCTAGAAAGTCCCGGGAAGGGCTCAATTTGAAGTTGCGTTACAAGCCGTTCACACATTGGCAAAAAAATAGGTGAATATTACATGAAAATTGTTACATACTGCTAGGGATGGGTGATATGGCCAAAATTGTTATCACAATATACATTTACACATAGCACTTCACTATTTCAAAGTGGATGGAAGAAAAGAAGAAAACATTTATTATAAACAGTCAAAATAGTGTCTTTTACCAATTTTACCATCTTTTACCGTTTATCAATTGAAAATGAATGTTAAAAGATCATCTGTTTGTTCTGAAGCATAGACATCAGTCCAGTATTTGTTGGAATATTTTTAAATTAAAATTAAATATTTTTTACCCAAGTATGGGGGCACAGAAGCCCTTGTGACTGTGGAATGATGCTGAATGTGGGTTCAGGGGTGTCCTGAGAGAACATTTTGAAAAAAATATTTTTTTCTAATTTAAAAAACATTTGTATATATTCATTAAAGTGAGAGACTAGGCCACCAACTAGTAATTTTAGTCTTTCCTTATCCATTCCAGACATATCTAATTAATTTTCTCAAAATTAGAACAGAAATCGATTTGTTTATTATTAAAGGCTTGTAGCATGCTGATTAAGAAAGATACATTTAGAAGGGAAAAACATTGTGGTCTAAAAGGTGCTTTGAAACCACGTTAACTCATGCGGCACTTCATGTCTACACACATGCAGGGAAAAGAGGCAACGCGTGCGGAGCTGGACAGGGCAGAAATTATGCATGTTTGGTGCTAGAGGACAATATTCAAGATTACAGCGCAGAAAGATCAGAGCTGTTGTCCACATCACCGTTGTTCTGTCGCACTCTTCACTAGAGACGATGAGAGGGCGCAACCGTTGTCATGAAGTCTTGCGGTGCAGATGGAATCAATCCGGTGTCCGACATAACCTAATTGTTAGCAAGGTAGCTAGCATTAGCAAGTACATCCAGTCTGACCCTACGTTACCACTGGCACATTGTGAGCGAAGCTGAGAGCGTTTTGAAATCCGAGCGATAGCCGAGCGTCATGCTCGCAAGGTGGATCATAGGATTATCAGCGGTGCGGAGCAAGCTCTCTCCTAGCGCTGTGGAAAAGCCTGAGAAAGCCGAACTGCTTGTGTTTTAGCGGCACGCAGTAAATATCGAAAATTCCTCAAAAGCTTATTGTCGATATTGTCGATTTTCTTTATCGTGATAAATATCGATATCGTTTTATCACCCAGCCCTACATACTGCACATTTAATCATTTGAAATGTAATAGGCTTCACTACTTTTGTACTCAAAAACTAATTCTATTACAGTAGTTAATTACTTATTTTGACTTCACTCAACATTGCAGCTGACTATGTAATTAATGTAATTATTATTGATGGAAATGAGGAGTCTTGTTTTATAATAATAAAAAATAAAAACAAATATTTTATTTATGTATTTATTTACTGTAGTTTCCAAAAATAAAGTCACACCTGACTATAAGTCGCCCCGGGTCAATGCTATGCATTGCTGTGCACAAATAAACAGCTTTTTTTCTGTGAGTAAAACAATACACCTGTTGTATTCTATTCATTCATTAACATCAGCGACTGTGGATATTTCTCTTTGCAATGTATAATTCGGTTCACTAACTGAACTGTTTTTACTACGAGTGAGATGAAGCGTCATTTTGTCACTTCAGACTATAAATCGCAGGACCTTTCAGATGATGAAAAAATCTGTGACTTATGTTCCCGGAAAAAAAACTATTTATTTTGTGAAATTTGATCATTTTCAACGGCACACCTGACAATCGTTCATGGCACTCTAGTGTTACATAGCGCTTCCAATACACTCTAGACCTTTTCCACGGTGACGTCAAAACATCCTCTTAGTTTAAGTTATATGAGGTCAGACATCAAGGTCATCAGTGTTAACTTAATCACCTTTATATTCAGTGTTAGGTGTAATGCTTCACACAGAAGCACGTTACTGTAATCTGTTTTCATTTTGTGGAGTAACGAGCAACATTACTGAGTACAGTCACAGACGTTAATAAAATTATATTTTCTAATTACAAATGTATTGCTAAAACAATAATATATAAGTAGAATGCATTTTAAAATGTATTACGTTCCTATGTTAGTACTTTTATGTGTGTTGCTGTGTCAGCTAATAAGCATGCTCTCTAACAAACCACCATGGCATAGAGGACACGTATCGAGTTGTTGGCAGATGAGTGAGCGGTGTTACTATGGACGCAGCGGAGTGTAGTTGTTTATTCAAATTGAAAATGAAAGTGAAGCGTTTCAACTTTTCATGCGCTCACAATCAATCTCAGCGAGCTCTGTGTCAGCATGCTCCCAGCCCTGGCTGGAGGAGATAGGCACGCAAGGCTGGGCCGGCAACAAATCCTACTCAAATCTTCACGCTCTACCCCATCCTCACGCATCTCCATCGGGTGTCCCTCTGCAGCTGCCGTGAGAGGAGAGGGAATCGGCTTCGGCTGTAAATGGAAAACAGCGCACGTTCCCATCTGACAGAGGAATGTATTGCTCACAATTTGAAAACATTTGCAGAATGGCGTCTTGAAAAAGACAATGTTAAGCATACTGCACTTTTATGTTCTTTATGTACTGTACACAATTAAACACAGACACAATGCTATAGCGTTACAGATGTGCAAGTGATAAAGGATACTCAATTCATGTCTAGAATCATGTCTACAGAAAATTATATATTATAAGGAGATCTTATCTTCATAAGAGCAATTACAGAAATGACAAGGCACAGTTTCAAGATTCAATTTTAGATTTAGGAATTTATTAGAAGGATATATTTAATTTAATATTTTGAAGTGTGTTATTTTCGTTTTGGGGGAAGAAGAAATCTTATACAGTATATTCAAAAATATTTTACCGTATTTTTATCAAATATACGATCTAATTTATTTCTTAAAATTTGATAAGGATAGCAAGTTTTGATATTAAACCTGTCTTATTTATTTGTTAGTGCAGTGTTTATTCTTAAATGTAATATCACCAACATATAAAGAGGGAAGAACTGCAGTAACTTTTGAATAAGAAAGGGAACATCTCACTTTTATACCAGAAGGTATTACATTAATAACAGTGAAGAATTGTTTAAAGTGAAAGCAGTAATCTAAAGTGTTACCATTATCAACCATTAAATCCATCACAGACCAGATATTTGTAATTCACCAATCTTCATAAAATAGAAATGTATTTCTATATAAAATATACTTGTTATTCCAGATAGGAGTACTGTGGGGTGTAAAGTGTGTGTGTGTGTGTGTGTGTGTGTGTGTGTGTGTGTGTGTGTGTGTGTGTGTGTGTGTGTGTGCGCGCTAATTTCTTTACCGTTAAATCATGACTAACCAAAGTGGACAACATACTGTATCTAAAAGAGGCACATATATAAAAGAGGGGATAATGGGCAACCCTGCCTTCAGACTTGTTGATGGAAAGCTGATAGTTTCACCAGGAGTTTGGATAAAATATTGTCACACTTGAGAAGAAAGTGAATTCCACACAATTTTCGAAACAAAGCTGAATGAACTGCAAACTAAAAGCTATAAGCATTTGCAGCCACTTAAGTTTTAACAAGATATTCATATTCTCAAATTCAATCACATTCAAACCACCTTGTTCGTAAGATTTGAGTATATCAGATTTTTTAATATAATGGGTCTTGTGCCTCCAAATAAAGTTATACATTTTCTGATTACTTTTTTTTTATAACCGCTGAGGAGGGAGCCAAAGTGAGAGTGGGATAAATCAATCTAGATAAATATTCAACTTTGGTCAGCAAAATTCTCCCAAAAATTTAAATATCTCTATACAACCAGCAATTTAAGATTCTATTGACGTTTTGTAACTTATTTAAAAAAAAAAAAATAATTCATACTAATCTTCAAATCTCTGCTTACTGAAATACCCAAGTATTTCACTGTATCTTTAACCGGGATGTTATACAGAGAAGTTACTTCATTGTGGTGTTGGGTCATAAGTTCACACTTGTTGAAATTCAATTGAAAGCCTGATGCCTTAGAGAAGGAGTTAACTAGTGAAATAGCCAGAGGGATCTCATGTCTTTATAAATCATTCTAATTACACTAACAAATCGTTCAACAAAACCAAAAAGTTCAACATTTTTAAAAAGAAAAACATGTTCTAACACGTCAAAGGCCTTTTTAAAGTCTAAGAATAGAATAAATCAAGTGACTGTACTCCATCAAATCCATAACCAATCTTATATTATAAGGAATAGATCTCCCTTTAAGGAATCCTGATTGTGAATCATTAATTAAATTATTAATGCCATCCTTTAATCTATTTACAAAAATATGTGTGAACATTTTATAATCAATGTTGAGCAATGTAATTAGGTGACAATTATCTACATATCTTAAGTCTCTATCTGGTTTAGAGATTAAGTTAATCAGGCCCAGGCTCATAATCGCTGTGAGACCATCAGGACCAGGGGATTTGTTTATCTTAAGTTTTTGAACTGCTAAATCAAGTTCTTCAATCCGTAACCCAACATCACAGCGATCTCTCAATTCGTTGTCAATGCGACGAATGAAATTTATAATTTTTTCAAATAATTCTTACAATCTATTGGGGAGAAATTAGCAGAACACAAGTCACTGTAGAAGCGATGGGTTTCCATGCTTATTAAATTAGGATATGTGCTTTCAGTATAATTTACCATTAATGAAAGAATATCATTGTTAAATTGTCGCCTTTTTTCTAATCTACAAAAGTAAGAAGTACTTTTTCAACCTCTTCTATCCATTTAGCTTTTGAACGTACACTTCCGGTCAAAAGTTTTGAAATACTTACTCATTCTTTTTATAATTTAAATTTTTTTCTCTCATTTTAGAATAATATTAAAGTCATCAAAACTATAGAATAACATAAATGGAATTATGAGAAATTATGTTGTGATTAAAAATACAAAATAAATAAAAACTGTAATATTTTAGCATCTTTGCTTGTCTTTATTATTTGTCATTCTTTATTATAAGTCATCAGTAAAAAAAAAAAAAATGTTTTATCACATTTTTGTTTGTAATGAAATAAATTAATATGGTGGCACAATTATATTTTTGTCTACAAAACTAATTTCAAACATTTAAGCATATGCCTTCAGATCAAAAGATTTTTAAGAACATGAGAAACATTTCAGTCAAACGTTTAAAAACTTTTGATCGTTAGTGTGTGTATGCAACTTTGGCTTTCTTAATGTAAAGATTATCTAATTCTAATTGTAGCGAAAACATTTAGCTTTTTTCATCATTACTTTTACACTTTTACTACAGTATTTGTTAATCTCATAGATAATGTTATGTTTGTGCTGTCTCCTTACATTAGCAAATGTTTTGCTATAATTAATAGATATAATTAACATTTGAAATTTAAGATACACCCATCTGGCTTTATGAGAATTGAAGTCATTATTATTATTAATTTTCCGATTAATTTCCCTCAGAATCCCTCATTAGGTAAATCAGAATAACATTTTCAATATCCCTTATTTCGTGAAGTGTTATAATTTGGTTTAACTAATAAAGAAATGCCCCAGAGGTGCTGCCGATATAGTGCAATCTTTTACAAGCAACAATAAATTATCTGAAATAAGCCAATAATCAATTATTGGTTTGCTTCAAGCATTGGGTCTTAACCAAGAAAACTTTCTGAGATCAGGATTAAGATATCTCCACACATCTATAAATTTAAGATTATTGCAAAAATTGGTAATTAAGGAGGTTGGTTGGGCGGTATCACTTTTGGGTGGATGTCTATCATGTTTCTCATCTGGTACAACATTAAAGTCCCCACCTACAACAATATTATCTGTTGGATATAACCTCTTTAAATCAGGGATTAAGGAAGAAACCTCAGAAAGCAGATGTTGATTCTGTTTTGCATTATTGTGATATATTGTTGTGCATATATATTAATCAGAATGAAAGAAATATTTTCAATATCTAAAACTTCTCGGTTACTGACGTAACCTCCGTTCCCTGATGGAGGGAACAAGACGTTGTGTTGATGAGTTGACACTAGGGGTCGCTCCTGCAGAGCACAGACATCTCTGATCTTGGGAAAAGGCCAATGGAAATTGCCGTGTGGAATTTGTATGCCACTCCCCCGGACATACGGTATAAAAGGATTGACGCTGCAAACACACATCAGGTATCACACTGAGGAGCCGAGCCAAAGACTCGGCCATTTCAGCGGTTGGTTCAGTGTTGTGGCAGGAGGGACACAATGTCTCGTTCCCTCCATCAGGGAACGGAGGTTACGTCAGTAACCGAGACGTTCCCTATCTGTCACTCACTCGACGTATGTTAATTATATCTATTAATTATAGCAAAACATGTGTTGTGGAATACAACACATGGTCTTTACCGGCTAGGAGCGGAAGCACATCGTGCAGAGCGGCGTCGTGGTAGATCCTACCCAAGGGGGGAGGAGTTACTACAAACACGGCGACCAAGGACAGAGGGCACTCTGCCCAAGGAAGACACGGTTTACCGGCAGGGAAACCATTTTGCGGAATATACATCACACAGGGTTGCCTAGGGGGACAACCAGCACACGTGGAGCACTTACCTCAGTACGGGAGTGGCAGCGAGCCTCTCCGAAGACTCGATGGCCGCTAGGCTAGGGAGGAAGAACGTCCAGGGTTTACACTCCTTGCGAACACAACTGGGGAAAGAGTGCACATCTTCGCCTCAAAGGAGGGGGGCACATCTTCGCCCAGTGGGCGATCCTCTGTTTGGAGACAGCGCTTCCCTTCCTCTGTCCACCGAAGCAGACAAAGAGCTGCTCGGAGCTTCTAAAGCTCTGCGTGCGATCCAAGTAGATGCGAAGAGCAGTGGTGGTGTAGTGGTCTAAGCACATAACTGGTAATCTGGTAATCAGAATGACGTTGTTTCAAGCCCCACAGCCACCACCATTGTGTCCTTGAGCAAGGCACTTAACTCCAGATTGCTCCAGGGGGATTGTAATAAGTGCACTGTAAGTCGCTTTGGATAAAAGCGTCTGCCAAATGCATAAATGTAAATGTAATGTAAATGAAGAGCGCACACCGGACACAGCAATGCCAAGGCTGGGTCTGCCTCCTCCAGGAACAGCGCTTGCAGGTGCATCACCTGATCCCTGAAAGGGGTCATGGGAGCCTTGGGCACGTAGTCCGGTCTGGGTCTCAGTGTCTTCAGAGAGAGCGCCTTTAGCTCTGCTGTCTCAAGGGGCTCGAAGGGACCACGGAGAGGTCCCACGAGGGAACGAGGCGCAGCCTGGGTGATCAAATCATGCTTCCCTAATACTTACCGACCACTGTATTGTGATGCACAGGATATAGCGGCTACATACACTTTCAAGGTGGAGGGGGACAGCCGTCAGGTTCAGGGGGTGGTGGAGGATTCAACTTCATCCCGACGCTCGCAGCCGCCCGGGCAAGCATGGCCATCAGCTGCGCATGGCGACAGACTGAACCAACCCACTCTCTGATGCTGTAATCGAAAGCTCATCCACTTCGTGAGCCGAGAACCCGACCACGAACTCGGCCTGAGACGAGCCGGCGGTCACATCGCGAACTCACTGGGGCAAACGAGCGTGCTGGGTAATGGGAGATCCGTGGGGGGGAAATCCCCAAATCGCCCCAGTGCTAACCGACCATGCCTCATACCCGTGGGTAGAAGGACCGAGTTGGGGAGCCGCTGGAGGGGCTTTCCCTCTTACGAGAGAAAGCCGTGACCGCAACGTTGCCAGAGTCATGCCCTTGCTGTGAGAGCATGATCCATCTACAAGCGCTGTCCCTGCGTGGGCAGTGCCCAACACGAGAGGAAGTGATAGTGGCCGTGAGAAGTGGAGAGGTAACGATCGCAACCAGGAAACATACACAAACGAAAAAGGCATCTTGAAAAAGACGTTTTTCGTTTGCGCCACTCTTTTAGAGGAAATTAAACTCTTTTATGTGTTTTCATATATATATATATATATATATATATATAAACAAAGTTGTTCACTCCGTATTTTTCTGCTGCTAAAGCGCCCAGGGGTATTTGCTCAGCACAACCGTGGTGCGCGAGGGGTAGGACAACTGGAATGCGCTGTAGATCCAACAGCGTACAGAGATGAATGGAGGTGGAAGAGGAATTCAGCTCTGTGAACTTGCTCGCTTGGCTCTGAAGAAGATATTAAATAAAATTGCAGTTCCTACCGAGTGAGAAGATCCATGGCTAAATAAAACTTTATCTCCCCATTGATTGGACCAAAAAAACAGCATCAGTTACATTAGAGTGTGTTTCTTGTAGAACAGTACAGTGAGAGCCACTATCTTTACAGAATAAGAACATTGCCTTTCTTTTGACCTTGTTTTGAATGCCCCGAACGTTTAATGATGTTCAAGAAAATGGTAACTTAACAAAAAGAACAAGCACTGGTATGAAAAGGAATGAGAGTTTCTCAGTGTTGAGTATCAACAAACCCAGAACATACCTCACAACCCAGTATGTCTCCAAATAATCATATCTAACAGCATCCTAGCCATAATCAGTTCAAGTAAAAGATTATGTTGGGTCAATGTAACCAAACGGCCCCCAGGCCACATTGCAGCCCTGCCATTTTGATCCTCCTTTGTAAGATCTTACATGAATCTGACTCCATGGTCCAGGCAGACTGACGAATTCTTCGTTGATGTCCATATTTCATCCCTGTATTTCCACATTGTAAATTGCACGATCATCTGCCTTGGTTTTCCTGGTTCCTTCCTGCCAATTCGGTGCACTGTTTCAACAATGTCTTCTATCAAGTGCGGTGCAATTTCAGCAATAAGATCAATCACTTCCCTGCGGGGATCCTCTTCAGGCTTCTCCTTCATACCATTGATCCATAGATTCCATCTTCTTTTATACTGCTCTAGATCAGATATTCTGCTCTCCAGCTCTTTGTGTGATGTGGTTAAGTTGCTCGTCTCTAGGCCTTTTTATTTTGCAGTCTTTAATTTCAGCAGAATTGAACTCCACAGCCTTGGAATTCTCTGCTATCATAATACTATTTCTTCCCATTTCATTCGCCATTTCTTCTCATTTTTCACCTTGTGAATCAAAACGAACAGTCAGTGAAGTAATGGCTTGCTTCAGAGTTGCATTGGCTATGTCATCATCATGAGATCTTAATTTTTTCGAAGTATTTGACTTCGTCTCTCTGTTATATCAGCTTTTGACACGACATCTCTCTGTTAAATCAGTCTTTACCTCCATCTCTGGGACGTCTGAAATTGATGCTGGGGTTGTTTGATGAGCCGGAGGAATAATAATCTTGGGGTAATCGTTTGCTGAGGAGACTTCCACATTTTGAGGACAAAAACAATCACGCAATGTCTAAAGACTTTGGGTAGGTATAAATGAGAATTTTGTAAATTTCAAGTCAAAATTGGGAGATTAACTAGGCAGTTTGGTAAAAGCACACGTGCTCACAAGTTCCAAATGTGTGTGTAGATAATGGGAAGATATTCCAGTGAAATAATTTTTCTAAATAAAAGTCCCACATTGAAATAACTAACTTTGAAATTTATACAAACACGAATTTGTGTAAAAAGTTAGTAAAATATTTTACAATATTTATCCAAATTATTTTGGGATATCACACGATATGGTGAAATTACTTTAAATTCAAAAGCTTTTTATAAAAAAATACAAATAATTGAAGATGAGTATTAATATCTGCTACATAGATAATGGTAAAACTGTACATATTAAACGCAGTCTACATGTAATTTGGAACAAAAGACAGCTATGTTTTTTATATCTGGAGAATATATCTGATATCTGGTGGTTCTTTCCACCACTGAGGAACAGAAATATGAATGATTGGCTACGACTTAGTGACACTTTGGAATGGAACCACCAGGCATTGCCCATTCTTAGATCGCAGGGAGTTAGAGTGGACATAGACCTTGAGGAGAGAATTAAAGTAAGAAGATGCTGCTCCATCGGCTGTCCTGAAGGCCAGAGTAAAAGAAAAGTTATTATACAAAATGAAAAATGTTGTCAGTAGTTTATAGAATAAAACAAAAAAGTTAATGGCACTCAAACACTTACCTATAAATGGTAAATCCAGAGAAACTGATAATTTTTTCCAGAGCTGTTTACTGCCATCCATACACGTCTTTTTAGGGATGTCCCAACATTTTCCAGCAGGATGCCAAACCACATACTATTGTATAGCATAGTATAAAACACACTAAAAAACACTTACTAACTTTAGTTTTGTTGAAAATAATCAAAGCAAATACAATTAATATGGGGGGAAAGTGCAACAGCAAGCATCTCTCCCAGGATTGTTCATATCTAAGTTCTAAGGCAGTGGTCACCATCCGGACCACAAGACATCATGAATCGTGTGCCCCATCTCACCGTTTCTACACTTTAGTTTAGCAGCATGACAAAATAACGGAGCTGTATACACCGCATGTGTTCCGGGCCATAGATAGCACTGATCTTTCAGCGCTATATCCTTCCTATAACATTAATGCCCTTTCGTGCTCCACACGCGTTTCCTCTCTCCCCCGGCCCGCGATATGAGGCACCACATAGCAGAGCTGCAGACGTGATTTTTTGAACATCAGTAGACCATAGTTGAGAAATACAGCGAGCAGAAATTGAGATGGATACTGGCATCTTTCCCTAAAATACACTGCACACTTTAGCTTCAATGAAAATTAAGCGAGGTGAAACAATCTTTATGGGTCTGACCTGAAAATCAAGGTTTGTGACAGGACAATTTATCATGGTTCCAACATGTTTTGAGCCTATTGATTATAAACAAAGAGATATTTGTTTAAATTTTGTGGGAATTAGGATGGCAAGAAAGCCAACCAAAACATTGAAATTATGAGTTCTCTGCATTTCCATTAATTGATAGTCAGCCAATTTATACTTAACAATAGCAAACAGTATTTGTAAACCACTATTCTGATGTACATTGTTTGTTTTTGGTAGATTTGCATTTTAAGGAAAAAATATATATAGTAGTATATACTGTATATATAAACTGTAGAAGATCCCCCCAAAGTCCACTACTTTGGTTGTCTTTGGGCCCCCAATGTCCTCATGCTTGCCCAGTTATTAAGATACTTTTTTGACTGTTTAAAATGTAGAATTGTTTTCTTATTGTACTTTTACTTATTTTAAGTATTGCTGCCAACTTGGACATTTATAATAACTATTCCACAAAATGTGAATTTATTACACATTGTCATAAGTCAGAATGGCTACGAAAAAAGTTATTATTGTTCGGACATTTGGTGGGACGAACGAGGATACAACAAAACAAATGTATTCACACACATGATATATTTTCCCCCATAGTACCAAATTGCGTTCAACCAGCAGTAATACTGGTGTTCGTCGGTTTCTTGTATAGTTTTTTTTTTTTTTTTTTTTTGCGATCAAACGACCAATCAAAACTTGGCCGACCAGGACACTTCTCATCGAATAATGTTTGGTCGACTATTAGGGTGCAGCCCTGCTGTTTATGCTACAGACATGAATGATATCTCAAATTCTTTGGCTTATTGAGGAAAGGTATTCTATTACTTAAAGCTACACAATGTAACTTTTGGCCCTCTAGCGGTTGAAGCATAGAACTGCAAGTTACTTGCAGAGGAAAACTGTTTTGTAATTACGTCAGTAGGGCTTTGGCACTGCTGTTCTGCGTGGATAAGTCTGATGGTTTGAGGAGTACCAGTGTAACCATGGTTACAGGTGATCAACTTATCAGAACAAATGGTACTTACAACAACAAAGCTTGCCTCTCCCCTCAAAAAAATAATAAAAAATAAAAAAGGAAAAATATGGAAATCTGAAAAATATCTTATTAGCTGGTAAGTAGCATATCTTCCGCTGTTGTTTTGACATATTGAAAACAATTGTTTAAAAATAAATAATGCTACAAAAGTTAGAAAATGCTGAGACTTGACAAAGATTGCTAGTCATATCAGTTAAAATCAAATGGTTGAAACGTTGCAAAGTGTGGAAATAAATTAGCTAGCAGCAAATAGACTAAGGTAGTAACTGGTTTAAAGATTGGCATTGTCACCAGCATAAAGCAAGCATATTGTTCTTCCTTGAAGATTAAATCAATCTCTGTAGTACCACAATCCATAATACAATGTGCCATTAGAGTGGCCAATGCTATCTAACAAACCACCACGCTAAGAGAGCTACCTGGCTAATGGTCAGTCTAAAATAATATATTACCTGTCGAGCAAGAAAAAGCAGTTTTCAATCCTTTCTGATCTCAGAGTTGTCACCGCCTCTGAAAAAGCCAAGCTGAGGTTGTTTCTTATATTATTACGGGCTCTGTCGTTTTCCCTTTTTGCTTGCAGACTCTTCTGGGTTCGATGTTTCTTTATTTTGAAAACCGGTGACTCCATTAGGAACCCGATCCATATATTAGGGACCAGAACATCATAGAGGTGTGGGCTAGTAAGAAACCACCTACAAATCACTCAAAACAACCTAGCAGTGCCCTAGCAACCTCCCACAAAACCCTAGAAACCATCCACCTAGGCATCACCATGGAAAGTTTTGCACGGGCAGGCACCACTCACATTTACTTCAGAATATTTAAAGTAATTTCACTCATAAGTAATTGATACGTAATTAGTCAAACTATTGTGGATTTAAAACTTGATTCAGTAATTCCATTATTAGCACTTTTGGCTTTTCTGCCTTTCAACTAGTCATGTTTTCATCCAAGTTACAAATTAAATTTATGCAAAAAAAGTTAAAAAACATTTAGCAAATAAAACATCGTTTCCATCCCATGTGTTCAAGAGAACAAACTCGTCACTTCCTGGGGAAATTGGCACATTGTAAAAATTGTAGCTACTGGAGAAGGCACTGTGGTTCTGTTGTTCAATGTAATGAAGTACTTGCGGTTTAGCACGCAAACAAAATGCTCTCACAAACCTCATGTTTGCATGCGATCGGTGGCAGATGCCTTATATCTGGGAACGAACGTGTATCAGGCAGTTTTGGGAGGTATTCATTGATGGTCATTTTGATGATGGGCTTTGGCTCTGGCATTAAAGAATGACAAAAGTAACATTTGAGATGCTATGCGATATTCTCTAAGTGAATTATGTTTTCACATGGATTGTTGAGACTCAGGCATTTGAATTTGGATGCACATCTGTATTCTTATATAATTTCTAAACTTATGTGTTTCCATCATAGTTAATGCGCTTGTCTTATTGAATAAAATTTATCCACCTCAAGCAAGCATTTTTTTTTTTTTATGCGATTTTATTCATATCTTGGTGTTTCCATCCACCATTTCACATAAAATATGTAGATGAAAACCCAATTTATGTTAACAGTTCTGATTATTTGCCTATGCTTATTGCACATATTAAACTCATTGTTTTTATCTTTCAGAATTGACAGAGACATC
Source organism: Xyrauchen texanus (assembly GCF_025860055.1). NCBI lineage: Eukaryota > Metazoa > Chordata > Actinopteri > Cypriniformes > Catostomidae > Xyrauchen > Xyrauchen texanus. Next base: position 14,750,163 of record NC_068314.1, on the reverse strand, counting down.
CTCTCTAAAGGCACTGAACACGAAGACTCTGTTTGTGCAAGTTCAGCCCACTACTGCAGAAGCATAGTGACCTTAGACATCCAGCAGGCTCTCTCACTTAACACGAATCAGATTGAAGAGTTACAGCTACACCTCTTACACATTTTTTCCGACATCTGTTGATCATCTAATTATTTTCTTGGCTTTGAATTAATGGTGTTCAAATAAATCAATCAAACATAACTGTTCATGACTGTTTAGAAAAGGTAGTTATGAAACTGATATTCTCTAATATACTGAAACTGATATACTGTTACTATCAGTTGTGCAAGACTTGAACTGTACTTTGCAATTATGGTTTCTTTTGGGGGAACTTTGAATAAACCTTTTAATGGGAAATAAAACATTTCTTTTAAAATATTCAGTGACTTATTCATTTGACATTCTTTATCATTTGACACAATACAATTAATGCAATTTATGTATAACAGTTTGTTTTGGTGATGCTATGCCTAACAATAAATATGTTATATAATAATAGCCTATTTGGTAGTAGATCAGCTGTGTGAATACTAAAGCTATAATAAGGATATGTGTTTTGTCATATTTGGAATATTTCGTTTTCATCAAAATGGGAACATTTGCTAATATAGAAATCATCCTCATGGTGAAAGATAAAGAAAAAAAGCTAGTAATTGTTTAAAGTCATTTTTAAACTATTAGGGACACAAATGACACTTTGAAAGGACTTCCTGTTCTCTGTCTATCTGGCTGTTGAAAGGGGACATCCTTGAATTGCGATGACTTGGTCTTTTGCCACCAGTGTAGCCGAGTGAATTGTAAACACATTTTTAGCCATCTGTCTGCTCTCCACCCAGTCTGTCTGAAGTCACTGGAGGAGCACAGAGTGTGTTCAGTCAGCATCTGCTACACACTCTCAGCATGCCCATCTTCACTTCAACACCATCTCTAATAATTAAACTATTGAGAGACTCCTGCATGCACAGAAATCATTGACTGGATGAGGCACTTTCATTTGGAGTCTCTCTGATCTATGTAGTGAACATTGCCGAGTGCCCTCCAAAAACCGTTCTGTCCCTTTTAGGCACTGAATGTCAATGCAAAAATGTGTCTTATTGACTTTGCACACAATCCAGATAAACCAGGTTCTATTTGTGCTGGTTTTGCATTTCCATTAATTTCGTTATTTTCAGCACAAACATGTTTCATTTGATGTGTAAATGAGGCTTATTATAGGTACTGTAAAAAAGCCTTATTCACAAAAGTCAACGCTTGTTGCCTGATGCAATTAACATAATGCCATTACCAGCTATACAACCAAAAGTGTGGCATCATATCATGGGCAAATGTCTTTCCATCTGAATTGCTACGGAAAATTAAAGTAATGCATTTGCTATTTTGTGAAGTTGAGGAGCAGGGTAAATAGCGGCCAGCCATTAGTTCAACTTAGGATCATGCCACAGTGTTGCAGTTGGTTAGAAACTACCTGTTGGCATAATCAAAAACAAGGGAAGGGAAGGTTATTTACCTATAGGCTAAATGTGACTTTTTTTGTTTTATTTTTGCATAATACAAATGCATGATCTGGGATAAGAAAGAACAGTCATTATCCTAATTGCAGGTGCATTGGTCATAGAAACTATTGAATTACTTAATGTCAAGGGGAAGATAGAGAAAATGCCAAACATGGCATGCATCACCAAAGAGGAACAGTGGTCACAAATCGAAAATCACCAACAGGCTTAGATGTGCATTTCTTAGGATAGTTGCTAAATGCCAGCCTCAAAAATGAGCCAAAAACTGAATCAGCACCTTTGACCCAGTCTCAAAATCTGTTCCTTCACCAAAAAATTATGCCAATTGGAAATCAATTCAAGGTCAAAGACTTATATCATGGTTTAGAGAGCACACAACCAGGACCCCTGAGCAAATTAGTTAGAGTTTTTGAACTAAGCCAATGTATGCGTTCAATTCTTTGCCAACTGTTAAACATATTGGGAAATCCAAATTTGGCCACATGGGAAACACATTTCCCAAAAGTATTGTGAGAAGTTAATCGTAGAGACCATTGGCACCAATGGTTTCTATGATCTTCTTAGGGTTACGATGCTTTTGGGAAATGCAGCCTTGAACCGTAGATTAACAGCTATTACACCTTTTTAAAACAATTTTGACTTGAAATCTTGAAGAAAAATATCCCCGTACACAGTCAGACTTATGCGACCACATTCCAAGAAGGATTACGACAGCTCTAAGGGCAAATAGGTTGCCCTACTACTTAATGGATCCTTCGTATTATTGTTTACAGGTCCAAGGGAAGGATTTCCTTCTGTCTGGACATAGTAGTAATGTTTCTTTTAAAGATGCATATTTATATTTCGGGTTTTCTTAAGTGCAATATATATGTTTAATCTACGTATATCAAGTATTAGATTAGGGTCTGAGGAAAGGTGGTTTTAAAGTGAAGGGGATGACAGTTTAATGTCATAGTATATTTTTGATTAAATGAGAAATTTGTGTAAATAACATTCTTTTGGACGTGTTATATATATATATATATATATATATATATATATATATATATATATATATATATATATATTATAAATGTGCTAACAAGGAGGCTATAAAGCCATGATATGGTTTACTTTTATGTTTCCTTTATGTGATTTTTGGAGCTACAAATATCTGATCACCATTCACTTGCATTGTAAGGGCCTACAGAGCTGAAATATTTTTCTAAATGTCTTCATTTGTGTTCTGCAGAAGAAAGAAAGTTATACACATATGCAATGGCATGAGGATGAGTAAATTATGAATTTTCATTTTCTTTGGTGAACTTTTATTTTTTTGCGTTTTGGCTTTAATCTTGTGTTGTTTTTATTTAGTTATGGGTGGCTTAATTTGTTTGTGCTGTGGTTTAGTTCAGTTGTGTTTTCAGCTTTTATTTGCACCTCTCTGCAACCGTACGAACGTGACTGGTGTATATTTGGTGTCAGATTTAGTTTGCCTATTTGTACATGTGTGTACATGTAATTTGTGTAATATTTAAATGTAGAATATTTAGTGTGTGGTTCATTCCTGTGATTCGGTAACATTTAAACTAGGAATGATTATGTCTTTAACTACATTTGTTTAATTGTCTGAATACTCCACAACATTAAGCACATGTTAAACCTCCAACAAATCATATTTTCACACCTCAGGCATCAAAGCCCTTTTATCATTTTTCTCAACCCTGTCACAGACATAACGGGAGTGGCTTGAAAATGATTCTACAATAAACATCTGCTCGTGTTTCACTCATACCTATTTTATGACTATAAATATACAATTTATGACAGTTTTCTCATTTTTACATAATGAAGCTGCAAATTGTGTCTGTGGTCTCATTATTTTTGTTTAAAAAAAAAAAAACTATTCAGATTTTTAACTAAAAGCCCAGGTATTTTATGCTAGCTCTTATCTTGTCAAGCTTTGCTCAGCAAATAATATATTGATTTTTAATTTAGTTCCCATTTGAATTATCCAATATTGTCACTCTCGTCTTAACCCTGTCACAACTCTCCCACCACTAGGATACTTGCGCCCACATATTGATAACACTGTTTCGTTTAAGTAATTATATAGAATTTGTAATGTAAAAAATATGAATTATTCCATATTTTTGTTACAATATATACACTGATGAGCCAAAACATTATGACCACCTGCCTAATATGCTGCTGGTCCTCTGCGTGCCGCCAAAACAGTGCCTACCCTACAATATGGACTCTACAAGACCCCTGAAGGTGTCCTTTGGTATCTGGTACCTAGATATTAGCAGCAGATCCTTGAAGTCCTGTAAGTTGCATCAGACTTGTTGGACCCATAGATGCTCAATCGGATTGATATCCTGGGTATTTAGAGGCCAGGGCAACACCTTGCACTCTTCATCATGCTCCTCAATCTCTTCCTGAACAGTGTGCAGTGTGGCAGGGTGCATTGTCCTGCTGGAAAGAGGCCCCTGCCATCAGGGAATACCATTGCAATGAAGGGGTGTACCTGTCTGTAATTATGTTTAGGTAGGTTGCACATATCAAAATGACGTCCACATGAATCACACTCCCTCCACCGGCTTGTCGCCTTCCCACAGTGCATCCAGGAACTTTGTTACTCAGTGAAAATGCAACACAGACAGAGTATGCCGTCACTGTGTTAATACATCAGCGTGTCCAGTGTGCGTGCTATGACATTTTAATGGTTCAAATGTTCTATTTCTGCGGTGCAGCTCCGTTATATTGCCATGGTTATATTTATATATTGTTTTATTATGGATGTGTTTATCGATTGTTATTGGTCATTTTGGAAAGCTCTTTTTTAGGGTGGCAGCTGCCACACCATGACACCCTGCTTTGACATGTGCCCATGTTAGGAGATTATCAACTATTCACTTCACCTGTGAGTGGTCATGCATTTAAGGGTTGTGTGTGTGTGTGTGTGTGGGGGGGTTAATTAAGGAACATTAATTTAGTGACAAAAAATCTAAACAGGGTGTACAATTGTTAATGAATTTCTAGGTACAAATGTATCGAAGTGCCTCAGGGACATGACTAAATGCTTGGTATAAGATAGAAAGGAGAGATTATTTATGATAAATTTTATTTTAATGCAATAATTATTTTTAATTAATTATAATGGACATATCAGCATATTGTAAAAAGCCTTTCACATTTCATTTTAAGTGAACGACCACTAGTCTGTGGTACTGAAACATTAACGAATTCCAAGAATGACCCATGTAGGCTACGTTTTAAGTCATCACTAACTTTGTTTTGACTTCTTTTGGGGTCTAAAAGTCTTAAAATGCGCTGGTTGTACATGAAGGGCATTTAATTGTGAATGAATGAAAACTTCCCCATGTGTAGTGTGAGCTGCTTTCTGCTTTCCCCTTCAGGGTAACATATAAGAGACGTAATGGAAAAATCTCAGTCACTTCAATCTACTCTCAGCCCCCCTGGATCTCCTGCAAACCCAATGCACCGGAGCACGACTAAACACGCACAAGGACAAAACGAGGTAAGTTTATATGGCTTTACCGAACTCAAAGCGTTATTCTGACTGCTGTGAGGATCACGTATTATTCTTGACATTGATGATATTTTGAGAAACGCCGATACTCTTGAGCGAGCGCAAGGTGATCGAGCATCGCAGGTCATTGAGAGTAATAACAGATGAACAATGCCAGCCTAAACATATACCCTGACAATCCCCACTTTATGTAATGAAGGTGCAGAAAACAGTCAGCGAACAGAAAATGTTCTATATCTGCGGTGCAGCTCCGTTATATTGCCATGGTTATATTTATATATTGTTTTATTATGGATGTGTTTATCGGTTGTTATTGGTCATTTTGGAAAAGAGAAAGCATGTTGTGTTTTTGGTGGGACATGCGCAAACATCATGTTTCAGTGAACGAAAGTTCGACGAAACAGTGTAAGACACTGATGATAATCCACGTATGCCGTAAAATCTGTTCTCTAGTATTGAAGTGATGAGGTGCAAGCCATTGATGATGGATGGGAGATGAAGGACCATTACCTGTGTTCAGTTGTGATGTCATTGAGCGCGCGACTGATCTTCACCAGTCGCGTGCTCGTGATGGATTTATTTAATGTTCTGACTGGAACTGTTTGTGGCCTCATTTTTTTTTATTATTATTTTTGTGTGATGTATTCATTACATGTTGTTTTGATGTACACCAATCAGCCACAACATTAAAACCACATGCCTAAAATTGTGTAGGACCCCCTCCTGCCGCCAAAACAGCACCAAACCGCATCTCAGAATAGCATTCTGAGATTATATTATTCTCACCACAATATTGGGATTCAGATGTGTGTTTTTGAAGTATGGGAAAACCACACATTGAAAAGAAAACAATACCATATAGGCTAAGGGACAAATTCTAAACAGTATTTTGCACTCTTAAGGGCACTGCGTGAAGGGGACGCCACTTGAAAAGACTACTTTAAAGGTATGCCATCCAATTTGAGGAAGTTTGTTCAATACCCCTTAGTCACTCCTCAGGCTATGTGCTCGATGTTGTTTACTGTACTAGCTAAACTACTCTGCTTGTTTGTCAGGATAATGTGCTGCATGACTAGACAGCAAGTGAAAAGTGTATGTGGTCAAGACCATGTACACTAGGACTGGGAATTATCATGAATTATTCACAATGATTTTGCTGGGGATTAAAAATTGAGTAACATTCCATAAGTCACTTCAAACTGTTCATTTCAACTTTGATACAATGATTCATTACTATCATCGTTCAAAAATGTTCTTCATGCACATACATTGTATTTTTTTACTTTAATTCTCACATTCCCATGTATGTTTTGTCAGTCCTTAAGATTGACGTCAAAGAATTATCAGCTAAATGAATGACCAAAATTTAAAATATGTTCTCTAGTAACATTGACAGAAGGGCAGTAATTTTGTGTCTGTCAGTCTGTTTAAATAATACTCCTGCAGTATCACAATAGTGCTTAAGTCAATTTATCCTATACTGTTTATAAATCTATTAATTATTTCCTTTAATAATAACCAATAGATAACGTCTAGGTTACGTATGTAACCTACGTTCCCCGATGGAGGGAACGAGACTTTGTGTCGGAGACTAGAGGTCTCTCTTGAGCGCCGAAATATGCCTCTGACTTATGATAAAAGGCCAATGAGAAGTTGGCAGACAGTATTCGCATACCCCACTCCCGTACATACGGTCATTTAAGCGGGCAAATACGATTTTTCTGAGTAGCCGGAAATGGTCCGGCCACAACAGTGGCTCGGCTCAGCGACATGGCGGGGAGGACACAACGTCTTGTTCCCTCCATCGGGGAACGGAGGTTACATACGTAACCTAGATGTTCCCCTTCTGTCGCTCTCTCAACGTTGTGTCGGAGAAGCGACACTAGGGGTCCCACTTAAATCATGCCATGCGCTGAGCCGTGTATGTGAACTGCTGATACAGAAGCGGGCAGGTATCAGCTGCACGTACCCTTCCCCAATGCCCCATATAGTCATCAGAATCCTTCTGGTTACTCTGTTGAGGAGAACAAGGTGATGCTTGCCAACCTGGGAACGGGCCAAGCCTGGCTGGGCCTCTTTTCTCTCTATGTTTCTCGCATAGAGTAATCACGGCCGGGGCCCTTACATGCATCAAGGGAAGGGTTTCCTATTCTTTCAGAGGGAAAAGACCCTGTGGAGACCACACCTACCCTGCAAGGGAGGTAAAGGTGGCGAATACATCACATGGCCGCTTAGGTCCTATGTGGAAAAAATTACTCGGTGGTAGATCCAGCCTCAAAGAGGGGGGAGTTGCTACAGCACGGCGACTGAGGCTGCTGGGACTGCTTAACGGAGACACGTGAGTCCACTCGCAAGGGGACAGTACCGCGGAAAATACACACAGGGGGAGTCCGTGTAGGACACCTTGACCTGTGGAGCACCTATTCCAGTACAGGGTAGATTAAGTACTCGTAGTGGATTGGGTAGGCGAGTTCCTCCGCTGAACTGCGGACCCATGAGTGCTAGGGAGGAATCATCCAGGGATCCGAGAGATGGGATCTCCTGGGAGAAATAGGTGCACGGTTTTACCTCGTCTGAGGGAAATGGCACTAGGCGCAAGTGATTCACCCAGCCAGTTCATCAGCGTGTTACTGAGTTCTACTGGCTCGGACCTGAGAGAACACGGGACAATACTGACTCAACCCGGAGATTGTAAAATCTTGAGAAGGTATTAGGTGTTGCCCACCCTGCTGCTCTACAAATGTCTACCAGGGAGGTGCCCCTGGCAAGTGCCCACGAGGACCCAACACTTTTGGTTGAGTGCGCTCAAACCCGCAAGGGGGCCTGGGTGTGAAAAGCCAATGAAATGGCATCGACAACCCAGTGGGCGAGCCTCTGTTTGGAGACAGCGTTCCCTTTCTGCTGTCCCCCGAAGCAGACAAAGAGCTTCTCAGAACGTCTATAGCTCTGCGTGCGGTCCAAATAGGTACGCAAAGCATGTACCTGACACAGCAACGAAAGGGCTGGGTCTGCCTCCTCCCGGAGCAGCGCTTACAGACTCACTACCTGATCTCTGAAGACCGTGGTAGGAACCTTGGGCACGTAGCCCTGTCGCGGTCTTAGGATCACATATGTGTCTGCTGGACTGAACTCCAGGCAAGTGCCACTGACAGAGAACTCTTGCGGGTCCCCGACCCTCTTGATGGAGGCAGGCGCAATCAGCAGGGCCGTTTTGAGAGAGAGGGCCCTGAGTCCAGCTGAATCTAGCGGCTTGAAGGGGGGTCTCTGGGGGCCCGTGAGGACCACTGAGAGATCCCAGGAGGGGAACGGGCTTGGCCGGGTGGGATTTAACCTCCGGGTGCCTCTTAGAAACTTGATTATTAAGTCGTGCTTACCCAGAGACTTGCAGTCTACTGCATTGTGGTGAGCAAGTACTGACCTAACTGCTCACCTCTGTGGGTCTTCAGCCCGGGAAGAACACCAATTTGTGAACAGGCGCCACTTTAGGGCGTAAAGATGCCTGGTAGAAGGGGCTCTGGCTTGGTTGATCGTGTCTACGACAGTAGGTGGTAGACCGGCTAGATCTTCCGCGTCCCGTCCAAGGGCTAGACGTGGAGGTTCCAGAGGTCTGGGTGCAGATGCCAGAGCGTGCCCCGTCCCTGAGAAAGTAGGTCCTTCCTCAGTGGAATTCGCCAGGGAGGGGCTGTCGTGAGAAGCGTGAGGTCCGAGAGGAATTCGCTAGGGAGGGGCTGTCGCGAGAAGCGTGAGGTTTGAGAACCAAGTCCGAGTGGACCAGTACGGTACACTAAGGTGACTTGCTCCTCGTCCTCCCTGACCTTACACAGCACCTGTGTAATAAGGCTCACTTGGGGAAATGCGCACTTGTGCTGCCCCGAGGGCCAGCTGTGTGCTTCTTTTCGGGCGTACCACAGCTGAGTCGCTGCTGGCTCCAAAGGAGGAGACAATGGGCGTGTCGTGACATGTGGTGGGAGCGCACTCCGCCTTGGAGATTTATGTGCACTACCACTGCGTTTCTGTCTGACCTGACTAGGACATGTTTGTCCCGAACTAACCGGAGAAACTTCCTCAGGGCTAAGAAAACAGTCAGCAACTCTAGGCAGTTGATGTGTCAGCGCAGCGGGGCCCCTGTCCTGGTGCCCACAGCTGCGTGCCCGTTGCACACGGCGCCCCAACCCGATCTGGAAGCGTTGGGACACCTGCTGCAAGGGTTCTCCTGCCCGTAAAAAGCAGAGGTCTGTCCAGGGTTTGAATGTCTGGCGGCAGGTGGTGGTGATCATCACACGGTGCGTGCCGCTGCACTATGCTCATCTCGGGACTCGAGTCTGAAGCCAGTGCTGAAATGGTCTTATATGCACGGAGGATGCCATATACCCAGGAGCCTTTAGAAATGTTTTAAAGGGACCATTGCGCCTGGCTTGAAGGAAGCGAGGCATTTCATCACTGACTGCGCATGCTCGTTGGTGAGGTGTGCTGTCATTGAAACTGAGTCTAACTCCATGCCGAGAAAAGAGATGCTCTGAACCGAGGTGAGCTTGCTCTTTCTCAGTTGACCTGAAGCCCCAAACGGCTGAGTTGCCTGAGCATCTGGTCTCTGTGCGCACATAGTAACTCTCGCGAGGGGCCAGGATGAGCCAGTCATCGAGATTGTTGAGTATGTGGATGCCGGCTTCTCGGAGCGGGGCAAGGGCTGCCTCTGCGATTTTCGTGAAGACGCAAGGGGACAGAGACAGACCGAAGGGGAGGACTTTGTACTGATACGCCTGGCCGTCGAACGCGTACCGGGGGGGCACGGCTTTAAGCGGCACACATGCCCGCGGAACCAATGAAGCCCGGGGAAGCATAGCGGACCTCCGTGCATCAGGCTCAGACTGGGCGAGCAGACCCGAAGGTGGCGGCCCAGGCGAGTCATCCGCATCAGACGCCGCTGTAACGGTCTCCGATGCAGCGGTGATGTCGTCATCCAATGTCCGGGAGCTCAAGGGACCGGACGGCCGCCGGTTAAGCGGACCACACTCATCCCGAGCTCGGGGGAAGCAAGCAAGCGTGCCGGGGAGGTGGGAGGTTTCGAGGGGATTTACCCGGCAAAACAGAGCCCATCATCATCCCCAAATTGTCTTCATTGCCCGCGGCACCTGCCCCAATCCGGTAGGAAGGAGGCGAGGGGCGGCTGAAGTGGCTTTCTCTCAGTACAAAAGAAAGCAGAGATCGCGACGCTGCCACGGCTATGTTCTCACACTGAGAACATGACCCATTGGAGAGAATGCTCATCCCGAGCTCGGACGGAAACAAGCAAGCGTGCCGGGGAGGCGGGGGGTTTCGAGGGGATTTACCCGGCGAAACGGAGCCCGTCATTATCCCCAAATCGTCTTCATCGGGGAGCGGCTGAAGTGGCTTTCTCTCATTACAAAAGAAAGCCGCGACCGCAATGCTGCCATGGCTATGTTCTCGCACTGAGAACATAACCATTGATAAAACGCTGCCTGCGTGTGATTGCAGCCCAGGTACGCGAGGCAGCTTTTATGACCGTCAGAGGTAGGGAGAAATCAACCGCATCCAGAAACTACACAGGGGTGGAAAAACGTCTTTAAAAAGACGCGTCCTGAACAGGACATTCAACGCCACAGTGTTTTGCTCTTTTAGAGGAAATTACTCTTTTAAATAAAATCACTCTTTTAAAATAACTCTTTCGAGTTGTCTGCGCTGTCTAAGCGCCCAGGAGCAAAAATGCACAGCCGTGCAAGAAGGAGAAAGCCGCTGTTATGCGCCGTCAATCCAACAGCATTCAGAGCGTCAGAGGAAAAGGCAGGAGCTGGCGCTCAAGAGAGACCCCTAGTGTCGCTTCTCCGACACAACGCCGAGAGAGTGACAGAAGGGGAACAGAATTTAATATCCGTAAGGCAGTAATTTCACATTTTAAATGGTTGTACTAATATGAGAAAGCTTGATTTATTCTTTATAATTGTATGATTGTTTGGTAAGAAATTAATGACCTCTAATTAAACCCGCCAAACAATATCAGCAAGGGAGATATTGCAATTATATGTATTGATTTGTTTTCTTCAAAAAGATTTCCCTTCATTCACTGCATTAGTGGAATGAAAGAGTGGTTTTCGCTTTCAAAAGTCATCAACTTGCCTCCATTGTTTCACAGATATTGAAAGATATTTAGACCAAACCACTAAGCACACTTTGGTAGGAACAACATGGATTTTCTCTAGGCAGAGCCTAATACTAGAAACTATTTGTATTCAGCTTTATGAATATCATATGAAAACAACCTCAAACAACAGCAGTTTCTCTGAATTTAAGCCTTGTTAAAAAATAATAATAATACATTTTTCATTTTAAGCAGTCTTCATCCCATGGCTAATCATATATTTGAGGCATTGGAGAATTGCATTAGATTTGTTTACTATTATTTTCTGAAAAGAAAGTAGAAAATCTGATTAAATACTTTTTATGTCAATTGAAAGACAAAAATTACTTCTAAAGCACAAAATATTGACATCTATAGCTACTTTTTGTAATGCATATTCAGTGATTTACTCGTCTGCCACAATAATGTCTTTGCATTAAGAGTGGCTTATTGCTTTATTAAAAATCATGCCTTGTGTATCTAAAAAAGGCACTCTATAGGATTAATTTCTGATGATTCTTGGAATTCAACCATTTCTTATATCTTTCAGTAACATTCAAATCACTTTGACCGGTGCAGTATTGAAAAATCCTGTTATTATGATCATCATGAGCCAGAATACGCACAATACAATGAGCAGTCAGCTAATTAAACCCATCTGCACACTTGCTTGATTTCAGTAAGGCTTATTTTCTGAAATGAAAGCATCTATTCTTAGTCTTTCAATATGGAGTGAATGACAAGGTAAGAATCAGTATGACAGCCCCTCACTGTGAGACCTTAAGCAGGTGTGCCCCGCAACAATGGCGAAACATGTCTTTCATGTGCAACCTAGGTGTGGAATTATAGGAGATTACAGTATGTCAATCAGACAAAGAGCACATAGCTGTGCTTCAGTTGTGTTTTTCTATTTTGCTTCAAATTCCCAAATCAAATCAAGTGGAGTGGTGGTGGCGTAGTGGGCTAAAGCACATAACTGTTAATCAGAAGGTCGCTTGTTCGATCCCCACAGCCACCACCATTGTGTCCGTGAGTAAGGCACTTAACTCCAGGTTGCTCCGGGGGGGATTGTCCCTGTAATATGTGCACTGTAAATTGCTTTGGATAAAAGCGTCTACCAAATGCATAAATGTAAATCAAATCATTTTATTGTCACACTGCCATGTACACAAGTGCAACCGTAGATGAAAGTCTTGTGTGCAGTTCCGAGCAACATAGCAGTCATGACATTGACAAGACATATACCAATTACAATAAACAACATATTTACACAACACAATTTACATATCAAATGTACACCTAATTACACAACACAATAATAATATACAATGTACAGTAAACAATACACACAATATTGAATACACATACAATAGAAATTAAAAATAAAGAGTATATAAAAAATATATATATACAGTAGTTATATTGTGGAGAATATAATTATGACAGTCCAGTGTGAGATATAAGATTATTAAAGTGCAGTGCTGATTATTGATCGTGAGAGATCAAGTGTTCAAAAGTATAATTGCTTGAGGGAAGAAGCTGTCATGTAGTCGGCTGGTGCGGGTCCTGATGCTGCGATACCGCCTGCCTGATGGTAGCAGTGAGAGCAGCCCATGACTCAGGTGGCTGGAGTCTCTGATGATCCTCTGAGCTTTTTTCACTCACCGCCTATTATATATTTCCTGGAGGGAGGGATGCTCACCTCCGAGGATGTGTCTGGCAGTTCGCACCACCCTTTGCAGGGCTTTGCTGTTGTGGGCGGTGCTATTTCTCTACCAGGCAGTGATGCAGCCAGTCAGGATGCTCTCTACAGTGCTGGTGTAGAACTGTGTGAGGATGTATATTCATTCCAAACTTCCTCCACCGTCTCAGGGGAGAAGAGGCTCTGGTGAGCCTTCTTCACAACGACCTCAGTGTGGATGGACCATGTGAGTTCCTCAGTAGTGTGGACACCGAGGAACTTGAAACTGCTGACCCTCTCCACCGGTGCTCCATTAATGGTGATGGGGCTGTGTTCTCTGTCTTTCTTCCTGAAGTCCACTACAAGCTCCTTGGTTTTACTGACATTGAGGGAGAGGTTGTGCTCCTGACACCAGCGTGTCAGAGTGTCCACCTCCTCTCTGTAGGTTGTTTCATCATTGTCAGTGATCAGACCTACCACCATCGTATCGTCAGCAAACTTAATGATGGCATTGGAGCTATGTGATGCTACATTGTCATGTGTGTACAAGGAATACAGGAGTGGGCTGAGAACACAGCCCTGCGGGGCTCCAGTGTTGAGGCTCAGTGATGAGGAGATGTTGCTGCCCATTCTAACCACCTGACGTTTGCCTGACAGGAAGTCCAGGATCCAGCTGCACAGCGAGCTGTTTAAGCCCAGAGCCCGGAGTTTCACATCAAGCTTGGAGGGCACTATGGTGTTGAATGCTGAGCTGTAGTCTACAAACAGCATTCTCACATATGTGTTCCTTTTTTCCAGGTGGGAGAGAGCAGTGTGTATTGTAGATGTGATGGCATCATCAGCGGTTGTTGCGGTAGGCAAACTGCAATTGGTCCAGAGAGGTGGGCAGCACAGAGCAGATGTGATCTCTGATTAGCCTCTCAAAGCATTTGTTGATGATGGGGGTCAGAGCAACAGGACGCCAGTCATTTAAACAAGTTATTTTTGATTGCTTTTGTACAGGCACAGTGGTGGACATTTTGAAACATGTGGGGACTACAGACAGGGAGAGGGACAGGTTAAAAATGTCCGTAAAAACACCAGCCAGTTGATTCACGCACGCTCTGATGACGCGGCCCGGAATGCCGTCTGGACCCGCAGCTTTACAGATCGTCGGCAGGAACGGGTTACATCCGCAACAGAGACAGAGAGTGAACCATCATCTGTAGCGTCGGCCACGAGTGCTCTCTCCATGAAGGCGGTGTTATTGTCCTCGAAACGAGCATAAAATGTATTAAGCTCATCCGGGAGAGCGGCAGCGGTGTTCACAGCGTTTTTTTCCCTTTGTAGTCCGTGATGATGTTAATTCCCTGCCACATACTTCTAGAGCCGGTGGTGTTGAACTGTCCTTCAATTTTGTGCCTGTACTGGCGTTTAGCTGCTCTTAGCTATCCCGGAAAGGAGAATAGCAATTATCCAAAACCTGGTCCCCTTGTGTGTTGAAGCTGATGTTTTGGTGGTATTTTGGTGCAATTGTTTTAAAATTGGCTTTGTTAAAGTCCCCGGTAACAATGAACGCGGCCTCAGTGTGCGTGGTTTCCTGCTCACTTATGCTCCCATACAGTTCCTTGGGTGCCCGGTTTGTGTCGGCATGTGGGGGGATGTACACAGCTGTGATAATGACCGCTGTGAATTCCCTCGGTAGCCAGAATGGTCGACAAAGAAGCATGAGATCTTTCAGATAAGGAGAGCAGAAAGACTTGATAAAATGTACGTTCCTCTGATCACACCATGATTTGTTGATCATAAAACATACACCACCACCTCTGCTTTTATGATTTTGTGATGTTTTTGAACATTTTAATATCAAATCCAAGTTAGTTAGCCTTATTGGGCATCATTGACATTTTCGACCATTTGAATCGCAAAACCTTGCGAGCTTCCTTCCTAGACAGCATTGTTGGGCATCTTAGACATTTTCAAAAGTTTGAATCACAAACCTAGCAAGCTTCCTACTTAAACAGCCTTCTCTGACACAATAAGCACATTCTAATATTTAAGCATTTTTCAGCATTTTGGACATCGTAGGCTTGTTTAAATATTCGAATATAAAAACATAGTTAGCTGCTGACTCAGGCAGTATTTTCAGACATCATTCAAATGTTATTAAAAGCAAGTGATGCCCAAAAATGCTGTCTAGTTAGGCAGCTTATTAAGTTGTAAGACACAGTCAGTATTTTAAGATCTCCATAATGTTTCTGACTTGAAGAACAAAATACGCAGTATCTTTTCTAGCACTCTCTTGACTTCAGTGTTTTCTCGCAGTTGGACAGCATCTTCTGTGATGTTTGAAAATGTTTTTGGAGCAGGCAGCTGTACAAGAGCAGTCAGAGACCTCTCATGGGGAGTGTTTGATTCGCAGTAATTAAATGAGCATCTGAGGACCAATATTGATGTAGCAGGTGGTTGGGCTCTGTTATAATGACTAGTTCTTGAGACAGCTGCAGCAGCCCTGCACACTGCACCTAATGAATAGTCAAAGTTAGATGGGAGCTTGTTTGTACAGAAGCGTCCAGATGTCATTGAGTGGCACTAGCCAAAGGAACCGCCAATACTCACTGTCCTGAACATAACTGACTTGACATATTGGAGAAGACACTGTAAAATAAAACAAAACAAAAACAGAAGGTGACAACAGAGCACAGGCCAGCTGGAGCCATCCTCAGAAATGTTCATGTTTTTTCCACTGTGCTTTCTAAACAGCACTAAAAAAGTGAAATAAAACCAACTGTAATGTCACAGGTTACCGTGTCCTGCAAGATTCAGTCCCCTCGCACAATCCTATCCCTTTTGGAACCTTTTGTTGTGCCTGTTCAAAACTATATGGGAGATATTTAGTTCTAGAGCAGCCACATCCATGACATTGCATGGCATAGGCTCAGTTGTGAGATGTTTGATTTGACCAACAGAAGGGGTAGCTCGTTGTATTAGCTTCAAGGTGTGTTAAAGGAAAAGTTCACCCAAAAATGAAAATTTGCTGATAATTTACCCACTCTCAGGCCATTAAAGATGTATATGATCCTTTCTTCATCAGAACAGGATTTAAGATTTTTAGGAAAGTATCCCAGGTTTTTATCTTCATACAATGCAAGTTGTATGAAGACAGCAATTTTTGATGGTCCAAAAAGCATATGTAGGCAGCATCAAAGTAATCCACACGACTCCAGTTGATCAAGTAATGTCTTCTGAAGTTAATCAGAACATTTGTGTGAAAAACAAATTGCTAATTAAAACGTTTTAATCTTTAAATTGGCACTCTGTTTCATTCTTTGCGCTGCATCTAGACTGTTTTCAGCGCAGTTGCCACAAAGATTCAACATTCAAAACAAGTTCAGGCTGCATAGAGGGGACTATTGCATTGTTTCATATTATTTCAGATTGTTCTGCACCAGTTGAAGCTTCAGCGCATAAACAGTAAGGCAATGCTTTTTTCCCCTTCTGCTCTAGTGTACTAAAGGGCTGCTGTGCCTTGTTTAAAACTGTGTATGTTTATGGTTTCAGTACTGTTATGAATGTTGCTTATGTGCTCACATAAAATACAGCCTATTGCAACAGTACTTGCTAGGAGAAGAAATTAGATAGTAAGAAATTTGGGGGTTCAGGTCGGGTTCGGGCTTAGAATCTGATGGTATCATTCAGGCCGAGTAGGGCCGGGCCACATGGTCTCAGGTACAGGTCAGGTTCGGGTTTCATTTTAAGGCCCGTGCAGACCACTAATGCAGAGACAGTGCTCAGTATAACTCACACAAACATTAAACACCATCAGGTAACACATGTGAAATGAAAATTATGCAATTAACATTAACTAAACTGCATCAAATATAACACAGAACATTCCAAAGTACACTGATATTAAAAATAAGAAGAAACATAACTATTCCCATAAAATATAATGAAATGTAATGGGTCACGCAGCGAATTCTGGGAACACCCATATTTTAACAATAATTTACCGTACTTACATGTACTCTCTAACTGTTAATTATTCGGGAAAATCATACTTTTTAAATAAAAAAAAACTATGTTTACATCATTTTACAGTAAAACTACATGTATTGTCCTTTTAAATGTATTTATATATATATATATCTACAGTCAGGTCCATAAATATTGGGACATCGACACAATTCTAATCTTTTTGTCTCTATACACCACCACAATAGATTTGAAATGAAACGAACAAGATGTGCTTTAACTGCAGACTTTCAGCTTTAATTTGAGAGTATTTACATCCAAATCAGGTGAACTGTGTAGGAATTACAACAGTTTGTGTATGTGCCTCCCACTTTTTAAGGGGCCAAAAGTAATGGGACAATTGGCTGCTCAGCTGTTCCATGGCCAGGTGTGTGTTATTCCCTCATTATCCCATTTACAAGGAGCAGATAAAAGGTCCAGAGTTCATTTCAAGTGTGCTATTTGCATTTGGAATCTGTTGCTGTCAGCTCTCAATATGAGATCCAAAGAGCTGTCACTATCAGTGAAGCAAGCCATCATAAGGCTGAAAAATCAAAACAAACCCATCAGAGAGATAGCAAAAACATTAGGTGTGGCCAAATCAACTGTTTGGAACATTCTTAAAAAGAAAGAATGCACCGGTGAGCTAAGCAACACCAAAAGACCCAGAAGACCACGGAAAACATCTGTGGTGGATGACCGAAGAATTCTTTCCCTGGTGAAGAAAACACCCTTCACAATAGTTGGCCAGATCAAGAACACTCTGCAGGAGGTAGGTGTATGTGTGTCAAAGTCAACAATCAAGAGAAGACTTCACCAGAGTGAATACAGAGGGTTCACCACAAGATGTAAACCATTGGTGAGCCTCAAAAACAGGAAGGCCAGATTAGAGTTTGCCAAACAACAGCTAAAAAAGCCTTCACAGTTCTGGAACAACATCCTATGGACAGATGAGACAAAGATCAACTTGTACCAGAGTGATGGGAGAGTATGGAGAAGGAAAGGAACTGCTCATGATCCAAAGCATACCACCTCATCAGTGAAGCATGGTGGTGGTAGTGTCATGGCGTGGGCATGTTTGGCTGCCAATGGAACTGGTTCTCTTGTATTTATTGATGATGTGACTGCTGACAAAAGCAGCAGGATGAATTCTGAAGTGTTTCGGGCAATATTATCTGCTCATATTCAGCCAAATGCTTCAGAACTCATGCTTCACAGTACAGATGGACAATGACCCGAAGCATACTGCGAAAGCAACCAAAGAGTTTTTTTAAGGGAAAGTAGTGGAATGTTATGCAATGGCCAAGTCATTCACCTGACCTGAATCCGATTGAACGTGCATTTCAATCGCTGAAGACAAAACTGAAGGGAAAATGCCCCAAGAACAAGCAGGAACTGAAGACAGTTGCAGTAGAGGCCTGGCAGAGCATCACCAGGGATGAAACCCAGCGTCTGGTGATGGCTATGCGTTCCAGACTTCAGGCTGTAATTTACTGCAAAGGATTTGCAACCAAGTATTAAAAAGTGAAAGTTTGATTTATGATTGTTAATCTGTCCCATTACTTTTTGTCCCTTAAAAAGTGGGAGGCACATATACAAACTGTTGTAATTCCTACACCGTTCACCTGATTTGGATGTAAATACCCTCAAATTAAAGCTGCAAGTCTGCAGTTAAAGCACATCTTGTTTGTTTAATTTCAAATCCATCATGGTGGTGTATAGAACCAAAAAGATTAGAATTGTGTCGATGTCCCAATATTTATGGACCTGACTGTAGATATATATATATATATATATATATATATATATAAATTATGCACATTGTATGGTAACTACTCGTTAACCAATTTAAGTTTTTTTTACTGTCGAATATTTACAGTCTTTTACCGTTAAAATTACAGACATTTTTACAGTGTACTAATTACTATGCTCATATTAGTTTTGCCATTAAAAACTGAACCAGAGTGAACAACCTTCTGGAATGACCATAAAAGCATCAGCAGCTTTAAAGCCATTGTGTTCTATGCTTAGTTTATTGCATTAGATCCATGCAATATTTATTTTAGATGATGCATGCAATTATTGTTTATTATCATTTCATTTAGTTGCAGTACAGAGCAATTAAGTGCAGTGTCTGCAAGTCCTCATGCACCGTTGTCAATGCACGCTGACATCATTATCAGGCGAGGAGCATTAGTTTGAGGAGGATGAGGTAAAGCTGGGTACAGATTTTCGGGTTAATCGCAATGTTCATTTGACAACAACCATAGTAGTGCTAAAAGGAATATTCTGAGTTCAATAGAGGTTAAGCTCAAATGACAGCATTTGTAGTAATATTATTATATTGATTGCCACATAAAATAATTTAGCCTTGTCACTCCTTTTCTTTAAAAAAATAAAAATAAAAAATTGAGGAAACAATGAGGAAATTACAATGTACATGTATGTGGCCAATTCTTGGAAGGTTAACAGACAGAAATGTGCAGCTTGATTTTTTAAAAAGCACATACATCATTTATTCTGTTTAACGCATGTATTTTTCTAGATTTAAAGTTGTATAAATGGTAATTTACTAAATGACCATTTAATTTATTAAAACATTTACGGCGTTACATTATGGCAATGCAATTGTGAAATTGGGTTTAACTTTACACAGGAAAGGTTATTAAGTGATTTAATCACACTGAAATCATTTTAACGTGTATTGTTTATGCCTTGTGGCTATAATTTTGAAACAGTATTTTTTAGGACCCATCCAAACGAATACGTTTTTAAACACATCTTGTTCTCTACATTTTGGCCTTCAGTCCACACTGAAGGCCTCGATATACTTCAATAGAAGTTCTTCATTCAGGGGTAAAAGAAGTTCTAAACAGCCGATCAACAGTATACTGTTTCCGAACATTCAGACGCCTGTCACACTGATGTGGGAAGCATTTAGAAGTACATTTATATATGAGGATGCCACATGTAAATTCTTAAATATGTGTTATCAATGACTTTGTGCCTGATTCTGAGTAGAATTCACATGAGGTCAGTAAAAGAAGCTGTTTTAACCACTCAAGTAATATATATGCCGTAGACAATGTTCAATTTGTCTTGTTTACATTATGAATTCATGATGCTAATGTACATGCATGGTTACACTCTGTTGTAATTGTAATTTATTATGACACTGATACCACTGCAAGTGTGTAAAAGTGTTAATGTGCAGACAAAAAAACAATGATGATAGGGGCATATCTTACTTTAGACAGATAAGTGAATGGCTTTTGCTACAGATGGCACATGAGTGAATGGGCACTTGTGAGTATTTGAGAATATTGGATTCCTTTAGTAGACAAAAAAAAATCACATGACTTGGTCTTGGAAATTGTCTCTAAGCTAACGATAGTACAGATGTATGAGTTTGATGTACTAGGTACATTTGCACCAGTTTGCTAAAAACTCTCATCGATGTGTTCATGATTCAGATTTTGACTCACTGAACAACGTAAACAAAATTAGCCTTCTGCCTCAAGGTAGGTGGAGCTCCAGGTCACACCTACTGAAGACATGGACCAATGGTAGTAAGAGGGTTTTCCTTAAAGTTTGCCCCAGCAAGCTGTTACGAACCACCGAAACGAATGCAAAAACACTTAAATTTTGGCTAATCTAAATTATGTCACACCCGTTCGTGCTTTGATTTTGGAGGAAGTATATTGAGGCCTTGAGACAGCGTTATTGTGGATACTTAGTGGATACATTTGAAAAGTCGGTCTTCGCATTGTAATGTGGA
This sequence comes from Xyrauchen texanus, assembly GCF_025860055.1. Classification (NCBI taxonomy): domain Eukaryota; kingdom Metazoa; phylum Chordata; class Actinopteri; order Cypriniformes; family Catostomidae; genus Xyrauchen; species Xyrauchen texanus. Next base: position 14,729,505 of record NC_068314.1, on the reverse strand, counting down.
TGGGAAATCTGATATATCTGAAAACAATGATGTGTTTGTTGTCATGAGATGCAGTCATGTGATCCATTCAACCAAAACAATCAAGATAGTGGCCCATGTTATAGCGGCGCTGTTGTGCCTGATGTCCACTTTGATAGCGTTGCTAAAGATAAATGTTACTTTGCACAACCTTCACATTGCATTCCTTAAAATGCAATGGGAAGGTTATTTGAAATTGGTGTCTGGCGATTGAACACTAGGATAAGGCATTTCAGACCATACGTTCAATGGCGACTTTTCGTCTGTGCAGTAAGTGGACTTAAGGGTTTTAATATGTTTAGCTGTGGATAAGTAATTTTTGGAAAATGCTTAAAAATGGCAGTGTGGACAGAGAGCATTTCGAAAAACAAAAACGCAGTTTTCAAATGTATCCGTATTAATATAGATGTAGCCTTAATGTTTATGGATTGGTCCCATTCGCTTCCTTATTAAGTGCCTCACTGTAACCCAGATTTTTGCTTGTTTTAAGAAAAGTGGTGGAAAAGTCTAAATTTATTTTTGTTGTAATCAACATTATGCCACACATTCTGTCGATTGAGCTTAACTTGAATCGAACCCCGGAAAATTTCTTTAAAATACCAAGATTGATATTTTACAATTTGTGCAACACTCTACAATTTCATGTTATAAGATTAAAAATGTCTGTGATGGATGGTAAATATTACTATTTCACTTTTTACTGTATTAAGAGTAATAGGTTGGCTCATTCTGTGTAAAATGTGTCCAAAGACAAGATCCACACAATTAATTTGTCATTGAATAATGTCTCTTTTAATACCATTTCTGTTCTTTCAGTTGATTAACAAGCACAACAAAGAAACTTTTAATTCTAATGGCATATAGCACAGATGCGGTAAAGAAGTCATGTGACTCTCGTTACATTTACATTTACATTTATGCATTTGGCAGACGCTTTTATCCAAAGCGACTTACAGTGCACTTATTACAGGGACAATCCCCCCGGAGCAACCTGGAGTTAAGTGCCTTGCTCAAGGACACAATGGTGGTGGCCATGGGGTTCGAACCAGCGACCTTCTGATTAACAGCCCTGTGCTTTAGCCACTACGCCACCACCATTCCGGTGGTGTAGTGGCTAAACTACACCACCATATTAACGGGGCATATTTCCCCCGTTAATATGCACTCAACCAAAACACTTCGATGGGATATTTGCTGATCTGCTGCTATTCTTAAAGAAACAGTACAGTTTTAGCACTTGTTCTGCTTATCAATGTAAATAGTTGTAAGTAGTACAATTATATACAGTATATTATGTGACCAAAATAATGAAAAACTAATGATAAAATAAAATGTGAAAATTAAGATGGTCCATTCTATAATTAACAGCTTTAGACAGAAATTATTTTATTTGTAAACAAAATAGACATTATAACTGAAATCTACCCAAATAAATCAGAATCAAATCAAATCGAGAGCATGTGAATCTGAATCAAATTGAGGATGCTGCAGGCTCTGTGTATGCGTCAAGCACAATGACGTGTAATTGAGCTTGAAAATATGATCAAGTGCAGGGGACTACAGACGTAATGATTTATAGTGAAAAATGAGTTACATTTTAGTTTTTTTCTCCCCCAAAACCAAACATAGACAGACGACATAGATTATACCACTACGCTGCCTTTATGACCTGTTTTGAGCTTGAAAGTTTGTACCGCATTGACTTGCATTGTATGTACAATATATACGCACATCACATCTCCATAAAAATATATTCATTTGTTTTCTGCAGAGGAAAGAAAGTCACACAAGTTTGAGATGGTATAAAGGTGTGAATGGAGAGAGAATTCAAATTTTTTGGTTGATTTATTCCTTTTAAACAAGATATGCTTATCTTGTGAAGTGTTCACCCTTTAAATACCTGTGCTCATCAATACCAGATTGCTAACGTATCAACATTTTAAGCATAACCCAACCTCAGCCTCACATTGTTTTGGTCAAGTAGCAATTTTCCCCCAATTTTAATAACTTCTGAAGCCTGCCGAGACTTAATATCAAGAGCCAACAGGAGTCCACTAACAATGCAGCCCACAAATGGTCCATTACAGAGTAGACGGGAGCTTGGGTGTTAAGGAAAGAGCACTCTACAGTCAGGAATTTCAGAAGGGAGCAGTGTGAACATACAAACACTTGATGAGATATCAGCTGAAAAGGTTTGGCTTCTATAGACCTTCTTTACAACCGAGTGTTGGCTACAATGTGTGATTTTTTTTCTTCTTTTTTCCTGTCCTTTATGAGAGTTGCTTGTCAGATTGTACCAAGTCAAGTCATTTTGTTTTCTATAGCGCTTTTCACAACACACATCATTTCTAAGCAGCTTTACAGAAAATCATGCTTTAACAGAAAATTAAACTGTAAAATGTATAAAGCCTTGTGTAGTTTGATTAAAATATGATTGTAAATTGTGTTTAAAAATAAATAATAATTTGTATTTAGAACCCAAATAAGCAAGTTAAAGGCGACTGTGGCAAGGAACACAAAACTCCATAAGATGTTGGTTAATGGAGAAAAATAACCTTGGGAGAAACCAAGCTCACTGTGGGGGCCAGTTCCCCTCTGACTAAACAGCATGAATAAATGACAATATCAGTTTTTTGTGTGTAGTGAAGTCATCGTTTAAAATGAGCAAACTAAGTTGTTTTTTAGAGCCAGTGTTTGAACTGTAAGATTAATGACCAAAGTCTTTGAAGTCATCCTGGATTAACTGCAGAAGTTTACATAGATGCATTGTCCTTTGTTAGTTGGCTGATGAAGGCTTTTGTTGGCAAATAATTGATAGTCTGTGTATTCCTTTCAAGTGTGTAGTCCATCAATAGACCAAGGTGATGCAGGCAGAGATCAGTGAGGTGCATCGCAGTTCAACCGGCAGATCATTTTGGAGAGGTTCAATGAGGTCCATCCTAAATCCAAGGTTCTGGCAGTAGCACATGAAGTATGCCATGTCTTACAGTTGGAGTTGGCATCAGTTCATCCTCTGAAGTCCATCGTAGTAGATTGAAGTGATGTCTGCATGGAACTGGTTGCAGTTAGTCGTCATCACTCGGTGACACATAGCAGTCGAGTCCGACACCAAGCAGGAACGGAGCTGGTAACCTGGAGACAGGGAAACAAAATGAATAATATTAGCGTAGATGCCATTCAATTTATTGCAGAGTTAGAGATTATGAGAAGTGTTTCTGGTTCCAGAAGACCTAACTTAAGCAGCTTAATTATGAGTTGATGGATAAATTAGGTGTATTCCTGGCTACATAGGTGAGTCTTTAGTCTAGTACCAGTGTTTCATGCACCGCAATTCAGGAGCAAAATCAGTATTAGAACGGACTGACTGGGCAAGTAACCAATCATGAGTCGCCACATCATTACAGGCATTCCACCAGAACGGGAATGGTTTGTAATCAAACCAAACCGAACCGTGCTCTACAACTGGAATCGATGAATTGTTGATTGAATCTGTTAATTTACACAAACTGTCAAAGATAACCGATTCACTATGATAGTGAATCAGACTTTCTAAAGCTACATATGAGTGGGAAAGGACCTTTTAGAACAAACTGATTCATTAGGAGGAGTCATACTTTCCAACCCTACATGAGAGACAAGACAGTGTTTGGCAGTGAAGCTAGGCAGTGAAGCTATATGTGCAAACAGTGTTACATTATAAACATCAATGCACTACTTGCACTACTTCGCTTCTTGTTGGAAAAACGTAATTTTTAGCTATTGTGACACTACTGGTAAGTGTAGTTAAGTTAATAGCTCTCTGATTCTTGAGATAAGGGACAAAACATACAAACATACTAATGTCATCTTTTTTTTTAAACATCAAGAACTTCATAATAATAAAAATATTGGAAAAGTTCAATCTAAAGGAAATGTGTAAACTCAGGGCTTTTATTACTTATATTTTTTAATGATTTCATTAGAATTTTTAATTTTTTTATACATGCACGTGTAATTTAACCTGTCCTCATCCAGAGGTCACGGTGTGAAACTGGCAAACAAAGTGTTTAAACATGCAACAAATTCAAATGAATGTCAAATAAATGTCAAATGAAAGGCAGGAATCTGTCAGATATCAAACAATACATAAAGTAAACTTTAAATGATATTTTCCATAAAACAACTGCATATCAAAATTGTGTTCTCACTTTGTGTCAACTCTGTCAGATTGTTTTATAATCCTGAATAAATCAGATAATGTCTTGGTCAGCTATAACCACTTCCTGTTCATGGTGGATGCTACATTAGGTATGGTTAGTTTTATATATTTTTTCATATTAAAAAAACAAAAACAAACTATTTTTAGGTCTCTGCGGTCACAGCTTCAACATCTCAACTCCATCATCCTATTGGGATAATTGAGAATTGTGGACTAATTTTGACGTTTTCGTTTAGGCAATAGAGGCAGCTTTATCTGAAGATATGTACAACTCATGGTTAAGATGGAAAAATATTCAATTTTGTCAAATTCGTTCAAATTTTCAGAATAGTATGAAAACTGATTTTTTTTTTTTTTTGTAGAATGTATTTTATCTTTTAACTCCTTTACTAAACACCATTATTCAATAATTTGAGACTTTTGATGGATGGTTAGGTTATTAAAATAGCATGCTATTTAGTGTGTCTGACAGAGTTGACAAATTACAGTAAGATTTATAAATGTCAATTTGCAGAAAAAAAGCATTTTTATTAAAGCCTGTTTCCTCACATGGTTTGTTTGCTGAGACCATTGTCTAAAATATATCCATTTCTAATTAATTTAGTATTTAAAAAATAAATAAATAAAAACTAAGATTTAAACGTGGTTTGTCCCTTATCTTAAGAATCAGTGAGCTTATATTGCACTTTTTTTAACCTTAGAGGTTACCAAAGCACTTCACACTGTGTCCCAATGACCCATTCACACACACACTCATGCACCAATGGTGGCAGATTACATTTACTTAGTTACTGTTTCATCCCACACATGTGAGCGATGCATACTTATTGGCACCTTAATGAACTGTGATAATGGTAAACAATGGAAGAAATGCACTGTAACTAATTTATCAATGTAATCTTTTGCAATGTAGGCTTTTATGAAATTACATAAAAAAAATGATTAGAACTACTTGCGCATTGTTTGAAAAAAGGCTTTGAAAGAAGCATGTCCGTCTTGATGTAAATTGATGTAAATAGATTAAATAAAAACGAAAAGTTATGATCTCAGATCTTTTTTCTTATTTCCTATAAGTGCACCTTTCTGACAATCTATGAAGTGCATATTATATTATGCAAGTATTATATTGTATACTGTATATGGTGATGTCATATAGCAGTTGCTTTGGGCATTGTACATTTGTATTATCATATTGTTTTCATGGTCTTCAGTGGTGTTTGATTGGCATGACCTTCTCTGTCCTGAGCACAGACAGCTGTCTGCATAAAATCTCTCCTACATGCCATTAAAAGCATTAGAGTCACAGTTGCGTAGCTAACACAGCGTTATGGGCTAGTCTTATTGAGATCATTTATTTAACCGGGCGCACTAGCAAGCAGTTCACTTTGCCAAGGTCAGTGTGATCTGTAAAAACTATAGTTGCAGTCTTTGAGACACTAGTGTCTGTTCCAATCATAATGAGCTGTTAACACTTAAAGTCTCTGTGAAATGCCTTAAAAAGAGCAGCATTCTTTGTACTGTATGAAATTGAGGTGGGACTTGTTGAACAGCTCATGCCATTTAAAAAAAGTATTTGGTTGTGATGAGGCTGGAGCCATTGTACAAGTCAATGCAGATTAATTAATAGACCAGTGTATTTTTATTCACTATAAATCTTCCTCCAGTTTAGGTCTCAAATAAAAAGTGGTGCTGTGGTCAACAGTGACATTTGGTCACAAGTTACACATTTTGTGTGTCATTTCTGAGCTTTACAAACCCAGTAACCATCCATTGTGGTAATATGGGGTTATATACCGTGAGTTAATTTCAGCAATTATATGATCATTTGTCCCATTACTGGCATACTGTCTCACTACATACTCAAAAGTATGTACTTTCCCATTACCAGCGAGGTACATACTTTTAGAGGGTCTATGCCTCAGGCAGACAGATACAACTAAACACTCCAGACCTTTTTTTATTATACAGAATAGGGCTGTGGCAATACTATCAAATATCGATATATCATGATATTTTTACTCAAGATATTGAACACAAATTAAGATTTTTAAAAGAATATCTTAGCTCTGTTGGTCCATAAAATGTTTAAAGTTTAAAATATTGATCAATTTCTTACACACACCTAGCGTTTCGCTTCAGAAGACATTATTTAATCCACTGGAGTCTTATAAGGCAATATATAGATATTTGATAGATATCTGATGCCACAGCCCTATTCTGTATAATAAAATATATACTCTGGAGTGTTTAGTAGTATATGCCTGCCTCAGGCAGAGACATACCTCGCTGGTAATGGGAAAGTACATACTTTTATGTATGTAGTGAGACAGTATGCCAGTAATGGGACAAATTTTCATATAACTGCATCTTGATACAACAGAACCAAAACAGTTATGCAAACACCTACTTTTATGATGGCTATAAGTGCTTTTTGGCGCTTCAGAAATGTTGTTCCCATTCACTTGCATTTTATAGACCTACAAAGCTGAAATATTTTTCTAAAAATCTTAATTTGTGTTCTAATGAAGAAAGAAAGTCATACACATCGGCAATATATATATATATATATATATATATATACACAAACACAACAGTTAGTTCCGGTCCTCGAATCTGATTGGACGAGAGATGTTCCATGAGCACTGATGTCTGACACCATCAGCACTTGGACGCTTCACTGTGTGTGTGTATTACTCCGCTTGTGTTCGTCGTACTAATCTAAAGTGTAAGAGGAGTGCATATGTGTCAAGAGTTTTCATGACTTACTCCATTTAGGGTTAGGTTTAGGGTTGGGGGTTAGGTTAGTCTTTTACTGTATTACATTATTTACAAATAAAGACTTGCTAGTGGCACCCCTCTATGAACATTTCATCTGGAAACTGGAGCCCACACGTTCCCATATATTAAAAACACTTCCTGCTTTGGTCACAGGCAGCAGTGCTTCAAATATCAGTAAGCGAAGACTGAGTTTAGCTCAAGAATTGTCAACCTACTGTTGCCACATTCACCAACATGATCACTCAGGAAGTTGATATGTTGTTTCTGAGGCTTTGTTCACACTGCAGGAAAAAATCTGATTTTTTCCTTATACCCGACATACTGTTCAAACTCATACATGGACAGACATGATTTTTTTTTCCTCTTCAGACTGCAGTCGCATTTGCTAGCATGTCAACATTATTTGTGCCAGTAAGGATGCAAAATTTCCTGTGATCACCATGTATTTATTTTATTTTATTTATTTATTTATTTATAAACATATCTTTATTACGAGGATTAACCCCTTGAGATGAAGCATCTCGTTTTCGAGGGGGTCCTCCAGTACATCAAAGCAAAAAAAGAACCAAAACAGCAGAGCAAATATCACGGTCAAAAACCGCACAACAAAACACAACAACACACACACACCTCATGTATGAGATTTTAGCAATGGATGTTTTGCCATTGTTTATGTTATTTCATGAGGGCAGTATCCAAGTATTAACACATCCTACACAGACAACGGCTTAAAAATAAACCAGGAGAGCTGGCCTATGGGTTTGAATCTGCCTGTTTTAGCCCGTGACATCCCTTAATTTTGGCCAAAATTACTGTCCTGTATTTTAGCAGGCAGGGTCAAACTGTCCCATATTGAAGGCTTTGTGTCCTGTATTGAAGCATAAAAGGGTCAGGCAGCGAGACTCTTGAGGAGGACCCCGTCCTGTATTAAAGCATTCAAAATGCTCAAGCATCCCTTATTCGGTTGCATTTTTCCTCTAACCTAAAATAGTTTTCTCCACTGATGGTTAGGTTTATTTTTGTTAGTTTAGGATTAGTTTGAGTTTATAAAATATTCACTACATTCCTTTTTACAGTATTACAGCCTGTAAAGCAGAAAACGTGCCTACTACACCCAACAACAGTTACCGCTTTGGCCAATGGGGGCAGTGTTTTGCATTTCAGTAGCCGCAGACCTATTTAAGTTAACCTACTGTTTCCTGTTTCTCTGTGAGATTGGTCTGAATTCACAGAAAGATCTGTCTGGTTTGTGGTCTGCAGAAAAAATAAATCATACAGGTTCAGAATTACATTAGTATGTGTAAAGTGATGACTGAATTTTCTTGTTGGGTGAACTATCCCTTTAATTTGAATTTCTTTGGAAATGCCACAATGCATCGCACATATGATTGTGGGAAATTATGTGTTGCTTTGGTTTTACAATATAAGTAGCTGTAATTGTGGAATTCGTACTTTCAAAGACAGATCTCTGGCCATGAGGATGACCTGGGTTTGTGTATTTGTTCAATGTAAGCTCTGGACAGCACATAGGTTACTAATATTAGCTGTGGTGGGAGGGCATGCTATTTAAAGTTGGCCTGGCTTGTGGGAGATGTCCAGCCCTAGCCCAAAGGGCATGGGAAGCCCACTCCAACAGCTGACTTCACATGTCTTCACCAGCAAGACCTCAGGACCTCACAATATGATGCTCTGTTTGATACCTTCAAACTAAAAACAGGCACAATGCCATCTGGTTAAATAATCTACATCAGTCCACCTTTTATGATTATTTTAATGGCTGGATCTTGAGACTGAGATATTTTAATGGGATTTATACACTTTTAATGTTTTTTCTTTAATGTCCTAGTTTGGGTCTATTTCTTTTTTCTTTTCTTACTGTATTTTTACTGTCATACTGTTTGTGATATATATATATATATATATATATATATATATTATATATATTTATATTTTTTTTTTTTTGCATGCGCATGTGATATACAACAAAATGTGTAAAATATACAGGTATATTTATAAAATAAATGTTTGTTTCATATTTCTCCAACATATATGTATATGACAGGGAGAAATATGATGTAGGCATGGCAATATTTAATTTAAATTGTCTCTATTTACTTTTTGTCTCTCATTGTGCATAATTCATCAGTGTTTGTTATTTGTTTAATGTTGAGATGTTGTTCTTACTATAATGTGAAAATTCTTATTTTTAAATACATTTTGCATAAATAAAAATAATAGTTAATCACATACATCTGATATGTACAACTGCCCTTGACAAATGCACAAATTATGTACAAAGTTCAATTTAAATTATTTATTTATTTTCACTACAACATGCTACTTAGAATATGGGGTCTTTTAAAATTATGGAGGAAGAAACCTACAAAAAAATTATAAATGAATACACAAATAAATTAATCTCCATATGCAGGCAGTAATACATTTATAAATAATTATATGTGCGAGGAGTTACACAAATACGTAAATAAATAAATGCACCAATCAATGCAAAAATAATACAATGTAAAACATAAATACATGACTATTACATGTATATAGCGCTTTTCTGACACTACACTCAAAGCACTTTACGCAGTGAAAAGGGGACTCACCTCAACTACCACCAGTGTGCAGCATCCACCTGGATGTTGCAACAGCAGCCATAGTGCACTCACCACACACCAGCTATTGGTGGAGAGGAGAGAGTTGAGTGATACAGCCAATTAATGGATGGGGATCATTAGGAAGCCATGACTGTTAAGGGCCAATGGGGGGAATTTGGTCAAGACACCAGGGGATTACACCCCTACTCTTTTCAAGAAGTGTTCTGGGATTTTTAGTGACCACAGAGAGTCAGGATTTCAGTTTAACATTTCATTCGTAGGACAGTGCCTTTTTACAATATAATGTCCCCACCATTACACTGGGGAATTAGGGCCTACATAGTCCAAAGGGTGAGGACCTCCTGCTGGACTCCCTAATACCTATTACAGCAGCAACCTTATTTTCCCAGGAGGTCTCCCATCCAGGTACTGACAAAGCTCAGCCTTGCTTAGCTTCAGTAGGGAACCAGTCTTGAGCTACAGGATGACATGGCTGCTGGTTGGAGAAATGCAAATTGTTAAAGGAAATGCAAAATTAAAAGTTGATTTTTAATTCCACCTTTTTATATTTTTTAATCATTCATTAATTTCTGTATGCTGTTCTGTTAAATGTTTTCTTCTCGTAACATACTAATGAGAGGGGGTCAACAGCTGTTTAGCTATCAAAATCAAATTATTGATACCAAGTGCAATGGCGGGAGTTTGCAGTTTCACTATGGCGAAGAGAAGGTCGATAGCAGACTTGCTCCACGAGGCAGCGAATAGTTTGTATAATCGTATAAACGAGATCCCTAAAATTTTATTTATTGATTGATTGTGAAAATTCGATAATGTCCTTAATAGTAGTAATAATAATAATAATAAATAATAATAATAGTCAAGCGACAATAATCAGCCAATGGTGTCATAAATTCCGCCTACTGATGTTTGATTGACATCCTCTCTCATTAAAATGTTGTACTAAGGAAAAATAAATACGGAACTACAGACAGAAATAAATGAATGATTAAAGAAATAGAAAGAATTATTAATCAACTTTCAATTTCACATTTCCTTTAACACGTTTGCATTTCCACAACCCTTTTTTAGATTGTATTATTTTGCATTAATGGGTGCATTAATTAATTAATTAATTTAGAATGTATGTATTTATTAACTTTTTTGTATATGTATTTGTAAATAAAAGTATAAAATAATCTCACTGTAGAAAAAACATTTTAATGTTCTTATCAATTAAAATGTATATTTTGTTTCCTTTTGATGTTGGGGTGAAATATATCCCATGTTCTTCACAGTTTTCATGGGATTCACCTTATTAGATGTTGTTTTGGAAAACAGTTGGTTAAAATCAGTGTCAGAAATGAACTTTTCCATAAGGGTGCAATAAGTGCCCAATGGAATTTGATTTTCAAGGACATTTTTTTTTACGTTGATGAGGGCATTGTTTATTAATTAATTAATTAATTCATTCATTTGTTAAAATTTTTCTCCATCTAAAAATTGTTATTGAACAATAACTCCTACCCATAAAATTAAATCAAGAGCAAATCATATTTTATGTAATAATATGTATAACTAGTCTTAGAATAAACTATTAAGAACTATATAAAATGTTTTTTGCATTTTCTGCCCCCATATTTTGAATTTCAGGGGCATTATTTCACTTTTGGTTGCATTTTTGCACTGAGACCCCCTTAAACAGAGCTCATGAATTGCTTTAGTGAGAACATGTTATTCACACAGAATATGTTGCCTGTTCTACTGATAAATATTAAAACAATTCTTAAACAGATGTGTGAATTTTTATCTCAATTGCTTAACTGACTTGTATAAGAATCTTCTTACGTCTAAAACTCCAGTCCTTTTCCATATGATAGAGGACATCCTTCACCAGCAGTGGAAATGGATAGCAGGATTAAGTTTGAATAACCCTTTACCCAATAGTTATGGCGTAATGTCTTTTGAGGTACAGATTATGCAGGATTTGCGGGGATAATGCAGAGTTGTGTTTGCAAATGTGGGCTTTGAAATTGGGCCTGCTGAGAGATTGAGAGGTGAGGGGGTGGATAGTTTGGAAGGGAAAACAAGAAAGAGTGACCACACCATCACCTGCTGAAGGACCCCATGCAGCTGTTCTTAACGCTTGACCTACTTGATCTGACCAAACCCAAGTGCATGTTTCAGATCTAGCCGGTTTCAACCATAATGTTGCAGGGTGTGCTGCAGTGCTGCCCTGCTGTTGTCTGGTTGGGCGTCCTCATCATGCTGTTCTCATGACAAATCCATTGGCTGCATGGAAAAGTCCAAACTGGCCTGCATGTTCTATTTTTAGTCCATCTACTGCAGGATGTACATGTAAATGACACTATGGCTTTCAGATGCTCCAAAGTAAGTGTTTTTTTTTTTATTCACTTTCGTTCTTTGTGAAAACCAGTTTGTTAGTTCTTTTTTTGTTAGTTCAAGTTCAAGTTTGTGAGACAATAAGTTGCCGTTTCTTTTTTTTCCATTGGCTGTGGAATTTGCTCTGTGTTGCTAGGTTTTGTTCACCGTTAATGTTGCTTATTAATATCAGCCTGTGACATTCGTGCTCAGTGTACTAGATAAAGATATAATGCTTTATGAAAGGGGATACATCAAGCTTTGGTGACACAATGGTTTAGTTAGAAAGCTAACATATGGTAGCATAGACATGAAATAGTTGGCTTACTATAGTTAAAAGTATGATAAAATACACTTGGTAATGATTATAATGCAGTTTCACTCTTAACATACAGAATTTTGATCACCCTGAGGTAAAATTGTTTTGCTCTGATGTTGATTTTTTATACCACTGGAAACTTCCCAAAGAAATTCAGTTGTATTTCATTTACATCCACTTCTCAGATGTTTCTCGTAAAATTCTTAGAAATACACATCCAAAAACTGTAAGTTAGTCAACAGATGACAGTTGACATTAAATGCATGTTGATAGCGTAGCTTGAATAATTTGGTCTTGGATGAGAAAAGTTTCAGGTAATATTGAAATCTCAGACTTCTGATTGCAGACTTTGTTATCTTTTGTTATCATTCATCTCAATGCTAAGATATTAATTGAGATATTAAAGAGATCTCATTTGTGATTTTCCCCATTTGTGATGTTGTGTTTCCATGTTTTATGGGGATTTTCCATAGACATAATGTTTTTTAATACTGTACAAACTATTTATTCTAGCCCCTCACCCTAACCCTAAACCTAACCCTCACAGAAAACATTCTGCATTACATTTAAAAAAACATAACTTAGTATGATTTAGTATGTTTTCCTCATGGGGGACCGACAAAATGTTCCCACAAGGTCAAAAATTTCAGGTTTTACTATCCTTATGGGGACATTTGGTCCCCACAAAGTGATAAATACACGCTCACACACACACACACACACTCTCACGCGCACACACACACACACACACACACACACACACACACACACACACACTGGTGCCGCTATCCTTATGACTCTCCATAGACATAATGTTTTTTATACTGTACGAACTATAGATTCTATCCCCTAACCCTGACAAGAAACTTTTTACATTTTCATAGTTTAGTAAGTTTTTTAAATTATTTGAATTCTGGGGACACTAGATATGTCCTCATAAACCACATTTATAGCATATTAATATCATAGTTGTAATTACCAGTTTGTAACCCAAAAAAATGTCCTCGTAATCCACCCAAACCCGCCCCCACACACACAAATATGAGTGTGTGTGTGTGTGCTCAACGTGTTTATTGAGTAGCTCTTTCTTGCCATGACAGAATGTTTCTAGAAAATGTTGGGGATTACATAAGACACACTGATAGCCAGTTCAGTTTCATAATATCAATAAAATAAAAAGCTTTGTGAGGTATGTGCTGTTTTTAGAATCAGCTTTGTGATTTGTGTGCCAGTCTCTGTGAACGACCCAGTTTCAAATGTTAGTTAGACACATAATCCACTGTGTGTCTATAAATAAAAAAAATCATTAAAAAATTATAGTTTTAAAATGGAGTTTTACATTTGCAAGACTTAAACTATGAGGATGTAGAACGGTTGGGAATATGTTGAAAGCAAAATTCTCAACACTGAAATTATAGGTTAGTGCTAACACTACACAAATAGTAGATACTACTGCAGGACTCTACAACTACAGTGGATTGAACTGTCAAACTTCATTAGATATCAATATTCTATATACATCGTTTCCATTTACCAATGTCAGTTGATTGTGGGGGTTGTGTATGTGCTTTTAAAACAATTCAGCTATGGCAAGTGGCAGAACTAAAAGGAATATACCAGGTTCAATACAAGTGAAGCTCAGTCTACTGTATTTATACATGTACCACACATGTATAATGTTGATTACCACAACATTTTATGTTGACTTGTCCCTCCATTTCTTTAAAAAAAGCTCAAATCTTGTGAATGGGCAACTGTGTAAAGTTATATCCAATTTGACAACATTGTTGAATGACAAATGTAACAGTGAAAACCCTATAATCCCTCAAAAATGACAATTTAAACAACTTTACTGCTCAAATAATACAAAAAGTTATAACAGAAGAATAAACTAAGTGCTTTTATAAAATTATAAGCTCACATTTCTGCCTTTAAACTAGGGATGCACCGATACCACTTTTTCTCTTCCGAACCGATATCGGAAATCTCAGTATTGGCCGATACCGATTTCCGATCCAATACCAGTGTTGTTGTTTTTATGGCATAATCAGTTTAGAAAATCTTTACATTATTGTGTGGAACTAATTGGGAGTACTCTTTAATGTGTAAAGAAACACAAACCTCTAACAACACATTATTTCAATATAAATGTATATCTTATTATAGCGTTTTTTTTTTGTTTTTTTTGCAAAATGCTTTCGGCTTGGATCTGGACTTTCAGATCTCTTTTTTGTTCAAGCTGTAAGATATCAGCTCACTTTTCATTCACACAGTTATTTTTTGGAACCCATTCAACTTAAAAAATATATAATTTGTAAACAAATGATAATAATATATTATAATAGCAATATATAGTAATATATCTCAATCATTCACCTTTAACTTTTAAATCCTCACGCTTTTATTTTGATATTATGAACTATCCAGAAAGTCCTGTGTGTGTCTGTTTGTAGGCAAGTTCACAGTAGTTTAATTTGCTTCTTATTCAATTTCTGGTAAACAAATAAAAAAGTAAAGCACCTCCAGTGACGTTCTAAATGCATATTATAAGTGAACCGAACTTTTGAGCATCTACATCTGAGATGTTATTTGTGAGTAGCGCTCAAATATTGCGCTAAAAATAGCCGCGAGTGTGTGTAAACAGAGCAGCGCCATTCACTGACGCACTGGAGCTGCACATTCATTTTATATTTTTACTTATTAAACGCAGCCTTTTGTCATTCACAGAGCTATCACATGTCTTCGAGTGGCTTTGATTAAAATGCACGAGTCATATGAACTACTTTAATTGTATTTTTATGGTTCTTTTATGTCATTTGAGCTTGACAGTAACAAACATGACTAACACACAGTATTGGATTTTGATTGGGCTCGTCGGACCGATACCCAATCTATCTAAAAGCTTCAGTATCAGAGCTGATACCGATCAAGATGCATCTCTACTTTAAACCCTCAAAAAATTGGCCCCACTCACTTCCATTGTAAGTGCCTCACTGTTACCATGATTTTTTTTTCTAGAAAAGTAGGGACAGGTCAAACATATTATTTTTTTTTGTGTGTGTGTGGCAATCAACTTTATGTCACAAATGCTGTCAGTTGAGCTTAACTTGTATTGAACCTGGAAAATTCCTTCCATATTATTCCATCTCCATGTTGGATATAAAGAATAAACATCCCCTGTTTATTCTTTATATTCATCTACACACACATACACTTGCAAATATTAATTTATAAAGTTACTCCGATGACTTTCTATAAGGCATTCTATTTAATCGTTACTCATTTTTAAATGTGTAATCTGGAGTTGCCACAACAAACTGTTCATTGTGGTACATGAAGAGATGAAGGTGCATTTTAATACAGGGATGTTGTTAGAAACAGCCTCGCAAAAAGCCACTTTGACACGAAGCCCCTATCCAGTGGTAAAATCACTATAATATAAGCCATTGCCTCAAGAGGCTTATTTGTCTTATAAAGCATCAGCATCAGCAATATGATAAGAGACACCAATAATTGATTAAGATTAGTTTAATCACAACAGACAATTCTTCAACAATGCAATTTTTAGTTCATTGGCCTAAAGGTGCATTCAGACTTACAGTGAGTTGCTGCGACAAAAACAAGATGGAAGTCATTCATTTAGAATTGGTGATTTGAGGCGACAGTAACAGTTGGCGATGCGACAGAGTTGTGCAAATGTGCATCTTAGCGATTCGGAGACAACTAATGGGAGTGAGGACAGTGATGCGCCTCCTGATACAGTTGGATACAGCACTGCCATTCCAAGTCAAAATGCAGTAACTACACATTTTGAGTTATGACAAAAATCGGGTCGCTTAGTCTAAGATTTGTTCTGTGACAGACGGGTTTGGCTCAACTATGCTCAGATTCACAGAACACAGAGCTGCTGAACTCCTTGTTGTGGTTGTACTGAAATGTCATCAATTACATTACAAATACGGGGGTATTTAAACACGGTCAATTCATGCATTTTTACGGAATAGATAACTACACATGAAAATTACCAAGTGTAAATGCCGTTCAAGAAGCAG
Source organism: Xyrauchen texanus (assembly GCF_025860055.1). NCBI lineage: Eukaryota > Metazoa > Chordata > Actinopteri > Cypriniformes > Catostomidae > Xyrauchen > Xyrauchen texanus. Next base: position 14,713,158 of record NC_068314.1, on the reverse strand, counting down.
TTGAGACCTCATGATGTGGTCTGTGACTCACACAATGTGAGATGCAGTGTATGAATCTGATTGTTCAGGCCACAGACTTTGTATTGCTGCAGATGAGTGTTTCTTTTCATCAAACAAATGGACAAAATGTAATGTTCTGCACCACATCTTGATGTTTGACATACAGTAAATGTAGTGAGCACTATACAGTATTATGAAAAACACGATTTGTTGGCTCAACAACCGTAATGTTAGAAAATATATACATATATATATATATGGCAAAAATGCAGTTGTTGTCTTTTTTTATTCTGGAGCAATTTTAGTTGGTTCCTGTTTTTAGTGAAGAGCCACATCCAGTGCTGCAAAATTTCACTGCATGGCATTAGCATCATCACAAAAGTGAACTCTGTTGTATTTGCACATAATTTGGGAATGGTAGATTGGAGTTATATTCATTTTGCAGACACATATTTACATGGTCGTGTGTAAATGGTCAAGATCAAGATGCACAAAGTGAGTTTCGGTGCCAGACAATTGTTATGGACTGTGAAATGGCCTTTTGGCAGATGTGTCTGAGAAATGTCTGTCACCTTGGCGATGATCAAGCAAACATGAATTTTTCCCATTCATTTTCTCCACAGGGATAAAACAAAGGAAAGTTGAATTATGTTTATAAGCCATGATCCAAACCAGCCAGCTCCGAGACAAGTCACAACATGACAACCTTTTATTTTAAGCAGAAACAATTAAATTAAAAGACTTCTTAATGTTCTTAATGTCTTTATGGGGAAATAAACTAATCCCATGTTGCAAATGAAGGAATCAAATAAAAAAAATTATGGTACAATATTAAGCTATTGATTTCTAGGGCTACAAATTTAACACTTTAATTTAGTGCCATTAATTATATGAAAATTAACACAATTAATTTTGCCCCCCGACCCGAACATAAATTCTGTAAAGTATGTTCCTAGCACAGGAACAATTTTATGCTTGATGTACAACCTTGATTTATAAAAAAATTTGTTTCCGAATTTGTGGCAATAGAAGACAGTCAGCGCTGTTAGAGACGTTGAAAAAGGACAACATTTGACTTTTGAAGCGACTTTTTGAATATGTCTGCTGCCACATTATGATGTAATGTATTTGAATGATCTGCTTTAAAGTATTATTATATATTATGTTTATAATTATTTACATTTTGATATACTAAATAATCTTCATTTGTGGGCTTTTCTCAGTAAATATTGATTTATGTGATTAATCGGTATATCATGTGTTTACATTGGATACAAAATTGAATTGATTAACGGCCGTATTGATTTGTCTTAATTGATTATAAAGAACAATATATTTTATGTTTGTTACTAAGCAGTAATTTTGTTATTCACAATGCTTCATGGGAGTGGACAGTTGCTGATGAGCTCTGTTGTCATTTCTGCTTCCATGTGATCAGTGACTTTCCTGATTGGGGGATTTATCTTCAGGATTATGGGTAGTGTAGTTCTTTACTGAACTAGTAAAAATGCTTTTTTTTTTTTTTTAATTTACTGAAATTGAAATCACTCTTAACTCATGGCTTCTACAGAGGCATAAACAATTATTTAACAGTCTTGGGGACCCACATTAATGCATATTTTGGATGTCTCCCTTATAAAACACACCCAGTTCAAGTCATGGAGCCTCTACTAATGAGCTAACGAGTTGAATCAGGTGTGTTGAAAAAAAGGGAAATATCCAAAATGTGTATTGATATGGGTCACCACTTGAGAATCAAAGCTCATGATAGCTCTGTCTTGAAAAAGTTGTAGTTTATTGTTAAAAACCAATTGAATGGGATTGAAACCTTACCACTGTGCTGTATTGATTGGATTGTGAAAGGTGGGTGTAACATAACAGAATGTAGCCAAAACAGAATTACTATTTTTGGCTATTGTCCAAATATTATCCAAAAAGGACATTTTAACAGAGGTGGAGCAAGTTATTACATTTTGATGAAAGATTACGAAGACAAAACAATTTGCAATCACATAGAAGAATGCTTTCTACAACAACAAGTCATCCAATAGCTGCACAGTGCTTATGTTATGAAAGAGCGCATGGTCATCACATGACCTCCATGTTCTGTCCCAGTGAGTTTTGGTTGCTGAAAGAATGAATCAAACTGCATTCAGCTGCACTCCGTTGCCCCTGGGCTGTATTAGCATGCCTCTAGCACAGATTAACTTAATGGGCCAGAAATATCTGGCAGTCCTTAAATTGTTCACACTTGCAAGGACTAGCCAACACTGCAATATGTTCTGACAATATTTAAGGCATTATTTATCCTAAAATTAGTCGTTTGATATATAGCAACGCTACAATGTATGTATGACATTATGTATAATGTATTTTGAAACTTTGTCACAATTCAGACAAAAATATCTGAATGTCATTGCATTAGATAACAAAATAGCAAACCAAGGGCACATCTGAACAAATGTTGCTGGAGCTTTTCTTAGAACTAATGTCACTCTTCTGAGGCATGACGTTTGGCAACCGGAAAGTGTCTAAATACTTTTATCTTACTTTTGATCTATGTATCTATTGTTTTATAATTTCTTCTAATCAAGCTTCTATTTGTGAAATATTTTGCTCAAAAAGTGTGCTTATGCAATCTTTCTTTGAAAGACTGATACTTGGTTGGATATTTTGTTATATGATGCAAGATATATTTTAAAGTGCAGTTTAAGCCTCTAAATACTTTTTGGGGGAACAGTATTAGACACGATCTACCAATTGCATTAAGTGTCACATAGGTGACCAATTTTAGATGTTTTTTCAAGTCTTACAAGTTGATTTTCTTACAGTTCATACAAAATTAATGTACAATTGTCAGTTTAGCATCATCATTCTTTCTCCTCAGTTTGGTGAGTTTGTATTGCATACATTCATTGAATAGGGACTGTTGCCAGGCACTGGATGCATAGAGCACAGTGTTGAGAATAATGGAAAATCACAGCGAGTGGTTTCTGACATTGAGAGCAATGGAAAATGCAGCCCAGTGGAAATAGGCTCTGAGAATAAATAACTTGATAATGTTAATGCCCGGCTCCACAGAACTGCTCAGAAAGCCACTAAAGCACCATGCTAGATGCTATCAACACAAACCGAGCAGGCAGACCTCTGGACATGGGACTAGCCAAAGCACAACTGGCCAAATGAGGGCTACCTCCTAAAAATAAGACACAACTAGTGTTCTCTAGGGGTTACTCAGTTCAATTAGGGTGTATAATTAATTGGCTGTTATCATAATTACATAAGAAGTGAAGTGGTGCCCCTGGGAGTGTAAGAGTCCATCATGCAATATCATTTTGCAGCCCCATGGGGACCAAGCTAATGAATGCTATCATTATGATGGAATACTCTTTTCATTTGATATGTTGGGTTTTGAAAGAGCTTTTACATTCATTTGTACTGCAGTTCATGCCTTCCCTAAGATATTTAGACAGCATCAAATGTGCAAACGACTACTTCATGGACGAAGGGCTGGGCCATGTTGGAACAAAATTTCAATCTCAATATTCTTCAGCATTTTGATGATATATCGATACAGAATGTATGTATTTGCTCTGAAAAGTCACTTTGTTTCTGAAAAGGCCTTTTTTATTTATGGGAACCATCATATTAACCAAACCAAGCCAATTTTGATAAAAAAGAGTTCAATACTAAGCACAGTTCTAAGCGATACACCATGTGCAAAGTCAGTGGACATGGATGTTTGGTATTTTCGTGCAAGCATGCGCTAAGTCTATACGTAAAGTGCAAGCGATAAATGAGATCGCCCATTCATAAGATGTGGGTAGCTAGTGTAAATACGTGTTTTTGCAGCTAGGTGCCCTAAACAATCGAGAAGAACCAGGAGGCGATGTGAAGGATAACATTTAATGTGGTAAAATTTCAAGTATTTAAGACTGGTAAGAGATTTAGACTGAAATAAAACGATTACTTATATAAGATTATTTTTAAATACTAATTGTAACAAGGAGAGAGTAAACATACAGTAAATATTAATAAGCATGGAAAAGGTAGTGCTCATCTGGACAAATTATGCTCTATTAAATTATTGAGAATATATATTTAATCATACTGCTCTACTGACACAAGACATCATGTATTAACTGTAATTGTCAGGGACATAATTTGATGTTCCACTGTATTTTTTCTGTATCTCCAAACTGCAAATGCAGGACGTTAGTTTAGACTTTGTGCCGAGAATAGACAATTACTTATTCTGAGTTTAGAATGCCAATATTAGTTATCTACATGTAACACAACTCAGTTCATGAGTTTAGTCAAATACGGCCACAGTTTGCATGCATACATACACAGATACGGTAAACACTTCCACTTCCAAGACATTGCGAATTGTCCTCAGAATTAGTGCACTCACAAACGCACTCACTGCGATTAAAATGCAGTGATCTGCCTAGCGCGGCCATGATAAAAGAGCCCTAAATCTGTAATCTAGCAATATTCAGGGCATGCTTTCCTCACTGTTTTCTCTAAATGAACACAAGGCAGCCAGAAGTTTAATCATGTTTATTTAAATGCACCAATATAATAATCAGCAATATTTGTTATATATTTTCACAAAATAGTTCAAGTCAACTTAAAACCAAAATGCACCCTAATTATTCTCTGAACACACATTCCTACTCTTATTGTATGCAATTTTTTTGCATGAAGAGAAAAAGGGTCTTGATTTATATTTAATCTTTCATCAAAATTGAATAACTTGCTCTGTCTTTGAAACAAATTTTACTTTGTTGACAACACAATTTTATCTTGTTTTCAACCCCTTTTCTCCAATGACCTGTGATTTACTATAGGGGCCACTTTTCACTTTAAATAAATTCCCGATGGATAAAATCAAGATTTTAACTTGGTAACATTACAAATCTAAAATGGGTTGGAAACACCATTTCATATTTATATCAAGCATGTAAGGGCCTCTTTACACGTGTTCACTTCATGCGTTCATAAGTGATGACACTGACAAATGTTATTTATTAATTTATTTTTAAATTTCGACTCATGAATCGGACAGTTTGAACTGAAATGAACTAAATTGCCATTTAATGATTCAGAAATTTAAATTGGAGATGCTATATAAATATCTAATGTCTTTAGGAAACATAATGGACAATTTGAAAGCATATCAAAATCGTTTTTACATTCGCGTTTGGTTAGTTTTAATATGCCAACAACATTCTTGTTCGTGAGATCTTGTGAAGAGTTTTAAAAGCAAGAAGTATATGATTGAGTTACATTTTAGACATATCATGGCCAGTTATTATATTTATGCTTGCCAACCAAAATAAATCCAAAAGAAGCCAATGCAACAATGCACAGACCCAGCCCGTCTGGAACACTGCAAAAACAGACAAGGGGAGTTGTACAACAATAGTGAATCATCCCAGTGCTGTTATGTCAGTAAATTATCAGTACATTATCAGTACTCTTAGAATGCTGCTTGTCCAATCAGGGGTGTGTGAGACGTAAACTCATTGCTTAACCTCCATAGTACAATGCATCATTGGACAAATTATCTTGCTAGTCACTATTGTTTCCCGAAAATGTAGAAACTATGTCGCACATCCATCAGTCAAACCACTTTGGCTCAACAACATAGAGCTGTCATTAATTATGTTACGCAGGCAGTGGAGTAAAAACTTCTGCGGAAATCAAACTATGAAATCTCCTTTACACGTACACCAGATAGCTGTTTAATGCAAGAAAGCTGTTGAAGAAAGGAAAGCTGCAAGCACAGTGTAATGGGACAGATACATATACTGCTAGTTTCCCTCTACATTAGACTTCAGTGTTCCCCCAAACTCTTCAAAAACATATACACGTCACTTTTGGGTTAACATAAACACATAAAAGACGTGTTCCCTTACAGAAACTATGTGATAAAGCTTTCTCTTAACAACTTTTATATCCTTAAATGGCTGCATTCGCATTGACATGACATTTCAGAACGATGCTAATTAACAACGGGTTACTTTCCTCTCAGGTAACACTTTACTATAAGGTTCCATTTGTTAACATTAGTTAATACATTCGGTATCATAAAAAAACAAACAAACAATTAACTGTATTTTTTTACAGCATTAAATATACGCATTCTTTTTATACTTCAGATTAATCACTATACACACAACATAAATGTAATATTACAACTTACATCTGCACAGACAATGAAGCAAATGAACTTTCAAACTTGAACAAAGTTATAAATCTAAGTTGTAAATCTATAAAACTAAGTCATAATATGCGTTGCATAACTTGCGTTGTGAATTAGCTGTTTCCAGAAAACAATTTGCTACATGCATTGAAATATCCTAAACTGGTTCAATTGAAAATTACAGTTCTGTGCAAAAGTTTTAGGCACTTGGGAAAAATGTTGCATAGTGAGGATTTCTTCAAAAATAATGACATAAATAGTTTTCATTTATCTCTTAATGTCATACAAAGTCCAGTAAACATAAAACAAGCTAAATAAATATTCGGTGTGACCACCTTTGCCTTTAAAACAGCACCAATTCTACTAGGTACACCTGGACACAGTTTTTCTTGGTTGTTGGCAGATAGGATGTTCCAAGCTTCTTGGAGAATTCACCACAGTTCTTCTATCTATTTCAGATGTCTCGATTGCTTCTGTCTCTTTATGTAATCTCAGACTGACACGATGTTCAGTGGGGGGCTTTGTGGAGGCCATGATATCTGTTGCAGGACTCCCTGTTCTTCTAATCAAATCTTTTATATTTGCAAAAGTAATGTTTGGGAGTCTAGCATTAATATTTCCTTTTGACACACTAAACTGAAGATATAAATAAATATCTTATGTGCATAAGACTTTTGCACATTAATGTACATTCTCTAAAGCATGAAGAATTCAGAATACAGTAGCTAACTTCTAAAGAGTAGCTAATACTTCAGAATGTTCATTATATGCTATTACTTTGGGAGCTCAGGTTTTCACAACAAGAACAGTTGTGCAGTATTTTGTATTTAGCCATCTTGTAAATGTCTGATACATGTTTAAATTAAGAAAATGTTTATACATGTTTAGTAAATGTCTGAATATTTTATTGAAGTTTGGTCTGTTATAGTTAGACACATGCTTTTGCCATTTTGTACATTATCATCAAATAAAAGATAATATTTTCATTGACTAAAATTATATGACAACTGACTAAAATGAACGAATATGACATGACAAAATTATAACTAGTTTCAAAGGACATTTTCGTCAAAAGACTAAAATATTAAAATAGAGACTAAACTGGTCAATGCATCTTTTTGCTGTTTAGAAACTGTGTAAAGTCATAATGAACTTGATTTCGATATTAATTCATTAACTTAATGGACACCATGCCAGTGTCTCTGTGGTCAAATCTGCAGATTTCAAAGCATTTGGAACAGTTTCCCCTCATCATCATTTAAGTCCCACTTTTACTACTGTCACATTCTGTGACTATTATTTTTCGAGATTGTACATTTAAATTAAGTTTTTGCAGCATATGTGTCTCCAAAATGCCGTATATTTTTCCCAATTATTCTTCAGTTTTTATCGAATTATTTCAAATAAATGTAATATTATCGCGCTACTACCGACTAGATAAAATTATCCTAACCTTTATTTTTATACGATTTTATTCGAATATTGAGCTGCAAAAATCAATGACATATTTAACTTTTAAAAGCTGGCTAGTGACCATGGTTATGCTGGATAATTAATGTCAAAGTGTGTGTTCAAATGTTTAAACCTTTCCCTACACATCGCATGTTAAAATTGTTTAACGCACACCTAGCTGTGGATAATCCATTACGTACAGTATATCGCAAATATCCAGTATACAGCCCAGCCCTAGATGTTTGTTATGTTATACATTTGTCTTTTCTTGAGATATTTCCTCTTCCTCACTACAATACAGTTATTGTGCTGTTTTAAGTTATTAGATTTGTGAGGGTCGGCTGGGCACTGCAATAGAAACCTGCACCCGCCATTTATTTCAATTAAAATAATACAACTGGACGTTTCAAATGTAGTGCGTATTTTGCCTCTAAACACCCAGAGGAAGGCATTAAGTCTGGATGCTTCAATGGGTAGTAATAACTTGAAGAGGCGTTTGTGCTGAGAAGTGCCCTTAATTTTATGATGACATAGCTGTTTGTAAAGTACAGGACACCATCCCTTGCATCTTCTGTGATCGTTTAACAGATAATTCAACACACTGGCTCTTGCCTTACAGATACTGTGCTGTTTCCTCAAGGGGCCCTGTGACCTGAAGGGGCCCTTTAGCAGTGATTGTGAAATTAAATTTTATTTTCTTATTTTTTTGTGTGCATGTCCTGATATACAGCTAAAAAAAGATCTCTTAAATGCCAGAGACATTAAAACAATTTGCAGTGCACAACAGAATAACATCCTTATGTTCCACAGGCAATACTGTTCATCATGGTGACATGGGACATTTGGTATGTTTTATATACAGCAATAGAGGCCAGAAAGTTCAAACCCAGTCAAGTTATTGAATCGTAATGTGAATAATGTTTACAATGCACAATAAAAATGACAAGGGCAATCATATTAAATAGTGTGCAGTAATGTTTAGCATTTTGCCCTTAATATGTATGGGCAGGGTTGGGAGGGTTACTTTTGAAATGTATCCCACTACAGATTACAGAATACATGACGTATTTCCTTAGACTACTTAAGGTCAGTAACGTATTCTAAATACTTTGGATTACTTCTTCATCAGTGGTTGATTTTTTCACTTGTTTTCACTATAAAAACGGCCAGTACAGTAAGACAAAATGCACATGTTAAAAATACATTATCTGAAAAACCTAAATAACTTAAGCAGTGTTGTTTAAAAAAAAAAGATAAATCAAATGTATCTTGTTTGAATGATTTTTATATATTTTTACAGGAAAAAATACAAAAATTATTATCAAGAATGAGAGTTTTGCCCTAATATCAAAGATCTTACTAGAAAAAATTAATTATTATCCAACATTAATTTTCTTGATAAAAAAATTATGATCGTGTCTGGTAACATGTGCATGTAAAATGGCTAGATATATCATTTTAACTTAGCGTAAAGCTGACAATTTACACAAGAACAACTTCTGCTCCAAGCTTCAGACTTACTTCTCTGTCTGCTCATATGAATGTAACACATCATATAAAGTGTTTCACCTCTGTTCAAATGCACTTTGGATCACATCATTTATATGTATAAATGTTTTCCATCTGAAAGGACTAAATATTAAATGAATCAAATGACAATAAAATGCAAAATAATCTCTTCAGTAATCAAAATACTTTTTACAGTATTAAAACATTTTTTTTGTATTTAAAACTGTATTCTAATTACCAATGATTTAAATTGTAACTGTAGTGGAATACAGTTACTTATATTTTGTGTTTTAAATACATATTCCCGTGACTTGTATTATATTCCCAACTCTGTTTATGGGTACATGTGAATTAGTCTGTATAACAGGAGTCACAGCCTCAGCCTGTTCATTCACCATCTAATACACACAAAACTGGAAAGAACATTCTCTGTCTGGTGTTTGATGTGACTTCCGAAAGTAAGGGCACAAAGGTTTGTATGTGTTGCATTCTCAAAGGCCACTATAGCGGGCAGTAGTATAAACCGTCTGCAATTATTGACAAAATGGCAAATATTTGTGAAGTTTTGATGCAACTGCATTCAGCTGTATCTTCTATGAAAACAGCTATAAGCACTCAGGCACAGAGATTTACAACATGGTTTAAACAATGCACAATACAGAACATATAAAAGGGGGTAAAATGTATCTAATAGATAGATAGATAATTTGAGAAAGGCCATATTTATTAGGTAGGCTTTGTGTTTTCTTGAGTTTCTCATAACCAAATAAGTAACATGCATGATGTTTAAGAGCTAGATATTATAATAAATGCAAGACTGGTTGGACGTGGTTCCATTTCAAAAGTGCTTCCAACCACAAGCTTGCTGAAATGCTCTGATTTAAATTGTGTATGAACAGAAACTCAATGTGTGTGTGTGTGTGTGTGTGTGTGTGTGTGTGTGTCCTGGTGGAATAAGAGCTTATGTGGAGGTGTTTTAACTAGGTCAGGGACATTGTGCTTTTCAATAAGAGCTGACTGTATGAACTGCTCACATTCACATGTGGGGTGTTCTAATTTGTTCAGTATTGTACCATCAATTATTACAAACAAATAATATATCAAGTAGAACAAAAGCAAATATAAATCCATTAGTATGATTACTGAAACCCGTGCCAGGTTTGCCTGCAGTTGCTTTGGAAAGCTCCAAATCCATACTACACAGATATGCACACACATACAGTACACAGTTTCGGCCCACACACTGACCACATTTATGTGTTCATGAATATTCCAGTGGTTTTACCCTCTATAGAGCATCTTTTTTCAGAATAAAGGCTAAAAGGTGCTGTATGCGATTATAGCATTCTGAAGCTTTCATGTTACTGAGCCATTGATTTATCCACGCCCCCTCATTCCAAAACCCCGCCCCCCAACGATAATTGTGTGACCAAAACCGAGCATACTTTTCCATGAAACAATCGCTTACAGAATCTTTAACCAGAATATAGAACATGAAGGAATAGTTCACCCAGAAATTTTTATTTGCCATCATCTTTTTTTCTGTAGAACACAAACAGGGATGTTAGGTACTGATAGCCCAAGTCACCATTCTTTATTGTACTTTTTATATGGTACAAAGCTATGGTGTTCAAGGGGGTTGCCAGGGTGTTGCTGTTTGGTTGGACTTCTCAATGGTTGTTAGAGTGTTACTATACAGTTATTAGGGTGTTAAGTGTGGTTGCTAAATGTTTACTTAATTGGCCAATTCAAAAGAGCCCATCCCCAAGTCTATGATATTCTGGGACTCAGGTCCCTCCTTCAATGCAAGTGTATGGATATTATTTCAGTATCAGTATCCTTTTTAAAAAAAAAATGACGCAAGGCAGTGACGCTTAATTTGAGAAACTGAAGACTATTGATCCCTTATTAGACTGCCTAATTAGAAGGGCACATACACAAGTTAATGAAAAACTTGTTAATTTACTTGAACTTCCAGTTCCATGCCAATGCATCAGCCCACACTGATTGGAATTTGCACAGTTCACATCACTCATGAGCTGATATCACGCACTCAGTGTCATGTGCAGGCTGCTTACACATGCACTTGTGAATGTGGCATATAATGTGAAGGAAGGTGTAATGGCCCTCACTCATTGACCACCCACGCACTCACTCATGCATGCAGAGTACAGTGCTGAAGCACTTCCCAGATGTTCAGTTCTTGGTTTATTAAGGTCTTTTGAAAACAAGATATTTGAAAGGAAAAATGCAATTATTATCAAATGATGACTTAATCACTTTTCACATACTTTTTAGAGATGGCATAAAAGCAATGATTGGTCCTAACAATATATTTATTAATAATATTAATAATAATAATATATATTTTTTTTATATTAATGTATTTATTTTCATAAAATAAACATTAACTATATGTTGTGAATGAACAACCACTCAGTCGTTCACTGCACTGATTTAACATTAAAAGTTGTTATACATTTTGAGTCAAACAGTGAGTCAGATTAATTTAGTGGCCACTCTGACTGATTAATAAGTGTTTTTGATTCAGTAAATAGAACCGGCTCATTAATGTCAGTGGATTGGGAATTGGACTACACAGGACCAGCTGTATGTTTTTGATTTACTAAAAAGAACAGGCTCAGAAGAATAATTTGATCGGTAATTGGACTTCACTAGTCATTCTGTATGTTTCTGGTTTGGGCCAGTTCCATTCAGAAGCGATCATCTCTATGCCCTATATGCCGAAGGGAATACCCTTCACAATTTACACTACCTACATTTGTGAGAGCTTTGGAGGGCTGAAAGGGATGTTGCTCAAAAATAAAGGTAATTCATAACACACTTTTTAAATATTTTTTATTTGTTAGAAACGTCCTTACAGCATGCGGTAACATTTTACAATATAGTGTCATTTTGTTATCATTAGTTAACAACATTAGATTACATGAACTAACAATGAACAACACTTTTACAGCATTTATTAAAGTTTTTTAATGTTAATTACGATATTAATAAAAAAATGTGTTAACATTAGTTAATGCAATATGAACTAACATTAACTAACAATGAACAATTTTCATTTTATTAGCCAACAGTAACAAAGCTTAATAAATGCTGTAATAAATATATTGTTCATTGTTAGTTAATGATAACTATTGCATTAACTAATGTTAACAAATGGCACTTTATTGTAAAGTGTTACCCAGCATGCTTATCATGATTGTTTTCCCAGCGAGTATTGACACAGTACCACCTTTGGAGTTGCGAGTTCAAATCCATTGTGTGCTGAGTGACTCCAGCCAGGACTCCTAAGCAACCAAATTGGCCCAGTTGCTAGGGAGGGTAGATTCACATGGGGTAACCTCCTCAAGGTCCCTATAATGTGGTTCTTGCTCTCGGTGGGGCATGTGGTGAGTTGTGTGTGGATGCAGCGGAGAATAGCGTGAAGCCTCCACACACGCTATGTCTCCGCGGTAACGCGCTCAACATGCCATTTGATAAAATCTGTGGATTAACGGTCTCATAATTTATGCCCTTTTAAATTCAGGGATAGGTTTTAATTCATTAGAAAAGCTAGCGCATTTGGGTAATCTTGGACTACTCTTTATGTTTTTGATTAATTGAAAGGATCCATCTCATAAGAGTCATCTGTTCAGGAATCAGACTGTACTGGTTGTGCTGTATGTTTTTGATTCATTAAAAAAAAGAACCGGCTCATAAGGGTCATCTGTTCAGGAATCGGGCTGCACAGTTTGTGTGTATGTTTTTGATTCTCTAAAAAAAGAACGGCCCATTATAATCATTCATTTGGGAATCGAACTACACTTGTCATGCTGTATGTTTGTGATTAACATAAAAGAACTGGCTCATGATAATCTTTAGATTGGAAATCGGACTACACCGGTCTCGCTAGATGTTTTTTATTAATTGAAAAGAATCGGCTCATAAGAGTCATCTGTTCAGGAACCAGACTACACTGGTCATGCTGTATGTTTTTTTTTAATATTCACTACAAAGAAAGGCTCATAATCGTTTAATTATTGGAATCGTTTGGGAATCACTCTATGATTTTGATTAATTAAAAGCAGGGGTTTTCAAAGTGTTAAACAGTAAGCCTCCTGTCTTACAAAATTTGCAAGAATGCTCAGATTTATATGCTTACAACAATGTTGTATATATGCCTTTACAATAGCCAAGTGAATAAGAAATAAAATAGCCTATGCTAAATGTTAAAATAAATATATAAATAAATACAAATCTTTCTTACAACAGCAGTACATTCTGTTTATAATATTTATTATATTTCTGTTAATAATATGAAATATTACATTTTGCATTATAATTATTAAACAAATAGCTTGCCTGTTTGTTCTTATAACAATGGGATTATTTAAATTTGTTCAACTATATTTGTGATAAATTCACATCACATGAGCCAGTCTCCATCTCTATGTTAATCAAACACAAACACTTGAAGACATGTCGACCCGATATTATGTTGAATGTCGTGATTTTGTTCCACATTTTCGGATTCTCTGCATCCTAGATAAACTTGTGCAGCTATATTTTACACTGTAGTGACAGAAGACGTGAGTCGCAACAGACTTTCTTAGTTGACCGTTTATGTCATTTGATTTGCTTACATCTCATCAGCAATCATCAGAATATCATTCTTAATCAATAAGAATTGAAACATGTATTATACTGCATTTCTTGTAATCATTACTGGCCAAATGGCGAGTTGATTCCTCAAACTTCTGTTTGTTTCTTCCTCGATGTCTACAGATGCAGAATATTTGGATGAATGAACAAAGTCAGAGCTATATGGCTTTATAATAGATCACATGACTGATTTTTAGCATACACGCACCTTCTGAAAGAGAGAATGGAGATTTCATTGAGCAGCAAACGGTACAGATGCGCTCTCGCATGATATGCATGCGTTCAAGTCAAGTCAAGTGGATTTTATTGTCGTTCAACCAAGTTAGTACTGTACACAGTGAAAATGAGACAACGTTCCTCCAGGACCATGGTGCTACATAAAACAACATAAGACAAACACAGAACCACATGAGACTACACAGACTAAATAACATACCTATATAAAATGCATGTGCAAACGTGTGCAAAAAGTATAGGACAGTACAATATATTGCTAAAAATGAACAGGACAATAGGCACAGTGAGAGACAGTGCAGCGCCGACCAGTACACAGTAGTGCAAAAAGATGAGTTTCTAAAAATTCCAAATGAAAACATACTATGAAATAGTGTTCTATGGACATAGCAGTTATTGAGGTAGCAGCCAGGTATAAAGTAACAATAATTAAAGTGCAACTCAGGACACGTGTGTGTGTGTGTGTGTCAGTCCAGTCTCTGAGTATTGAGGAGTCTGATGGCTTGGGGGAAGATGCTGTTACACAGTCTGGCCGTGAGGGCCCGAATGCTTCGGTACCGCTTGCCAGATGGCAGGAGGGTGAAGAGTTTGTGTGAGGGGTGTGTGGGGTCATCCACAATGCTGGTTGCTTTGCGGATGCAGTGTTTTTTGTAAATGTCTTTGATGGAGGGAAGAGAGACCCCGATGATCTTCTCAACTGTCCTCACTACCCTGCAGGGCTTTGCAGTCCGAAACGGTGCAAGTCCTAAATCAGGCAGTGATGCAGCTGCTCAGGATGCTCTCAGTAGTCCCTCTATAGAATGTAGTGAGGATGGGGGGTGGGAGATGTGCTTTCCTCAGCCTTCGAAGAAAGTAGAGACGCTACTGGCAATAGAGCTGGTGTTAAGGGACCAGGTGAGGTTCTCCGCCAGGTGAACACCAAGGAATTTGGTGTTCTTGACGATCTCCACAGAGGAGTCATCGATGTTCAGCAGCACCTCCTCTCTGTATGTTGACTCGTCGTTCTTGCTGATGAGACCCACCACGGTCGTGTCATCGGCGAACTTAATGATGTGGTTCGAGCTGTGCATTGCTGCACAGTCGTGAGTAGTGGAGCAGTGGACTGAGCACACAGCCCTGGGGGGCCCCAGTGCTCAGTGTGGTGGTGGTGGAGAGGCTGTTCCCGATCCGGACTGACTGAGGTCTCCCAGTCAGGAAGTCCAGGATCCAGTTGCAGAGGGAGGTGTCCAGGCCCAGCAGGTTCAGCTTTCCAATCAGGTGCTGATGAATGATTGTGTTGAATGCTGAGCTGAAGTCTATGAACAGCATTCGAATGTATGAGTCCTTTTTATCTAGGTGGGTGAGGGCCAGATGGAGGGTGGTGGCGATATGCAAACTGCAGTGGGTCTAGTGAGGGGGGCAGCTGGGTCTTAATGTGCCTCATGACGAACCTCTCGAAGCACTTCATGATGATGGGTTTAAGTGCGACGGGAACGGTAGTCATTGAGGCAGAACACTGAAGACTTCTTTGGCAAGCACATTGCGCTGCTCAGAGAGATGTTGAAGATGTCGGTAAGAACATCTGCCAGCTGGTCTGCACATCCTTTGAGCAACCTGCCAGGAATGTTGTCTGGTCCAGCAGCCTTCCGTGGGTTGAATCTATGTAGAGTTTTCCTCACATCAGCCGTGGTAAGACAGAGCACCTGGTCGTTGGGTGGAAGGGTGGTCTTCCTCGCCACCATGTCGTTATGCGCCTCAAACCGAGCGTAAAAGTAGTTCAGCGCATCTGGAAGGGAGGCATCTTTGTCACAGGCAACTGATGTTGTCCTGTAGTTGGTGATGGTCTGGATGCCCTGCCACATGCGTCGCGTGTCACTGCTGTCCCTGATCAAGTGACTGTGGATTCTCTGGGTGTGTGCACAATTTGCCTCTCTGATGGCCCGGGACAGTTTGGCCCTCGCTGTTCTAAGGGCAGCCTTGTTGCCTGCTCTGAAGGTGGAATCTCGGGTCTTCAGCAGCGCACGCACCTCCACAGTCATCCTTCTGGTTGGAGCATTTGGTGATGGTCTTGGAGAAGGTGACATCATAAATGCACTTGCTGATGTAGCTGGTCACTGATGCTGTGTATTCCTCCAAGTTGGTAGAGTCGCCATATGTTGCAGCCTCTCTGAACATGTGCCAGTCAGTATACTCAAGACAGTCCTGAAGAGCAGAGATGGCTCATGTTGGCCAGGTTTTCACCTGCTTCTGGAACGGTTTTGTGCATCTGACGAGCAGTGTGTATGCTGGAATTAGCATAACAGAGATGTGGTCTGAGTAGCCGAGGTTGCGCCCAGTATGTGCCTGGGATGTTTGTGTAAAAAAGATCAAGCGTGTTCGCCCCTCTCGTTGCAAAGTCCACATACTAATGGAATATGGGGAGCACAGTCTTGAGATTCGCATGGTTGAAATGTACAGCGACAATAAACAGTCCGTCAGGGTGAGCGTTCTGCAGTTCCCTAATAGCCCCATAAAGTAACACCAGCGATGAGCAGTAACTGGAGACTAGCATAGAGTTATTGCACCATTCCGTGTTGATGTAAACACACAAGCCACCACCGCGAGTCTTACCGCACAGAGCTGCATTTCTGTTGGCACTAAACGAGGCAAGCCTGTCTAGGTGAATGGCAGCATCCGGAACTCCGTCGCTGAGCCATGTCTCCGTGAAAACAAAGATGCAGCAGTCTCTAAGCTCACGCTGCATAGTCTTCTGGAGTCGGATGTTGTCCAGTTTTTTGAGAGCAGGATATTACCCAGCCGGCTAGGGTTTGTTTTTAGCCTAGCATGGACCCCCGCCCTCTTGCCGTGCTTTCGCTTCCTCACACACTGCTTACGACATCCCCTCCCCCGGTCACCGGCATCAGGCGACGCCGAGGACTGGAGGCCTGGTCTCCGCAGCAAGCCGAGTTAGTGTAGCTTCTCCTGCAGGTCATTATGCAGCTTGGTTGTTGCATTAATCTTATATTTTAGCAGTGTCTGGCGATGGTAGACACGAACACCGGTTTCTCCGATGTCCATGTGCCGTAAAATTCAGGCTAAGTGACAAAAATAGCACCATTTTGGATCCGGAGTGGCTGCTGCGTGCTACCGCGCTGCTATCTTGGATCAACTCATGACATACATGACATTTAGCTCTGCTGTCTGTTAAACTGGACTATGGTCTGTTAAGCCAATTGTTTTTATTAATCTTCACAATACATTTTTATTGTATTTATTTATTTATGTTTTAATTTTACTTGGTGAATTTATCATAATTCGGCCCGCCTCCGTGGATTAAAAGGAACCATCTCATAGGAGTCTTTGCTCTTTGCGCTATATGTTTTTTTTTCACTAAAAAGAACCTGCCCTTTATTATCATTAGTTCGGGAATTGGACTACATTGGTCATACTGTATGTTTAAGATTCATTAAAAAGAAAGGGCTTCATTCATTTAGGATTTGGTGGTTCACTGGTCCAGCTTTAAATTCAGTAGCAGTGTTGCGGACTACTGAACAGATGTGTGGAAACACTGTCATGATATTTTACTATAGCGTTCCAACCACATTGGCAAAATAATGCACTGCCAATAACGGTTAATGGAACCAAATGTCATGAAATCTTCTTGAGTATGATCCAGACAGAATCTGAGCTCCAATCAGTGTGTGTGTGTGTGTGTGTGTGTGAGTCTCAGGAAAGGGATGGGCTCTTTTGCATGCAGCGCAGTGCCTTTGCATCAGCCCATCGCTCTTTAATCACACGCTCCATTGTCATTTGGGCTGCAGTGCTGCTCTTTTGGACCCAGCCAGACAACGTGAATGACAAATGGTTTAAAAACTCTTTACCATGAGTCTATGAAGATAGAGATCTGTGCTGAGTTTCACTGTTCAGTTTTCCATTTTAAGGGTACTCTGAGTATATAAAAACACAATAGCTAGCTAGAAACAAGGCTTTTGTACTTAAAGACTAGACATGTTTTCTTTCCAGTGATGACATATCAAAGTACTTGTGGCATTTGTTTAAAGGTAATCAACCTTCGAATCACTTGTTTAGCTTCTTGCATATTACAGGGATAGTTCACCTGAAAACTGAACATCTGTAATTTTTTAAGCCCAAAGTATACATAAATTTGTACGCGAATGCCATTGTCTGCGTAGAGTCAAACGCGAGCCTTTCAAAGTATACTCCATTTCACGGTGCGCACATACACAGGTGGTTGTCGCATACACGCTATTACTGCTATGAGATGCTGGAAAATTTCTCTTCAGGAGTTTAGACCCATAAAGATGACTTTATATTCCTTCAGACTCGAGTTACACAAATGCAGGTATCTCCTGACCTCCTCACACTCTCTCTTGACGTGCATTTCTACTGTTGTTATTTTTACCTTCGTCTCCTGTTATTGCTGTATGCGTTCAGTGCTCAAGCACTCTGCTGATGACGAGATTTGCATCATGCGTCAGACCGAAGTATACTTTGGGGTTTATTCACCCTCATGTAATTTCAATATGACTTTCTACCAAGAAACGCAAAATTTTGAAGAATGCTGTTACTGCTTTTCCCCATACAATGAAAGTGAATTAAAGTAAATAAGGACGTTTGGTCGTATCGTGTAAAAAGACTTGGATTAAACCACTTGAGTCCGTTTGAGTATGGATTACATTTATGCTGCCTTTATGTCCTTTTTGGAGCTTGGAAATTTAGAACCTTATTGACTTACATTGTATATCCTCACTACATGGAACGTTAAAGGCCTAAGTAATCCTATTAAAAGAAAGAAGGTGCTTATCAATTTAAAGTCTTTGAAAGTAAATATTGTTTTCCTTCAGGAAAGTCACCTATCTGTGCAATAGTCACAGAAACTTTGCAGAGACTGGGTGGGTCATGTTTATTATAACACCAGCTCCAGTCAGAGCAGGGGAGTAAATACATTAGTAAATAAATGTCTAAATTTGAAATGCTTTATAAAGGAACATGACAGGGAGGGGAGGATTATAGTTATACTGGCAGAAATAATGGGGAAGCTGCATGTTCTTGCTAACACATAAGCAAATGGAGATGTCCCTAACTTTTTTGTGACAGTGGAAGGTATTCTAAGTGACATAGGAGAGTATTATACTATTATATGGGCGGGAGATATGAATGTCGTAATGGATGCGACTCTGGACAGCAGCCACACAAGTTGCTCAAAGGTCCCTAGATCTGTTTTTACATTAAAATGAGCGAGTGACTCGTTGAGGCTCGTTGATGCTTGGAGGTTACTTAATCCCTCTGGTTGAGACAACTCTATTGGAAATATACTGATTTCGGACCATGCACCAGTATTTTTGGAATTAATACCTCTTGATAACACTTGAAGTACATTCAGATGAAGATTTAATTCCACATTATTGCAGAACAGTGGATTTAAAAATTATTTAAAAGCCATATTGATCTTTATGTATCAACTAACCTAATGTCAGCTCCATCAGCAGGGGTAGCTTGGGAGGCTCTAAAAGATTATCTGAGAGGGATTGTCATTCCCCATGCTAAGAACTAAGAAAACTAAGAAAAAGTTAGATCAGGAAAGGCTGTTTCTACTAGAAGAGCAAACTAAGGATGCAGAAAATTGTTTCAAAGAAAAGATGGACCAGTCCAAATTAAGATAATAAATTATTACAAATAATATAAAATATAAAATACAAAAATAATATTAAATATTAAATAAATGAACACAGCGAAAGTATCAATATACTTTTTCATTCTTACCCAGAAGGTGGAGTTTGATTTATTTAGAGTAAGACAAACATTAGAGTCCAGAGACAAAGCAGGGAAAATGTTGGCCAGATATATTAAACATAAAGAATCCTCTGCCACAATATGTGCTATTCTTTCCAGTAAGAGTAACCTTGTAACCAAGGCCACAGATATCAATGCTACATTTAGGGAGTTTTATTAGAATCTTTATATATCCTGTAGGAGCTCATCTGAGGTGGAAATAAAACATTTCATGAGAATCAACTTGAGCTTTTAGACTCCCCTATAACAGAGGATGAAATTAAAGATGTGATACAGAATATGCCAACAGGGAAGGTCCATGGACCTGATGGGTTCACAGCCAAATTTAGAAGTAAGCCAAATGTTTTTGTTCAGAATGAACTATCCCAATTTCATGACTATTCGTACATAATTTACGAGTTGGCTATTTTGGATGGTGTCACACAATGTTGTTTGCATAAACTATGCAATTACCAAAACCCCTTATCTAAACTTAACCAATCAATAGAGTGTGTAAACATGATAGGTAACTGTTGTGTGTGACAGAAGCAAGTAATTGTCATGTATTAGATGGAAATGATGTCCAGCGATGTCATTGGCTGTAGTTAAAGTCGTTGGAATTCAAACAAGTGCAGTCACAAGATATCATATGAATTAGGCAAATTTAGAAAAGTCATACGAATCCTGATGTGTTCGCCTTGAGAGTGTGTTGGAGTGATCACCACTCTTATACACCCTGACCAGATTGTATTTCTACATAATAAATATTGTTCTGATAATTTAGGTGCTTTATCAGTGTTATGTGGGAAGTGAGAAACGATAGCTCTCCAACTGCTGCTATGTCACTCAATGCCAAAAAGGCTTTTGATTGTGTATAGTGGCAATATTTATTCTTAACCCTGGAAGCTTTTGGAATCGGTCAGGTGTTTATAAGGTGGGTGAAGCTTCTGCTGCTGCTGTCCAGACTAACAGTGTTATATCCCCATATTTTAAATTAGGCCGTGGAACACGGCAGGGGTGCCCACTTTCCCCCTTAATATTTAGTTTAGCCTTGGAACCGCTGGCAGTAGCATTGCATGAAAACACAATTTTTACTGGGGTAATTGTAGGAGGTTCAGTTCAGAAAAATATTGCTTTATGCAGATGACATTTTGCTGTTTGTTACTTATCCAGCTAATTCAATTCCATCATTGCTCAATATAATCAATTATTTCTCAAAATTGTCAGGATATAAGGTCAACTGGACAAAGTCAGACTGCATACTGTCCAAGGTGACTGCTTCAGGCTGGCACATTCAAGTAGCCCACTCTGAGATTTTGCCCATCTCCTCATCATCGAGATGTCATTCTCAACCATCTGAGCAATCTAGGGCTGTGTGTAAACCTAGACAATGGTGTCCTGTTGCCAAGGCAAGAGACTTTGTTTCTAGTGGTGGAGCTGGATTCACGAGCAATGCCATTCTCAACCATCTGAGCAATCTAGGGCTGTGTGTAAACCTAGACAATGGTGTCCTGTTGCCAAGGCAAGAGACTTTGTTTCTAGGGGTGGAGCTGGATTCACGAGCAATGCCATTCTCAACCATCTGAGCAATCTAGGGCTGTGTGTAAACCTAGACAATGGTGTCCTGTTGCCAAGGCAAAAGACTTTGTTTCTAGGGGTGGAGCTGGATTCACGAGCAATGCCATTCTCAACCATCTGAGCAATCTAGGGCTGTGTGTAAACCTAGACAATGGTGTCCTGTTGCCAAGGCAAGAGACTTTGTTTCTAGGGGTGGAGCTGGATTCACGAGCAATGCCATTCTCAACCATCTGAGCAATCTAGGGCTGTGTGTAAACCTAGACAATGGTGTCCTGTTGCCAAGGCAAGAGACTTTGTTTCTAGGGGTGGAGCAAGATTCACGAGCAATGTAGGCACGTCTGTCTCAAGCTCGCGTTCTGTCATTCTGCTGGAGTCTAGAAATGTTTTGGCCATCTCACGGATGGTTTTCGACTCTGGTCTCTCTCCTGGAGAAAGTGCCATGGGAGATTCCAGTCAGAACAGACATGATGTCATTTGGCACCCCTGGCCACACTTGTGGAAGATATGGGTATGGCCCCTCAATGGGCACTCTTTTGAATGATGGGTGTAGGAACAGTAAGCGAGCTAGGAATTAAATTAAACTGTGCTTATTCTACATCATTATTATGTAAGGAAATTTATAATGGAATTTGTCTAAATAAAATTATCCACCATTAAAATCATAATACAACATCTCATTGTATCTGCTCACAATTTCTATTGAAAGGAATTAGCTTTAATAAGGGAATTATGATTAATACACTTATTGGAGTAATATTATTCTCATGGCTTATTGAAAATAATATCACAAATATTTAGGTATAACTTTAAAGCAAAATCTTTTAAAAACAGGGATGAGATTATTTATAAAAATATACCACAGTCAAATTATCTTTGAATACAGACAAACTTTATTGCTATCCTAAACATATACTAATCTAACACACACAACGTGAAACAGGTTGGTGTTACAGTTACAGAATGTGAAATAAATGATCAATACAGAGAAAATTTACATTATGGAGTCTGTAGACAATGCCTTAAGAACTATTTATCCCTCTTTGAGTCTACATCGATTTGCAATCTGATTACACAAAGTATTTAACTAATACACCAGCGCTTTGAGCAAAAGTCTGGAGATGTACTTGCGAATGAGGAGCTGCAGAGGAAGTGAAGAGCAAGAGAGCCGAAGAAGAGAGAATACTGAGAGAGAAGAGGAGAACGAGAGCGAGTTCTTCCTTGGTAGGAAACTTTTGAGTTGAAATTGGCCTCACCCCAAAGGTGTCCTGAGCCAATCAGAAGTGGCTTTTCAGAGTCACATGGTCAACTGGTTTGTCCTTTTCAAAGTTGATTTACAATACTTTGTGTGGAGGATACCTTCAAACTTCCTGCTCATACTAGTGAATGTTTAATCATGAACTTTTATATCTTGAAAATGGTGCAAGAGACATGAGACATCAACATTCTCTACGTAAACAAGCAAGCATTTACATACTAAATATGACATACTTTAATGATTATTATACGTGTAAGTAACAAAACATGAAAAGTTTTACAACATGGATAATACATTACACGTCATGAGAAACCTGATTGTCAGGGTATATTATCAGGTTAATCCTTGAATAGTTACCATTCTTAGTAAAATTAGATGAATAAGAAAAGATTAAAGATTATACTTATCGATTTGTCAGTTATAAGTGATTATAAATCTTTACACATATTTTTAAAGGTACATCAAGCTATAATTATTAATTTGTCAGTTGTAAAAGTAATCACAGGTCAAAGTAATTTTCAGAATTATCTTGCAAGGCAAGATATTGTGTACATTTTGGGTCCAAATGCATTTTGTACATTTTAGCGGGTTAAATCACAAGTACTGGGACTTTGTGTGAAATGTTCATTCATTCCTTATTAGCTGCTGTTTTCAGAATAATGATCACGAGGATCTCATGATCTGATGAGTCTAAGTGTGGCAAATTGGTTTATATTGAAGGACAAACAGAGTGTGTTTTAAACCTTTCCCTGGGATTCCAGGGAGTGTGTTCTGTCTTTTATTTCCTGTAACCTTTGCACTTAGGGTCTCTTTGCAGAGAAGTTCTCAAGTAATGCTTTATATGGACAAGACCACTTTGTTAGTTTTATTGGCCAGATGTGAGACTTCTTGGTGGCTGGTTGAGCAGAATCTTTTAATTATGACATTGAGGAATTCCAGGGTTAAAATATTGGGTTTTCTATATTCAAGTCATATTGCCACCAATTGTTTGCTATTCTGCACCTAGTATCCTACATGGGTTATCCCCCACTGTGGTTTATACCATTCTGAATGCTAGAGCTCTATCAACTAGGAAGCATTATACGTTCCAGTGGAATATTTTTGCTTCTTGTTTTATGCACGGGGTATGCAAGCTTAGAACTTTTCATCCTGTCCACGTTCCTTTATGGTAACGTTATTTTGGAGGTGCTCTCGGGTGCTCCGTTTGAGCCCTTGGCAATAGTCACTATTTCTGACTCTTAAAATAGCCCTGCTGGTGACAGTGGCATCATTTAAAAACGGTTAGTGATTTGTATGCCCTGTTGGTTAATCCCTTATGTATGGATTTTGCGTCATGGTGTTATTACAATCTCGTTTTGGCTATTTGCCCATGGTAGTTTCGACATCATTTTGCTCGTAGAATATTAATTTTCAGGATTTTCATCCTCCCCATTTGAGTAGGAATAACATGAAAGATTGCATATTCTTTTGCCCAGTTCAGGCGCTGTGAGTTTTTGTTGACTGTACAAGCAACAAGGGTGTTTCGGTGTCTCATTGGCTAGTTGATGTAATTTCAAGTGCTTACGAAGCGCATGCTTTACCTTTTGCCTTTGGGTTTTCTAGCTAATTCTACGAGGAACATGGCATCCTCATGGGCTTTGGCTAGAGGTGCGTCCTTGGAGGAGGTCCTCTCCGCTTACATTTGTTAGATTTTATAACAAATTTGGACGAGGGTTTGACTCCTGCATCCCAGGTCCTCTCTGTTGGAACAGGAATAAACTCATAATTCCCCCTGTTTTATTCAGACACTTTAGCTCGCTTGTGTGCCACTATATGCTTACCACACGGGCGTAGACAGTTGGCAGCTAGTATTCGTATGTATACATATATCATTCCCAATGCAATTACACAGCTCAAGTTCTTACAAAAAGGAAATGTCTCGATAATGAGTCACTGCATAAGCTGGCTAATCTCTCTAGCAACTGCATAGTCTCGTAAAATCTAACTTGATGGCAGTAAGCGAGCACCTTTATGGAGCCTGTGATGTAGCTTCATAGGGGCATCGCTTAAACGGCATCAGCCAATAAATTGGCGTTATTGGGCTTCAGACCACGTGACACTCATAGCGTGTCCCATTGCGACTACGCAGCTTCTCGTTCCCACTCAGGGAACCAGGGTGACGCAGGTACATGCTATTGACTGAACTGAATTGTTCATAAATGTGTCTTAAGCATTCTACCCTTGAGAAACCCAGAGTAAACATGCACAAGTTGAGAACAATTTTAAGCTCTGTCAAACTGTCCTGTCTAGTTTTATTTAAATATTTTCTTGTATTAGTAGACTTCAAGTTATCTAATATTTTTCCTACATAATCACCGGATAATTACATTATTATAAGGTTAATTCCACAACTAAGGATACTTTGCAGTTACAGAAGTGCAAAGTGCTGTTTTTCTTTGTATTAATAGTAAATAACTGAAAAAATGAACTGAGGAAGGTAGTATCATTATGTATTAAAGTGTTAAAATTAACTGTATCTGTCATGTCCTTTCAATAAAATTTTCAGTAAATAATGGATCAATTAATGCTGAATTGCAAAGCAAAAACAAACAAAAAAACCTTTTATATTTTATATTTTTTTATATTTATTTATTTATTTCAAGCAAAAATAGTGTGACAACAGAAAAGATACACAATAATAATAACTTATACACTTATGCTTGAAAATGGAGTGGGAAGAAGTAAAACTTATTAAACCCCACCCCAGTCTATCAAAGAATTTATACAAACAAAAAATAGCTGCTTCCTTCATCAATAATCTCAAAAAGAAAATAATAATAATAATAAAAAAAAAAGAATAATAATAATAGTAATAATAATACCTCATTTAGAAACAGTGGTTGCACAAGTCAAAACCACACATTCATACCATACATATTAATAGTATACAGATATTTCCACAGGTAACAATGATAATCAAATTCCAACAATGGTAGACGAAATACCACAAGGGTACATGACAATAATTATCAAATACCAACAATGGTAGATGGAATACCACAAGAGTACATAATGACGAACAACTACCAACAATGGTAGACGGAATACCACAAGGGTAACTAAATAATAACTAATCCAACAATCCACACAACATGAATACAATCAAACCACAATGTCATTGTAATGGAACCAGACCTTTCGTTTGTAAAGACGTTTGAAATTGTGAATGCCTTGACACTGCTTTAATTCAAGCCCCAGATTATTCCACAAAGTAACCCCACAAACAGACATAGAAAAACTCCTCCTGGTGGAACCCGCCATTGGGACCACAAAGTTTCCAAATCCTCTCAAACTGTACGACTGCTCCTTATGAGAAAACATATTTTGAATGTTCACAGGTAATAAATAGTGATACGCTTTGAACATGAACTGTGCATTATATAATTTTACAAGATCCTGCATTTTTAATAGCTTTGATTTAAGAAAGAGAGGACACTTTTCAATTAATAAGTGTTGTAAATGGTTTATACAGACTCCATATATATATATATATATATATATATATATATATATATATATATATAATACAAATGGGTAACAGATGGCCATACTTAATGATCATCAAGATGAAAGCATATGCAATGTAACAACCACTAGTTTAGATGGGATAAAAAATAACCACAATGCAGCAGCAGCTTGGGCAAACAATATTTAGAATTAAATAATGAAATTATGTGAATCCAGATGTTTATTAGTATTTCCTTTAATGATTGTATTTTAGAAAACATGCAATCTAGTAGCAAAGGTTTTGACCCATGCCCCCCTTTTGCTATCATTAGCTATGGGCATTTTGCTGGATCAATTTAGTCCCTAAAAATGTTTCTAAATCAATACAGCAAATCAGCTGATTGAGGATCAGCTGATTAGAGATACATCAATAGGGTTTTCTGTGACCTCTATGTGTACCACATGTTGCGAAACAGGAATTCTGAGAGTCAATCCGAAAAACAACAGCTGCTAGGTTTGTGGATTCCTGGAGTGTGTATAGCAATGTGAGGGCTAACATGAAATACAATCTCTCACTGATACCGCCTTCATTAGCATGGCTTTTTTAGTTGTGACAGGATGCAATTGTAGCACACAAAATAGTTACAGTTACAGAAGTGCAGAGTGCTATTTTTCGTTGTATTAATAGTAAATAACTGAAAAAATTAACTGAGGACGGTAGTATCATTATGTATTAAAGTGTTAAAATTAACACTTGACTGAAATATTTCTTATGATCTTGAACATCTGATCTGAAGGCGTTCAATGTTTGAAATTAGTTTTGTAGACAAAAAGTTTTTTGAAATTGAAGGCTTGGACCAAATAATAAAGAAAAGCATGGGAACTCCTTCAATACTGTTTAAAAAGCTTCCCAGGATGATACCTCAAGAAGTTGGTTGAGAAAATGCAGAAGTGTCTGCAAATTCTAGGCAAAGGGTGACTACTTTGTAGATGCTAAAATATAATACAGTTTTTATTTGTTTTGGATTTTATTTAGTCACAGCATAATTCCCATAGTTCCATTTATGTTATTCCATAGTTTTGATGACTTTTCTATTATTCTAAAATGTGTCCAGTAGTGTGTATAGACAGTATATATATATAAATACAGTATATATATTTTTTGATGTCCTATATTTTCCTATATTTTCTTTTGTAAATTGTATGACTGAATTGACAATGGACATTATTGCATAGAAGTTTCTAGTTAACGACTGTTTTTAAATCATCAGCTGGTCAATATATTTTAGTCAAATGGATTAAATCAGATAATTATAATGAAGGTCCATATTATACTTTGGCATTAGACATTATTCCTGACAGCTAAAATTGGTAAAGAAATAGAACCATCTAAAGGTGAAAACTAATCAACAACTTTAATCATTTTTTAAAGCAACAATATTATTATGTTGAGGTGTGGTCTTATTTGAGATAGAGTAGATGTTTCATTTTTAGGAATAATGTTACAGTAACACTCTGTCTCAACCTATTCTCATAGAATGAACTTTATTATAACTATATGCAAACTGACTTACAACGTACCGAGTTCCATTACAGTTTCCTAGTGAAATTAACACTAGAGGTGCTATAACAACTATGCGTTTCATTTCACTACAATGACTACAACACACTGATATGTTATGATATCGAACACTTACTCTGACGCATTATTTGAAACAGTATACATTTTTACCCATTTTTGTATTACAGACTCACCAAGCTGACACATTAGACGAGAGTGCCATTGAACTGACAAGAGATGACGTGGTTGTTTCAGAAAATGTGCTTTTCATTTCACATTTTGTTTTTGGACACTATTTGATTTGTTTAGGGG
Organism: Xyrauchen texanus; assembly: GCF_025860055.1. NCBI lineage: Eukaryota > Metazoa > Chordata > Actinopteri > Cypriniformes > Catostomidae > Xyrauchen > Xyrauchen texanus. Next base: position 14,685,144 of record NC_068314.1, on the reverse strand, counting down.
TTGGTAAATGGAAAGGATATCTGTTTTGGATGTCTGTTGTAAATCATTTGATTTTAGATCACTATTGGTTAGGTTTAGGTTAAGGTTTTAGGTTAGGTTTTAGGTTCCATCTAATATTCATCTTAAAAACCTTGTCTTTTGACGACACCCTTTCTCTCACTTTTGGCTCCCCCAGCTGTAAATTTCACTGGTAAACTGCAGCAGAACGTAATAAGGCAACATCATTTCATTTTGCAAAAACCATTTTACATATAAATACCATAAGCGGTTGATTGCAATGCCCTGACATCTCATTTTATATGCTACATTTTCTTATACCCGAAGATGGCAGGTAAATATGTAGTTGGAAAAGGAAAATAATGTGCAATTGACCCTGGTGTCCTCTACACTTTGCCAATATTAAAGTCATATACATTTATTGAATTTGAAGGTGACAATGGCATTTCAAGATTATGTAATGTGTCTGACCCCGCTGTATTGACAAATGTAGCTTTATTTGTCAAGGGACTGTTAATACATTGACCTTACATCTCTCTTTAAATGTCACATTGTAAAATAACATAACATCAGCAGGGCCACGTTAACCCAATGGGCAACATGGTCTGCAGCCCAGGGCCCCTCAACTAGGGGGGACCCAGGTACATGAGATCTAATTTGAATGGGAATTGTGTAATTTCGGCACCACCGTCACCATCAAACTCTGTAAAAAAAATAAAATATTTCTAAACAGTTTTCATGAACTCTCATGCCAATTAGTCTGCTATTGATTGCAAAAACAAGTAAATTCACAGCTAAACAGGGAAGACAGGGGAAATCAACCTACAATTGTCTTACTTACTGTAGACTATAATTGTCTCTGTGATTAGAGATATTATTTTAACATAAAATCACACAAGGATGTCGTCAGTCTTCGCTCAACGGGGAGTGGAGGCTCCACCACCAGGTGGTTCAGCTGATCTGGGACCATTTTGGCAAAACACAGGTAGACCTGTTGGCTTCCCAAGAGAACTCCCATTGGCTGCTCTGGTACTCCCTCAGGTCGGAGGCAAGTCCCCTTGGGACAGACGCGCTGGCACACAGCTGGCCCAAGGGGCTGCACAAGTACGCATTTAACCCAGTGAGCCTACTTGCACAGGTGTTGTGCTAGTCACTCTAGTGGCCCCTTACTGGCCCACTCGGACTTGGTTCTCGGATTTTACACTCCTGGCGACAGCACCTCCCTGGCAAATTCCCCTGATTAAGGACCTTCTTTCTCAGGGACGAGGCACTGTCTGGCATCCGCGCCCCCTTGCGGGTTTGAGCACACTCTACAAGGAGTGTGGCATCCTCGTGGGCACTTGCCAATGGCACCTCTCTAGAAGACATCTGTAGAGCAGCGGACTGGGCAACACCCAATACCTTTGCGAGATTCTACAATCTCCGGGTTTTGGAGTTGGTTTTGACCGGGTATACCGCTTGGGCTAGTGCCTTTCCCCTCCACTGAGGCACTCAAACTCCCGCTCCCTGGATGTTCTTCCTCCCCAGCCCTCTGGCTCATGAATTCAGTGGAGGAAAAGCTTATACCAGGCAGCTTTACACACTAAAGTACCGTCTGTTCGGTAAACTGGTGTTCTACCTGATCTGAAGACACGCAGAGGTGTGCAGTCGGGTCAGTGCTCTCATTCCTGCAGGAAAAGCTGGTGGGGCGGCTGTCCCCCTCCACCTTAAAGGTGTATGTAGCCGCTCTGTACTGGAATAGGTGTTCCATAGGTGCAGGTTATCATGGTAACCCCCTGTGATGTGTTTTCTGTGGTACAATCCCCCTGTCAGGCGGACCCGCGTCTCCCTTGGGCAGTCTGTTTGTAGAACTCCTCCCTAATTAGGCAGTATCTACCACCGCTGCATTTCCATGTGTGGCAACGGGCCCATGTGAAGTATTTACCACATTTTCACCTCTCCAGACTGGGCAGGATGTGGTCTCTGCGAGGTCTTCTCCACCTGAAAGAATAGGACTGGAAAAGAACGTCTTCCCCGATGTGTGTTATAGCTAGATGGCCTAAGCTGCATCTAACACTCTATGAGGAGAAACATAGAGAGAGAAAAGGCCACAGGTGTCACGGCCTGCTCCCATGCTTGTCATTTTGCTTGTTTCCACCCCTCAAGGGAAAATCTTGGTCGGATGCCGGGAACCTAATAAAATCTATATGACATCTTAGTGGGGTGTTGGGGAAGGTTACGTGCAGTCTGATGCCAATGCTCCTTTGGCACGCTACAACTTGCTGCACCAGCATCAGCAGATCACGTAACTTGGTTCAGTGTAGGTGGCGCTATTGAATAGGGTCCCCTTGTGTCACTACAATCGACACAACGTTGAGTGAGTGACAGAAGAGGAACATCTAGGTTACTAGTGTAACCCCGTTCCCTTATGGAGGGGACGAGATGTTGTGTCCCCCTTGCCACAACACTGTACCATGCCGCTGTAATGGCCGAACCTTTTTTCTCGGCTCCTCAGTGCAGAACCTGACTGAACAGATGCACTGCCTTTTATACCCATATGTCTGGGGGCGGGACATGCAAATTCTGTTTGGCAATTGTTCATTGGCCTTTTACCATATTCATAGGTATCCGAGGCTCCCGAAAGAAGCCCCTTGTGTCACTACAATCAAAACAATGTCTCGTTCCCTGCATCAGGGAATGGGGGTTACACCTAGACGTTTCCCATTTTCAAAGTCAAACTAAACTTCCACCCATACCATCCAGTTGTTTCCACCATACCATCGTTCTTTAAGACATGGGTGTTTCTCAACTAATGTAATGGCTACACATTTGATTTCTGTTTTGTCAGGGTAGGCTTTGAACGCAAACATGGCTTCACCTAGTTTTTCAGTATTTCAGTCTGACTAATGGTCAGAAGAATCTTTGTTGTAAGCCTCATTGCCATGCTTTAGTGTCAGCTCAACATCATATGAGAAGGTGGGAATGGTAAAGTGAGCAGGCCACTGATGTGAACGATACTGAGGAGATTCTGCACAGCTGCTAAATAGAGTCGATGTGGATGAAGATGACGACTCAGACTTGTGTCCAAACTTGTGTCTGAAAATGTAGCAGTGGGACTGAACAAGGCCTTCAGTTTCATCTGATCCTTGGGCAAATCAGTGAGTGAGTAAAGTTTACAAAAGTCAGTAAAGTCACTGTATTCATATTCAGATAAGACCAATTAGATATTTCAGTCTTGCAGGCAAGTTATACATTAACAATTTGTTATTAACATAAAAGCTAATAAGCATGTATAGGTCCATTCACACAGCAATGCAGGATATTCGCTACATTCCAAGTTATTCAATCTTAACTCATAACCCAACAAATTCTTCATTCTAAATGCACGTTCAGTTAAAAGTTACGTTAATGAAGTAGGAAAGTTTTTATGTAGTATAATATTAAATATTAGATTATAAAATGTTATATAGTATAACTGAAATTTGTTTCAACTTTAAATATTACTATATATTTTTATTAAACCTCAAAATATTTTTTTACAGTGTGGGGAAGCTAATTTGAAACTGTTGCTTGTCAAACTACACTACAAACTACTAATAAAAGTAGACGAGTGTGCTTGATTATTACTTCTCGGATATAAAGTTGTGCTTGCATCTTATTTTTCATGCAATATTTAAAAGTAGCTTGTTACTGAAAAAGCCACAAAACAATGTTTTGAAAACAGCTACAAAACAATGTTTTGAAAACAGCTATTTCCATACTACAGAAAATTGTAATTATGTTAGTAGCATTGTTTCTTGTAGTTACTCCCAACAGTGGATTTGGTGTTCGGCTTTCTATTATAAAAACAACGGCTGTTATTGAATATGGAAAATGACTAAATGCAGAATGGATACCACTGGTGTAGCCACAGGTGGGCCTGGTTGAGCTGGTGCCACCTATTTGCATTCAGGCCCACCCAATCTTATGCCCCTATTCCACCAAAAGCCAAAAGGTTGCTGTTCTTAGCATATGTTAGATAATGTCAGCATCCAACAAATAATGGTATATGCTATTTGCACCTCAACACTGGTACACATAAAGGTAGTGTCAGACACTATTTGCACCCATATGTGTTGCCTGTGTTGAGTTAGAATCGAGATATGGAAGTATGCGTCCTTCAGGTCTACTGTTACAAACCAATCTTGTTGCTGGATGCTCACTAAAATGTTTTTGCATCAGTATCTTGAACGGGAGTCTGTGCAAGGCCCAGTTCAGAACTTGCAGGCCCAAGATTGGCCCCAACCCACCACTTTTTTGGATATGTTGAAGTAGGGTCTGTAAAACCCCTTCTTCATCTTGACTGGAGGAACAGGCTCTATCGCATCCTTCCGTAGAAGGGACGCGGTCTCCGCACACAAGGCAGCAACGTTCTCGCCATTCACCAAAGTGAAGCAGACGCTGTTGAACCTGGGCGGGCGCATGGGGGAAGGAATGGTCTGCTTACCAGCTCCCATGTCACAGGTTCCTGCCTTCCCGGACTGCCCATCTCAGGGGCGCTTCGAAGCCTTCCTCGGGTTCTTGGCCATGAGAAGTGTGGTGTCTGTTTCCTGCTGGTTGCTTCATGCCTTGGCCGGCCAACTGAGGCAGGCTGCTGCGGATCTGTTGTTGTCTCCACAGGAGGACACCCTTGGTGACGAGCAGATAGGGTGGGAGACCTTGAGCCGTACCAGGGCAGGATATGTTGAATGGCCTCCATCTGCTTCCTCGCTGTCGAAAACTGCCGGGCAAAGTCTCAGACAGTGTTGCCGAATAGGCCAACCTAGGAGATGGGGCATCAAGGAATCGATCCTTGTCAGCCTCCCTTGACTCGACCAGGTTGATCCAAAGGTGGTGTGGGTGGATATTGCCCGCCTGAGAGACTGTGCCTGGAGGGCAAGATCGGTCGCCGATCACAGCTCCTGCATCAATACCAGGTCAGGACTACCTGTTCAGTTCTTTGAGTGCCTTGGCTTGGTGCACCTGTAGGAGAGCCATGGCATGCAGGCCGGTGGTGACCTGTCCAGCAGCACCGTAGGTCTTAGCCGCCAGAGACGAGGTAAGCCTACAGGCCCTGGACGGCAGTTTCAGGTGACTCCACCAGGTGGCGGCGCTCTGCGGGCACAAGTACACCGCGACTGCCTGATCCACCTGGGGAATTGCCGAATACACCCTGGCCGCCCCACCGTTGAGGGTAGTGAGGGGAGGCACCAACCGGATCCGGGCAGTAAAAGGTGCCTTCCACGATCACGTGAAAACCTAAGTATGATATATATATATATATATATATATATATATATATATATATATATATATATATATATATATATATATATCAAACTTTTGACACTTAGGACGATTGAGGGTCTTGTACACACAAAAATGGTACACAATACGGGACTTTGAATTATAAAGAAGGCTGAAATATGGGACTCTTATTTTGAAATGTCTGTGCTCCCAGTTGTGAGCTCATTAATGGCTGATTTATTGAGAAAGTGAATCTGATTCAAACTGCTAATATGAGCTCATTGCTGTGTGAATGGACCTATAAATGCATATTAGCATTTATGTTAATAACACATTGTTACTGTTAACTTGCCTGCAAGACTGAAATATCTAATTGGTCTGAGTTCAAACCCTCATTTATTTTGGGGCAATTCATGAAAAAGACCTGGTTCATATGAGTCATTTGTTTATAACTCTCTCGCGCTGAGTTTGTTGTTGTGTGTGGTGCAGAGAGCTCATCATCACAACAGAACAGGTGAAAATTGGCACGAGACACAGTGGTGCCTGCTCCAAAGATGTATTCAATAACTCACAAGATGATATCTGACGAAACTGCATATGAACGCACACAACCCGACTGTTTCCAATGGTGACCACATTTTTAATTATGATAAATTAAATTAGACTTTCAGTAGCCTGTATATAGATCTTTATTAATGACCTACTTACATTTCTTTTCTTACCTGCTCATTTTCTTATTTCACCTTCAATTAGCCAAAGGTTTTTTGGAAACGCTGTACTGACTGTTTGTTGCATAGGAATGTCCTATCAGTACAGAGTCACTTTAATTTAAGGTAGTATCAACTGTTCATCTATAGTTACCTAGGGACCATCAAAATGAAGTGGCACCATGCGAGGGTCGGACGTGAATTCCGCACACTTTGCTAGTTTTATTACTTTTTGTGTCATAAACCAGTGAGATTCAAAACACCCTGATTCTTAACTGTTCTATTAAGAAAATGTGTGTAATTTTTACCTCTGCCATTGATATTAATAATGCTTTTAAATAATTCTATCTTGATCTCTATAGTTCCACATCTTTGCCTACTGATGAAGTTATTAGACATTTTGTGGAACCTTTAGAAATCCCTAAATTGATGACTGAGCAAATAAATTCTATTGATTCTGAGATAACATTGGAGGAGCTTGGCAAGGTAATTAAGGCCTTGCCAAGGCTCTGGGGCCAGATGCCTTTGCTGCTGAGTTTTTTAGATCTTATGCTACAGAACTGGCTCCGCATTGCTAGAAGTTTATACAGAATCATTAAAGAATGGAAACCTTCTTCCAGATGGATCCAGGCCATGACACAAGCCTGGATCCATCTGATTCTTAAAAAGGACAAAGACACAAGCAAGTGTAAGTGTTACCATCCAATTTTCCAATTTCCGGCTAGACATTAAAATATTGCCAGAATATTTTGCAAATCGATTAAGTAAAGTTATGACATCTCTTATTCATATACTGTAGATCAGGTGGGGTTTATTAGGGGTCACAGCTCTTCTGATAACATTAGGCATTTCACGTGGTCAGTGGCAAATTATCAGACTCCGGTCACTGCCATCTCACTTGACGCTGAAAAGGCATGGTATGGCATGATATGGTGGAATAGGATTACCCTTTCAAGATTTTGGAAATGTATGGGTTTGGGAGTATGTATATTGGATAGATTAAGTTACTTTATAGACACCCGGTAGCAGGTTTCCCTATAATTGTTCTGTTTTGCCCTGAAACCATTAGCAGCCACGATAAATTATAAAAGGGAAGATGATTTTCATGGGCGGGAGGTATGGTGCATAAGCTAAGATATTTTATTATTTGTCTCCGACCCCTTTAGGTCTATGCATTGACTCCACAGAATTTTTAATTCCTTTTCTAAATTCTCAGAATACAGAGTCAAAGGGTCTAAATTCGAAGCTTTGGCTCTGACAGCGTTCTGTCCAGTAACGGCTTTCCAGCAGGGCACTTTTCAGTGGCCCAAACAGGGCATCAAGTATTTGGGCATTTTATTCCCAGCACATTTGTCTGATTTAGAGTTAAATTTGACAACTTAATAAAAAGGTTTTTAAGCGATGTGGGCAGGTGGGCTTCATTACATTTATCTATGTTTAGGAAATTTTATGTTATTAAAATTAATTGTTTTCCAAATTTTAACTGCCTGCTACAATCTCTCCCTGTAGATGTTCCCCTCTCTTATTTTAAGCAATTTGATAGCATAGCAAAGTCATTCATTTGGAATGGTAAGCATCCCAGATTACTTTTCAATAAATTACATATGCTGGACAAAGGTGGCTATACCTACCCAAGATTTTGTTTTCTTATTATGAATTCAGTCTCAGACATTTCACTCATTGGTTGCTTCCATCTGAGAGAGCCCCTCCCTGGTTTTGTATTGAACAGGAAGTTCTTGACCCTATTTTGCCATTGCAAAGCCTTTCTGTCAAACTAATCAGAGAAGTTAAGTTACACCCCTTAATCTCGCATTTGTAGGCAGTATGGACAAAAGTGTCCAGAGTGTTTAACTCTGACATTTATTTAAATGTTGGCTCGAGCATATGACATTGCTCAATATGGCATTATTGATTAATTATTCCCCTTTCTGCTGGTCAGAGTGGATTGTGAGGGAGGTTAATATGCTCTGTGACCTAATCTTCTTTTGAAAATTTGGTTCAACATTTTGGGATTCCCAGATAGGTATTTACAACTGCATCACCTACTCTGTATAATTTTTTGGGAGAAGCATACACACCCTAAAGCGGCAGATACTCTGGGAATGGTGATTACTACTTTTGGAAAGGTCAAAAGATATCAGTGTATTACTCCATATTAAATTAGAGTCTGGGGGATGGAGCTTTAACTTCTATCAAGAGATTATGGGAGAAAGATTTCAATTTGGTACTGGAGGAGGGAGTTTGGGCCAGGATTCTAAAAAATGTCAAGTCTGCATCTAGAGATGCAATAGTGCACCTTATGCAATTCAATATTTTGCATAGATTTTATAGGACTCCCTCTAGATTGTATAGGCTTGGTCTTAAAGACACACGAGGAAGACATGGCCCATGCTTTTTGGTGGTGTATTGAGGAATTCTGGTTAAAGGTTCAGAGTTTTGTGTGTGACGTGGTGGGCACTCTGGTTTCGTTTTGCCCCAGACTCTTTGTTTAGGGCGATGGGCCGGTCATCGATGTGGGGAATAGTCACATAGAGAATTGGGTTCTGACCTCTGGGATGTTTGGCAGGCTGATTATTTTTAGGTGTTAGAGGTCAGCTTGTGTGCCCCCATTTCAGGAGTGGAGATGGGGAGGGTGGCAGCTTTTGAAGAGGTGTCATTTGGAAGACAGGGTAACATGGATTTGGGAAATGGGACAATTATTTAGAGTTGTTGGAGGGTTCTCGGGGTGGGGTGTGGAAAGTGTAGTATAGTTTTTATTGAGTATTATTATTATATATATACATTATTATTTATATATATATATATGTATATTTTTGTTTGTGTGGCTGTTTGCTATATATATTTACTCATGTGTGACCACGGGGATGTTTGTTGGGGGTCATGGTTTGATTGGGAGGGGAGGGCGGTTGTGGGGTTTAAATGTTGATTGTATATATATATATATATATATATATATATATATATATATATATATATATACGTTCGAATGCTGTTCATAGACTTCAGCTCAGCATTCAACATAATCACAATTTCCCAGCACTTGATTGGAAAGCTGAACCTGCTGGGCCTGGACACTCTGCAACTGGATCCTGGACTTCCTGACTGGGAGACCTCAGTCAGTCTGGATCGGGAACAGCATCTCCTCCACCACCACACTGAGCACTGGGCCCCCCAGGGCTGTGTGCTCAGTCCACTGCTGTTCACTCTGCTGACTCACGACTGTGCCGCAATGCACAGCTCGAACCACATCATTAAGTTCACCGATGACACGACCGTGGTGGGTCTCATCAGCAAGAACGACGACTCAACATACAGAGAGGAGGTGCAGCGGCTAACAGACTGGTGTAGAGCCAGAGGCGCTGCAATAGGGCAGGCAAGGCAGGCAATTGCCTGGGGCCCCGCATTTTGAGGGGGCCCCCGAGGGCCGATCATTTAAACAATCAGAAATGTTCATATTAATATAACACGCAGTGACGCCGCAACACCTCCGCGTCCCCCTTAGTGGGCCCCCCTCTCTTGCAAGGCTGCGTATGCTTTTGCTGCTTCTGGCGCCTTTTTCAAACTGTCGCAGCGCTTACTCGCGTTTCTGTCTTTCTTTTACTGTCTGTACCCGAAAATGCATGAATTCGTGTATTAAAAATGAAGAGGACATATCCATCTGGCAGCCAGAAGCGGAAAAAAAACAAGATGATGGGGAAAAGAGAAAACATGACTGCGGTAAGTGATGGAGAATGAGATGATGATGATTAACTTAATTGACTTAACATTTACGTTAAGGATAATTAATGACAAACAAATCGTTTCGTCGTTCAATTCACATTTATTTTTCACAGTAGTAACGTTACATATCGTTTTAAAGCACCTTTACATAAAATACATGTTGCTGTCCATACCTTTCCTGATCATTCATCTACTTCACCAAGCGACATGTTAGATTACATCTTCAAGGAGCAACTTCTAGATTTGTATGGAAACTTGAGCATTGCTCTTCGTCTGCTTCTAACTCTTCCTGTCACCGTTGCCTCTGGTTAGAGAAGTGTTTCAGCTTTAAAGCTGATTAAATCATACCTCAGGTCAACAATGAACCAAAAGAGGCTCTCAGCACTGGCACTAATTTCCATTGAACGGAACACACGAAGGTCTTTGGATATGGAGGACATAGTGACAGCATTTGCCGTAGCTAAGGCTCGTAAGCAGCGTTTTTAAGGTGACAATACATTATTAATATGAAGATTTATGTACACTCAAAAAAATTATAAGTTAATTTATGGAACCTGTTGACATAAAAAAGTTAATTAAAGCCAACATATCATTTAAGTACTTTAATGTTGTAAACAATAAACAATTTATGTTCTGTTAGATGTGTTTTGACTACTTTTTGTATGTTGTATAATTATATCTCTAGGTAACAAAGATATATTTACAAAAAATTTTTAGAAGGGCCTCATTGATTAATTTTGCCTGGGGCCCCCACTCAATGTTGGTTCGCCTCTGTGTAGAGCTAACAACCTGTCCCTGAATGTGGACAAAACAAAAGAGATGGTTGTTGACTTTAGGAGAGCACAGAGTGACTGCTCTCTGCTGAACATCGACGACTCCTCTGTGGAGATCGTCAAGAGCACCAAATTCCTTGGTGTTCACCTGGCGGAGAACCTCACCTGGTCCCTTAACACCAGCTCTATTGCCAGCAGCGTCTCTACTTTCTTCGAAGGCTGAGGAAAGCACATCTCCCACCCCCCATCCTCACTACATTCTATAGAGGGACTACTGAGAGCATCCTGAGCAGCTGCATCACTGCCTGATTTGGGACTTGCACCGTTTTGGACTGCAAAGCCCTACAGAGGATAGTGAGGACAGTTGAGAAGATCATCGGGGTCTCTCTTCCCTCCATCAAAGACATTTACAAAAAACACTGCATCCGCAAAGCAACCAGCATTGTGGATGACCCCACACACCCCTCACACAAACTTTTCACCCTCCTGCCATCTGGCAAGAGGTACCGAAGCATTCGTGCCCTCACGGCCAGACAGTGTAACAGCTTCTTCCCCCAAGCCATCAGACTCCTCAATACTCAGAGACTGGTTTGACACGCACACACATGTCCTGAGTTGCACTTTAATTTTGTCACTTTATAACTGGCTGCTACCTCAATAACTGCTATGTCCATAGAACACTATCTCATAGTATGTTATGTTTACATTTGGCATTTTTAGAAATTCTTTTTGCACTACTGTGTACTGGTCTGCACTGCACTGTCCCTTACTGTGTCTATTGTTCTGTTCATTGTTAGTAATTTATTGTACTGTCCCGTACATTTTGCACACGTTTGCATGTTCACTTTATATAGGTATGTTATTTAGTCTGTGTAGTCTCATGTGGTTCTGGGTTTGTCCTATGTTGTTTTATATAGCACCATGGTCCTGGAGGAACGTTGTCTCATTTCGCTGTGTACTGTTCTAACTGTATATGGTTGAAACGACAATAAAAACCACTTGACTTGACTTGACTATATATATATATATATATATATATATATATATATATATATATATATATATATATATATATATATATATATATAATTATATATTTTATTCTTTTCTTAATTAGTTATATACAGGCTACTGATAGTCTACTGAATGTTGGTTGAAACACTGTTCACTAGCTATAGCATGTCAGTTTATAAGCTCTTATTTAGCTGTTATACAGGCTATTGAAAGTCTACTGAATGTTTGTTGAAACACTGTTTACTAGCTATAGCAAGTCAGTTGATAAGTCACTTATAGTCAGTTGAGTATCTGTAGGGGGGCCATCAAAATAAAGTGTTACTAAAATTATTGTTGCAATCAATTATTTTTGGTCGCATTTGTGACCATTTTAGACAGTCTGGAGCCCAGAGCCGGCTCCAGGCTGCTTTCAGCAGGGGGGCATTTATTTTCAATGGGTGGTCACTAGGTATGGGGACTTTTTTTTTGGATATCAGATATCCTATATTTATTATTGCTACTGCCTTTTCTGTTAGCTATTACCTTGAAGTGATGCAACCCATACAATAAACACATAAACCATTACACATTGTTGCAAGACGTGCAACTCTTAAGAAATTTGATTAAATAAGGGTTAAATAGGCCTATAAAAAAAATTGCAAGACCGACTCTGACCACAGCTTTATTATAGCTAACGAACATACACATAGTGTCATACACACTGACAGGACAGTAGTTCTCCACGGCGGGAGTGACATTTCAGGACAACGGACAGCGCAAAAAAACTGAACTAAATAGGCCTACTAAACTATTAGTCTCCTCACAACAACATAACGTGACAACACAATATAGTGAACTTTGACAGTACATAATGCCAGTTAGATAAATACACTAACAACCGGTCAGCATGAAACTTTAAATTTAACTTACAGTTAGAAAAGCTGAAGACGCCACTTGTGAGCTGATTGGAACTTCCTGAGAACAGCGTCCTTCCATGCACCACAACACTTTTTTGTCAAGTCCTTCTACTTTTTTGGCCTTTCTTGTGTGAAGCATGCTGCTTCTGTGTTCTGAAAACACATTTTTGAGCGTGGAGAACGAATTTTCGCAGGTCGCGGTAGAAGCACCAAATACCAAAGCCAGTTGGAGTGCCGTCAACACAGTGGGCATCGCCTTAAGCGTTTTGTAGTGTTTGGACAACAGTCTCTGAACTGTCCATTTCTCCTCTGAGTCGTCTTCCATTTGGGACTGGAGAAATCGACGTGCGACGCAGAACTCCGACTCCACTATATCCACTCCTACTAAATCCATAATGTGTTTGAGTTTTTTCACATCCAGAAAACTTTTATTTTCTGGGTCAAGAGCTTCCAATGCGCTTATCAGCTTTCCATTGCGCTCGCTAAAACGCACATCCATTTCTCCAAGTACGGCATCAATCAATGACTTGTCGTTATTTGTGTCGTGGAGCTGCTACAGGTGCTAGCTTGAGAAGCTACGATGTTAGCGGCCACGCCGGCCACGGAGTCACAAATGTTAGCCGGGCTGTCGTTGTCTTGCTGTATGGGGTCAGCAGAATCGTTAATCGGCGTGGAACTTGAAGGAGAAACTGTGGTTTTGAACCATTTCCTAATGTCCATTTTTGGAGAGTTTTGAATGCAGCGCGCCAACTGAAAATCATTTCATTCATGTATTAATGATTTAACGTGCGTGATTGGGGGCAGGGGGGTTCCTCACAGCGCCACACTGGTTTTATGTTGGCTTTATTATATTTTCAGATAATGAGCAGTTTGTAGTCATATATTTTTATTATTTCTCACTGAAATGTGAATTAAATTAAACTGATATTTTTTTGTAAATTATATCATAATTCAATTTGGGGGGGCATAAAAGACATTTGTGGGGGCATTGCCCCCTAATGCCCCCCCATACCGCCGGCGCTGCTGGAGCCCTATTAAACCTTTGTTGCTAGTTTGAAAATGTCACTGTAGAACTATCTCAACAAATGTAATTTTATTCTGAAAAAGTATAAACATTTTCTCAGTAATGAGCTCCAAAAGTGTGCAAAGAATTTACATCCAGCAACTGTGAAGTGATTCACAAGTAAAAAATGCAGCAACACAAGCGATTATTGTCAAAGAGGGCACAAAAAATCACCAGAAGATGATGTTAGGTACAGTTGCTCCATTGCTCAGCTGAGGTTTTAGAGCTAAACAACTGTTTACAATCCCACGTGGGGGTGCGCTTACTTTGCTGCCAAGAGAGTTTGTGTGAGACCGAAATAGAGGGGGAGGGGGAGCGCAAATGTGCTTTCCACTATGGCTATGGAAGGCTGATTAGGGTGAAATACATTCAAACATTAAAAGTTGCACATATTAAAAGTTATTTTGGATCATATAGAAACTGTTGCATTGATCAAGTCGTGGCGGTGTGTCTCTGTCGTGGCGGTGTGTCTCTATTTGTTGGTTGTGACTTAAATCTCTATGTGTGTGTGTATGAGTGTGTGTGTGTGTGAGCGTGTATTTATCACTTTGTGGGGACCAACTGTCCCCATAAGGATAGTAAAACCCGAAATTTTTGACCTTGTGGGGACATTTTGTCGGTCCCCATGAGGAAAACAGCTTATAAATCATACTAAATTATGTTATTTGAAAATGTAAAAATGCAGAAAGTTTTCTGTGAGGGTTAGGTTTAGGGGTAGGGTTGGGTTTAGGGGATAGAATATAAAGTTTGTACAGTATAAAAACCATTATGTCTATGGAAAGTCCCCATAAAACATGGAAACAGAACATGTGTGTGTGTGTGTGTGTGTGTGTGTGTGTGTGTGTGTGTGTGTGTGTGTGTATGTGTGTGTGTGTGTGTAGGTGTGGATTAGATGAGAGAGGGAGCACAAGGGCACTTTTCAACCGAAATTGTAATATATTTAGGATATTATAGACATTGTCATTCTCATACGATATACTTAGTCATCTTATTTGTTTATTTGCATATTTTGCCGTGGTAGCCTGTACGGCTCTTTAAATATAATTGAAATAATTTGGCAAAGTGAAATGGAACCATTATGCGGTCAAGACCTGAAACTGCTTTATTTTCGTGCGTATACTGGAAAATAATTGCACACCTTAGAACATCTGTCTACCAATCAGAATCAAGCATTCAACAGACACTGTGGTATAATCCTGTTTAAAAATAGAAAATACGGTCTGGCTAATCTGCATATTAAAGGAAAGCACAGGCTCAGATTTTTGACAGTTTTTGGAAGTTTGAATATGCTGCCTAATGGTGCACACTCAGAACATCTGTGCATATGTATAAAATACTCACAAATGACAATTCTCTCTAATGAAATGTAAATTAATAAAGTGAAACAAATAAGCCCCGATGCAAGGGAAACCATTATGAACCTTGTGAATGTTGCAGGAAAGTATTAAAACATGTCTCCATTGCAGCGTACATCCAGCAAATCAGTGTTGTGCTGGTGTTCTTGTGTTTTTTTTCTTGTGTTTGTTCTTTTTTATTACTTCTTCTTTTTCTGCTCTTTTAAAGTCGGTTGGTTTAACGTTCGGCTTAACATTCCTTTCTGCCTTCCTCTAAATCGTCATGACCTTTTGAGAAAGATCTTTCAGGAGTTCAGCTCTGGCCTGTTGAAATTCTGTGGTTATAGCACCCCTTTGCAGTTTAGAGCTGCTAACTAATCCACTTGGTGATTGCAGCGGTACTAGGACTACAGTATTATGGTTGACTACCAACTGTAACTACTCTTTCAAAGGAGTAGCTTGACTTAATAATTTAACTACTTAAATGGTGCACTCAATAATTTTTCCACATTAAAAAAGATTTAATCCTAAAGAAATGAACTGTAATTTTGAAAAATATATATAACATCATGAGCACTCACACGAGGCTTCTAATCATATCAGTAACCTCATAAAAGCTGTTTTTTCTACATGGGGCAGGGAATCGTTTGGTTACGTATGTAACCTCCGTTCCCCGAGGGAGGGAATGACATGTTGTGTCGGAGAAGCGACACTAGGGGTCTCTCTTGAGCGCCGATATTCACCTCTGATCTTATTGAAAAGGGCCAATGGGAGTTGGCAGTCGGTATTTGCATATCCCGCCCCCGGACATACGGGTATTTAAGCGCCGCAAATACGGGAGTTCATTCAGGATTTTTCTGAGGAGCCGGAAATGGTCTGGCCACAACAGTGGCTTGGTTCAGTGACATGGCGGAGGAAAGACACAACGTGTCGTTCCCTCCCTCGGGGAACGGAGGTTACATACGTAACCAAACGTTCCCCTTCTGTCGCTCTCTCCACGTTGTGTCGGAGAAGCGACACTAGGGGACCCATTCCAATCTTGCCATGCGCTGAACCTTGTACGTGGACCGCCGATACAGAGGCGGGCAGGGATTTCATCCAGTGCCACGCATCGTCTGTACCTGGCTGCACGTACCCTTCCCCAATGCCCCATAAGAACATCGGAGTCCTTCTAGTTACCCTGGGAGGGGAACAAGGCGATGTTTGCCAACATGGGAACGGGCCAGCCTGGCTGGGCCTCTTTTCAGCTCTATGTTTCTCGCATAGAGCAATCACGGCCGGGGCCCTTACACGCATATAGGGAAGGGGTCTTACCCAGACCCTGCTGGAGACCACACCTGCCCTTTTTCTTGGGGAGGAAAAGTGGTAGACACGTCACACGGCCGTCTTAGGGCTCGTGTGGAAAGTATGGTGCAGTGGTAGATCCAGCCTTGAAAGGGGGGAGTTGCTACAGCACGGCAACCGAGGCAGCTGTAACTGCCTAAGGGAGACACGAGGGTCCGCTCGTAAGGGGACAGAACCGTGGAATTACACACAGGGGGAGTCCGAACAGGAGGCCTTCTTATTTTACCTGTGGAGCCCCTATACCAGTACGAGGTGGCCATCAGGGTACCCGCAGTGGCTTGGGTCGGCGAGTCGCGGACCCGGAGGGCTGGGGAGGAATCGACCAGGGGCACGACTCGGAGTGGGGCGCCCTGGGAAGGCGCACTACTTTAACTTGACGTCAGGAAAAGGGCGCTGGGTGCAAGCGATCCACCCGGCCGGTCGGTCACGTGTTACCGAGTTCTGGGCTCGGACCTGAAAACATGAGGCTAACCGACTCAGCGAGGTTGTAAAACCTCGCGAAGGTGTTGGGTGTTGCCCAACCCACGGCTCTACAGATGTCTGCTAGGGAGGTGCCCTTGGCCAGTGCCCACGAGGACGCAACACCCCTTGTTGAGTGAGCTCGGACCCGTAAGGGTAGGGGCACGACCTGGGTGTGATAAGCCAGTGTGATGGCATCGACAACCCAGTGGGCGAGCCTCTGTTTGGAGACGGCATTCCCTTTCTGCCGTCCCCAAAGCAGACAAAGAGCTGCTCAGAGCATCTGGTGCTCTGTGTGCGGTCCAGGTAAATGCGCAGGGCGCGCACTGGACACAGCAACGAAAGGGCTGGGTCTGCCTCCTCCGGGGCAGCGCTTGCAGGTTCACTACCTGATCTCGGAATGGTGTGGTAGGAACCTTGGGCACATAGCCCGGTCGCGGTCTTAGGATCACAGGCGTATCTGCCGGACCGAACTCCAGGCAAGTGTCGCTGACAGAGAGCGCTTGCAGGTCCCGACCCTCTTAATGGAGGCGGCGCGATCAGCAGGGCCGTCTTAAGAGAGAGGGCCCTGAGTCCAACTGATTCGAGCGGCTCGAAGGGATGTCTCTGGAGTCCTGCCAAGACTACCGAGAGATCCCAGGAGGGAACTAGGCCTGGCCGGGAGGGATTCAACCTCCGGCGCCTCTCAGGAACCTGAGGATCAGGTCGTGCTTACCCAAAGACTTGCCATCTACAGGATCGTGGTGGTGGCGATAGCGGCAACATACACCTTGAGGGTGGGCGGGGACAGCCTCCTGTCCAGCCTCTCCTGTAGGAACAGAAGCACTGACCCTAGTCGCGCATCTCTGCGGGTCTTCGACTCGGAAAGAACACCAATCTGCGAACAAGCGGCACTTTAGGGTGTAAAGGTGCCTGGTAGAGGGGCTCTGGCTTGGTTGATGGTATTCATAGCGGTCGCCGGTAAGCCGGCTAGCTCTTCAGCGTCCGTCCAGGGACCAGGCGTGGAGGTTCCAGAGGTCTGGGCGTGGGTGCCAGAGCGTGCCCGTCCCTGAGAGAGGAGGTCCTTTCTCAGGGGCATTCAGCCAGGGAGGAGCTGTCGTGAGGAGCCTGAGTTCCGAGAACCAAGTCCAAGTGGGCCAGTAGGGGGCCACCAACGTGACTTGCTCCTCGTCCTCCCTGACCTTGCACAGCACCGGTGCAAGAAGGCTCACTGGGAGAAATGCGTACTTGCGCAGCCCGAGGGCCAGCTGTGTGCCAGCGCGTCTGTCCGAGGGAGCCTCTGTTAGGGCGTACCAGAGCGGGCAGTGGGAGGTTTCCTGGGCGGCGAACAGGTCTACCTGGGCCTTGCCAAACCGTTCCCAAATCAGCTGGACCGACTGGGGGTGAAGCCTCCACTCCCCGCCGGGCAGGCGTTGTCGTGATAGCGCATCCGCTACGACGTTGCGTCTTGAGTCGCTGCTGGCTCCATAGGAGGAGACGGCGGGCGAGTTGTGACATGTGGCTGGAGCGTATGCCGCCTTGGCGATTTATGTACGCCACCACCGTGGTGCTGTCCGATCTCACGAGGACATGTTTGTCCCGAACTAACGGGAGGAACTTCCTGAGAGCAAGAAGGATGGTCAGCAACTCCAGGCAATTGATGTGCCAACGCAACGGGGCCCCTTTCCAACGGCCCGCTGCTGCGTGCCCGCTGCACACGGTACCCCACCCGGACCGGGAGGCGTCGGTTGTGACCAGGACGCGTCGGGACACCTGCTGCAGGGGCACTCCTGCCCGTAAAAAGCAGAGGTCTGTCCAGGGTCAGAGTGTTTTTAGGCAGGCGGGGGTGATCCTTACCCGATGCGTGCCGCGGTGCCATGCTTGTCTCGGGACTCGAGTCTGGAGCCAGTGCTGGAGTGGTCTCATATGCATCAACCCCGGCGGTGCGACCGCCGCGGAGGATGCCATATGCCCCAGGAGCCTCTGGAAAAGTTTTAGAGGGACCACTGTGCCTGGCTTGAAGGAAGCGAGGCAGTCCAGCACCGACTGAGAACGCTCGCTCGTGAGACGTGCTGTCATTGAGACTGAGTCTAACTCCAACCCGAGAAAAGAGATGCTCTGAACCGGAGTGAGCTTGCTCTTTTCCCAGTTGACCTGAAGCCCCAAGCGGCTGAGGTGCCGGAGCACCTGGTCTCTGTGTGTGCTAGGATGAGCCAGTCGTCGAGGTAGTTGAGAATGCGGATGCCGGCTACTCGTAGCGGGGCAAGGGCCGCCTCTGCGACTTTCGTGAAGACGCGAGGGGACAGAGACAGGCCGAAGGGGAGGACTTTGTACTGAAACACCTGGCCGTCGAACACGAACCGTAGGAAGGGTCGGTGTCGTGGAAAAATTGAGACGTGGAAGTACGCGTCCTTCAGGTCCACCGCTGCGAACCAATCTAGATGCTGAACGCCAGCCAGAATATTTCTCTGTGTAAGCATTTTGAACGGGAGTTTTAACAAGGCCCGATTGAAAACTCGCAAGTCCAGGATTGGTCGTAAGCCGCCGCCTTACACTCCGACCCTTGGGTACAATGAAGTAAGGGCTGAAGAAACCCTTCCTCATTTCGGTTGGAGGGACGGGCTCTACCGCGCCCTTGGCTAAGAGGGTCGCAATTTCTGTGTGCAGGGAACTGGCGTGCTCGCCGTGTACTGCGGAAAAGCGGACGCCCCTGAAGGGGGGCGGGACCCGGGCAAACTGAATTGCGTAACCAAGTCGAATGGTCCAGTGCAGCCAGCGTAATGCTTTGGGAAGCGAAAGCCACGCTTCTCAGCTCTGCGCTAGGGGCACCAAAGGCATGAGTATTTTGGATGTACCCGGCGGGGCCTCGCAGTGGGGCGGAACAGGTAATGCAGCGTCGGGCGGCTTCGTTGCAGCCTGAGGCTGAGGTGCTGAGAATAGACTCAAAGCACTTACCTTGCTCTGCGTGCCCGGCAGGGGGCGGGTTCTTGACTGAGGAGGAGGTCTGATGTTGGCGTCCTCTGGACACGTCTGAACCGGCCAGCCGGGGGACAGTCGTGGGCAGGCGGAAGGCGGGATCGCCGCGTCCGGTGTACCGGGACTGTTGTGATCTGAAAGCACATTGCCGTGAGAACGACATTTGCGGGCCAGGTGACCCAGAGGCAAAGGAAATAGCTCTTTTATTGAGAATGTGGGTACCACAGCCCCCGTCAGGGGGTGTGGCAAATGAAAAAACAAAGGATTCTCCTCCCGGCCCTCCACCGGGGGACGGAGCGGTCTTACCATCTCCGGAGCTAACGTCTTCGGCTCTGGGTTGGCTGTCTCAGGAACGCTTGGGAGCCTTCCGGGTCCTGGAGGGGGTTCGTGAGACAGGGGGCGTGCGCCGCCTGCGGAGTGCTCGACACTGGGGCTGAGAGCTGGGCCCGGGTTGAGGTGGAGCAGGAGCTGGTTTCCTCGCAGGGGGACACCCTCGGCGGGCAGACGGGGCAGGGCCCGTAGCGGCAAGTCTGCGGCGGGGCATGATGTGTGAAATGGCCTCCGTCTGCTTCTTCACCGCGGACAACTGTTGGGCGAAGTCCTCGACGGTGTCACCGAAAAGGCCAATCTGGGAGACAGGTGCGTCCAGGAAGCGGTTTTTGTCAGCCTCACGCATCTCGACCAGGTTGAGCCAAAGATGGCGTTCCTGGACCACTAGGGTGGCCATCGTCTGTCCGAGTGCCTGCGCTGTGGCCTTCGTCGCTCTCAGGGCGAGGTCGGTCGCTGAGCGCAGTTCCTGCAGCACATCAGGATCAGGTCCACCCCCGTGCATGTTTCTGAGAGCTTTGGCCTGGTGGACTTGCAGGAGGGCCATTGCATGCAGGGCAGAGGCAGCGCATCCAGCCGTAGTGTAGGCCTTCGCGTTAAGCTGAGGATGTTGTCCTACAGGGCTTGGATGTGAAGGGTGAGGGTCGAAATCCCTTGTCTCTTCAGATATATCAATACATATATATATATCCTTTTATATCAATATATATCTATATTCTGTTGCTTAACTTCTTTAATAAAATGATGAACTAACTATATGCATGATCACATAATCAATTTTATTTTTCTTATGCATAACTGAAATATACTTTGAATCATATGTGTGTTGGAATGTTAACTATAGTGTCTTTTAAGGAACATTCCAGAGTCTCTCTCTCTGTCCTGCCCGTAGTCTGAAGGTCCTTTGGGGATAAGCTTAGCTGTGATGAGAGGGGGCAGGGAGAATGTTAAACATATGTTCCAGATGTATTCTGTGGTTGATTTTTACCTGTCCATGACTAATTATATGATTTAAAATCCTATGTGATAGCACTTGAATAAGTAGAAGTGTAAATTTTCTCTTATTATTTCTTTCCTCTCCTTTGCCTGAGGGGTGAATATTTCTTATCTCACTGTTTTGGTTAAAATTACCTGATAAATGTGTGCTCTGGTTCCCTTGTGCGCAGAGAAACACTGTCGTTCGATCAGTGTTTCGTGTGTGCGTATTGACCTTCTACCCAGGTTTTGAACCCAGGGAGACACAGCAGGCAGACTTCGAAGACGCCGAGACCATCTGCAAGGTCACTTCAGATGTAAATCTCGGGCCAGGGCGACAATTGCGCTGATTAATGTTGATGTGCTATAGCTATCTATATGTTGTGACTTTATGCTCTGTTAGCCAATCAGGAGTTAAATAATAGAATATACGTCCTTGCCAATGGTATAATTGATGTAAAATTTTGTGTAAGGTATGAGTTAGCTTTCGATCTCCTCGTGAGACTTTGCCGCTGGCTCTACCAATTTCACTGCAAACTATTCTTCAGTAAATTTTGGATTCTTTGATTGAACTTCTGACTCCTGGTGGTTTTCTTTCTCCATATCTGATTGGGTCATAACTGTTATACCCCTAACAGATGGGAGTACGGGGCGACCCCGCCAGGAGGTAGGGCTACCGGGGCATAGATGGTGCGCAACTGCCCTATCAACCTGGGGAATCGCGTCGTACCCGTGGCGCTCTCCGCCGTCGAGGGTGGAGAGAGTGGAGCGGGTGGCACCTAGACGAGCGGAGAGCGGGGCTCTCCACATAGACGTCAGCTCATCATGCACCTCCGGGAAGAAAGGGACCGGGGGGATGCGAGGCCGCGAACGGCGCGCTGCCCCCAGGAACCAATCATCCAACCGAGAAGGCTGTGGGGAGGATGGAGGGTTCCAGTCCAACCCCACGCTCAAGGCGGCCCGGGCAAGCATGTCGGACATCTGAGCGTCGACCTCAGCCTGGGCCTGCTGGCCCGAAGGCGGCAGTCCAGGGAAGTCCTCAGCATCAGACACCGCACTCTCCGATGCAGCGGCGAGCTCATCTGCTTCGGACTCGGGAGGATAGACAGCCGGGCCGTGAGGCGAGCCGCTATCACCGCGAGCGTGGATGGAGACCAGCGAGCGTGTCGGGGAACGGGAGGTTCGCGGGGGGCTACCCGGCGAAACTGCACCCGCTGCCGCCCCCAAATCGCCCCCAGCGCCAACCGCACCGTCCTTAATCCCGTGGGAAGAAGGAGCAATGCGGGGAAAGGACGTTCAACGCCGCTGTGTTTGCTGTTTTAGAGAAAATTACTCTTTTAGTAAAAAACTCTTTTAATATCACAGTGTGTGTGTGTGTACGTGTCTGCGCTGTCGAAGCGCTCGGGCAACAGTGCACGCC